>NW_028256542.1:902500-2102500 GCF_048593485.1 Apis florea | reverse complement strand
TGAGATGAACGATTTTCTGGCTCCTCAAGGAGAAATCTCTCTTCCGTACTTTTTTTCTTTCTTTTTTTTTTTCTCCCTTCCCTTGTATATATGTTTTTGGATTATAAACGAGTACTTAGGTGCACATATAATAAAGGAACTATGGTTTTTGGTCTAAAAATTTGCTGGAAATTGTAAATATAATTTTTTCTGGAATCGAAAATATTCTTTTTTATCACTGTTGTTTCTTATTAAAATAAAATAACATAGAAAATATAATGTGTTGCTTACTATTGAATTATAATTGTTTAAAAATATGAAATATAAATAAGCATCCCTCGGAAGAATGGATAAAATATTTCTTCTTTTTGAAAACTTTGAATAAAAGAGTTAGAATTGTAATTTTTTTTTAGAATTTATGTAATATGTAATAACATCGGATATAATTTAAACGAACAGTAGTTTTCTAGTGTAAAATTTTGAAAAAATTTTAGATTTAATTTTGTTTCTTTTGATATCATATTTCTCTTTAGCTTCTTCTTTGAAAGCTTTGAGAATGAAGTGATTTCCTCCTTTTTTTTTAAATTTATTCTCCTTCATATTTCGTGAATGATATTTTTAGAAGGTAGCTTGAAGAAAAAATATGATTTAGATTAGAATTATGCTTTCCTTTGTGATATTTAATTTCGTTAGAGTAAGTTAGAGCAGAGAAAGTATGACGAGATTTCTAAAGAAGGAAATTGAATAAAGAGAATATGGAAATGATACATTGCTCGACATTTTTATAATTTTAAAAGCATATTATAATACAAAAATTATCTTAGAGAAAAATTAATAAAAAATCAATGAAACTCTAAACGATGACTTTTGAACGTTGATCTCTTTTGTTAAGATTAAAATATACTTTATTTCGTTAAAGGAAATAAAAGGATTGGTATGGCAAAAGTTTAATTCATTTGTGCAACGTTCTATTGTTGATTAATGAGAGAAATTTACAAGGAACAAGAGCGAAAGCAAACAGACTCGAGTCAGTATACGTTAACAGAATGTTTCTTTTAGTGAAGTTTCTGATTCCGTGTACCAACGGAATTGGACGCGAGATTAACATCGTCTGTCTTGAGTCAATCTATTCGAACACAGATAGAACCTGAAGTTTCTGAAGTTGGAAATCCCTAAGTTATAGAGACGAATACCATTGTGTTTCTCGCGTTAAGTGTTGGATCGCCGCAATGGTCAAACTAATTTCAACTTAACTTAGTAGTAAGGTGATATTTCATATAGAAAATTAATATTGACATAAGTGAATAAAAAGAATAAAAATAATTATCTAAATTATATTTAATCCAATTGCTAAAAATTATTCAATAATTTTCTAACTTTTATTTTACTTATTCTATTCTATTTCTATTTGTTTTTTAATAGATTTTTTTTTTAATAGATTAAAAAATAAATAAGAACACGATACATTATTATACATTTTACTATTTAAAATCTGACATCCTATTTTAAAAGTAAATATCTTGTGTAAGTGATTCATAAAATAAAAATTTTTTAAGCATTCTATATATATATAAAAACAAGTTAAAAAATTATTTTTTACACATTGAATAAAAATGTTGTTTTCATGATCAATAAAAATATTAATTTGCTATCAGGAATGTTAACCACAACTTAACATCTAAATTATTATTTCATAACATTCAGTTACTGTTGTTGCGGATAATTTTGTTAATTATTGAAAATTGACCGACTTCTATTATAACGAATGTAAATAATATAGATTGATCTCGCATCATGATCATAATTGATATTTCATTTCAAATACCAATATGGAATAAACAAGATGTATCGATTCGATTACATTTGATTACGATTAATTACATCGAATTTAAATAAAAAATATACGAATTATATGAAATTCTAATCGATGACACATGAAACTAGATGAAAAAACATATTTTGAATATAAAAGCAAAATGGCAGTTTTATTTGTTACTCCCATTCATTAAAAACACATGATTATGTATTATGAATAAGCGTTATTTGAGGATGAACTTTTTTACAAGATCTACGAGATCTAGCAATAAAAAATATATCAGGACGAACTAAACATAAGCTACTATCATTATAATAAATTTTTATTTTTTGCTAGGAAATCCATTTAAATATTATTAATTTCATAATTAAAAGAATATATAAAATAAATGACTTAAAAAATTATATTAACATTTTATGGATTTTAATTATTAAATTTTATCTTCCAACTAATTCGTTTAAAAAGTTTTTCCAAAAAAAAATGTTTTAAATGTTTTATATGAAATAAATAATAAAAACCAGTAAAGATTGTCGCAAAGAATATAATTTCTGAACTATGACTTGTCAAAAATAAAAGTTTTTCAAAGCTGTCTCGCTTTCTTTATACCAGATCTCGTACACGAAAATTCATTGGCGATTAGGAGGGTACACTTAGAATGTTCGTCATAGTTTGCTGATTAAATAAATCTGATTGCACGGCGTTGAGAAACATAGGTACGCTGTGTTGTTGTTGTAAATATTGCTCTACCAATGCTCCAAGAGTCGCAGAGAATGCAGTCTCTAAAAGATTGACTCCTTCCTCTCCGATTTTGAAAAATAAAAAATCGTCCGGTGATTCAGCGTACTGACTATACAATTTATATTGACCTTCCTTTGTTCTATCCACTCGCCAACCGAATAATTGGTAACAAGCTTGTCGATATTCTTGCGAAGATGCTTTGAAAGCCTCTTTGAGACGAGCTATTTTGATCTCGTGAGTCTGTTTGAGTTCCGCTATTTCTGAAAATAAAATGAAAATAGTTAATTATAAAGTTTAGGGAAAAAAGAGATTTCGTTCATTGTTGATTGTTAATCCTTAAAAAATATTTAAGAACTGATTTTAATAAAAAATTTTAATAAAAAAGGTTTAAATTTATTTTTCCAATAATAATGATAATGATAACAATAATAATAATAAATGATTACCTTGTGCTTGAAGAGAAGATGTTGTCGCATTAATTCCACCTTGCGTTACTTTTGCTCTAAGCTCCTCCAATTCGCATAACAACGCCTTCTGCTTCTCTTCCGCTTGTTGTTCTGCGATAGCAGCAGGATTCATTGTAAAGTGTAATACTCTTGCATTGGAATTGAAGTCACCTTTTAATGCTCGATGTTCCAATTCTCCCTTTAATCGCTCAACTTCTTCCTTTAATTTATTACATTCTTCAGTTTGATTATAGCCTTCGGCTGCTTGTAAATCACTTTCTAATTTGGCAACTAAATCCCTGAAAATATAAATCTCTTTAGTAATCATATTAATATTGAAAATAAAAACTTTCAAATGAAAATTAAATTTACCTATAAACATCTATCGTGCGTTCCAGCGCAGGTATTCTTTCGGTTATCGCATTATTACTATCTATAGATATTTCCTTTTCGTACAAATCTAATTGTTGTCGATAACTATCTCTTTCCCTCGTGATAAGTATCATTTTCTTTTGTAGTCTACCTACATATGTATTCAATTTTTCTTTAGAAACCGTCACATTCATAGCTAATTTTTTAGCGTCTTCGTAATTCTTTGATAAAGTATGTGATTCCCTTAATGCAGCATCAAGTTTCGATCTGAGCTGCCCTTCTTCAGCTTTTAAAACCAATTCGGCTTGTTGTAATCGATTCAATTCACGTTTTAAAGCAGATGGTCCAGTAATTCCAATAGATTCATATTCAGCTAAACGTAACGAAAGCTCCGTTTTTTTAGCTTCAAGCATTGCGACCTGTTGTTCCACTCTTTCTGTATGTTCTAGTCTATAGAATTAAAGATATATTTAAACATAATAAATAATAAATATTTATCAATCATAAAGATATATAGAAAAATGTTTAAAAACATACCTTTTCATTACATTAGACATTTGCTCTTCTAAAAGTAATTTTCCTCTAACAGATTCTCTTAACGAAGCAATAGTTTCTTTTGCAATAATTAATTCTTTCTCAAGTTCATTTGCTTTTGCTGCTTTTGCTGTGAACATTTTTCCCTCCTCCCATTGCATCTTTTCTGATTCTAATCTCTCAACCTTTATTTTTATAGCCTGAAATTCTACATTTTGTAATTCCAATTCCTGCTGCTTCATTTGATATTCCTTCAATTTTTCTTCTAATTGTTTTATTCTTGTTTGTGCTGATTCTAGTTTTGATTGTGTATCAAATCCATCAGTAAAATCTTTTGTTACTGGTTTATTTTCTTGGATAGATGTATGTTTAAAATCACCTAACAACTTTGCATTTTCATTCATTAATGCCATAATTTTTTGTTCTAAATTTGTTTTTACCTACAAAAAATTTTATATATTAAATATATAGAAGTGGAAGACCATTAAAATAATTAAATTATATGTAGATACTATACCTCAAACAATTCTTTTTCTGCAGCAGCCTGTGCTTCTCGAGTATCCTGAATTGTTCTACGTGAAATGTCAAGTCGTACTTCTAATTGCTTAATTGTTTGCTTATCTTGCTCTACTTGTATTTCTAAAATACCTTTTTCTTTTTCAAAAACTTCTTCCATTTGTCTACGTATTTTATGAAGCTGTTGTACAGCAGCTTCTTGATGAGACAATCTTGTTTTCAAAGATATAACCTAATAAAATATAGATTTTTGATATATTTCATTTTCAAAAATTTATATATAACATTAATTGAAAATATATTACCTCTCCTTTTAATCTTCTCCATTCCCATGGACTACCAGGAATATTTTCTGTTTCACTCCTATTTAAATTAGAACTATTAGAATCACTCAATTTTGGTCTTTTTGGTGAAATTATACATTCATCAGTGTCAAATGCTGATGTATATGTAGTTCCTGATAACTTTACAGGTACATTGCTATTATTACTCTTGCGATATGCTTCAGAACCTGATCTGAGATCTTTTATCATTTGAATAACACTTGTTGGATCTTTATCATTCATCTACAAGAAAAATATAATATAAATTATTATATACAATAGAGGTTATGATTATAACCTCAAAATAGATAATTGTCTTAAATCATTTCAATATCTATTTAACTTTTTAATTATTATATTTTATGTGTCATATTAAAATTAAATATATCATTGTATTATTTAAATTAAATTTACCTTAATAAATCTTTAATAATATTATACTGTTGAAAGAAATTCAATTACTGGTATAAGCGTTGTTTTATTGTAATTTAAGTGTCTATACATTTATAGGATATAAAATATTATAATATATAATTCGTTTTATTGAAAATAATTTCTACGACACTGTTATTCAAATTATTATATTTGTTCCACAAAAATTATATTTATAAATATTAAGCAACATCACTGCAACACATTCTTTGAATACATATTCTGTAGCGTCACAATATGTTCTAATATACAAGTATGGTGGCAACGTTTGCATAGAGCATCAACGTCGAGCATTAACTAACGTCAAGATACCAAAAACATTACAATAAATACTGCTTAACTATATATAAATTACTATACAAATTCTCAAATTTAAGAATAAAAAAAATTAATATAGTAAATGTCCTTATTTCACATATATATAAGTACATTTGTGTATTAAATAAAATCATATAATCTGTATAATTTGTAACACAAAACATTCTTGTATTTTTATTACAAGCTCAGATAAATTATTAAATTAATCAGATATCCGAATGGTCCTTTAAAAACATAAATTTTGCAGACCAAGTATAGATAAAGACAACGAATAATAGAAAAGGATGGAGATAGAATAAAAATTACGAAATCAGCGCCATCTTCAGAGTGCCGTAGATTAAACACAAATTTAGACAAAGAAAGCAAATAAAAAGAGATAGAGATAGAATAAGAATTGATCACTAGAGCCATCTTTTGAGTGATAAAGATATCTCTTCAAAATAAGGTAAAGTAGAATAAGAATTGAACACTGACGCCATCTTTAGGTAGGGTGTTTTTGGCACTCAAGAGATGGCGGTAGTGTTCAATTCTTACTCTACTTTATCTTGTTTTGAAGAGATATCTTTATCAACACCAAGATAAAGACAACGAATAATAGAAAAGGATAGAGATAGGATAAAAATTAGGGAATCAGCGCCATCTTCAGAGTGCCGTAGATTAAACACAAATTTAGACAAAGAAAACAAGTAAAAAAGATAGAGATAGAACAAGAATTGATCATCAGAGCCATCTTTTGAGTGATAAAGATATCTCTTCAAAATAAGGTAAAGTAGAATAAGAATTGAAAACTAACGCCATCTCTTGAGTGCCAAAAACATCCTTCTAAAGATGGCGTTAGTTTTCAATTCTTATTCTACTTTACCTTATTTTGAAGAGATATCTTTATCACTCAAAAGATGGCTCTCATGGTCAATTCTTATTCTATCTCTATCTCTTTTTACTTGTTTTCTTTGTCTAAATTTGTGTTTAATCTACGGCACTCTGAAGATGGCGCTGATTCCCTAATTTTTATCCTATCTCTATCCTTTTCTACTATTCGTTCTCTTTGTTTAGAAGAAATTTATATTTTTAAGAGATGATTTTAATGTTTTAATAATTTTACTTTTTTTTTAAGATAATAAGGAAATATAATAATAAAATATGTATATGTAAAGTAATAAAAATATATAAGTTTATGTGCAAAAATTATATAGAATGAAGTTTGTTTTTATATATTATATATATACATACACGTATATGTAGATATACATATAAAAAAGAAATCTTTAATTATAACGAGCTAAAATATTGTAAGATATCTAATAAAATTATCTTACTATTTTAACAATTTTACTCTTCGTTTATTATTCAGAAAGCAATAGTCCGTATTACATATATTATAGCATTAATGTAATATATTGAAAAAAAATTACTATAAAATTCCTATATATGTAATTATATTATACAATACACATTATACACAATATCATTGGTGAAAAAAGTATTGTGATTATCTTATTAGAATACGTAAGTTTTGTAAATTTGCTAGAAACTAAACTAGAAACTAACCAATATAAAAAGAAATGATGGAAACATTTTCACTATTGCTGAATTTAATTTTATGATTCAATGAATATTTTAAATAAATTCAGAGAAATAAAATCTGATAATAAAACAAATCTAACAAAAAATTTATTAAAATAAATAAAAGATAATAAACATTATAGAATATAAATAGTTAAATCTTTTAAATATTAGTAGTAGACTGTCAAACCACTTGCACTACAGTGTATAAATTTGCACATTCCGTTAATATCATTCGATAAATAAGTTTTAAAATATATTAATATTATTAAAATGATTTGATTTTTTATTATATCATAGAAGATATATGTATATATCATTTTAATAATGCAGACGATATATATTTGTATAAGTTTGTTAATCAGCATATCATTAGCTTTTGGGGTTAGTATTTCAATTTATTATAATTTTCAATACATATTTTACTACACATTTTAACGAAATAGTCACCAAAATTTCAGAGTGAACTTGATTATGATGGCTGGTTGCAATTACGATTATGGCACGCATTTAACGATGAACCAGAGCCGATTTTCATAGAACGAGGTAATATTACAGTATCAAGTGTTCGTAGCGGTGCCTCTGTTATTGGACAAAATGGACTGCTGCAATCCCATATAAATGAATTAAAAAATCTTGCCAAAAATGATGGCAAATATAGACTTAAAGCAATAGCTCGAACTTCTTCAGGAAATGAAATAACATTTTTATCTTCTGTACCTGCGGTAATTATATTTTTTAGCACTTTTATATTATATATCTGTATTTTATTTATAATCTTTTTTCTATTTAGTGTTATCTTCTTGGTTCTGATCTTGAAGATGTCATAACAATTTGGCTAGATAGTGCAGCGGAACCAATAGTTGTCAGCATATCATCACCTGGCCCTTGCAGTATAGAGAATCCATTTACAAATATGTGGACAACTAATGTTGTTGTTAAATACCCTGATGGTGGACCAGTTCCAGACACTGCTACATATATTCAAAAACTTGAACGTGAAAGAGAAGCAAGAGAAAGAGGAGAGGCAAAAGATAACAGATCTTTCCTTGCAAGATATGTAGGTTTATTATTGTAAATAATATTTGTATATAATACATTGTAAAATATTATTTATTGCATTTCAGTGGATGTATATTGTTCCTGCATTGATCTTTGTTATTTTATCATCTGCAACAAATCCAGAAGCTGGAGGAGCAGCAGGTGGCAGTGCTCAAAGACAGTAACTTAAAGTGTCTGTGGTGCCTCCAAGAGTGCTTGTGTTGAATCTTTTATTTATAAACTTACAATATACTTTCATAATTACAATTGTAAAAATATAATTGTATCTTTTTCTGAATAAATTCTATGATTTAATTAAATTTTTTTTATTTATTTTTTACTATTCTAAATTTATGTAATATTGTGTAAAATGAAAGTCTTTCGCAATGTAGTACATGTATCTGTATGTTATAATATATTTTTTTCCTAACTTAAAGGCAACTATTATAATTGTATATCACTATTATATATAGTTTAGTCTTCTAGGTAAAGTTCACAGGTAAGGCAAGAAAAGATCAATAATCTACCATCCAATGAACAAAGCCACAAACTGTTACCATTATGTATTAGAATATTTGTAATTTATCAGGCTGAAAAATGGCAGCTTTTTCTCTGAATATTCAGAAACATGTAGAACCAGGTCTTGTAACTTCAGGTAAATTTGATGGTTCTCATGCTTGTCTAGCGGCTGCAACATATGGTGGAAATATTTTGGTGCACAGTCCTCATAGACAACCACAAATAACCGATCATGACCACGAACAGTCCGATAGAAAATTATTTTGGAGCGGAGAGCTCGCTGAACTTAAAATAGGAAGTGAGGTATTAATCAAATAATTATACATTTTTTAAAAATTTAAAATATTAAATTTTAATAAAATTTAATTTTGCAAATTTATTAATATGTAAATAAATCGCTAGATTATTGCATTATGCACTGGTCGACTTAACGAAGATGAGAGAGATATCCTTCTAATTGGAACTGCATCTCATGTTCTGGCTTATCATATAGAAGACAACTCTGATATTTTTTATAAAGAGGTATCCTAATCATATTCATAATCAAATTTATTTCGAAAAAAGTATAAAGAATTTAAATTATTTTTACGAATAGATGTCTGATGGTGCAAGATGCATACTTATTGGCAAATTGAGTTGGCTTCCAAATCAAGTTGCAATCGTCGGCGGTAATTGTTCTGTAACAATTTTAGATTCGCAAGGCGTAGAAATATTTTGGACAGTAGTAGGAGGAATTGTTAGTTCATTAGCCGTTTTTGATTTCGATGGAGATGAAGAAAATGAGGTAAAGTACGATAAAAAAAAAAAAATTCTTAAAAATCTTAATAAGAATCAACGAATGAAAGAATGTACAATAAATATCTAGTTGATCGTTGGAACGAAAGATTTTGAAATAAAAGTATACAAGAAAGATAATCTGCTCTGGGATGCTAAAGAAACAGCTTCCATTACCACTTTAATTGGTCTACCTCATAGAAGATTTGTTTATTCAGTAGGAAATGGAACCCTTGGTGTCTATGAAATGGCTCAAAGATTATGGCGTGTCAAGGTCAGTCTAAATTGAAATCAATAAAAATTATAAATGGAAAAATATATGATAAATTTTTCAGTCAAAGCACAGAGTAGTAATTACAAGAAGCTTTGATTTGAACGGAGACGGTTTACTAGAAGTCATAACTGGTTGGAATAATGGAAAAGTAGACGCGAGATTATCCAATAATGGAGAAGTAATTTTTAAAATTCAATTATCCGCTGGAATAGCTGGAATTGTTGAAGCTGATTACAGAAGAATTGGCAAATCCGATTTAGTCATAGTATCTTCTACTGGAGAAGGTAGATTAAATTGCATGAAAAAATGAACAAAGGAAATAGTTTTGCTTTATTTTTAAATGATATTAATTTTAGTGCGTGGTTATAGTTCTGGCTCCACAATGGATACACCAGAACCAGGTGAAGCTATGCGTGATTTGTTGGCCAAGAAACAAATACTTCAAATGGAAATTAGGCAGAGAACTGCATCAGTTCCGAATATGTATCATGGAACAAAATTAGCTGTTAGCTTGATGAGTGCTGAAGGTGCGGCTCGTGTTGCCCTTGCTTCAGGACCTGGACTTTTTGTAAGCGATTCAATTCTCGTACAAAATTTTTTCTTTTTTTTTTTGAAAATTTATCATTAAAAAAGAAAAGAAAATATAAATGGAATAAGAATATATATAATGAACTTTCAATGTTGATAGATACATTGTGCAATAGTTTTCACTGAAGGAGTGTTCGAAGGCGAAACTTTGGTGGTCCATCCCAGTAGACCTAAAGGAGAACTTGAAATAGAGCTTCGTCCTCCTAAGAATAATCCTGTGGATCTCCATGTGAAAGTATGCGTTGGTCCAGCTGGTGCAGATCTACTACAGGTATTAAATGAAAATGAAAAAATTTCAAAATTTATTTTAATGTAACTTTTTTCCTTTCATGAAGGTATTCGAAATGACACGTCAATTGCCTAGATTTTGCATGTACCAGATCATTGAGAAACCTCAACAAATTCCAGAGGATTTTACGAAAAATAGTGTTACAGCTGAGGTATTTATTTGTCTTATCGTATTAATAATCAAAAGTATATTATTTTTTTTTTTTTTAAAAAAGAATCATAAATGAAGTTATAAATATTTTTCTGCTCAATTAGCTCGCAGAAAGACCTCAAAGAATCGCCCTCTGGTTGAACCAAAGTCTCATCCTCCCTGAAGAATTCGAAATTAAAGAGGATAAGCCAAACAATGGAAACATGGAGATATGGCTTCGAGGAATGAGAGATAACAAAATTCATTGTTTCATGGTAGATGCAACTGGGAAATTAACTATCCAAACGGAGGATTCTACATTTGCTGGCGACATTATTCAATCTTTAGCTCTATACTTGGGTCTCAGAGAACTTTCTTCCGAGGTCTCATTTCCGGTTGAAGAGAAAAAATTATTGGACGCTCTGGAACGTGTCAAAGGTTAATATAAATAAATCACATCACATTTCTTACAAGAGTATTGAAAGATAATTATTAATTTATTACAGAACTAAAGGAAATTGATGCTAAACTGCAAGCAGAGACTGCCAATGAGACTACTTTATTGAAGAATATTATAATTCGTCTGGAGGATGCGAGAATTCTCGAGAATATCGATGAAATGAGAAAGAGACTTGTACAATTGAAAAATGTTAACGCTGATCTAATCAGGGAATATGAAATCAGGATGAAGAGCTATCGCGAATTTACAGCGAATTTAAAGGAGCTTAATCTTGGAGTTCAACGTGCAGCTAGATTAAGAGGTAATATATTTCTTTCTTATCTTTTTTCAAAAATTGTTATTTGAATTTTTCAGTCGGAAAAAGTGCCTCGAATACCGTAGCCAATTGCAGAGCTGCGATCCAGGATGAAAATTCGAAAGCTCTTGTGATTGCAATAAGACATGGATGAATTTTAACATTGTACCTTATAATATTCACATCAATGAACATTATTTTATACAAATTTTATTTTTTTTCATGTTTATTATACACATTCAAGAAATAACAATAATAAGATCATTCATAAGAGAAAGTATTGTAGAAGATATTGTAAATTTTATTAACTATTTACATTTAGATCAAAATTTAAAAAAGATTGTTCATTCAAAGACCTATATTTTTAAAAGGAGATGCAAATTGACGAATCTTATTGACTTACAATCAAATTTAAACAATTTCAAAAAATATATCTCAAGGTATAATACAAGGGAAATTGACAATCAACAATCAACAATTTCTAAAACACGAAGAATTAGAACACAAACTTCCCATCGAGGTACATAAATTGAGCTCTGAGGTCTCTTTTAGTCAATGAAGCGTTCCTCGAACTGATATACTGAATCTTCTTTTGAGAGGTATAGGCGATGGACGTCGAAGAGCGTCCAATGTTCCATCAGTGGAAGCTCTTACCCTGAAGGAATTCGTTTGTTGGCCAGAATTACCGGGCAATTCCGTCAACAGTTTAAAGATGTCTGTGAAGACGGCCATGACCTGTCGAATAAAAATAATCGGGCCAGTCTGTTGCTATCGTTACATAACCCCGTCGAGATTATCTTATTAAGCAGCTATCACAATTATACTTTACATATTTTTCTCTCATAATCTACTTTAAAAACCGTTCGCATTATCACTCGCCATTTTTTCATTCGTACCCCGTGCCGTGGTTCGTGACACGTGTAGGATCATCGATCTCGTTTTCTCGTTTTTCCTTTCTGTACTAGATTTCTTCTTAGCAATATAACAAACTACAGTGTATAACGATTTAAAGAAAATTCAAATTGAAAGATACATATACATAGTTACGATTCTAAATTAATCTCCATATAAAAATTTAATTTTACATTGAATTCATTTTTCGTTTATTCCTAAAAATTATTTCTATTAATTTATTATCGTTTATTTATAAATTTTATCTTTTAACAAATTTTCCATTTTCTATGACTTTTATTACACTTCTCTAAACAAATCAATAGAAACAGATAAATTTCTAAAATATACACAGGAGAGCTTAATACTTAATTAATAATCTCCAAACTTCATCTATATCTTCTCAAAATAAGAAAAGAAAAAAAAAGAAGTGCAAAGTGTGAAGAAATGTGAACAAATCCTAATCTCCAGAGGCCGTAAATAGTTGTGGTCCCACGATTAAGTCCAAGCTTAGGGGTAATTAATTGTGAAACAAATTTTTAATTACGGCACATTTACGATACCGATAACACGATCGTTGGAAGATGCTCCGGCGGTATCTCTCTTGCGTTCCGTTCGTTCCACGATACAGATTTTGTTTACCACTGCTTGATCACGCGTAAACGCCATGACCGGTTTCCCAGAGGAGTAAACAATCGTTTTAGAAAAATAACGAAGATTAGGTACGGTCGCGAGACAAAGCTTGAAACGATCGATCCGCCAAAACTCTGACCGCTCCTCCTCTTTCATGCGCCATCCAAATAGGCGAGCAATGGCAGAAGAAGAGGGGCATCTTCAGCCAGCTGAGAGATTTCCAATCGGGCGGACTTTTTTTCGCGATCGATGACGTATATTCGCATACATACGTCAACGATTCTCAATGTCTCTTCATATCGAGACCCCACGAATAATTCAGCTCGTTTCGGAGATAGTGAAAACGTTTGGATCTGCTTGTCTGCCAGAAGCTTTCGATGACGTGGTGTTGCGTCTAGTTGTGGTGAATTTTAAAAAATGTTACGAGGATGTGTTTTCGTTCTGCATTGTCATCATTTGGGATGATATTGTAAAAATATTTGAATTTTAAGAGAATAATTAATTTCAAGAGAATGCAATTTTGTTTGTCTTGGCAAGTCTTTTGTATCTGATTTTGACAAATTTTAGTACATATAGAGGAAATGCATATCGTTGTTATTGCAAAAGTATTTAATTTTGATAAAATTTAAAGCTTGCAATCGTCAGTTTTCGTGATGATCGATGACGTGATCTGTTTGTCACTGGTAAATTTTTAGAAAGTCGAGGAAGTGTATTCATTATCAATTGTTATCTGAGAGAGATAGGATGTTTTAAATAAAGTATTCGATGATTTTGAGAATGTTTGATTTTAAAGGCTTGCAAGATAGAAGGAAATGGGTTACGAAATGGATTTGGCAATCGATCTTTTATGCAATAAATCTGTTGCAATTGTTTACCTTATGCTATAGCCGTTAGATGATAATTTACACGTCGGATAGCCTGTGTCTTAGCCCTTGCCACTTAAGGTTAAATGTACGATGTCAGTGTGAGCGTTACGTCAAAAGCTTGTTGTTTTATCGTGTCAACGACTGTTGATTTTTCCAAAGTGAACGACCTAATGCTATGTCATCACGAATATTATGACTATGACTCGAAAATAGCATTATATCACATTCTGTTATTAAATGTTTTATCTACATTTTATTATTGTTTTGTAATTCGAAAGATTCAATATTTTTCATTTTTTTTTTTTTTTAATAAAATTGAAATATACTGAGAAAACTTTAATAGCAAAGTTCATGACTCGATTTATATTTTTCCATATAAATATCTTCGTTAATCTTTTTCAAGGTCAAGCACATCGATACAGCATTGACATTGAATTTATTAATGTTCATCTAACTATAGGGGATGAAGGTTGAGACGAAGGGTATCGTATATAATGAATTCGATTGAATAGAAAGAACGGGAAATGGAAATTTTAATGTTACCTGTTCGACTGATTCCCTGACAGAAATTTCATGAAACGCTTGAGCCTCGATTTCTTCCGCTCTTTGACGACCTTCTGCGGTGGAAACCACCCTTTCGCCAGGTGTATAAGTTAGATCTGCTTTGTTCGCTATGAGGATCACTATCGGTGGCACTTTCCTAGTTTTCCTTGCATGTGATACTAGAAATCTGGAATAAATATTATGCAGAATACAATCATGATGTATACTTAAAAAAATGATTGAAAGATATAATTATAATCCACTATTTCTACTGTCTTCTAGATTTGCCCTTTCTTTAATCGATGTTTCTTTGACATTTATTGCGCAATATATTCATCCCTTCGATATTTAATTTAAAAATAGAGTGAAAGTCAATTATGTTTATTCGCACACGAGTTGGTAAATTATTTATCCCTTATTTAATCGTTAGATTACTGTTAACAAACAAACAGGTTATTTGTTATAGATTAGACAATATTGTTGTTCAATGTATTTCCTCACCGAAGGCGGGATGTTTCGTCGAAGCTGACACGATCCGACACAGAATAAACGAGAACGATAGCATCTGCAAACCGCAATTTCAACTCGGACGGAGGTGGTAGATATCCTGGGGGATCTGTTATCTCCCATGACGCATCCAGGAAACTGTCCACCTTGTAAACCCTTTCGATGCTACAGTCGTACTCTCCTATGTAACGTTTTGTAGCGAATCGCACCGCTAAAGCTAAAAATATTTATATTGTTATCTTAGAATCGTTGATTCTATTATCAGAACTTTTCTATTGTTTTGTATTGTTTTCTTTTTTTTTATCGTTTCTTTCAAAAAGCGTAAAATTTGGGAAATCGAAAGTACAAATATTTGAAAGGGGTTAAGAAATATTGAAAATCAAAAATACGTAACAAATTTTAAAATATTTCAAAAATATACTATATATCGAGAAAATTTGAAAATGAAGATATTATAGCCAAATTCGAACTAAGATTTGAAGATATCAAATTTTGGATATTTACCAGTTTTTCCAACACCCTGATGACCAAGCAGGATCACTTTGATAATCCTCGGCTCCTTGGTGGTAAGACCAAGATTCCAGGCAATCGGAGGGCTGATTCTCTTTTTCAACGACGCCGCTGGTGGACTGAATCTCTCCATGACTTGACCGCCACTGCGTTCCTTGTAGGGTGTCTCATCGATTATGAACCCTCTCTTTTACCCGCCGATATTTAATAAACGCGTTTTATCATGCACGCATCCCTCGAACTATCCTTTTCTTTCGTTGACCCGTAACAAACGATATCTTTTTTTTCCTCGCATTTATTTATTAACTCCATATTTGCATATTTCACTATTACATTATATTTGTGCATTATAATAAATTAAATATTTATTCTTCGCAATTTTGAGTTTTTGTAATGGTCAATTATAATATACTATTTTATTTTATTTTTTTTTATCTACAGATATTTATTTTGTAAAAGGTTAAATTATATCCCACGCCTGTTTTTTCCAGAGTTGAGATATTTTTATTTTTTCTTATTGTATTCAAGGCGTTTAATGTAGAAAGTTTATCAACTTTGGAGTATCCAATTCACTCGATAATCAATTATTTGGGTAATACGGTTACAGGGATCATACGATTTCGAATGAGCACGTGCTTCGAATTCTGTTTTAAGAATTTATCAAATATTTCTTTGCTTATACATGTGATTGTCAGTTTAATAAGTACACGAAAGAACTAAAAAATATAATAAAAATCGGTGATAATTGGTCAGGAAAGAAAAATTCCTTCGCGATTACGATTCTATGTATATTCACTCATCGAAAAAAAAAAAACGATGTAAAACGAATACAAATAATATAAAAGTTACGTTAAAATTTTCAAATTGATACATTGGTTAAGATATATTTTCACATCATTCTTATATATATATATAAAATTTATTTATACACGAAGTATCATCTATACAAAAGTATCATTTTGTGATATAAAAATGTAGCAATTCTGTATTCTTATCCTAAACCTCTTATCGAAAACTCCAAATTTTAAGCCTCCTCATCAAAACTTCGAAGAAGACAGAAGAATCGAACAAATTTTCCTCGACTCGTAGATCCTCACGATGCACGTGAATTTCAATTTTCGATATTCTCATTTACGTACGTGTTACGTGGACGCCAGGATCTCGAGCAAAGGTCATTACACATAGGCTTAATCAAGATGCCGCTTGTATCAATGCCGCTAGGTCAAACGGTTTCGCAATTCGCGACCCTCCTCCTGGATGGAATAAAACCGGACATCGTGGCTGGTGCACCCGGTTAAATCATATGATTCTGCGACCTGGCTCGTTCGAAAGACCGGCACGCGTCCACGCGGTTATTATTACTTTTATGTAAGAGGCGGGGAGGGGGAGAGGGCGGATAGACGAGGGCGCTTTTATCACGCTTTCGTCACGCTGAACGACAGAACGATTGTCCAGGATCCGAGTGACTCACCGGCGCTTCGATTTCCACACGTGGTTTTTCAGACGACAAACACTTTCCTTTTTTTTCATTTTTATCGATTTGAGATCGATATTTGAGATTCGATAGAGGAAATGATCGATCGTTGTATAAATTATTGGGATGATACGATTCGATGGAATGGAATTTTGAAAATAAATATTTAATGTAAATGATTTAATATAAGTGATCGACTGCAGCAGGGAATTCATTGGACAGCTATGGTGGTTCAGAAATATTTTTTGTTTCTCCTTGAACATAAAATAGTCTTTTCAGATTAATTTTGACTTTTCATTAACAAGGATTTTTTTGCAGCTTTTCGTGGCGAATTTTCTCGATATTTTGGCACGAGGAGATGATCGATATCCGTTATAAGTTGTTAAGAAACTTGGTCTTTTGTGATAGATTACCTTAATGGAACCAGATTTGCGAAGTATGGGTTTACGAAACGAGAACATGACTCGATCTGGCGATTGCAGATAACACGTACTTTATATCAATTTATATCAATACCTCGTTCGCGACCTCTCATCGAACTATCTTCACGTAGATTATTTCCATATAAAATGGATCACTTCTTCTCTTGCGATATAAGTAATCCTGAAATTTCTTAATCTACACAATTTCATTTCAACTACTATATACAGAGATCTCTCATCGAAAAGAGAGAAAAGAAAGAAAACAGAGAGTACTCGAAGAAACGTGCCTAAATTTCAGAATCATTTCAGAAAACATAGATCCATTACCTAGTATAATCTATTAATATAAATGTTAATCCTAATGGAAGATACTGATCAAGTCTATTTCCGACGAATTATTCATTACTTTATTCCACAATATAAAAGCACCAAGAAAAGTTAAAAACTAACCCAATAATTACATATATACGATTCGTTTTTTCCTTATTACACGAAAAAGAAAAAAAAAAAAGAAATATCTATCCACTGTTGATCGATTCTTCTTCGAACACTCTTACGAATCCCAACGGCACAACCAGACGAAATGACTCGTCTCACCAGACGAACATCAGTTTTCGGCCAATCGCATGAGGAGTCAATGAGGAGCGACCCGATTTCCAGGAATCCCTGTTCTGTTTCTTCTAAACGCGCCCGTGTTTCCTGGTACACCCCGCCATTGATAATCTAAATATAAACGCCACCAAGTCGGCCGTGTAGGAGGAAAGCGTGCCGCTCCCCGGTTGACCTCATCCGCGGGTTCTATAGGGTTATCGGCTTGTAACTCGCTTCCCTTATCGGTTATCATTGCCCCGTCGGCGCCGTGACCACCGAAAAAATGTACCCGTCGGTCTCACCGGTCAATTCAAACATGGAGGACACGGGTTTCTGAAGAATGTGCTACAATGTGCTCTTTTTTTTTTTTTTTTTTTCTAAATATCTCGTAATATCTTGATTAGATAAAATTCTCTGAGTCTTGATTGTCTTTATTGAAGATAGGGAAAGTTTTTTTTTCTTTTTTCTGAGGGAAGATGAGATAATAGGAAGTTTTATGGTAGATTCAGGGTGAAAATTGGAAGAGATTGGAAAAGGTCAATTTTTTAACTTGTTTTCAACATTTTGGAGGATCGAGGGTAAGTGGATGGGGTTCAAGAGTTTTGTAAGTTTCAGATTACACGCCTAATTATTCGTGAGATGTATTGTGATTTGATTAGAAATGTGGATATATTTGTTTGAAAAGTTAATATGCAAACATATACACGAAATATACGGGATATAAAAATATTGCTATTTGGTGAGGATGAAACATATTCGTATTTGATTAAAGTTTCATTTTTTGTAAAGTTAAAAATTTGTTTGCGTTTAATTTTAATGTCTAAATTGGATAAATTGATACGAATATGAAGATGGAAATACAGAGTTTTTATTAATTGATTATAACGATGAATAAGAAAATGTGCAGAAATGAAACCAAAATAAAAAAAAGGTATAAAAATTATCCAAACGTTGTAAAATAAAAATATCTTGTACACATTTTCTATATATATCTGTACGTAAAAAAAAATTAAAGATGGAAACGTTTAAAAAAAAGACTATTTCTCGATACGCTGATTATATTCGAATACAAGTTTATTTTTATGATTGGCCAACTCCGATCGATATTTTTAGTAAATGTACGACCAAAAGAGGATCCCGTTATCTCGCTTATCTTTGGGTCCTGAAGGAATCCAATAATTTTCGGAATCAAATTCCATGATCCCTCCTTGTGACTTCATAGAATCAGTAATATATTTCTTGTTTTTCCAAAGAATCCCATAAAAATCTAAAAATATTCTAAACTGATCTTTAAATGAATATCTCGGAAATAAGGTATTACAGACTTATTTTCTCTCTGTGCAACGAAGCTATAAATCAAATAACGTGGTATAGCACTTTCCAATTATAGATCATGAAATTTATTTCTTATGATAATGCTCTCCTAAAATACTTTACTGGCGCCTTTTGATCTAATTTTATTTATCTAAGGAAAGAAAAAAAAAAAAAAAAAACACGGAATCTGTTGTTCGAACGGGAAAAAATGCAAAAGTAGATAAGATTGGTAATTGGAAAAATTGAAAAAGAGTTCTAATCTCGTTTATGATAAATTTAACTAACAAGATTTATTCGAATTTTCGAACGTCCTAAGATTCTATCCTTATCCAATTTATCAATTATAATACTATTCTATTTTTTCAAATGATATAAAAAAAAATTGTCAACAGATATAATATAATTTTTGTCATAATTAATTAATAATTTTAATTACGATATCTACGTTATCGAATATCAATTTGTGTCGTTGAAAGACGAATTATGCTTACTGAAGTGAAAAAAAAATCTTAGTAATTAAGTGAATCAACGTATGCATCTTTTGCATATAATCAATTTGTAAAGACTTGGAATGAGTCATTTGAAATAAAACATTACTCAATTTTTAGATCAATAAGAGACATATGTGCAAAAGATTTTAAGGACTCGCGGATTTATAATGGTTTTTCGGCGAAAGAATTGAAAATATATTGAGGGATGACGTGATGGTGTTAAAAACGACTATAAAGCATTTACAAGCTCATAACTTAAGGATATTAAAACGAGCAGAGAGTTAATAAAAATAGTATTTTATGACTACATGATTTTTTATACGTTAAAAGATTTATCTTATTTGACTTTTAAATATATGATTTATCGATTGTTAAATTTCTTTCATTTTAAAAATAAAATTTGTTTTATTATATTTTTCGCAAATTGACAAAGTGTGATCGATAAATCAAATTTCATAAATAATATTTCAAGTAATAAACTTTAATATATCTTTTTTTTGTATATTTCATATAATAATCACACATAATATAAAAATCTATATGATAAAAATACGATGAGATCATTTTTGTTGATTGCTGACTAAATTTTATATTACATAATTGAAAGAAATATTACATCGAAATTCATTTTTTATAAATAAATATTTTTTTCGAAAATTTCATCATTCCCTAAATTGAATTTGTATTTGGTATTATATAAAATTATGGTGTTAATAGTTAAGTTTAATCAATACGGCTTTAAAGAACTTTATTTACAATTTTTAGATAACAATTTAAAGATTTAATTTTTAAAGAATTATGAAAAGAAAGGAAAATTTTAAAAAATACAATTTATATAATATTTACAAAATTTCTACTTATATTTACTTTAATTACGAAAGAAGTAAAGAAAACAGATTTACTTTAAAAAAATATACACTTGTTGATATCAATTTCTGATAAAAAAATTGTTAATTTACCATGTTTCATATGCATGTATACGATGGAAGTGCAAGCGATAATCTTCTTACTGCGATATATTGCGCGTGATTTATTGAGATATTGATAATTCATGATCGAAATTAATAAACAAATGATTGTTTGTTTCGTGGTTTCGCGAAAAAAAGTCACGTTTTCCGGTAAAAAAAAAGTCAATCTTGCATTTAATTTCGTCTGTTATTATTCGTTTGCATATCTTGCGGCGATAAAACGAATTATACTCTTCCCAAAATTTTCTTCCGTCCAGATATCGAATGTGCTTAAAAGAATAATATCTGCTGCATAATGCAACGCGTGATTTAAGAAACGTTACATAATTATTACGCAATACCTGCGAAGAATCTTACTTAAATTTCATTGTTATCAAATGTGTTACTGTTTCGAAAATCGATTTGTGCCACTTCAGATTTTGAAGTAATTTTGAAGATATAGAATAGATATGACAAAAGAGAAATTTTTGAATTCCAGGATTCAAAAGATGTATGAAAATGTTTAAGTTTGATAAATTTTAAAAATAATAAAAACAATTGGATAGATTTTCAAGATTCAATTTCAAAATTAAAAATATTTTTGTTACAACATTAATCCTTTTGTTGCTGTAAATGACTATGATCTTTTATCATGAATTTTAGCATAATTTAAGCAAAAATCAATGTCTCATTTGTTTTCAATTTTATTCTCTCTGCGATTTTTAATCATGATTAAAGTAACACTATCAGCCCAACTGCATTTCATACAATTGTTATTATTTGACGAGGAATAAAACATTCAACTAAGTTTAAATCAAACAAGCTAACCAGCTTAAAGTTTCGTCAGTAAGTTATTTTAACTCAATTAAACATCAACAACAGCTCATAAATCATCCTTCAGCTATCTCTGCAAATACCTTTCCCAACACTTCAACTAACTTCCTTCGGTCAACAAGATAGCCATGTTGAAACAACGATCGTTTGTTATTAATCAACAATCCTAATCGAGAAACATGCCTTAAGATAGACAGACGTGATGAATAAAATTAAACATCAATAAAAAAGAATCATTATGCTCCTTCGAAACAGTTATTATACTCGAGTACAAAAATAGAACAAACTATAAATCATTTAATTTTAGAAAATTTTACAAATACAAATAAATATTCTTGCAACAAAGTTAAAACAAGCTTTTGCAAACATTGTACATTACTAAAAAAAAAAAAAAAAAAAAACGAACATAAACACCCTTAGATACGAATGTTACTTTTAAAAAAAAAATACACTTACAAACATGTATAACAGTAAATATACCATATTTCCACTGAACACCTGTTACACCAACATTTACCTCGCGCCAACCACGATCCAATTATTAAACAATGATCCGTAATTATCGATCTAGAGAGTCTACACATATCCATACAGTTGGATATTCTCCATGACCTGACACGATTCTCCACCAAACGATAGAGAAAGGATATTGTTGACCAGGGGTGACGGTGTCTACCAACGAACCTCTCTCCTATCCTATTAATACACGGCTCGCTCGTAAAAAACCCATTACCCGTTCGAGAATAATTGCGACAATAAAGATTGAAGTTTCAATTATAACGCGGCCGCCCATTAACGACCGGTTTTTAACGCTGGCAAGCGCACTCTCGCCTCTTTGCCACTCCATTCTCTCCTCTCGCTCCTTTCAATTGATTGACCTCTGAACCGATGTGAACGTTCCAAGATAGCGCGAGGCCCGTTCTGCGCCCTCTCTCTCCCTCTTTCCACGGGAAAGAACGGAGCCACGATGTGTCATGCACCTTATTGAATATCTCTCGTGTTTGTCCGCGGCCATTACGTATACACGATCTCGTCTTTTATATACGCGTTACAATAATAATTGTTGGACGGCCGCGGGGTAAAGTTTCATGTTTAAATATAGAACAATAAGAGAACGAAAACGCGGTGGATGCGGACGGGACAGCGTAATATTCCGAATATTTAGTCGAACGCCGCGGAAAAAGTCGGAGATTGATAAGGAGGAAGAGTCGAGAGATAAAGATGGCTGGTGGGGACTCTGAGTCTGATGGAACTTGGCGGTGGTTCGCTGTGATGGAAGAGATTTTTTTTTTGCATTATTTTTTCGCGGATGTCGATTTGTTTGAAATCCGTGAGACGGATGAGTTACCTTCGGATCGTTCATTGATGCTTCTATTTTGTCAACGATACGTGTTTATGCTTAAAAATGCATTCCATAATTAATGAATTTACTTCCTTTAATTATTAATTCATGAACGATTTTGTACGATTATGGATGAATTTCTGAAGGATGTGGAAATATTACTACTCTCTCACTTTCTCACACAGAATCTTTTAAAGATTAAAAAAATGAAGAGATAGTGTAAATGTTAAAATCACTTTTTATCGTACGTAATAAAGAATATTATCACAAAATTATAACAAATTATAATATTTAAGTAAATATAATTAATAAAAGTGTAATCCATTCTTTCGTCCTATGGATATAGGAAAGAGTTAAAGTGCTATTCGTAATAAAGAATGTATTTTGCCGGTGTATTGTTGTTTTATAATCGATCGAAAAATTCTCATG
This sequence comes from Apis florea, assembly GCF_048593485.1. Lineage (NCBI taxonomy): Eukaryota > Metazoa > Arthropoda > Insecta > Hymenoptera > Apidae > Apis > Apis florea. Next base: position 2,079,300 of record NW_028256542.1, on the reverse strand, counting down.
GAATTGTATAACTCGTGTAATTGCACGCGGCACGCGCATGTTTCACGGAGCAACGTTCAGGGTGTATTGTTCACGAATCGGTTACGACAATTGTGTAACCGATGTTTTTCCTCCGAAGTGCTGTTTGGGTTCGACTCGATATGTTTACTTGAAGATACTCTTTAACAATTGGCGATTAAGAAGCGATACATTTCAATGCGAGAAGAATTTTTTTTTTTGGAAAATAATTGATTCTTCTCGATCAGTCGTTTTTAGATAAGGATAGTTTTTATTTATTCTTTCTTAACGATAGAGTTATACATTTACTGGTTGATTTTGTTGCACGATCGAATGATAAACTACGAGTTATTTAAATAAACCATCGAAGAGTTTAGACTTGATTTGAATGTTTTAAAGGCGTTATAATTTTTAGGATATAATTCTTGTATAAAAATTGTCTTCTCTTTCTGAAAACAGGTACTTTTTAAAGTAATTGTCTAAAAATCAATTTGTTTTTTTTTTTTTAAATTTCTAATCTTCTTCTGATAAAGGATAACGTATCAATCTTTCAGAAACTAAATCGTATTTTCTTAGCGAAGTAACATAACTCAAGATAGAGTTACTCATCGTCCGTTTATAGAATTCAATTTATCCTGTTCGATTCGGTGACTAGTCGGCGCATGATCGTTTCTCGATACAAGTAGCATTCCTCGATACAAATTGCCTAGGGGACGCCAGCCTCAAGTATAAAAATACAATTATGCATGCAATCTGCGAAGACGGTTGTTTTGCTGATTTACGCCGTCGAGGTCCAAGTTCAGACGCCACGATCGACCTGGCTGCGCCGTTGGGACTGGCTGGTGTCGACGACATCCTTATCGTTGTGCCGATCGGAAAACATCCATGTCGGCTACTCACTCATTTATAGACACGTACCACTTAGGTGAACATGCCATTAGAAACTCGATAATTTAATATTTTTAAATACTTTATAATTTCATAAGGCAAGTTTTATAAATTAATTTTATGAAGGACATGTACAATTTTCAATGTTTCAAATTGATCAATTCAAGCTGAAATTGATTGGCTTTAGATGAAATTTATCTGAGAATTTTAATTACTAGTTTTCATATTCATTATAGAATTGTAATAAAAATCATCCAACTTGATTAGTTTAAGTTAATCAACGTATATACCAAATATGAAAATTCATTTATACTATAACATAAGCGGTGAAGTACGATTTTTCTGTATCTATAATAATTCAATAATCGAGAATTTCGAGTCATTTGCTTTCATAACGATATCTCGAAAAATAAAAGAAGAAAAATATTAAACAGGAAACATTAACCAAGAAGATGAATATTCTCTTTAAATTTAAATCGGGCCATCCATACGCACGATACTCTAAAAAAGCATTCCATTGTTTGGTTCAGCGTGGTCAGGTCTGGGCACCAATTACACAAGCAACCGAGGGTTAAGGAACCAGAGACCCGGAGGTCTGAGGTGTCGCGACCGATTATTTCGGCGGTTCAAGGGCCTTAAATGAGAAAAAGAGAAAAGTTAGAGAGCCGGTGGATTCGCGTGTCTGCCAATTATTACCGGTAATCACGGTAATGGCATGTGTCAATCGGGCAGAAGAGCGGCTTCGTCACCCGACTCTCGACGATAGCAGAGGTCAATCCGACTTGTACTAATGGCTTGCAACACCAGGGATGCGTGCATGAGCAAGGTGCATGATCAGTCAACGACAATGAGGTAAGTACGTATGGTAACACCGATTAAGATGATCCTCGCCGGAGACCTACTTCTTTCACGTGTTCCTCGGCTCTCTCTCGCACGTGCATTCTCCGCGACCAACCCCGCACCCATCGCGCCAACGATCCAATTCAGGAAGTTTAGATTGTCGCAGCCAATTTGGTCGCGTGCAGTTCAACCGCGTATAAGCATCAGTCAGGATTAGACGAGGATTAGTTTCGATTCGAGTGACTTGATTTCTTTTTTTTTTTTTTTCTTTTATTTATTTCGAGCGTCGAGAAAAAAACTGAAGATTTGGGATTGTTTGGAGAAAACGATTTGAGAGGAATAGATAAAAATTTGGAAGGAAGATGCATATATTTATTGGTAATGTGACCAATTGGATATATTGATCGAGCAACTTGATTAATTTGGACGACGAGTTTTTGGACTTTCGTTCGATCGCGCTGTGAGGATTTTTGCGTCAAGGAATTTTGGAATTTTGAAACTTTTGGAAAATTTGGACGTAGCGATTTCGAGCGTTCCATTTATTTCACATTGCATCTCTATGTATGGAATTTTAGAAATTCGATGGGCCATTTATTGTGCGATCGAGTTTTTTTTGCCCTCTTTTTTTCTTTCATTTCGTTGTTTCGCGATATTCCTTTGAAGAATATTTTAGAAACAGTAGAATATTTTGGATATTTTATGAATAGAATTTTTGAAATTTTCAATTCTTTTCTTCTTTGTTATTTAATAATATTCAATTATTTTTAGAAAATAAATAAATTCTTTTGTTTGGAAACTATATTTTGGAAAAAATATTTTATGAACTTTTTGAAAAATTTGTATTATTTTTTTTAAATATTTTCAAATCATACTTGAGGACAAATTGAGTAAAGAAAATGATGCGAATAAATTATAGGCTCTTATTATGGGCGATCGAATGATTTACGATCGAAATACAGATAAGACTGAACCACTTATTCTCAAATCCATTAAATTTGGCAAGATGTCAGACAGAAAATTATTCCAAACTGTTCATTAAGACTAATCATACGTTGAATTAGATGAAATTACAATGTAATAATCACGTGTTAGATTAACATGAAACAGATTCCTTGGAAATTATTTGAAATATTATTTCAAATCGAAATTATTATTTTACTTCATAAATATTTGTCAAAAAATGTTCATACAACGCCATCAGATTTAACATAAAGAAATAAAGAAATTATTTTATTGTATCGAAATAATGAATTAACATTTCGATACGAATCAAAATTTATTCTTTTTTTAAAGAATAATATGCAATACAATATATAAAAATAAATATTCTTTATATTCTCTTATAAAATTAATGCTGCTTAATATCAATTAATATCGAATAATTAATTTTCACAAATCTGATACGAATTAGAAGCAAAGGGAGAGTGTTCTAAATGTCGGTCGGAAAACAATTATATGTCAATTACGGACAGAGGCACAATCATGTTTGATCATTTAACCGAACGAAGCATTAGGTGAATTAGATCACTAAGCTGAATTATTTTCGCCAATCATTCCGCTCTCGGTCCGCTCGAGTTCCGTCCCATTCGATTAGTGTAAACCCTACTATTAACCTGTTGAGTCTGCCCTATCGTAAATGCCGCGTGTTAAACGCTCGCTCTGGTTTACCGTGATTGCCCTCCTAAATAAAGAAGTGATATTACAGTGGCATGGGTGAGCTGTTCTCGTTGCACGTTCGATGGAATTGTTATTGTAAAAATGATTTATTTGTTTTTTGGATTTATCTCATTTTCATCCGTCATCATTGTATTTCTTTTTTAATTTTTTTTTTTATTTTATAACGTAACGTTGTTAAAATGTAATGTTAGAATTATTCTAGATTTTAGAAAGTATTGGTTAAAATAGATAGCGCGTGTTTCTTTATTGAGTTTGAAGATTTATTAGATATTTTATTTTCATATTAGAAAGTATTGTTAGAACATTTATTTTACATGTTAAAAAAAAAGCATTATTGGTTATTAGTGTTTGTGTTATTTTAGAAAGTATTAGAAAGTGAATTCTTGTTTGGTTAGAAGATATTCTTGAAACTTTTCTTTCTTTAACGCTTACTATTTTTTTTTTTTGTAACGCGAAATCTCAAAATTATATATTATGTAAACTTATATTTAAAACTTACATACAAATTCGATAAATTCTATCGAAATTGAATTTTATTATTCCGTAATGTAGTAATAGCTATTCTTAGAAAGAGCATATGAATTATGCATTTATATAAAAATTTTCATCGATAAAAAAATGATTTATTTAAAGAACTTTCACGTCGTTTACATCATCAAAATTTTATTTCACAAACTCTAATCTCTAATTTTCCATTAAAAAAAGAAACAAATAATATCATCATAGCTGGATTATTAAAATAAAATTTGTTCAAGCATTATTATATCAATTTTCAACTATGTCAATTAAAAAAAAAAAGAAACAACTCAATGTTATCAATGAACCTTTTCGAAACATCAAAAATCTGTTCTAATCTGAAAAAATCATCTTGCCAAAAACGAGGAACGATACGAATCGATCATCTCTCATTTTATATTTATCTTTCATCGTTTCGAAAAAAAAAACTCCTTTGACGCGGTATAACAAGTAGTTACGCACGATGATTATTCCCACACGTGTCAAGATTGACGTCATTGATCTCACGACATGTGCGACAGTTGAGAACACGCTTGCAGGTCGTTGACGACGATGACGACCGGTCCGTGACTTTTGTGCCGCGGCACGAGCGTCAACATGGCGTTTATCATCGGGAAACGATATAGCGAGCGCAAGATGGCGATTGCGACCGTTTGCACTCGTGCGTTCGAGCCAACGGAGGCAATCATCCGAAGTTTACCCTACATATTCAATTTAGATCGTTAGTTCGCGCTGGATTGCGCGTTTATTGCATGCATTACGATTTTATTACATAGGAGGGAGAGGAGTCTTTCCTATGGTGTATATACTCGACACGGAGTGAAACGCTGTGCGGGTGTTTTGCACTTTTGGAAATTAATTTTTAATTTTTCGACATTTTACTTTGGAGATGAGAAACTTTTTATCTTCGTTTAAATATTCGATATTTCTAAAGAGGTATGATAAACGAAAAATCTTTTTTTATTTTTTTCAGATTTTGACATAAATAGATAACGAAGGTTTGTGCAAATTAATATTTTTGAGAACTGGTCAAGAGAAATGTGAAATCGGAGTGAAAATTTGTTTGATTTTATATACATATTTGATTATTATTATTTTTTTTAATATTATTCATCGATGAATATTGGATCTTATTTTAGTAAGGAAAGGAAATGTAAAATTTTGAAAAATTTCGATTATTTGAGAAGAGTTAAAATTTTTGGGAGTAACTTAATCTCGTTACGAATTTATTTGAAAAATAATGAGGAACCATTAATATCGTTAAGGTCTGGCTTATTATTCGGCGAACCTTGTACTTGTTTACAATTCTTCTTTACAATCGTGTTGCGTCCCATTTGCCACTGATATTTTTCACATCCTCTGGATCAAGGCCGGATGAATTGAGACGCAGAAAGAATAACTAGGAAAGAATTTTATATGAAGGAGAAGTAAATATTTCCCATCAAATCGTAAACTTGCTTAGAGAACTTCAATCGTTGATAGTACTTCTTCCAGTGTTATCTAGAATTTATAATAACTAATCAATCCTCGTCACTAAACTTCACTCTCAGAAAATTCAAATATTCCACGATTTATCTAAATTATAAATAGACCTCAAACAAACTAGATCTCATCTATTATATTTACCACTTAAACCATTTACATTAAATTGCAATGAAATATAATAGTCATGATCAAAAAAAAAATGCAAATAAAGCCATCAAAATGTTATTTCTCAATGAATTCAACAAACAAATACTTACCTATCCCTAAACGTATATACTCTTGCTTTATTAAAACCATATTTTCAAAACTCCAATCCATATACCACACACTAAACAATATTCCAATATATACACTCTGTTGAAACATTATTCCTAAATATCCGTTCAAATTTAAAATTGCGAAAAATTCAAATATGAATAAAATCGATGCGAGTATTCGTGCTATCAGTAGTAGAGCCAAGTGGCTGGTCAGCCCGAAATTACATACGCACCTCGATCTTCACTCCTCATCGATTTTCACGTGTGATAAAACGGTTGTTCGAGGCGCTCGAGCTTTCCTTCTCGTGATTCGTGCATATACAAGCAGATCCTCCACTAGTGCATGCTCGTCCTCGTTCGATCGGATACGGCCTCAGAGGCGGCTTTATCGCCCCCCCGCGAGCCACGTAGCCCCGATTTCAAAGTGCAGTCAACAGCAATGTGCACGTGATTCCAGCCCAGAATCGGACCTAGATTCGGCCACAGCTGCACGCCCGTCTTCCCGCCACTATCCCCCTGTCCAGTTTCCTAGGGAAAAATAGAGCTAGTGGAAAACAGATAGACAGCGAATGATGGACAGCGCATACGATACTGTCTGGAACGCGCTCGAACTTAACCCCGTTCTCGACGCTCCCAGGAAGCAAGTCTAGACATGAGAGATTATTGTGCAAATACTGTTGTGCTCGTCAATTTGTTTGGGAATATTATTGGATGGTTTTGATTATTCAGGAGGAGTTTCGACAGGGTTTTGGATTGAGAAAGTGAAATTGAATTTTTTGACGAGTGTATATTCGGTGTTGAAAGATGGTGGAAACATTTTTGAGAATATTTTTAGTGTAGTTTATTTGGGTAATTTAAACGAATTCTTTTGGACGATCTAGTTTTTTCTAATGTAATATAGCTAAGAATATTTTTTTTAAATTTAGTTTAATCAAACATGAAATTATAAAATTGTGCGAGATAAATACAGCAAAATTAAATTACACTTATCAATTGAATGGTGATTTAGAATTTTTTTTTTATAAAATGTCAATGGAACAATAGATATAATTATTGTGATTAAAGCAATAATTATCATGATTGTGTATAATTTTTGCAACTCGTGGAAAACACTTGAATTTGCATTTCAATGCAGAATGATTTATGTAATATGCATTTTGCAGTCGAGAAAAAATGTAAAATAATTTATGCTATTGAAGTGATTTTTGAGCATACGAGGCAATACTATATAATAAAAAATCAACGCTAATGTAGCAATAAAAATTCTTATCACAGATAAAATTAGCCTCTGTCTGATGGTTTTGAAAGAACTAAAAAACTTCGCGTGTAAGAAATTATCTGCTCCCGTTCTAAAGATATATTCATCAAAAAATTCCATCATTGAAGAAGGTAACAACCCTTCGAATAATTTATCTAAAATTATCCAATCATCCTATAATTCGTTTAATTCTCAGTCAAATTTAATTTTAATTTAAAATTTTTCTAAAATCGAATTCTTTCAATAATTCAAAATTAAAATTGAAAGTTTTTAGATATTTAAGAAAAAGAGAATATCTGTAAAATATCTTCAGGCCATTAGGTTATGTTAAGTTACTTTGAACATTATCATTAATCGTATAACTCTTTCTAATTTCTGAATAATGAAAAAAAGAAAAAAATTATCTGAAGTGAAAAAGAAAATTTCGAATCTCGTATCTAAAATTATTATTATTAAGTATATTTTAGAAATATTTATAATAATATAACATTATAATTATCTATGATACAATATCATTAAGGTAATATTATCATAAATTACGATAATGTATCACGACGATTGCAAAAGCATTCGAATCTTCTTTCTTCACGATCATATATCATTTTCGTACGATAATAACCCACAATAAAAAAAAAAAGAGAGTTTCACGTCATCACTCTAATCGATACGCGAATTCCTACCTATCTACGTAACGAAACGATAAATCGACACCATACGCGCCTCGGATATCATCGCGAAAATCCAAAGAATTCCTTTATAAATTGCTATCACGCGCAGATAAAGTGCACTATAACACGACACGTGGAGAAACTTGCTGACCACCGCACTAATTGAACATGATGACGAAGACTTGACCATGTCGAACATCGATACTTCACGATGATTTCAACGTGGAAAATCACGATAAATAACCAACAAACAATGGAAAACAAAGGCATCAGATTTGTGGCAAAATTTATCTCGTTTCCTTGTTTAGACAAAAGACGATATGTTGGACTTATTGTTACTACAAACGCAAATATACTTATATATTTTGTATAAAAATGGATCGAGTGAGTTTATAAACGTTGATATGCACGATTCGATTAACGAAAATATGGCACGTGAGAAAGATTATCGTGACAGAAAGATAAAACAAAAAAAAAAATAATAAATAAAATGACGTCATTGAGGAGTTTGTAAACGTTGATATGCACGATTTGATTCACGTAAAATGAGTCATGGTATATGCATATTAAATATATATATGTATGTATGCTGTTATTTTTATAAAAGTTTAGATGGAATACTATGATAAGTTATTTTTACTTCATTTACAATCATGAATTTAAATGACTGTTAAATTTTGAATTGCGAAAATTCAATTCGAGAAAAAGAGAAAACATAAATCTGATCATAAAAGAATACTAAACGCTATTACAATATTTGCGAATATATTCAGCGTAACGTAATAAAAGAAATGTTAGTCATCGTATTTTTTCTTGCGGTTTTCTTCTATAAATAGATGAATAATGTATTCCTATACCAGCTTAGAAACGAGATTCATGAACAGGTATGGAATTCGTTCAAAAAAGATAGCAAGGGCGCAGCCATGGAAATAGTAAAACTGATAGCCTGTACTGTTCTGCCTATCCCGTGTCTAATACCAGTAATACAATAAACATAGATGAAGTATCGATGTACGAGGTTCGCGAAACCCGTTACACGAGTTTATAAATAACCAACATTTTGCGTAACCAAACAGGAAAGTGATCAGAAATAAAGGAGACGAGAAGAAACCACGACCAAAATTCATCAAACGATCGGTTCATCTTCCGTCTCCATCATTTCGAGAGATGAACGATCATGATCTAAAATCGATCGTTTAACTTAAGAATGTAAAAAAAAAAAAAAGGAAAAATCATCCCGGACGCGTTTCGATTACACTTACGCGAAGAGAAATCGATACGAGTGCTGACGACCCGTAAATTGACACCGTCCATAACCAACGTTCTCGTTATTGCAGTTTTATACCAATCGATTTAAAGAAAGAGAGAGAGAGAGAGAGAGAGAAAAAGAACGGAATTGCTGTGTAAAACAAAACATTATCGTTCCATTCCAAAAAACTGCACTCAAAGCAAAAAATCACAGAGAAATTTACGTAAATCGTAATCTCTGATTCTTGAACACGATGTTCTTCATTTTTTAAATTTACAACTAATTTTCTATTTAAAAAAAATACGAAGAAAGAATGATTCCATATTCTAGTCATAATCCTGTAAATAAAAAGATCAAATATACAATATATCCTGCTAATAATAATAAAAAAAATACCGATTTTCTATTTTTCATTTATCATCCTTCGAACTTCTATTAATTCAGACGGGGAAAAAAAAGAAAGAAAAAATAAACGAATACCGATGAAAGCTTAACGAATTCATATTTACACATCACGACGCTCGATCAAACATCGCCCTCGATTGAAATAAAAACGAAATAATATCTCTTGTACGGAAACGTCACCTTTTAAATAGCGAGCGGAAACCTCGGCCTCTGCTATCTGCCGGTCTGTTTTCACCCCCCGTACTAGCTTTCTATTCATAGAAACGTTGAACGATCTCTCGATGATAGCCGGACGATAATCGGAATTAGTGCGATCGTCGGAAAGAAACGAGGGTAGGAGGTCGATCGGAACGTCTCCCCCCACCGTCTATCTCCTCGAAAATACGATTTATCGTCTCGGTACGAAATAAAGCGCGATTAATTACGAACGATCTCAACCCCCGTATTGTCTTTACACTTACAGACTCGAGGAGGGGGGGCACGCGTACGCACGTCTACTCACGCGTTCCTCACTCTCGTCCACGTATAAACTTTCGTCCACCACCGTCCATCATCTGCGTGACCGTGTGAAAAAATTCGAAATACACACTGCCACCATTACACGTAAAAATTACGACGTAAATTACAACGTTCGACGATTCTCTCTCTCTTTTTCTCTTCCCCCTCTCTTTCCCCTTCCTCCTCATTCGAGACGAGGTTGTATATCCCCCCTTCCCTCTCTCTCTGGGGATAATTAAATTCAGCTTAAGAAGAAGAGAAGAAGAATGAGAAAAGAACGGTCGGTTTCCAACAACTCGATTCGATTCCTTCCTTCGTCCGAAGAAACGTGACAGGGATCGACGTCTCGCTCCATCGACCCCTTCTCTCCATCTAACTGTGGATCACACACGAGGCCGTGTACCACCAGCAGCCCGCCATGACCTCCCCCTTCCCTGTATAATCCCGCTCCGACTCTCCGCCACCTACTCCGTGGCTGATCGCTTTTCCCCTCTCTCGTGCGTCTCCTTATCGTTCCACTCCTCTAATCCGTGAAATCTGGAACAAGAACCGCGTGGCGAGGCGAGCCGGTACCAGTGGCACCGAGGAACTCGGTACCAACGGAGGTCTCATCTTCGGGAAACGAGAACCCGCGCGCTCCCGATCTCACCATAAAGTGCGCGTATATAAAACCGATCCTGACCACCTGGAACACCTAGTTTATCGTAACACGGTGTCGGGTACGCATCGTTCCCAATTCGTCGCTCGGACGATCCTTTCTGAATCTTCGAATCATTTTAAAAAAAAAAAAACAAAACTTATGGTTTCGATCGAATCATATCTCGTCGAAGAGTATAATATCACGGATAAAAATAGGTTGGCAAAGTTATTAAAAGATCGGAAGGTAATATCAAAAGTTCACGAGGAATATTGAATCGGGTGTGTGTGTGTATATATATATATACATACATATACATATATATATATATATATACACATATACAAATATATATATATATATATGGTTGGAGAAGTGGAAGGAACGACACGTGTCGCTGTGTTGCTATAGTGAATCGGTATCAGTCTGGTTCACGAAAACGTTCAGTGTACGTTACGCACGAAAATTGATCGTTATCGACGACACAATGCCACGAAGCGGTTTCAAAACGGCCATGTTCAGGCCGAGCAGGGCCAGGACGATAGTCCTGGTCGGTTTGGTGTTGCTCACGCTTCTCGACGCCGTGAACGGCATACCGTACAAGAGATCGTTGCTCAGGCTGTGCTCGAAAAGTCTCAGCGACGCCCTGTACCTCGCGTGCAAGGGTCGTGGATACAACGAGCCGTTTTCGTACAGCGGCGAGGATGATCCTATGGATGTGGGGCCCGGCCTCGCGGAGGAGTGTTGCTACCATCAGTGCAGCTATGCTCAGCTTGAACAATACTGCAAACCGGATAACGCCAGCTCCGTGGACGCCGTGTGAGTGGATGTTAGTTTCTTCTGTTTTCTTTTAATATTTTTTTCCCACCCTTCAACGCTGCAACGACATTTGCTTCTCTTTTTGCTGTCCATTTTTGTATTCGCTTTCTTTGCTTCCTCTGTTACATATATTATATGGGAATGATACTTTTTCTTGGAATTGATCTTGATCGTAAGGTTTGTTGTGGTTGAGCAATTTGGTGATTTCGGATGGATGAGGAGTTTTTAGTTTAAATAGGGAAATTTTAAATAGTTGAAAGTGAAAGTTGAAATGATAATGTTAGTAGGCTAGTATGATAATGGGTATGATAGATTGTATCTCGTAAGATTGTTTGTTTCAATTGATTTTCTTTTCTAGTTATCAATGTTATGGAATGTTGAGAATGATTGAAAATTAGATTATTAATAACAGTGATAACTTGAGATCTGTATCTGTTAATCTTCTGTAGTAGAGTAGAATTTTATGGGTCAAACTGAAAACTCACTCGAGAAGACGCGGTTTCATTAATAGTTCTAGTGAAATTGAGGGGTCAACATTATTCCTAGTTGCCAATTATGGTCGCTTACCTCTGACTTCGTTAATCTTTCCAATAATACCTCGGATGAGCCTTGACGATCAATCTTAAACGGAGGTGTTTAACATTCATCTCGACGATCAATTTCTTCTCTGTCTCGAGGATGCCGGAAATCATCGACTTCGTGGAATTCTAATCGATTTAATTGTTAAATTGGCCTGTTTAACTGCTGAATATTCCATTATGCAAAGTTTTTTTTTCTCTCTCTCGCAACAACCTCCAATCCGCCTTGGGTTTTTTCCAGTGATTTCGGCTGCAATTATCGGGTTCGAGATTAATTTCCCACCGGCCTCGTTACAACAATTCCAAGTTCGAAATAGCTTCTACGACTCGATCGCTTCTTTTATCCTTCTTATTTATTCATATATCACGCTTATTTTTATTTCTCTTGCAAGCGCTCGTTTATCGAATTATTTATAACACAAGGAAGTTGTTTTCGCGGAGATCGTCTTGCACGGCGAGACTATGTTAATAAAAATATTGACTTTCAATATTCAACGTTATATTTTTCTGTCAAACGTGATTTACTTTTTCATCGTACAAAGATACATACGACGATTGTTTAAATTTTATTTAAAATTTTCCACGTGCTTTTTTTTTAATATTCGAAAATCTGTTTTTAACTCTGATTGATCTAATATAGTCACAAATATTGACTATAACCCAGATACGTATTTAAAATGATGGTCCAAATTGTTTAACCTAATTTTAAAGCCTTTATTTAGATCTTTGAAATTTCGATCTTGATAAAATCTAACGCATCCATCAACAGTCAACACTGAGAAGATTCAAATAATTAGAATTGATTCAAATCACTGGCAAATTCTTGCCAAAATCTACAAACTAGAACTAACAAACGATCAATATATCATCTTCAGCTGTTTGATTTTTTTCAAATGCTTTTGAAAATTTGTTCAGAAAAAAATAAATTTCCAAATCATTGATCAAAACAAACAGCTTCTTTTAAATCTTTACGAAACTTTGAAAAAAGATCAATCGATCAATCAAGATAAGAGAGAGAGAGAGCTTTCAATTCATATTCATCAACTATCCTAGTTAAGTTCGCAAAAGAATCGTCAAAAATAAATCCAACCAATCCAAGATTGATCGACAGAGCATAATAGCATCCAAAGCTGCACCCATACCGTTCAATCAATATCCATCAGTTATTGGCTCAGTTCCGATCGGTGCAACAAAATCATCTATTTACCCGCGTTCCATTGGGAACACGAGTTTCCAATCAACGAGTTGTTATTCTTTCGTTCTCCACGATAGAATTCATCTCGTTGGACTTTACCATGTCGATAGTAGGTGGCTCGCGAAGCTGTAGTTATTAACCGGCCGGTTCAATTGTCGCCGAGAAGCAGAAAGAGAGGAAAAAAGAGAGAAAAAAAGAGAGAGAAGAGCACGAGAGAGCAGCTCATTATCAGCCGCTCCACGATAATCTCTGTCGCTTTTCCTAAAGTTCACGGTTGCGTGAAGTGGCATGGCGCCAGGAAGGTTAGTCCGAAGTACTAGGACGATCAAACTGACGCTATCTGTTTCGTAGCTCGATTCTACAGTTTTTCAATTTTTTTTTCTTTTTTTCAATCCTCTTTTCTCGTCCCAGAGATGGACAAGCGGATCTCGTTCTTTATGACTCTTCAAAATCTTTTTCTTCTTATACTCGTTCTTATTCTTGGAGAACTTCTTTTCATCTTTCTTTCTTTTCTTTTTCTGCACAATCTTCTTTCTTAGTTGTCTTGCTCATCATCTTCTTATACTTCAAAATCTTCTCTCTCTGTATCTTCTTTTTCTCAGTCAAGATCCTCTTTGACCCTTTTTCTTCTTCCTTTTTTAAAGGTCTGATGGATTCTGACAGGATCTTCCTTTATTTTCTCTCTCTCTCTCTTTCTTTCTCTCCCTTTCTCTCTCTTTCTTTTATTCTTCAAAATCTTCTCCTCGTTCTTTTTTAAGAATCTCTTTCAAGAATCTCTTCTTGTTTTTCTTCTTTGAAATATTTTTCTTCTTCTTCTCTTCCTTATTCTTTTTCTCCCTCTTTCAAAGATCGAATGCGCAAGCGCACAACATTCAGCTCCATTATCGATTTCGCGCTTCTTGTTTACCAAAGATACACAGAAACACGTGAATCGAATATTTTCAAGCGTGGCCAAATATGAAATATCAACTGTCGTTTTGATTAATGATACATGCTGGTTCCTTGAACACGAGAGATTTTTAATAATGATGCATTCGTTTTTTTTCTTTCCGTTTTGAAAGATGATCGCGTTATGTCTCTCATTCTGTTAAATTTAATGTAGGTAGTATATCATTGTAAAAAGAAAAAAGAATTTTTCTGAATCAAGAAAATTACTCGAAACCCTTTTTTATTTATTTATTTTCTTTTAAAAATAATTAAATTCTGACCATACGAATTCATTCTACATTAATTGTTTAATAATGATGTATAGAATATGAAAAAAATGAAAATTATGTTTTTATTTTTCGTTTTAATATTTTTATTTATGAATCTTAAAGAGAAAGCTTCAAAATAGTATTTTTCACTATGCTACTTAAAATTGAAAGTAATATTGTCTATCCCTGTTACTAATTTTTCAATAACAATTAACAATTAGTAATGAATGTTTAATGCTTTTATTTATTATTGGAATAATACATTATCTTGCTATCATCAACGATATATTAAATCAATAAAATTAATCAAGCTACATGAATCATATTCTTAAGAGAAGAAAAAAATGTTTATTAATACAAGAACATGATGACATTAAAAACGTAATTAAGCTAAAAAAAAATAATAACATTGATATTACAAACAATTTACAAAGTAACAGAAATATTACTGTGCATGAATTATATCGACTGTGAACTTCTGTGAACGTATAAAAACGTCCTTCATAACTACTTACCAACTTATATTAATGTAATTAAGAGTTTATCTCAATACGTTACATCATGTTGCAATTTTCAACTGTCTTATTTTTACATAATATTTATATCATCGTGTAGTATCTTTTTAACATATGTAATTCATTATCTGACATGGCTGTTAACCTCTTACATCCACTTCTATTTTCTACTTAGCTTAAAAGTTTATTTTTAATATTTACTCTGAAATAAATAACCATAATTTCTTACCACTTATAGAAATGTGTAGAATATTCTAGAAATCGATTGTTTCCTCTTCTATCATTATCTTCTACCGTTCTTTTTTCTACGATGTTTGCAAATGAATGATTATATCTTAGGTAAGACTTAATATTAAATCCAATGATTGCTACATGTGTCTTCCAATGTATTTATTCTTTTGAAATAATGTTTCCATGTCTCATTTTATATTGCACAATCGACTTCATCAGTGCCTCTTCATACATCTGACGAGGAACATCAATTATGATTAAGAATCTCTTCAGTTGTCCCGAAGGAATGTATATTCTTGCTGTCTAGACACGTACGCAATAATCTTGCGATGAATAATTTCTTGCTTTAACAATCATATGCTTTAAAAAAAAAATGTAATTATGGCCTGGACTGAAAGTAGAGGGAAAAAAAAAATTAAAAATTACTCGTTGCCATCAACGATGAACAAGAATAATTGCAGTTTTCCGTATAAATATTCCTCGAACTTCAATAATGCTTTAATGAGTGGCCTCTAACAAACCTTGTTGCATTCATTATTCTCTTCACAAATATTTTACTGTCTACATTCTTCCACTTCCTTTCTCTGTCTCTTTCTCTCATTACCTTTTTTTTCTTTTTCTTTTTTTATTAATATATTGAATGAGTAAAATAAGTGTATCCAAGAGGGAAGAAAATAAATGATCTTGCATAATGTTTCTACTCTTTCTTGTAATTAACCTTTCCGTTATTAAAGATGTCTGTCTACGGCCAGACATTGAACAAGTCTTTTTTTTTTTTTTATATACCATCATAGATTTTATAATTAGAAACTCAATCTATGTTTCTACATTATTATACTCGTCTATTTCATTTCTCATTAAGAAAGTTATTATCTACATTTAAATGTGTAAGTTAATTTGTCGTCTTTTTAAAGAAAATAATGCAGATAATTTTTCTTCGAAATTTCTATATTGAATTAAATTCCTAAAAATTTAATAATTTTTATCAACAATTCTATAATTCTGATTAAAAAAAAATCAAATACGAAGTTTTTAGAATATTGCTACGACATATACAATATTTTTCAAAAATTCGTCGATATATTTTCAACATTAAATCTATTCAACGGAACAATAATACCTTAACATAATAATAAAGACAAGTATTTCGATACAACAATGAAAGATTCAAATATATACACCAATCAATTCTATGCATGCGCTTTCAACGCACGAAACTTTCATTCGAGACAGACGAACAGACGCTCCATCGAACAAAATACACATCGCTTTCGCTTGTATCTCATATGCGTCTTCAAAATCAACAACAAAATCAAACCTACCCTCATCTTCATTATTCGCCATTTTTGTTTCCGTTTATTTTATAGAAAGAGTCCGGTCTGGATAAAATACCCGTACCTGTCCACGAGGTCGGCAGCCTCGTCGTCGTCGGAAGAGAGATCGAGGTCGGACATCGGCTACGTCCACGGTACAATCAAGTGCAGGATCCATGGATCGAAGGGGGCACGAAAGAAGGGGGCTAACACGGACCGTGACGACGACGCCGGCGGCTGCGATGGGAGAAACTCGATGAGGAGGCATCGAACCGGCCATTGCGGTTGCAGGCATCGACGACAGAGGCGTCGTCGTCCTGGCAAGGTGTCTATCATCGTCCAATTAATCCCTCATCATTTCTTTTTCCTCCTCCTACTCCTCCTCCTTCATTCTCTTACTTATTCAAATTTTTATCCTCGTGATATCTTATTATTGGATCACTCGAGTTCTGGTGACATGCTGCTGACGTGTTATTAAGACACTTCTCGATTTTTTTCGACGAAACGTAAAATTTTTCGAATCATTTAATTCTCGACGTGTGGGGAGATCCACGATATTGCGGAGTCCCTGTGAGGGGTCGATATGTTCCGTCCAATAAATCCATCCGTGTATTTTCTTCTTCTTTTTTTTTCTTTTTTTTTTTTTCTTTTTTTCGTTACTTAGGAATAGTTTAGGATTTTTATAAATCGATTTTTGTGATATTTTATGGGATTGTGTGGATCTTTTAGTTATAATAACTGTGATTCTTTGTGAGGTTTCTTTGTGAGATACTTTATCTTGTGATTGTTTGTAAGATCGTTGATGGAATTCCTTAGTTTGTAATCATTATGATTCTTTGTAAGACATTTTTGATGGAATTCTTTTTTGTTGTAATGCCTAACTGTGATTCTTCGTGAGATTCTTATGGGATCATTTAAGTATAATTGTTTAAATTTTTATTATATATATATCTTAATTATATTATTTAAATTTTTAATCTATGAATATACATATATATTTTACAAATATTTATTGTGGAATAAAAATAAAAAAGAATAATAAATAAAAAATAGAAATTGAACATCATTTATACATGTGAACCAGTCGATGCACAAATACCTATGACTTTTCATTCAAATAATAAAAGTTTATTTATAAATAGTGATATAAAAGAAAATTTATATTTTTCATGAACAAATATATCTTTTCTTCGAGATGCAGAAATATGTTGAGATCGAAGAATTCATTTCTACGAGATATCCAAGTCACCTTATCGACTATTAGAAACAGCTGCTGACCTAAGATAGTCATCGTGACCTGAACTCTAACAAAGCTCCTAAACACGTGGATTTAAATAGCATTAGGCACAGATCTCTAAATGTTAAGAGTTATATCTATGTTTAATTTTTATACGACATTATACGAAAAATGATTGATAATAAAAATGAATTGAATTTTGGTACTTTAGAGATTTGGTAAAGAGATTTATTAGATATAAAAAGATTGAAGCTTAATATTTATGAGTTAAAAAGAAAAAAAATATTGGCATTTGAAATATTTAGTTGTTTTTGTTTGTTATAGAAAAGGAATATGAACAATTTTGATTTTTTACGGAAGAGTTGATTACAGCGAACAATTAAATTGCTCGAAAATTTTATAATAAATTATATTTCGATAGGAATAAAATTTTAATATTTTAATATTCATGATATTAAAATTTTACCATATGGTATTTTCATCGAAATTATGATGTTAGTTTAATCTACCATGATTGAAATTTGTTTTATCGGAAATTTTTTTAATTAATCTACATAACATAAATATATTTTTTTCCGAGATAAATATGGTTCGGTGGAATCAGCAGTTTTATAATAAGTCAACAGTTTTATAATAAACGTTTCCATAGTGTCGGTGAATTATCTTCGTCGAACTATTAGAGAAATTAAACGAGATCCAATAATAAGTAAACAAAGACGATAAGGGATCAGATCAGGCACTTTTAATTGCGTTTGCATAGCTAATTGTAAGTGCAATCTGCGGTTGCATTCATTCTCGAGCTCATTTCGCGATTTCATTATCTTGAAACTTTTTTTTTTTTTTCTAAATTATTATTTCGCAAATGGAATAAACATATAATATTGACGATACGCTGAATATCATGAATATCACGCGATACTTTCCAAGTATTCTTGATTGAAAAAAATGTTTATTTCTCTTTTTAATTTTAAATTTCATTGATGAAAGATCCCTTATCGAACTAAACATAATTGCGTTTAAACATCATTCTGTTCCATTAAAATATTTTATAAATGTTTGATCACATTGAAAGATATTTTCGAAACAAGTATCGAACGACAGAGAGGAAATAATTTTTTTTAAAGAAACAGAATGAGAAAAATTAACAGAAGATAGATAAAAATTCTCTTTTCTCACGTTCCAGATGTTAGACAAGACAGGCGTGAAAACATCAAGGCACGAAACGTTAAAATTGCCGGTGTCATCGAACAAAAGCGAATAATTTCTTCGAAACGTATGGAAAAAAAAAATGAAAAACGAAGGAGAGGAAAAGAATACATCCTAAGCGGCGCCATTTTGCCGCGTCTCAGCATCGAACTCTCTGTTCTTACCTCTTCCTTCCTTCATTCGTGCACACTTATCAGAAATAATCGAAGTGACCACGAGTTTAAAAGTCAACGACAAAATCGTAACGAACAAAGAGAGTAGATTAAATATAGAAAAAAAAAGAAAAAAAAAGAAACAAAAAAGAACGAAAAGAAAGAAACGAAAGGAAAAGAAAAAAACCGATGGAGAAAAAAAGAAGAAATGCATGAGAAACTCGAACGTAATTTGGAAAAAGAGAGCGTGAAAATCAGTAAGAAGATGTCTAGTCCCATAAAACAGTGATAAATTTGGTCGTGGTATTTTCTCGAGTCAAAGGAAAAGAGATTTTTAAGAGACGAGAGTGAGAAATAATAAGTCGTTCGATCGTCCTCCCTTCGAATCCACGACGTGAATTGTCGGGAAATTTATTGCTCTTATCTGTATATAAATTAAATTTCGACAAATTTTTCCACCCGAATCAAATATTTTAAGTCTAAATCTAAAGAAAGAATATGAATATGAATATGATAAAAAAAGAAAAAAAAAGAAAAGAAAAAATGGAAAAATGGAAAAAAAAAATCATGGATTTCTCGTACATGGATCGTCGCATTGCTTCAAGAACGACATCTCTGCTTGAGTGACGCGGAGGATTTCGGAATAAATTGCACGAATAAATTTGTGACTCAATAAAAAAAAAAATGGAGAAGCTGTACACGTATACGTTCGAAATGATCCCGGGCCAACACGCACGCGATCTTCTAAAGAAAGACTTAAATCCAGTGTTATAACACGTCTAATCTAATACTGTTAAGCGTATGTATATATATATGTATATATATATATATATATATATATGTATATATGTATATATATATATATACATATATACCTTTTTTGCTCGATTTTTCGTTTTATTATTATTATTATTATTATTATTATTATTTCTTTTTTTCTTTTTTTTAACGAGATATAAATGTGAAATTTAGATTTAGTTTCGAAGATATTCTATATTTTTTCTTTTTTTTTTTATCTCTTTTCGTTTTTCTCGCACGATTGTCGGCCACTTTCAACTCCCTTGTCGAACAATGATCTCACTAGTATTAGAGCTAAGGAATTTTCTAAGTTTAATAAATTAGTGCTGAACGAACTAGTCACTAAGGACGACGGCGAGAGGTAGCTGGCAATCGAGGGAAAAGTGAGAAATAATCATGAAGTAGTTTTCAATCAAAAAATTTCCACGAAAACGATAAAAATCGAGTAATGATTCTGACTTTTTTTTTCTTTTTTTTTTTTTTTTTGGATAAAATCCATTGGCGAAAAATTTAGTGTCTGGTTTATAAGAAAACGGATTTTAATAGAAATCGATTTTTTTTTTTTAAATCTATTTTTTTACATTTCTAAATTTTTCAGCCTGGATAATATGCTATTCTTCGTTTTTCCCACGAAAAGATTTGAAACAGAAGATTTCTAAATTAAATTGGAAACCTTCTCGAGGCAAAATTGAACGATTTTAAGACAGCCATTATAATTACTTCGAAATTTACTTTCGTTACATTCGTTATTCGTTACAAAGCGCACATTATTAATATAGAAATTTCAAAAGAACAATATTCAGACTGCTTTTCAATCGAATGACCTAAAAAGGAAGCGCAATTGCTCTTTACAACCGAACACAAATAAGCAGATGCATATAAACGGATATACCAGCGATAGAACATTGCCGTGCCGTTTAACACCATTCAATTTTGCCTCGTACTGTATAGTGAGATACTCGAGGCACACTCGAGTGGTGCATAATGATCGAGGATCGCGAACCACCAGATGTGTTTAAACGTCATTCGCTTAGTTTTTCAATTAGTTAATTTATTTCATTCGACCCTCGATACATTCGAGTGTGCCGTTTTAAATTCCGCTGTTATGCGTAGCGAGTAGTGTATGCAAATTAGTGAGATATCGGAAGAAGTATAAGTAAGAATCTTAATAAATATTCTAGAATGATAATTATTAACCCTGCCATGCTCTTTCGATCATTTTTTGAGATTCAGTCGTATTTTTCTATCTATATTGATGAATTAGGAATACGAAAAAATCATAGTTATCCATTTTTATTTCTTATTCAAAATACTTCAAATTCGACTTTTCGTGAAAATTCGTAGATAAAAATTTGAAAAAGAGCTCGTAGCAGAGTTAATAAAATTTTTTTTTTCTTTGTCAAAGTTCGAAGAAAATATTAAAAATATTAGATAATTTTCTTTACAATTATTATTATTTATTACACAATGCAATAAGAATGTTAAGAGTATCTTATTCATTATACTTCTTCCATCAAGTATTCATATTTCACGAGCATTTTATGTATATAGCTTTCATTTATTCGTCACACATACTCATACACGCACACACACAAATCATAATCGACGTTTCATTGTAAATAATTTGTATGTCGCCATGGGTCCTGTGTAACGAGGAACGATTTATTTATATCAATCGAATAGCTACTTGTTCGCGAAGTCTTCCTTCCTGTTCAGACGCGTCGACCATAAGAGATCGCGATTCAAACGGGACACGTGGCGGGTTCTTGCGTAACCGGATTGCAGATAGCGATGGGATCGATTTTCGTTGTCGATATACATGGAAATTTTTTCCCAGTTCAATCTGTCAGAATTTGCATGGAAATATTGGAAAGAATTAACTTGACACACTCTTTTTCTCGACTTTTTCCCCGGAGGTGACAATTGATATTTCAATAAGGGTAATTCAATAATGATAATATTTACATTGGTTAAAAAAAAGTGAGATTTATCTCTGCGATTGATTAAACTTCATCGTTATTTTCAAATATTTTTCGAAATTGAGAAAGAATGGAGATATATCTAGTAGAAAGTTCTTCTTTTCTGAATATTTAATAATAGTGGTGGATATTCATAACGGTCAGAGATATTTAATTTTGGATTTCTTATTTGTTACGTAAAAGTTGAAGATAATTTATCGCCTACTGTCTACTGTTCCTTCTCTCCCTCTTTCTGCCTTCACACATTTTGAAAGCCGCTCCGACAATGATATATTTCACTTGCTTGTACCATCATAATTCATTGTCATTTCTGTCTGCCTATTCTTTGGTCTCTGATTTTTCTTTCGTATTTAGTTCACCGCCTTAACCCTCAACATATTATTAGTGAATTTTGAATTTCGAATTTATAATCGCGTAATCCCTTTTGCTCTTTGATAGAGAAATTATTATGATATATTTCAACTTCTTGAATATTGAAGAAGAAAATTATCTTCAAAATGTCTATACTTATGTCATTTGTCATCATAATGTCTTTTCTTCACAAACTTTAAACAAATTAATTGATGATATTGTTGTAATTCTAATTAATCATTTAATCACTCCAAGTATCAACAACATTTTCCTCTTTTAAAACAAGTTTAATGATTGTCATTTGTTGAGACTCGAAAGGATGAATCATCATTTTACTTATTATTTGCTCTCGTAATATAAAAGAGTGAAACTATCATTAAGATAGACATTAAAAAATCTAAAAGTGCATTTTGGTGCATCTTCTGACAGATTGGACTATTAACAGATCACGTTGTGTCAACGTGTCGGACATGCTACTCGTGCACAAAGAGCGAGAACAAGCATTGCTTCTCCTCGTCTTTCTACTCAATAGAAATCCACGAGAGATCGGTCTTTATTAGGCGATTTCGTGATCTTTGTTCGGTACACGTGCTTCTTTAAAATTAAAAATCATTCTTGGTTCAACACGCTTCGTTCTCGTTACTTGTAGGGAGAAAAAATATAAATTGCGTTCCCTGAAGTTATAAAAATTTTCAAAAATTTGAAAATATAAAATCAAAAATACGAGTTAGATTTTAATATCATAGCAACGATATAATTTAAATTACTTATTGAACCAATGTAATCAATATCTTGATATCGACATGATATCGACAATCCAAATCAATCTTATAAAAATTAATATCTCTCCATCTTTAACGCCGTGTCAAGATATAAATATTCACCCTATGGGAAAATGCAAAACTCTGACTTACACGTGTTCTTTCTTCAACGATCCTTCAGATCAATCAGAAATGAAATCCGAAATAGAATTCGTAAAGTAATAAAGCTGCACACACCGATTAAACATTGATTTGCACACATGTGTAACGTGTCGTTTCTTGAAGAATTTTCTAAACGGCTCCAAAAATACGATCCCCGAAAGAGGTATGCAAGAACACATAACGTCATTCGAAAACGCAGAAATAAATTTTACGATTTTTCGCAAAATTTGAAAAAAAGAGAAGAATAAAACGAGAGCGAGAGAGAGACAGAGAGAGAATATAAAACTTTGCAAAATCGTACGTAAACGAAAGAAACGACATTTTCGCGCAAAACGAATATTTTTCGATATTTTTCCACGTTCGATCCCATCACTATCTGAACACTGTCCATTATTCCGTCAGCCATTAACCGCTGCACACGGTTCGCTTGTAAATTGGATGATAGTAGCAAACCCACTACGGGACATCGTCTCTCTTTCTCTCTCTCTCTCTCTCTCACTCTCTCCCTCGCGATTCTTCGTGCGAGTGCACTTTCGGCCCGAAGTGCCGCGGATGATACGGTATCCGATGCTCGAAGCGTGCGAGCGTGAAGATCGTCTGATTTCCGATTGATGATCTCGAGAACTCACCCTGTATCCCTTTATCACGTTCATTAAGAACGCGAATTATCGACCTCGAGATTGGAGAAAAATGAAACATGTATTAAATAAATCGCGTTGAATGGCTTGTACATAGAGGCGATAATGTATTAATTTTGATGTAAATAAAATGATTATTTGTAAGGTATGCTTTAGCTCGAGATTATTTTTTCCTTCGAGATTCCATCGATCCTTTCGATCGAATTATGATAACGATACGAATTTTAGGGATCACAGCGGAGTAATATTTTTTCGTGAGGAAAGGGGAAGGGTTGCAAGTCTCGATTACTTATCGATCGAACTTTCATATATTCCTTTTTTCGGACCAGATTTTGTTGAGTCGAAGGAAAAATTATGAGAGAATCGTGTATTCGTTATTACGTGAGTTATTAAATAATGTAAAAAACATATATCATTATGTTGATTCATGAACATGATTCTTTTTTTAATCTGATTTAATTTTTGAATATCCTACGAATGCATTTTTATTTGAAAGATCTTGAGAAAATCATCTTGCGTGTTATCTTTTGCATTTAGTGGTTAAGCAGTAATTTCAAGATGATTATGTAATTTTAAAAAGATTAATCATACGTATTTCAGTAGCAGTTCGTACTTGTTAAATATATATCGTGCATATATTAAATGCAAATGAAACCTGTTTGAAACCAAATGAAAATCGATGACTCTTCTTATGCTATTTACATTTTGATATGAGACCGGATCTGAAATGTAATTATGTTATATTTTATCTAAATTTGCTTATTTTCCGTAATTGTACGCGAGAATTTATTATAATGTTATAGTCCACACATCGTCGTAAAATTTTAAAAAAGTATTTATCGCAAAATGTTTAAAAAATTTATTGATTTTTAATAGAGAACGATCTAATCTAATCTAAAATCTCAACTTTTATTCTTTAGAAACAAGGAACGTGTCATATTTAAATAAATAAAACAGATTTATGAATTTTACAAAATCTCTAAGATGAATCTAAATCTAAATTCAGGTGAACGAATATTGTGAAAGATAGAAAAAAAAAAAAAAGAAAGGAAAACGTATAAAAAAGATCGTAATTTATGCAAAATTAGACAAACGCAACAACATGGCTAATATTTTATTTCCTTTAAATATTCTCAACAAAACATCTGAGAATTTAAGTATATTTCCTTAAGTATCGTTTTTCTTAAATAATAACTCTTAAGTAACCCTTTGTATTTCTTTTCGATGACAAAATATTGACAGTAAAATCGTCTTTAATATCCCATACAAGGAATTATTCGTGGATTATCGTAGCACAGTCTCGCATTCGGGCAGCATTTCATTGCGATCTGTTGGAAAATTTTCTTGTTAAGATTCTTCGAATTTCTTGGCATTCTGTCACCGATCTCATCGTGAAGTTCTTCCAGTTCTTCTGGGCTTAAATTGAAACCGAGAAGATCGTCCGATTTCTGTGAAATATTTTTATTCATTCGTTAATTTCACACAATTAACATAACTAATTTAATTAGCACTTAAATTTGTTATTATATACTATATATATATATATATTTTACGCTCTCGCCTATAATTATATTTTAATGATTGAATTACAATGCAATCCTTGACATAGAAAATTACAAGCGATTAATAATAATAAACAATGAATTCGTAATGAATTCGAATTCTGAATATAGAATATTTTACCCTTCCTTCTCGAGAATATAATTCTTCTCGAGATTTTTTATTTAACATTTTTTAATTGAAAATTATTTTCGAAATAATAAGTAACACAAATGGATATGGAGATAGTAAGAATTTTATTGCATTCATACCGCTATAATGCTACATTAACTTTCATTTTCATTGACAATATTATTCATTTTATCAGAACTATAAATAGCTTATACTTTCCCTCGCAGTTCTTAATTACAACAGATCCTCAAATATATAACACACGAAATCGATAATTTAATAATAACATCTTCTTTACGCCGCACGCAATAAATTTTAACTTTACATCGCATCGATTTACATTTTCCTTTTTTTATTTTTTTATTGCTACTCTCGTTATTTTATACTATTTTAATATTATTCTTCATTCATATAATCCTTTCAATTAAGATTAATAAATGTCGAAACGTGAAGAAGTGCAGAATTTAAACCCTCTTTTCGTGACTTGATTATCAAGAACTTACGACGGATCTTATTAGGTATCCTGGTCGCATTGGTAGAGACGAACCGTACATTCCTCCTGACGTTCCAGCATACTGAGTATCCATGAACTCGAGTCCTGGCGCGATAAACTCTGATTGATGGAAATTGGTCGATTGATAATTTTGTCCTATCCCTCCGAATCTCGGAGGCACAAGTCCATAGCCGTGAGAATGATGCAAAGGGATTCTAGCTTGTACGTAGTAGTTTCCTTCAGGCTCGAACATTTCTATTCTGACTGGATTTTCATCCAGCGGTTTGATCACATCTGAAAGTTAAATTAATTCTTTACTTTACTGACTTTCGATTCGAGGAGCTGCACTAGCGCTTGCAAAAAATTTAATCAATTTTATCATTTAACATTGTTATCTTCGATCACGGTTGGCAGAAACATTTTTGTTTGGAATCGGGTTTGGTTTCTTTTTTCGATTCAACAATTTTATAAATTCCATCTTATACCCTTCGCAACGAGAAGCATATCTTTTCCTCATCTGAGACCGATTTCTCCATCAATTACACGCGTATATAATTGAATTTCAGATTCTCTATACAAAGTACCAAATCAATGAATATTCTATCGTATATACATTTATATCAATTAAATAAATTCGTATAAATAAATTAAATTCAAATATACCCGGAGAAATATGAAAAAAAAAGTAAAAAATAGAAAAACAGAACGAGAAATCAAATCCAACCTGGTATAGTCGCCTTTATGATCTGATCCGTATTACCAGTGTCAGATTTCTCCGGGGATCGTTTCATCCTTGGTCCTTTGCAGCTATTTATAATCACGTCCCTCGCGATGTTTTTGCACTGGAGGGACTGTCGAGTCGATTCGGCCCTCGAGATTTCGACGATCGTGGCCAGTATCGCCACGAATAAAGCGACTCGCATGCCACGCATATTCTGCACCACGTACACGACTAACTTGTGCAATCGCTATTCGACGACGACAACGACGACGACGACGAATGATCGTACACGCGAGATCCTCGGCTACTCCATGTCGCGATCATGCTTCTTCGCACTTTTAACGCGGCAATTATCCGGTGAAACGTGTCACAGGGCCGATCTTGCAATCGTGATTGTTTTACCCGGTAGTCAAATTCCTCGATGTCCTCAATTCACGGCACAGGAAACGATGAGAACAGGTGTAGATGGAATTGTTATCCGTATCCGATCCAATGGTGATGTAATTCATGTTATTTCCTTTTTTTTTATTTATCAAAATCGAATGGACGATGGAAGTCGAGGTAGATTGAATTTCAGTGAATCTCAGAAGTTGGTCAAGAATAATAGATTTGCGTTTTGGATGAAGATTTAATTAAATTGGAAATTTCGAGTTGGGGATGAATAAAATAAAATCGTAGATACCAATATTAGAAATAGATTAATTAACGATTTGATATATGTAAAAATTACGAAGTTATGGTGCAAGTGGATGAATTTTTGAAGAATGAATATCTAAATATGTTAATTGCCGACTTAATATAGCAAGTTATCGCTGAAAAGAATGCAAAGAAGTCACGGAATGATCACGTCATTGAAAACCAGCAGGATAAAATTGTCATTTTATTGATGTAAAATTTCAAATTGCAATCTAATAAATAAATTTTATCCATTTATTGATATAATCAATTAAAAAGAGTGCTGCACGAATTTTTCCAATATCAGGAATCATCCTTTTCAAATCATGAAAATCCATCTTAAGAGTACAAGCCAAAGGAATAGGCAGAATCTCGTATTCGTGACAAAATAGTTAAAAATATGAAATACATTTCGTACAACCTTCGTTTCGAACATCTAATTATACGATCTAAAAGTAGACGGCCAAAAGTAGACACCAATAAATTTCTCTCAGAATTTCTTACACTATACGAAACCATGCCAAATCTGAAAGATCCGAGTACGCAATTGCCGAGTTAATTACAATCGTAATAGTAACTTTCCAAACGCCAAAAAGAAACCATCCCCCCGAAACCATAAAAACTTTAAATATACCCATTCGGTGATCATGAAACGGCCATTGAATTACCGGCATAAAATCGATCTTACGAAACGAGACCATAACTCGACGAGCACGAAAGAAAATTATTCGAACGATCGAGGCAACAAAGGGAAGCCGACGCAAGCGTGCAAACGCGAAACTCTTCGTGCCAATAACGACGATATTCCAGGCGATCGTTTCAAACTCTGTGAAACTACTCTTCCACCAAAGAGGGACAGAGATAGAGCGAGGGAAAGAAAAAGAGAGAAAGAGAGAGAGAGAGAGAAAGGATGGAGGGGGACGGTGGCGTTCACGGGTGAGAGATAGCCGGTGCGAGTTAAACGCGTGTCTGACCCTCTTTGTGCGTGCAACGGCCGGTGCAATAGGAGTTAATCGAAAAAAGTAGGCAAGACAGAGATGGGAGGCAATTGAGAATCGGCGACGTCGAGACGCTTGCAATTAGCCGGCGCTCGCTCTATCTAGCCGCTAATTTTGTCTGACGCCATAGAGCATAGAGACTGGAGATGTTTCTCAGATGGAATTCTCGAAAAATTACTTAAGAATAGGAGATTCTTCGCCGGTTGTTTGAACGAGAACGATCGGTTTTTGCCAGTTAACCGGTTTAGAATGGAGATACGATTCGAGGTGGTGGTCCATGTCACTAGTCGACAGTACGATCGTGATCGATGCGATTGGAGAGAAATGTTGGATGGAGAAAAGACGCGCGGATGATTCGAGGAATGCCGTTTCGAATATCGTTCATCTCTCGTCACGTACATGGTACTTTGAAACTTTGTGAATTATAGTAGGAGATCAAGATGTTTCAGATGTTGGTATCTTGTTTTTAATTTTCAGTAAGTAAGATGTGTTTTATCGCTGTAGTGATTTCAAGTTACTCGAAGAGAGAATATAGAGATATTTATGTTTCTGGCATAAATTTATTACGTACAAGAGTATGTCAAGAATAGGTTACATTGAGATAGTGTAAGGTACAGTTAGATAGATGAGAGACTATTATGTAGCAAATTTTTTTTTCTCAATTTTTACTTTAGATAGATAGATAGAAAGAGATTTTGTAGATATCCTTTGGCATTCATGAAAGAGTATTGAGGCGAAATGATCAAATATATTACTCGATAAAAATGGAAAACAGAGGTTTTACATGTATACAAATGTAAGATCGATATTATTGATTACCTTGAAATCTATCGTAAGAAAGAAATAGAAAGTAAAAATGTATCTTTTTTAAATTTATAATAATGTTTTCATCAATGAGTTAAAAAATGAGATAAAAAGGATAAAAATTTGTACAACATCGAATGTAAGATGAAGTTACTTATAAGATATGTTCAATAATTAATTTCACATTGCTGTTTACTGTCCAAAGAGAAAAATACGCCTGTCAATCATAGAAATCTGACCGACAAAAGTTTATCAGTAATTTAAAAAAATCATTCTGTGTATTGATAAAAAAATTCGCGATTATTTAAAAAGCCAATTGCTTCGAAATATATTAATATATTCATAACTGATAGTGCAATTATGCAATTTCTTTAATTTGTTCTATCTATATTAAAATTATTTTAAAATTATGAAACAACACGATTCTTATTCCTCTGATAAACTTAAATTGTCAAAATTATTGTTTTATTTTTTCTTAATCAGTTAAATCACTTTAATATATTTTTATCATAAGTAATTTATTGGTGGTGAAATTTGCGAATGAATTAATCGCTTCTTCGAACGCAGTTGCAATCTATTTAGTTCAGTTTGTTTTCTAGGTCAGTAGTACTCCACTTGAGGCGGTTCTCTAATCGGGATGATTTATCTCTGAAGGAAATAAATTAATAATATTTAGTAACAATATATTGCGCCATTAAGTTACGGCTTTTATTTGGTAAATATCTGTTTTGTTTATTTGTTTTTTTTTTTGAAATTTTGAAATAATTTACGAAATATATATTTAAATTATAAATTATTTATAAATCTTTATGCGAATCTAACGTATATGAATACGTGCTCTTCAAATAAACGATAATTATTAGTTGTTTTCCATTATATAATTTAAGTTTGAAGCTTGTTATGAGTCTTTGGAGAAAAATTAAAGAATTAATAAAAATTAATTTAACTTTGCTCGATTAATTTAAAATATATAATTAGAGAATTATATATAAATAATTTTTTGAACATTCTTTTACAAGAATGCAAAATTTAATGTTAACAAAGATCCTTTCTGTAATTTATATTAAAATGTAAATGTTGATTCTTTTAAAATCGAAGTATGATAGAATATAAAAAGAAAAAACTATAAAAAAACTTATATTTATAAAGAAATAATGTATAAATAATATTTTAAAGAAAAAGAATATCATAAATTCAAAAATGCGTATTTTACTTGGAAGAAGTGGATCGTAGCGCTATCTATTCCTAATTTCAGTAGTCCCCTATATTGGGGTTTGACACGTATGCTGTTTTTCTTGTTTCCGGATTTATATAAATGTCAATTAATCAATTGAAATATATTGTTGCCTTTTGTTATTGCACAATTCACTTGTGACTACTCAGGTATGTCAAATTCGAGCAATATAGTATATTACTTCATGTCCAATATGATAAGGTAAACGTATAACCTAACCTCACTTTTGCTCTATTTTTCGTATTACTTATATCACATAATGAATTTTAATCATTTATTTGGAAAGTATAGAATGATGACTTTTAATTTGCAGGTGATAAAAAGAAGTTTTTCAACAAAGTGTGAAACAATCGAAAAAATGAGTACTATAGCCGAACAACCTTGTTATACCTTGATAAATGTTCCAACCGATACGGAGCCATTAAATGAATTGCAATTAAAACAAGATCTTGAAAAAGGCGATGTTCATACAAAAATTGAAGCTCTTAAAAAAACCATTCATACAATCTTGAGCGGAGAACGCTTACCTGGACTTCTAATGACTATTATTAGATTTGTACTACCATTGCAAGATCACACTATAAAGAAATTACTTTTGATATTCTGGGAGATTGTTCCTAAAACTTCTCCTGATGGCAAATTACTTCAGGAAATGATTTTAGTTTGTGACGCTTATAGAAAAGATTTACAACATCCAAATGAATTTGTTAGAGGTTCTACTTTAAGGTATTAATATAATGGATATTTTATTCTAATGTTGAAAATTTTGATATTTAAAAATATATTTATATATTCCAGATTTTTGTGTAAACTAAAAGAACCAGAACTTTTGGAACCTTTAATGCCTGCCATAATTGCATGCTTGGAGCACAGACATTCTTATGTTAGACGAAATGCAGTTTTAGCTATTTTTACAATTTATAGAAATTTTGAATTTCTTATACCAGATGCTCCAGAATTAATTGCAAAATATTTGGAAGGAGAACAAGATATGTCTTGCAGGAGAAATGCATTTTTAATGCTATTACATGCTGATCAGAGCAGAGCATTGGCTTATTTAGCAGCTTGTTTGGATCAAGTACCCAATTTTGGTGATATATTGCAATTGGTTATTGTTGAATTAATTTACAAAGTAAATATTTTTTTTATAAAAGTTGTTTATTATTTTTTTTTTATTTTAAATATTAATAAACTTGTACTTTTATAGGTTTGCCTTGCAAATCCATCCGAAAGAGCCCGTTTTATCAGATGCATTTATAGTTTGTTAAACTCGCCAAGTGCTGCAGTACGCTATGAAGCAGCTGGTACTTTGGTTACACTTTCCAATGCTCCTACAGCGATTAAGGCTGCAGCTTCTTGCTACATCGAACTAGTTGTTAAAGAAAGTGATAATAATGTTAAATTGATTGTTTTGGATCGCTTAATTGCAATGAAAGATAGTCCTGTTTATGAAAGAGTCCTCCAAGATCTAGTAATGGATGTACTTAGAGTTCTAGGTAGATTTTTAAAAATAACAAAAATAATAATATAATATAATAATATAAAATATCACTTAAGATTTTGATCCTTATTTTAGGCTCTCCAGCATTGGAAGTTAGAACAAAAACATTAGCTCTAGCGATGGATTTAGTAACGACTCGTACTATCGATGAAATGGTTCAGTTACTGAAAAAAGAAGTGCTTAGAACGGCTGGTGGAGAACATGAAGATGCTGGCCGATATCGACAACTTCTTGTTCGAACGCTACATGCTTGTTCTATCAAGTTCTCAGATGTAGCAGCTACAGTAATTCCAGTATTAACAGATTTCTTGTCAGAAAATAACGAAGCTGCAGCTACTGATGTTCTAGTGTTTGTTCGTGAAGCTATTCAGCGGTTTGAAAATCTGAGACCACTTATTGTTGAAAAACTTCTTGAAGTACATATCAAAAAAATTAAAATTAACAAATTAATCTTCATTTCCATATTCTAAAATAATTGATCTAATTTTATAGGTATTTCCACATATAAGATCGGTAAGGGTACACAGAGCAGCATTGTGGATTCTCGGTGAATACGCAACTACAAAGGAAGATATCGAAGCTGTAATGAGTCGCATTCGAGCTGCATTGGGAGAATTACCATTATTAGAAGCGGAGAATAAACGTCAAGCTGGTGAGAAATTAGATGATGGAAATGCTCAAATTACACCAGCACAATTAGTCACATCAGACGGTACATATGCTACTCAAAGTGCATTCAGTGCAACATCTGCACGTAAATATCTTTTATTTTTTATTGACATTATTTGATTATAAATTTCATTTTATTAAAGATACTTTATATTATATTTTTTTTAAATGTAATTTATAGGTAAAAAAGAAGAGAAACGTCCTGCACTGGTTCAATATATGATGGAAGGTGATTTCTTCATAGGTGCCTCTTTAGCAACAACTTTAGCCAAGTTGGCGCTTCGGTATAAAAGTCTCGAAACTGATCTACAGAAGAGCAATCATATGCAAGCTGAAGCAATGTTAATAATGTCTAGTGTGATGCAGTTGGGTCGTTCGGGCCTTCCTACTAAAGCAATTACACACGATGATGCAGAACGTTTATCGTTATGTTTAAGATCCTTGGCTTGTCCAACACCTCTTGTACAGAAAGTTTTCACAGAAGGTTGCCGTGATGCTCTTGGTAGAATGTTGGCAGCAAAAGCTGAAGAAGATTCACAAAACCAAAAGGTTGTCCTTTAAATCAAATCAATTCTTTATAATGTTTATGGACTATTAATTTCTAATTTTTTATTTATAGGCAAAAGAGAAGCCAGGTAGTGTCGTTCAAGTAGACGATCCTATACAATTCTTACAATTAAGCCGTGGTTCAGACCTAACGGGTGGAGCTGGTGATGTATTCGAGCAAAGTTTAAGTGCTGCTGTCGCTGGAAGACCCGGTGCTAGTGGAGATGCACCAGCTCCCAGTGCTTTGAGCAAAGTTACTCAATTAACTGGTTTCTCAGATCCTGTTTATGCAGAAGCTCTTGTTCATGTCAACCAATACGATATTGTACTTGATGTACTAATTGTTAATCAAACCGAAGATACTTTGCAAAATTGTACTTTAGAGCTTGCAACAATGGGTGATTTAAAACTCGTAGAAAGACCACAGCCTATTGTACTTGCTCCTCGAGATTTTGCAAGCATTAAGGCAAACGTAAAAGTAGCATCCACAGAAAATGGCATAATATTTGGGAACATAGGTAATTATTTAATGACATATCTTTAAATAAAATAAAAATTTTATGAATTAATTTTTAGTATATGATGTATCTGGTGCGGGATCTGATAGAAGTGTAGTAGTTTTAAACGATATACATATCGATATTATGGATTACATAGTACCAGCAACGTGCACTGATCTAGAATTCAGACAAATGTGGGCAGAATTTGAATGGGAAAATAAAGTGTCTGTAAATACAACATTATCAGACTTGAGAGAATATCTCGCTCATTTATTAAAATCTACAAATATGCGTTGTCTAACTCCAGAAAAGGTATTGTACTTTAAATTGATTTTTCCTAAAAAAATGATTTCAGTGTTAAATAAATTATTGGATAAAATCAAATTTTTTTTCAGGCGCTTTCCGGGCAATGTGGTTTCATGGCTGCAAATATGTATGCAAAATCGATATTTGGTGAGGATGCATTGGCGAATATGTCCATCGAAAAACCATTGAATAAACCTGATGCTCCTGTAGTTGGTCATATTCGTATCAGGGCGAAAAGTCAAGGCATGGCATTGTCATTAGGCGATAAAATTAGTTCTACGCAAAAAGGTCCACAGAGTAAAGTGGTTCAAGCTGCTTAGAATAGTTTTTTGAACCATGATATTTTCAGTATTCATATTATTTCCAGAGAGGAATAAACGTGTAACTAATCAAATTTGTTTAAAAAAAAGAATGCGTAATAGTATCAGAATGACATGATGTCATTTGCCTTCAATTCCATATACAAAGTTTTTTCAAATGCCAGGATGTTGAAATATATTTTATACGATCAGTGCATTAATTTACATATGTTGTTTCCGTTTTATTTTTTTTAGCATCATTGAATGTCATTGATTGTATTTGAGCAAAAAAAAAAAAAAATATATATATATATATATATACATGATACTTTAACTATATGCTTGTATCTTTACTTTATATGTATCCATACATAAATGAAAGGAATCTCACTGAAAATGAATTTAATTCCGTGTAATTTTTAATACACGGATGTATATTACTATCATAAACATATTATATATTATAACACATACATATCATATATTATAATACATATATATGTCGTAATATATTTTACATATATTTTTATATATTTTAGATAGGATAAAAATTAGGGAATCAGCGCCAAGACAAAGTATAGACAAAGACAACGAATAATAGAAAAGGATAGAGATAGGATAAAAATTAGGGAATCAGCGCCATCTTCAGAGTGCCGTAGATTAAACACAAATTTAGACAAAGAAAACAAGTAAAAAGAGATAGAGATAGAATAAGAATTGACCATGAGAGCCATCTTTTGAGTGATAAAGATATCTCTTCAAAATAAGGTAAAGTAGAATAAGAATTGAAAACTAACGCCATCTTTAGAAGGATGTTTTTGGCACTCAAAAGATGGCGCTAGGTTTCAATTCTTACTCTACTTTACCTTGTTTTGAAGAGATATCTTTATCACTCAAAAGATGGCTCTGATGATCAATTCTTGTTCTATCTCTATCTTTTTTACTTGTTTTCTTTGTCTAAATTTGTGTTTAATCTACGGCACTCTGAAGATGGCGCTGATTCCCTAATTTTTATCCTATCTCTATCCTTTTCTATTATTCGTTGTCTTTATCTTGGTGTTGATAAAGATATCTCTTCAAAACAAGATAAAGTAGAGTAAGAATTGAAACCTAGCGCCATCTCTTGAGTGCCAAAAACATCCTTCTAAAGATGGCGTTAGTTTTCAATTCTTATTCTACTTTACCTTGTTTTGAAGAGATATCTTTATCACTCAAAAGATGGCTCTGATGATCAATTCTTATTCTATCTCTATCTCTTTTTATATGCTTTCTTTGTCTAAATTTGTGTTTAATCTACGGCACTCTGAAGATGGCGCTGATTCCTTAATTTTTATCCTATCTCTATCCTTTTCCCACTATTTGCTCTTCTTGTCTATCTTATATATTTATTCTTTGTACGTAATCACAAATAAGATACCGACTTAATTGAACACAATTTCATCATTTCTCTTTCAAAACAATAACGTATCTTAATCTTTAAAAAAAATATAGATATTAAAATTTTTTTTATTTTATAATATATCCCTAAGACGATAATTTTATCAAAATATATACATGTATTTAAGAACACAGATTTTTAAACCAAATCTCATAAATTATATACTTTATTTATTTTTATTCAATATCTTACAGCCAACCTCCTTTTCGAGGTGATTTACTTGGCCCTCGTGGGGATCTAGGCATAACATTTACCAATTTTTCCTTATCCTCCGGCATGTTTAGATTTTTTTTAGGACTTAATGTAGGTTTTAATCGTGATTTTAATGTTTTAGGAATTTCATCCATATGAGTAGACAACGTTGATTCTGTACCATTGCCAAATTTCTTTATTGGAGAACTAGATGTGTACTTGAAAGTATTCGTGGAATGAGAAGATAACATTTCTGAAATTAATATAAAATTAAAAAAGAAAATTCACTTTCTTTGAAAAATTATTGAATTAATTGAGCATATATAAATTTTAATTTCAGAATTTAATAAAAATATTTAAATGGAATTTTTATAAAATTTTTTATCTAAATATTTATTTCTTTCTTTTCTAATTTACATAAATTGTAAATTTATTTTTAATTTCATTTAATTTTATATGAAATCATGAAAAACATTTATTATCCAAATGACAAAGAAAAAAATCAAATTTTCTTTTTACGTGAAAGAAAAATTGATCGATTCTATTATGAATTTATCTAATAAAATAATTTCTTTTAAATAATAAGATTACTTACCAGACGGTTGTTGACACGTCGTTGAAGTGTTCAAAGTTTTCCTTTTGAGGTGCTGCGGTGTACGAAGTGGTACTGGTGGTACAATTTTAGCGGATTTCTCATCGATATAGTCCATTGACATTACGGGTTTCGACTATAAAGAAGAGTAACAATCTATCAAGATATTCATCATAGAATAAAAAATCAAAATTCAAATACATAACGAACGTACATAATTTTTAAAAGAAATACAAAAAAAGGAAAACCTTGTCTTGCATTTAATTATCTTATAGGTATTCAATTTTTAATAACGAAAAAATACAATTTTTAATAAACGAAACTCTATACGAAATTTATATCAATTTGATAATTCAATTCATGAATTTTTCTAAAGAAAATTTTTAATTATCCACCTTCTCATTTTGCCATATAATAGTTATGGATTTCGTTGTTTTTATGTACATATCAAAAAATCGATATCTGAAGATCCTTTTCGATTTTCAGCGTGGCATTAAATATTGTTGGCTCTACTATGAGAAACATATTCTATTCTTACTTTTTCCTTGGTATCTGTCGTTACATTAATTATCGTTTTCGAAGATTCTTGCACTGTTTCAGATTTATCATCAGCTTCGTCGACAGCATCATGGAGAACATGAAGAATCGTGGAGGCAGTAGTTTCAGGAAGTTTCACAGCGAGTGACACGGGTGGCAATGTACTCTTACTGTTCAATTTTTGCGCCTCCTCCATAGCTTTCTTCAAGCTTATTTGATTTTGAATAGACGATTTACTGGTGCTTTTGCCAATTTGTGAACTTTTCACGGCGCTGTCCAGTACCTAGAATTTTTTTCATCGATTGTCACTCTCGAATACAGATAAAAATAATCGATCTTTAATTTTAAAATCTCGATACGATTCTCACCTGATTCCAACGATGATTGGCCGATTGCAGCACAGCCAATTTTGCGATCCTCTTCCATTTGGCGATGTTGTCCTCGTCTTCGTTCGATTGCTGAAAAGATTCTGCTTGATCCTCGTCTAAAGAAACCGGAACTGCTACTTGGAAATCCTTCATTAGCCTTCTTTCCCAGACCTTCATCTTCTTGCCAAGAATAGCTAATCGTTCATGAAGATTAAATTTAATATTTTATTTATGATCGTCTGTAATTAATAATATATAAAAATATTGAATCGACAAGATATTTTCGCATTTTACATCTTCTTTAAGATTCTTCATTTCGATTGATTTTCTTCAATTCTTCAATAAAATATATTCTTATGCAACTTAATTTATATCATTGGAATATCATTGGAAATATTAATATAAAAATACGATATAAAAATACGTCAGCGTAAATATAAAAATACATCGACTCGAGAATATCCGGATACAAAGATACATTAACGTTACAACGCATTAAAATAAAAATGCAAAAAAATCGATGTTAGCCAAACATGTCGATGCGTTTTAAAATATACCGATATTTGTGTGAAATATCGAATGTTACATTAATCCTAGAAAGACCGAAGCTCAAGCTGTTCCATTCCAGGCTAAAACTTGTACAATAGATAAAAAAAGAAAAAAAAAAATTGATTTTCCAAGCGAATTCTGAGATTAGAAGTGACCTATAAATAATTTTTTAAAAATTTTTTGGAGAAAAATAACATTTCTTTCGAAAAAAAAATTCGAACGGTTCTGACACGATTAATAACAATTAATCCCGTGAATCGTGCTCACTTTTCTCTTTCGTGTCGGCACTGGCAATATCCATGCCGTTCCTTCTCAAGATCTCCAACAATTCGCATCTCCACGAGGATAGATCCGACTTAAGCTCGTGTACATCATCCTCGGTCACTGGAGCCATCTCGTGTTCAGAGTGAGTGTTAACGATGTACCTCCATATCAGTGCTCTCATCACAGCACCGTACCTGTGATGAATAAAACGAAATAATCCGGTCGTAAAATAGAAAATAGCGTTGATAATAGATTTAAGGGATCGTGAACGTCAGACGTGGATGTAATAAAAGAAGAAGAAGAAGTGGATCGTTACTTGGAATCGCGCGCTCGTTTGCAATCGCTCATCTTCCTGGTGATCTTTCGCAGGCCGCACAACCTGAAGAACAATTTTGGGGGAGGGATAATGTTGAACGGAGGTGGAAGCGTGCCACTCTCTTCGAAATAGCTCATCCACAGCTTCGTCCTCGCGAATTTCCACTCTTTGTCTGCTCGTTCCTGGGTTGCGTTCAATGGGAAAGAATTGATGTTAAAATTTGAGGTTATGGTTTATTGGAATTAGAATTCCAATTAAATCGAAGTGGATTGAGTTCGATTAGATTTCGTTCGTGGATGTATTCAAGCTTTATTTAATTTATAATCACGGTTTATACCTCGAAAGAATATCCTCGATTTAACGGAACAGTTAATATTTTTATATTTTTATATTTTATATACTCGTATATATCTTTTTATAGTCACCTCAATGACAGCATAGCTGTTGCTCATCATGGCGATGAGAAGATTCAGAAGGACGATCACGTTGATCACGGAATAAGAACCAAACATCAGCAGGCCCCAGAATCGAGTATAGGTCTTGATCCCTTGATAAAGATGAAACGAGCAGGATCGAAAAATCGAAGCGTAGAGAAAATAAATGTGTCAAAAAAAAGTTGATTTACCTGTGAGTTCGAAACTTTCTATGCCAATACCGCCAAAACTCGCCCAAAATAAACTTTGACAGGACTCGAAGAGATTGCTGAATCTGTAAAATCGAGAAATCTTTATCTTTATTCTTCGATAAAGAATCAATTCGATAAAATAAAGATTGTCAAATCTATAAAATCGAGAAATTAAATCGATTTTAGATTAGATTTGATTTATGTATCGATCATCATTATTCACCTTCTCCATCTTAAACAATTGTCACTCGCGGGGTCCCAAGATGGATCAGCAAAATCAACGTAACACTTTTGTCTTTCCAATTCGGCAAAGTACCAGAGCAATTGATTCAGGCCACAAGCGAACGCGAAAAGTACCAATGTGTAGATGAAGAAGAACTTTACAATGTCTATCACCATTCTTCCTAGAGATATCTGGAAGAAATATTTTAATATTTTCCAAAAAAAAAAAAAAAAATCAAAAGAAAAATGAATATCACGCAAAGAAACAGAAAAATTTTTCTTCTATTTTGTTTTCTAATCTTTTATTGATTTTTTTTTCTTCTATCAAAATATTCTATAATACATAAAAAATTCAGGAAAATAATACCTGAAGAGGTCCCAAGTGAGGATTAATACTGAACAAATGGATCAATTTCAAAGCACTGTTGATGTTGGCTGCTGCGAACAGGCCTTCGGCGATCAACTGAGGATCGAAGTCGCTCCAGTTCTCTCTTGGGATCAAAGCTGCCGAAGGATTGTCTCTAATCTCAGCTTTTTGTTGAAGATACGCGACTAATCGTAGAATCGCAGTCGCGATGTAGAGAAAATTTCTAGTGAAGTCGATGAAGTTCCACATGTCTCGTAAATAAGCCTTTAATCCGTCTATGTAAGCCTTCAAATTTGTACATCGAATTACATTTCTCGATATCTCTTAATTACAGTCGAATTATTTAAATCGAATTAAGTATATTCTTTGATGTGATTGTGACTCTAAAGATTGATATTTTTACTAATAATTTTTTTTTTCTTTTTTCGTAGATTTTCAAAAATTTTAATTCTCAATCTTTTATGCGCCTAACAATATTTTTCTATTCCTAGTGGAATATTTGAAAGATATAAATATAAAATATAGTATACAGGGATGTTAATATATTTCTTTGTAAAATCGATTCAAGAAGCTAAAATAAATAAAATTCTTATTGAATTATAAGCGATTGAAATTGAACTCATTTTGTCTCACTTCATTTGACATAAATTTATATTACTTATAACTTGAAAAAAATAAGTTTCGATCGAAATTTGATCTCTAGAATCTATGCAAAAGGAAAAAATTGCTTAAAATCATTTCAAAAATCGATGAAAAGAAGCCTCTTTAATTGATTTTTAGAACAGATTGTATATATAACAAAGATAATGTTATAATGTGTGAAAAATACCTCTCTCATTTCTTGCCAAATAAATCCAATAACATAAAGAACGACAATACATTCCAAAAGCGATGGTGCTGCCCCTCTTTGCTTCGTCAATTCAATATCCATATTTCTTATTGTCTCATCGCTGCCGAATAATCTTACTATTTCTACTTCCGCGCGTTGAGATACCAACATTAGAATAACTGAAACGTTCAAATTAATTTTCAAGAATCTTCGTTTGCTCCAATAATTATTCATTTTGAAGAAATTATCAAAATGAACGAAAACTTACATAAGAAGAATAGATACGAAGAGGCGTGAACAAGGAATTTAACGAACGGTTTCCGCATTAATTGTCCGGTCTTCGACTCTGGCGCTATTAAATACATTATACTGTAGAATGGAAACATTAAAGCTGTTTTCGCGAGAATTCCACATCTTTTTCCCGTGCTCATGCGTCGAAATCCAGGTAGGCCATCGTACCTTTGATAAAACGTAAGCGTAAGATAGTTTAAAAGAAGAGAACAAGTGGTGTCGATGCATGATATTACTTCCTCAAATAATATTTTAACCTTTTTACAAGAATTTTAATCGTTTAGAGTAATTTTTTAACATGATTTTACGATCTTTCTTTCACCGATTTTGTTACAATTTCTTCATTTATTAGAGCTTATTTGTCAAAATTAAATCGTATTTTGATAATAATTTATTGATTAAAAAATTATTCAAATACGAACGAACGATATCCTTTTAAACAATGAATTTACGTGAATATCTAATTATAATTACATTAAATCGACGATTTAAAATATTTTGATGGCTACAACAAATATACTACAGCTAATAAAATTAATCTCTTATGCTAGACCTATACAATTTTATTCATCACGATAGAAAAAAATCGTATATCATACGATTATTTATATAATTATTTATAATTGTATGACAATTTATGTTTTAACGTAATTACCAAGTTGAATCGGTTCTCATTTCAGGACGCATAATAAGAGGAACAAAGTTCGAGAAAGTCAAGTTCGTGACAATTTCGGATATACTCATTGTCGAATATGGAAAATCGAGGGAAGTTGCTTAACGAACTAACCAGATCGCTGCCAACAGTTGCTGCACGTGGGAATGAGCGACGAAAGTTTTCTGCTTATATTGTATGGCCAATTCTAATCTGGCCAGCTGTTTCGGGGGCAAGTTGGCATCGTCCTCAGGATCGTAGTTGAGAATCGTGTGCAACTCCGTAGTGGTTCTCACTTGTTGCAGAAGATCAACGGCGAATCTAATTGAAACGAAATCGACCAATGCTTTTAAGAATATTTCTCAACGCCTGGAAATGTCGAAGAGAACCATGAAAAGAAAAGAAAAGGAAAGTTATTTAAAAAAAAATATTATATCGCATTATTTGTTATTATTAATAGAAATTCAGTTTTCAATATGATCTCATTTGGAAATGAAATATTTGTACAGGTCGTATTCGTTTGTTTGAAATGCGATGAGAAAGTTTTAAAATTTCGCGTTGCACAATTTCTTCTGGTATACAGAATGTATTGAATTGTGTTGCAATTTAAACGAAAGTTTCATTTATATTTTATCACTGTTTTCTTCTTCTTTGCAGATCCGATAGAATAGATGTAAAATATAGTATAGAATATGACAAATGTTTTTTTAAATTGGATAA
Organism: Apis florea; assembly: GCF_048593485.1. Taxonomy (NCBI): domain Eukaryota; kingdom Metazoa; phylum Arthropoda; class Insecta; order Hymenoptera; family Apidae; genus Apis; species Apis florea. The sequence continues at coordinate 2,037,415 of NW_028256542.1, read as the reverse complement.
ATTTCTGATGAATAAATTAACAAATTAAATTTAAAATACATTGGTGATTCAAGAATTTTCATTTTGATATTTTGTTTACGTTATTATAATACTAAATGGAATTGATCTATATAAAAACGAAGTAAAAAGAAAATAGAATTAAACGGCGAGATCATTGAATATTTACGAGTGATAATGTGAAAATATATAAAAAAGTACGGGGAAAGTACCTTTCCACTTGACGTCTCAACTTCAAATATTCGCCTCTACTTTCCGGTTCGGCAATCGTCAATTCTCGAAGTTCCCAGCTCAATTGAAAAGCCGTCAGCAAAGGATCTGGCGAGCTGAGAGCTATCAAACTTGGACTTGCCAATGCTTTGTACTCAGAAACTCTAGTGGACGAAATTCTCAAAGGATCTCCTGAACATACAATCAACGATTACAACATGTAAATTGCAATGCAAAAATTTTAAACAATTTCTTCTTATTTATCTCTCTCGTTTAGTGAAATAATTAGGTAGACTCATACATTTTAAACAATTATTCTTGAAATAAATAAATTTCCTCGATCAGAGGAAAATAAAAGATATTTAGAAACGTAAAGTAAAATAGATAGTTTATTCTTATTTGTTACCTATGGTTGATCGTAGACAATCGGCACATCCACATCTAATATCGTGTGGCATAGGAAGAGTGGCGCCACGATCTAGTAATAATTTCAAAATCTCGTAGTTGTTTCGTTGTGCCGCTAAAATCAATGGCGTAATTTCCGGTGGATACCTAGCCGAGGCTGGATCGATCTTCTGCCAACTGTGGATCACTTCTTTCTCAGCTGCAAATATTATGTAAATATTTTACAGAAAACTTTCAATACTATCGTAAATATATTTTCTCATCTATAAATTGATGGTATAATTCAATATATCTAAAAGATTACCTAAAATAGAATCGATCTTAAAAATATTGAAAAATCAAAACTAGATGGAGAATGTAAAAAAAATTTGATCAAATTGATGAAATTCATATCAATAATATTTAATATAATAACGTTTTAATTTTGTGATTGAATAATTCATAATCATGGTTCAATTTACGATTCATCTTCTCTATACATTTTACAATATTAATGCGCTTATTTCAACGTTAAAAATTCGTTACAAAAATAGAATATCACTCACAATTATTCTCCATCGAATTGGCGGTTAGTAATTCTTCGTGCTCGAGCAGGAATTCGACAGCTTCTACGAATTCTTGATCGATAGCTCGAAGAAGAGCATCCTTCGTCTCGACACCCATTACAACTAATAATTTTACCATTTCTAGATTTTCTGAATCGATCGACAAGCACAATGCACCACGGCCCAAACTGTCCACGCAATTGATGTCCATTGACTTACCCTGCAAGTCAAAAATGAATTATTGGAGATGAAGAAGTCGACAGATCTCAAATAAAGAAATAAATTTTTAAGGGACTCACGTGGCTTTTGTTGGCATATTGGATGAATCTTTTGACATTTACCAAATCACCACGCTCTACTGCTAATAAGTATTTCTTCTCTTCTATGTTGAGTGATTTTGGAAAGTGAATCATATAGGTGTCTTCCTCGGTTGGAGGAGCCTCTATCTCTTTCTCTGTCTTTTCGCAGCCCATTGTGGACTACGGTTTTAAAGAGGTTTAGAGGTCGGCAGATCCTGTTGGATATGATTAAAAATTGATTATTGCAAAAAAAGAAAATTATAGAAAATATTCGTAAGAATTATCGATGCAATGTATATCTAAATTTGATACCGAAGAAATAATAATTGTTAAGAGAATATATTTGACAAATTGAAAATGTAATTAAATATTTTGGTTTGGTAATTGCAAAATTTTATTTGAAACATCGCGAAAATGTGAGATTAAAAATTAAAAATACGATTAAGTATTATGAGATTATCTTAGGACAAGCAAACTCATTAAAATAAAGAATTTCGTATTTTTATACTCAATAGCATGCAGTGTTATCCCTTTATGCTATCTAAATTTCAATCATTTACCATGATAAATTAATTTTAACACTAATAAAAAAAGAATGCAATTTCATTGATTAATTTTCATCTCCACTATACTCAAGTATATCAACCAAAGCTCACTATAAATTCGTCCATTTAAAATACGAAATATTCAAACCAACCATTCGCCACAATTCTCTAAAAACAATATACAATAATCTCGTACTCGTTCACTTTCTAACGATTCCACTTCGATCTACCTTTATCGATTATATCCCTGTTATTCCTATATTAATATTAAATTTGGATAAATTTCAAATTTTATTCGATTCTATTATTATTTTCCACCACACACTCACTAATAAGGAACACGGAAATTTTCTCGCATTGGAATCTCTTTGTGACGAAGAATTATCCAAGTCTGCAGGCAAACGATGGCGTCGAGTGCTGGTTTCGTTTATATACCGGATGATGGAAATTGAATTATGAGTATTAACCGAGACCCTGTTTATTTACTCGATTGCTTAAGGCGATGCATACGAGACTAATTTGCTTATCGATATCTCGTTAGCTACGTGACGCTGTCAAAGGTCTCGTGAATAGTGGTCGGTATAATAACGTCGGCGAAAAAGAAATGTGGTGTGATTATCCTTTTCTTAAAATATCTTTATTTTTTTTTTTTTTATCTTTATTTTAAACGAGTCCTCGTTTTTTGATTTCTTTTTAAAATTATGATAAAGATGGTAAATGATAATTTAAGATGTAAGAAATTGGAAGAAAGGAGATGAGAAGATTTGATATGGAAGAATAAGATGCTGTGAAGAACGATGATGACTTTAGTGAAAGTTTAATTGAAGTTGTTGAACAAAAGAAGTATCGAAGTATATATACATTTTTATACAAGTTCATATATGGATTTTGAATAGTTTATATTTGATTTCAAATTGTTTTTTTTTTTTAAGATAAGAATAAATTGATTAAATTTTCGTAAATTTCTTCGTGTATAAAAAAAACATAGCGCTATTGTTATTGATATCTTCGATAACTTCTCTTGACTTTTAGATCTTCAAACGAGTTCTAATATGATCGAATTCATCTTTCCTCTCTCCTCCAAAAAAATGGAATTCTTTAGACATATTTCAATGCTTTTCATCATTGTATTTGTGAAACGAGATCGGCCTTGATATTCTTTTCACACAGGATTCCTCTTACCAGGATTATTTTCTCTTATAGCCACTAAAAGTTACGATATCCTTAACTCGTGAATCTTTCAAATCGATTTGTTCACCGCCAACCATCTAACCTTCAATGAAACTTGGTCCGCGATAAAAGATAAATTGCAATATTTCAAGGAAAGTTTGCTACCATATGTCGATAATAATTGATAAATTCTTTGAAAAATGGTGATCTATATTCTCAATACTTTTCAATATGATTTTGAACTATGCAAGAGTTCAAAATCAATTTCGAAACAACGCCATTTCTTTTGTTTCACTTCTCAAAGAGTTAAAAATCTAATAAATTCTCAAAAACAAGACAATCTCATAATAATTTCTTTTATTTAAATTTACCAAAATTCCAAACTTCTTCTGAATTAATAATTTCCACAATGAAAAATGTCGATTACAAATTTTTATTACAAAGCATCAAAAATTTAATAATTCTTTAAATAATTTTTCTCGTTACATCTTCTTCATCCCCTTCCATCCCCATCCCATCTTTCGAATTAATTAATTAATTCTTACTCGACGATAAAACGACCAACATCTTGGAAGAAAGTAGCTCAAAGCAGTGATAAAATATTCAAACAATATTAAGACCGATTATCCAGTACAACCTGGCTAGTTACAACTGCGAAATTCATTAAACTGGGCCCAATATTAAAATGTTCCCTCTTAAGACTTACCAGGTCGCCAGTTATGAGAGGAACGAGGGGATGAAAAAGAGACAGCCTGCTGTTTACACTGCGGCTTCCATCCACTCTTCCTCTCGTTTCAGTCGACGTTTGCACAATGCTTGCACCCACGAGGGTGTTCAACGATCATGGATCCATCGTGGACCATTTCAGCTTCCTCCATTTCCAACTTCTGCTCACAAACTCTTCGATCATGTTGCTCGAAGGATTCTCGATGGTTGTTACGATGCGATTAGTTGCAGTTGAAGGATATCAACAGGTATTTCGCGAGGGAATATTATTTCTTGGAATTTTTCTCTTTTTTTTTTACGCTTCTTTCGATATTTTTTATGGTATGTTTAAAGCTTTGTTCTACGATATTTAATTTTAAAAATTTTGCCTTCTTTGAAATTCTTCTTATATTTTTATGTTTAAAATTTTCTTTTAGGATCTTTTATTCGACACTTCGTTTTTTTAAGTATAGTCAGTTCCTTTTTATTTCATTGTCGAAAAAAATTTTGCACAAAATTTTAATTTTCCGTATTATTTTATATCATTTCATAATATTTTCATATAAATTATTACGAAAATATTGATAAATTTTTAATTTGTAAATTATGTTCAAGTTAATATAAAAGTATTATAAAAGTATTATAAAATTATATATTATATAATTGTTGTTCTTATATCATCCAACACAAAAAGAAGTTTTTCGAGGATTGTTAAACACAAGGAAAGTAAATGGACGTGTGGTGCTAACTGAAGGAAAGTGCAGAATGTCAATAGTCTGGAAACTCGTTTTCCAGGCGCAGAAATAACACGTTAGGTGTTAGACGAGTGAAGATAAAGAAATGATTTAGAATTCATCGTATAAATGTATAAATGTTACAATAATATCTATTTTCTTATTCGTATAAATTTCAAAACGGTCGTATAAAATCATGAGAATATGAAATCCTTAACTTTCTGATTTATTTTTATATTTCATTCTTTATTTTTATTATTTACATTCTCCCTTTAATTTTTCCTTACTTCGCTGTTTCACCAATATAATCTTTCTAATTCGCATTCATTTTAATAATTGTAAATCCAAATCTTTATATCTATATATATCTTTATATCTGAATAATTTTTTGTTACACGTATGAAATATATGAATCTTGTCAAAAAAAAATATTAATCTCCACTATTCCAGACGAACAAAGAGCGATACAAAGAGGGATAAAAAAAAAATAAATAAAAATAAAATCTCCTTTCAAACGGTATAAAGAAACTCTTCGATTTTGATCGAAGAAACCGCACACGAGGGAAAGCGTTTAAAGGAATATCCCATGTCGATGAACCTTCACAATCGATAAACCGATTCCGCTTAACAAGCAATCGGTGTCAAGCGAATCAATCGCGAAGTGAAAGCATCTTTTTCCACGGATGCGGCTACTTTCTTCGTGTGAGAAAAACGTGATCGTCGAGCATAGAGAGAGAAGAGAAAAACGATTTGAAAAAGGAGCCACGCCATGAATAAATCCGTGGTCTCGAATCGAGGCGATCTTCAGTGTTCAATTTCATTCCTATCATGGAATAACAAAATCCTTTCTCAAGATTCGTGATATTCGTTCGATTATTTTAAATAATTTAGCATGGTGTCGATTACTTGTGCAAAATTTTTAATGGTTTTGACAAGCTTTTTGATTTTTGTCGATGGATCGTTTGGTGATGAAAAGGTGGTGAATGGTGAAAGTTCCTGTGAACTTCCGATACAGGAAGGATCTCGTGGCTGCTGCCAGTGAGCATGGAGATGAGTATCTTTCGAACAATCTCTTTTTTTTTTTTTTTGATTAAAGTTTTGCAAAGTGATTAATAAATTAACTTATTAAAGTATAATTAAAGTGATTTACATTTATAAAATATTATCCAATTATTTTTTCTATGATAAACAGAATTATTTTAGATAATAATTTTTTAAATTAAATTTTTTAAAATTTACGTACTTTAAAAGAATTTAAAGTATTTAAAATATAATGCGAAAGAAAGTCTTTTATTATTATTATTATTATTTTTTTTTTTTTTCATTTCCACGTTAATTCTAAAGTAATACTTTAAACACTTGAGAGATCAAAGGCTTGTTCTCGTTCACATTTTCACCTTTCTATTACCCCATTCCTCGATGCAAGAAACGATAGACTTAATTAATGCTAAAATGGAATGTCCTCAGTTGCTTGGTAAACCTTAATAACCCCAATTAACACCACCTTTTCATCGAGTTGGTGGATTCCTTCAGAAACTTTTGGCAAGAAGTGGAAAGCTTTACTCGCTAATTAATTCAAACAGGTGGGGGAAAGCACGAGGAGAAGGGTGGTGGTTCAGAGTACCAGGAAGATCATCGTAATTTCGACGAGGAGAAGGGTGACAAGGTATTATATAACTTTATTGTTCGAACAAATCTCTTGTATCAAATTCTATCTATTTCGCTTAATTGCATATTCATACAAGTCTTTGCGAAATTATTCTATATATAATGAAATGAGAAAAAAACATATGTGAAGTATAATCTTTTAAATAAATTTTAAAAAGCTTTTATTTATTTAAAATTTATTAGATTGCTAAATAAAATTTGTAACTTTTCAAAAAATAGATAAATTAAGTATTACATAGATGATAAAAATATAGATATGATTAAATTCTATCATCTCTTCCAAAAAAATTTTACAGTTTTATGAAGTTTCAACACGTTAAAATATTTATGATAAATCATTTTTTTTTAAATACATTCTCTTCTTGTTCCATCATAATAATTGAATCAATATTATCTATATTTTTTAATAACATAACTTGCATCTATAATCATTCTGTTCTTAATTAATTAATTCAAAATCCAGATGCAATATCGCACACAGCTGTAACAAATTTCTCCATCAGCAATAGACTATTCGCCTTCTGCAGCCACACGCTCGTCATCGTCCAAGACTCTTTTCCCTTTTTATCACCCTTAATATTACTGTCCACCCAACGTTTTCGAGGGATTATTTATTATATGGTCATTGTTGCTCGAACGATATCCTTGCAGCGGTCGAACGACGCTTCTTTCTTCACCGAGAAAATATTTTTAGGTAACGACACGACGATATCCTTCGCTCTTTTTGTAAGGCCACCCCCGATATTACTTCTCGCGTTTATTTTCAGCAATTAATTCGTCAACGAACTCGTTACTTGTCCGAAATTCCCTCGATATTGTCGTAAAACAGAAAATTCTTCGTGAATCCGATTTTATATACATAAAATGTCTTACGATGGCGAAGTCTTGAGTAATAAAGATTAGCTTTTTTAGTAAATTTTCTTACTTTGATAATGGTATTTTTGTATATCTTTAGAAAATAATAAGATAAAAAAAAATGAAGGAATGGAATAGAAGATATGTGACAAATGTATAATATAGTAGATGAAGAAGTATAAATAAATAGTAAAAGAAAGGAATGGGAAGTAATAGGAAAAAATAGAAGAAAGAAACGACATTGGAATAGATTATTTTGATAGGAAAATAAAATATTCTTCTTTTATTAATTTTCTATTATTTCATGAATATAATTTTTATGTATCTACATGCATATATCCGGAAACAGGGTTACAAAGTCTTCCACGAGTTCGACAAAGGTGAGAAGGGTCATCACGACAAAGAGGATCACAAGAAAGTGTACGACGAGAAGAAGGGGGAAAAAGAGAAGAAACACGAAGAGGAAGATCACTACGATGAAAGTCACCAGGACGAGGAAGGCGACAAAGGTGCAAAATTCGACGAAGAGGGTAAACATCAGAAAGGTTACAGCACCAAAGGAGAGCATAGTGTCTTTAAAAAGGTTCATATAAAAAATCATTAATTTAATTTAAATAATTTTCGATACAAATTTTTAATAAACTCTTCTTCTTGTCGTGTAAAAATTTATGCATCACAAAAATTCAATTTTTTTAAAGATGAATTTAGAGAATTTAATTAAAAAATTGTGAAACAGAATAAATAAATAAATATATATATTATACAGGATGAATATGAAAAGAAGCACGATTTTTACGACGAATATCACGAGGATGGGGAACATGAGAAACATGGCGGATATCATCACGAGCACGAAGGCAAGAAAGGTGGACACGAGAAGAAGGGACACAGAGATTCTGCTCGACGCGAGGTTTGTCAACTCGTATAAATTTTACAAACATTTTATCAACACTTCAAAAATTTCTTTCTTGAATTTTCATAAAATATTTTATAAATAATTTAAAATAGATAATTCTTTAAATTTAATATTAATTGGTACATCAGCATCATCATGGTAAAAAGAAGCATCACGAGGAGGGCCATCATCATCGTAAGCAAAAAGGTCGAAAGCTCGATGAAGGTCACAACAGTCATCATCAACATGATAGAAAATATGGAAAGAAGGGTGGACATGAATCGGGGAAGAAATGGTTCGCCAGCAGTGGTCATTAAATTCTTAAATGACGAAGTACGTCTTTTTGAATACGTATCACATATAATAATTTATTGCTTGGCCAATTACAGCCATGAACATGGACTTAGTTTTACGATGTGCAAATATGAATTCTTTAAAAGATTGATTCTACAACTAGTCATAACGATGAATATTTACATTTAAAGAAAACATTATTTCTATCTATATTGGAATTTTTTAAAGATAATATTTTAAAATAATGTTAAGAATATAAGAAAAAAAAATATATTACAAAAAAGACAAAAAATTTTTAATTTATACAAATATACATACCATAATCTTTATTCATACTATAAATCATTTAATAAAATCATAATCTAAATACGTTTATCTATATATATATATAAGAAATTCGATATAATATCAAATTTTATTTTCACTTCTTTGATTTTCACCCAAACCGAAATTAATCGATCGACAGATTGAATCTGTATGCAATTTCTTGGTAATTTTCATGGCGAAATTCTCCAGAAAACCAAGCACGTTGCAGCTCTCTAGAATAATTCTAGAGCAAATACATAAAAACCCAGAGAGGAAGTAATCGAACATGGAAACAGAAAGCACGTGCGTAAATAGCTGTTGCAGGTGTATGGAATTGTGTCTGTTCGTTCACTGTTCGAGGCGATGGTCTTAATAAGTGCTTTGATAAGTGCTTTTCTGGCAGAGAGCAAGGGAATTGAGTATACGTTACTTAAAACGATGTTATTTAAAAAATATTGAAAATTCGATTGCTCACATTTTATATTTTATTTTAATCTGTTAATGTTTTTTCAATTTCTTAAGATAATTTTACTAAAATTTGAAAAAAATATCAAAGCAATTATTCTTTCATTCTATGTATATTTAAAACAATATACATGTTTGCATTAATGAAAAGAATGGTAAATGGATTGTTGAAAATTTGAAGAAGTGGTATTAAAAATAAATGAAATTGTTGTCAGAAATTTGAATTTTTGAACAGGAGAAAAAAATAAAATTCATTTAAAAATATTTAAAGTTTAACTGGAATTAAAATAATATGTATGTAAGTATCACATAAGAAGATTTTCATATATTTTCATTCATCCATTTGAATTTTTACTATATTTTTAAATATTTTTAATATATGAGAGATGATACGAATGTTTCAAATGATAATAAATTTTTTAACCTGTTAAAAAAGTTATGGAATTTTTTGCAGATAAAATTATACGACAGGGACGAGAAAGTAATTTTTTGTATCTTTTGGCTTTTGTGAGCTTTAATGGAATACATTTGAAACGAGATAATGATATTGAGACGTTGATGATATCGTGAAATATAACTTTCTCTGTGAATTTCGAATATTTGGGCATATCGATCCTTCATATTTTTACTATCGAATATTTCAGAATATTTATAGTTAAATATTTATCAATATTTATGGTTAAAACGACAACAGGAATGATATACAGGAAATTGAACTGTTATTGTGTTTCTGAAATTGAACCGGTACTCTACTTGTGAAACTAGAATTTTTAGAAAAATTCCAATTTTTAAACTGATCAAAATTTTAATTTCAAATATTACAAATATATTCAATATATCCTTTAAATTTCTATTTTTTTTCTTCGTTTTAGCTATAAATATCTGTTTTTAAAATCCAAGTAATTTACACTTCGCAAAATTGCAAAAATCGTGAAAAAAAAACTTTTTCAAAATAATCAAGTCATTTTTCATTGTCGCAATGAAGAACTATATAAATGATAAACTATATAAATAAAAAAACTGTATATATAAAAATATAAATATTTACACCCATGTGAAATATTCCTGTACAAATTTGCGTTTCGTAAAAATTGCAAAAATCGCAGAATTACGAAGTCGAGGTCGTGTAACGTAACACCGCCACAGTAGAACGTGCCAAAAAGTTTATCCTTACGAGACGGAGGAATATAACGAAATAAATAATTCTCGATCACGTTACCCGATCAACCGAGAACTCGTGCTCGTTCTCTCTTTCGCGACGGGTATCTCGGCGTGAAAAGTGAAAATCTTGGCGTAAAATTGGCCACGGTTCGCTAAAGCGATTCATTGTCGCGTCGCTGTATGAATACGGGCACGATATCGACTCGAGAAACCATTACTATTTTCCTCGACAGGAAACCAGACGCGTCGAGGAACTTTATCGCGAGGAATGTTTATTCAAGGGTTATTCGAAGGTTAATTAGTTTCTGGAAAAGGGATTTTCTGACGATACGGTTGACATGGTTTGTTCTACTGGTTAAAGGGTTACGAATTGTTCGAATTGAAGAGATGATTTCTTTCTTCCTTTACTTTCGTCTTTTTTCTAATAATAGTAGTATTAATGTTTCTTTTAATTTAAGAGTTTGATTTATCGTTTATTATTAATATTACAATATAAGAATTATTTCTATATTGAGTTGAATTAAATTTCTTTAAGTTTGTTGCTTTTTTTTCCTTGGAAAATTTAAACAAATTTTGAAATATCGGTTATTTGGTAATTTTTTCTGAATATTTTGACTGCTTAATTGGAGTAAGGAAAGATATATGCGCGGGTTCGCGCGAGTAGAAAATAATATGAAGGGAAATGAACTGTATGTGGTCAGACGTAGCACGCGATTATTTAAAATTGTTTTCTCTGCAGTTTTTTTAAATCATTTATCATTTATATATTTCAACGTGGTACAGTTTTATTATTATTTTATTATTTAAACGTAATAAAAATGTTATGAAAATATTATTTAAGGACAATTTTTGACAATAAAATTTATTCGAACAGTTGGAAGAAAAATTTTTTATTAAAAATGAATGGTTCGAAATGTAAAACTGTTATATTTTAATGAAGTTTAATGAAGTTAAATATATTATAGAAATATATAACAAATTCATAATGAATATTCTCTCTATATAATCTTCAAAGAATAAAATAATTAATATATTTTATTTAAAATTGCATACATAGTGAAGTAATATGAACCTACAAAGAAATAATGATTTTAGTAATTACAAAGAGGATTTAATCGAAAATTCTTTAAACAAATCATTAATAATTCCAATCAAATTTTACCCTTATTTATTACTTTGTAGATAATAGATTTATAATTTTTATTGAAACAAGATTTAAATATTTGATTTAACGAATTATTGTATAATCTAAGTAGAGTGATTAATATGTATTCCAGATTTTTTTCAAACTTTCCAATATTTCAATTTTCTTTCCAATAATAAAATTTATAAATTTTCTTCTTAAATCAATACAATACCAAGGAAAAAATTAAAGCGAAGGACGAATAAAAATCAAAGTATGCCTACACGAGATCCAAAAGCGAAGCTTTAAAAGATCAAAAACCAATTTCTCGACCAAGTTCACGACGTAAACGAGGTCAGTCCTCCATGAATCGAATAAAATCCCTAGATGAGCCGAAGATTGCGCCTCCAGCTAATTAATGAACATCGTCCTCCACCGTGATGGCAGTCCACCTTAGGAAGATACGTCACAAACTTTTGACGTTTCTCGTTCCACTAAGAATTAATCCCAGAATTTCTTCTCTCTAACTCTCTTTCTCTCTCTCTCTCTCTTTCTCTCAACACTTTCATTGGACATGAATCGACAAAGGAGGAAATTTTTTTGGAAACTTATCATAATTTCACGAAAATCTTTTCTCCTTTATTTTCTTTTTTTTTTTTTTTTGGTTTCGTTTATTTTTCATTATTTCGTGCGAAAATTTTCATCACTCAAGAGTATCTTCTTCTCAATATATCGTTTCCACATCGAACGTATTAAGCATAATCGTGTCGTGCTTGAAAACGAGAGTTTAGTGCTTCAGCTCATCTGACGTGAATATTAAAGGTAAGTTTTCGAGTACGAAGATAAATAAAAAAATTACTATTAGAAATGAATAGAATGGAAATTTGATGAATAGGATATGATGTAAAAGTTGCTATGCAAAAATCTCGATTGAGGCTTGTTTAAATTTGACGTTTGATGAAGCGAGAAATATAGTAATACGTAACTATGGTGTAACAGAAATAAAGTCTCATTTCATTTCCGTCTAATTTCTTAATCTCGTTTGAAATTTGAATTCATTAGAATGGAAATTGCATAGATTACATAATTGGTAAAAAAGAAGATAAGAAACCATTATATAAGCCAATCTTTTAAATATTCACAAAGAAGTATAATTCTTCCATTCAACCGTTAATCAGAGCATTTCAATCACTTATAACATATTTTATTATTCGCATTTAAAATATATATGGACTGTTTAATATTTTTCTTCCAAACATGTTACAAAAAAGATAAAATTCTTGTTTTGAAATAAATCTTTTTTCCTAGTATATTTATAAAGAGATATTTAAATTCCAAAAATAAATAAACAGGCAAATTTGTTGTATAATTTGAATTTATATACGATTTTCTGATAATTTGATTGAAATTGAACATCATGTTCGTGATCGTGTCATAATTATTTGTTATTTAAAATTTCCAATTTTAGTTACCAGTTTGAATAGTATCAGCATTGAATGTATAATTTAATCAATAAAAAAATGCATAAAACAAATAATATTCTTGAATTAATTGCATAATATTCTTGAAAGATCACCCAATAAAATCCTTTTCGAATTGAATCTTTATTCGAATTGACTATAACTTCAGTTTAAATTGCAACTTAACGCATTCCATTTACCAAGAAATGACATATACCGGAAAATTAAAGCAGAAAGTAGGTATGTTAAACGCGAGTTAATAGTTTCGTTTCTTTCGTCGCAAAAAACAACATCAAATTATTCATAAGCATTTGCAATCTCCTCTTTCATATATTTACTATATCATATAAATTAGCAAATTTTTTTCTATTTTTATTCTAGTTAATTGTCCAACGATAAAACATGATGAATATTTTAATCTTTCCTCCATATAAAATATCAAAGATAAAGATTTGAGGAAAAAAAAATATAATATAGGATGAACAAAAAATTATATTGAATTTAGACAAAAAATTAGAAGCATATGAAATCAAATTATCAATCAATGAAAAAAAAAAAAAAAGAATACTTATTGTATGTTTTCTTATCAAACAACTAAACTGATATTCCCAAATTAAAGTAATAAATATATCAAAAATTCTTTCTTTTTATAAAATTGTTCATAAAATATCCAATATGGTCGAATATTTTTGGAACCTATATGTATTGTAAAATAAGAAAAGAAAAAAGAAATAGCAAAATGAAATAGAAACGAGAAGAAAAGGAAGGATAAACACAAAATCTTACGTAATCCATTCGAGCTCAAGATACTTACCACGATTCGGCCGAGCGACCATCTTGTGCAACAATGTTATATTGTGTTATGGATAGAGAAAGGAGGAAGCCGAAAGGATCTTGCGATCGATCGATAACCGAATGACGGCTTTACTGTTTCAATCGGTTAAATCTCGCCTTCTAATCGGTGTGAAATTGTCATATCATTCGAGGATTGCTTTCTTGAGATCGAGAAACTACCGATATAATTGCCTAGCTCGACTCGAAACACAGCTCAGTCTTCGTCCTGTGCCCGACGAGAAATGGGAATCCTTGGGTCATGGACTGTCAGCCTCTTGCTTTTGTTGTTTTGCCTGGTAACGTTGCCCATATCTTTCTATAAATTACGTTACATTTAATTTTTTTTTATTTTAAGTAAATGTTTAAATGCAAGAAAATTGTTTCGTTGTTACGAAAAATAATTTTTATAAATAATTATATTTAATATGTGTTTAATGTTTCGATAATATTGTGAAGACGATTGAATCTTGAATTTTTGATTTTTGTTTCAAATATGTGCACACATAGATGTGATTTTTTTTTTTAAATTTCTAAAGATTGGAATTTGATAAAAACTACTGGAGACTATAATTTTTACAAAGTTGATTTAAATATTTTAATAGGAATAGAAATATTTAGGAGCATTCATAATTTATAATTTGCATTTTTTTATATTTAATCCTATTTGAAGATCTCTGATGAAATCTTTTTATCATACACTTTTTTATAAATGTAATCACAAGAATATTGATTACATTATGAGAATTAAAAGTGTATAATTTTAATTAGAGTCTTTTGGACGATTTTCGTAAATTATATATTTTTGAAGTAATTTCATTCGCTGAAACGTATGACTACATATTTTATTTGTAAAATTAATATTGCAATGTTAAAATATAAATTAAATAACTTTTAAAATATTAAATGTTTTTGTTTTAAAAACATGAGAAACTTTCTTGCGGAGAAAAAAAGATTATAAATTTAATACAATATTAAATTAATATATTTTATTTTGAACGAGATAAAATTAAAATAAAATTATCCTGACCAATTTTGTGAAAAAAGATTTTGTTAAAGGAAATTATGATTGATTTTCTTCATATTAAATACTGTATAAATATCTTGTGCAGGGAACAAGATGGACGACAATAAATGCAAAAGTCCACAGAATGAGGAGAACAGTCTTTACGACTCCAAGAGAAACCGAATTTCTAAATGGCGATAATATTAAAAAAATTAATGACGAAATTTTGATGTTAGTAGAGACTCGAAACGTAATTCCTAAAAAAAGGAATAAGGATGAAACGTTGGATCAACGAGTGGATCCATCGAATATAGCGATGATGAACGTTGATAACGAGAAGGAAAATTTAGAGCATGTTTTATCTATCGTGGAATACGAGCCACGAAAGATTAATAACAAAGAAAAAGGAAAAATTATGAATACTTTTAGCGATAATCTTGGTAAGCAAGAAATGTATATTAGTTTTTATTTTTATTATTGTTATTTTTTATATTTAAACAAAAGTTATTGTTATTTATATTATTACAATGATAATTATTTGCTATTACTATGAAATTTTAATAGTGATCGAACTATATAGTTGATAAAAATATTGATTAAAACGTGAAAAATAAAATGAAGAGTTTCATTAATTTTTTATTACCTCTTCAAATGAATTTTAATATTGAAAATTTTTTTTGCATCAACTTAATTTCTTTTCAATTTTTATCTTATAATAAAAAATAAAACGTTAATTTTCAGATACTATAACTTACAGTAATGAAAATGCAAATCCAGTAACGCCAGATGTTACCAGTCTCTACTACGAAGTGCCACGAACCATAGAACCCAATAAAGTAACAATAACTCCACAATACTATACTAGAGCCAACCAACGCGCTCCAAAATCGCTGAAAACCGAGCAAAATCCAAAATCTCAAAACACGTACCCAGTCACAACTTTCAAACGTAAATCCTTTAGAATTCATGTCACGCCAAATTCTTCCCCTATCACATCATCAGAAGAAGCAAGAAACACATCTCCAAGTGACATTTCTAATTCAACCAAAGCAAATAGAAGGAAGAAAACACGTAAACGAATGAAAAATAAATCTTTAACGAAGCAAGAAGCATCTAAACTCTTAGAAAATGTTGTTAATTATCCTAAGACCGAAGAATCGTTTAATAATGAAGGTAGAAACAAATCAAAGAAATTGGGCCTGCAGATCAAATACAATGTTGAGCCTAGACCATTTTCATCCGAGATCAGATCTGGTGAGAAAAATCAGGAGAATAATTTAGAAAAGTTAATCGGTGGTGAAGTAAATTCTAACAATACTAACGTCTCTGATAAAAATGTTCATCCAAAGAATGTGAAGATCAGTGATGGTTATTCGAAAGATTATTCAAAGATAATGGATCCACTAAAAATCTCTTCGTCTGGATCGAAGAGAAAATTATACGAAGACACAGAAGATAGTTCTACAGTAAAAAGCAATCCTTTGTCCACATCTACTAACGAATCCTTTAAACCAAATAAAGACAATCCTTCTTATAAAAATATTCAAACTACTGAGACAAATGATTTTGAGAATGAAAGCTCAACAAGCAAACCAATATATAATAATAGAAAATACATTAGTGAATCAGATATAGATCCATCCTTCAAAGTTTCATCGGTGACTCAATCGAATTTGTATAAAAATATTCCAGCCACTATTGATTCAATGAATCCAATTGTATCCACTCCAGTATCTTTCACAGAATCCAATCTGTATTCCTCTAGTCACATGTACTACTATCCGCCATTGCTGCCTACAGTAGTGCAATTTAAGTCTACTGTCGAAAATGAATCAAAAGTAGATAATTCCAACAAAGAAAACAAAGAAAATACGAAGGAAGACAACGAAGAAATTAATAAAGCATCTTCAGATGACGTGACAGTGGTCACAACTTCCGAAAACGACGAAAATGAGAAACGCAGGAAATATGAAATTCGTAAAGACGAAGATCATCAGACTGAAGATCAACAGAATCATCGAGATTTGCCTGAGACTGCAGAGGATAGTTCTGAAAGGTATAAAAAGTATGAAGATAAGGGATACAGAAGATACGCGCACAAGTATAATGATAAAGAGGAGGAGGAGGAGGATGTTGTAAGCGATGGCACGCACGATAATGAAAGTCATCAGAGTGCGAAGGAGGGTGCAGCAGATGACGCAAGTGGGAAGGATGGTGAGAAGAAATTTGAGAAGGGTGGAGCCACGGAAGAAGAACAGGAACATCATAACAGCGAGGGTGAGAAGGAAGAGAAGGTAGGAGATGTCAATACCATTGGATCAATATTCAATATTTATGTTTCGATCGATCAATCTTTTAAAATCTATATCTATATTACACGTAAATTAAATTTTATCGATACTTTTAAATTTTTTTTATTTCTTTGAGTTTATTATTATTTCGTAGATAATAACGTTTAAATAGAACAAGAATAGAAAGAAGACGAAGAAAATATTAATTAGATGGATAGTTTCAATATCGATGTGTTTAATACCATATCAATAAGGAAGTTAGTAAGAGAGTGTGTTTGATTTGTGTTTTCCATAGGTCTATAAGAGTTGGCACGAGAACGAGAAAGCCAATAAGGGTCATCAAGACAAGGAACAGCAGAGCAATTATTACGACGAGAAGGATGGCGATGAGAAAGAGCACAAGGAAGAGGGTGGTTACCACGAGGAGCATCAAAAAGGCGAGAAAGGCGAGAAACAGGCGGAATTCGACGAGAAGGGTGAGCATCAAAAGGGTTACAATACCAAAGGACACCACTCCGTGCACAAAAAGGTAAGTCCTATGTGTGGAGTGAATTAATTTGTCTCGATTGATATTATTTTTTAGTATTATTTTTCTCTTGATTTTTTTTCTTTTTTTTTTTATTTCAGGACGAGTTCGAAAAGCGAACGGAATTCTTCGACGAATTTCACGAAGATGGGGATATGGAGAAGGAAGGTGAGCTGTATGACGAGCACAAAATGTCCAAGGGTGGCCATTATAAATCGGGACACCATAACGAAGGCGGCGAGGAGGGAAAGTACGGTAAAGAAGGCAAGTACGCGAAAGGCGATCACCATTATGAGGACAAAGGTCATAAGGTTAACGAGGGCAAGGATAGTCATCGCGAATATAAAAGCATGCACGGGGAAAAGAAAGATCATAAAGATGGCAAGAAATGGTCGTACAAGAAGGGTGACGATGAAAAAGGTGGTGAGAAGAATCATTGATTCTTGGATAATTGCAGAGATTTTATTTTTTTATTATTACAAAAATTAAGTTCTTAAATTCACAGAGAAAGATGCTGATAAATTTATTTTTAAGTATTCGTGCTAATAATTGCTCTTTCTTTCACTTTGAATTTAAGATTAAATGATATTTTTATAAAATTCTTTGTAATTTTAAAAAATACACACACATATATAAAATTATTACAATAAGAAAATTAATATAACAGTATTTTTCAAAAGATAAAGATAAATTTAATTATTTAGAATATTAGAAAAATCTCTGCAATCTGCAAAAGTAAAAATCTAATGTGTTAATTAAAATCCTACTTTTGTAAATACCATTAAAATTTCCATACTTATATATGCATCACTTATTATACCTCTAGATACTTTTTTTACAATTATATTTAGTACAATTTTTACAATTATAAAAAGATTGTTATAATTGTTAAAATAAAACTTTCGAAACGTTCTATCAAATTCAAATTTTATTCACTTTGTACGAAAAAATCTATAAGAAAAAACGCGTGAAACTACGTTGTCCAACAGAATGATTAAAATTCTTTTAATCGTGTTACACGATATTTTGAAATTATGTTTCGCGAAAGAATCGTTTTTAAAAGAAGATTCGTGACAGACTGACCTGCGTGGAAATGCTTTGTGAAAAATTTCCATGCATGGGGAAAGAAAATTTGGAAAGTGTGATTTCGAGCATAGAATTATTCTCGAATAACTAATTCAACACCTGCATACGAAGAGGAAATTTTCGAATATTTATTTTTCTCTGTAATGATTATTCTGAATTATAGAAGAAATGATGTCGAGAATGATGGATTTCCGTATTTGGATACGCAGATAGTTAAATGGAAAAAATATAGATAGATCATGAGAAAACTTCGAAGAAAAATTGAAGAAATTTCTTGGTCATGGCGTTTGGTGATCGGTCAAACTTTTCTAAACTCTATGTGCTTTATTAATTCTACTCTGCATATTTTATTATGTAACGTGCATGTAGCTTGATCTATTTGAATATTAGAAACAAAAGAAGAATTTAAATACACAAGAAGATTAATATTTCCAAAAGATTATTCATTACAATAATATAAAAATCCACTTTTAAATATTATTTTCACTTTCATTCCTTCGTTAGAATTACTTGAACCACGTTCGAAAGAATAAAAAGTTTAGTCTATATTTCTTCCTATGAATCATTATTCAATTTAAAAACACCATATTTAAATTAATAATACCACTCCATACTAAATACGACCCATTTCTACAATTTCCTCATTTATCCTGCTCCTTCCCGCAAATTTAAAATCCATCCTTACTAAATAAATGACCAGTTAGTAAAAGGTCATACCGGAACAACTCTCCCTCCCCCTCCCCCAGACTCATCCAAACTTCAACATTATTCCAACGAATTACAATTCAACCGATTTACCATTCCACCAATCATCCCAAACGTCTCACACCTCTTCCCCAATCTCTCTAACAAGATCACCAGAGCAGGATCGAAAATCCGAAACGAGCCATCTTCCAACATTCTCCTTCGTTCCAACATTCGCCCACGCATTCTTTATCGATCATCCGAAACTTATTAACGCGGGAGAGATCGGCGCGAACGATCCCAGCTGCCCGCGGATGGTATCGACAGGTGATTTACAATCTAACTACTCTTTGCTCGATATCACCGCCCCTTCCCACGGAACAAAAGATAAAAAAGGCCGCCATCCTCCCCCTCTCAAGCATAATTCATCAACCGTCTCTCTTCATCCCTAATGGGATATCGTTTGTGTTCATTAGTCCCGAGTTTTCACGCGACACGTCCGCTGGATGAGCCTCGTGTGAATCGACACCGGCACAGACCTGGCTATCGTCACGTATCCGTGAAACGTGGACGTGGCGCGTGGCGCGCCATCGTTGACCCAATAAAACTATTGTATATCCGTTATCTGGCAATCTCTCTTTCGTTCGTATATTACGCGATAACTTGGCCGCCACCCGATCCTCCCCGCCTGATTCTCACGGAAAATTAATCGCGGATAATCGGCGGGGAATTTCGAAAATTTCGTTTGATTTGTCAAGGAAACAATCGCGTCGTTCCTTGAATAGAATTTTTATTTATTTGCACGCGCTATTTTTGGTTTTATTAAGCCACGTTACGTGGCTATATAGGGGATGCTTTTCAAAGTTTTAGCAGTGAGAAGCATGGTTTTTAAACTAATTTATCACAGTTATCGAAGCTTGATCTATGGGATAACATTTTGAACAATTGTTTCGTTATATAAATAATTATTTAATTCGCTTTATTCGAATCCTCCTGAATTTCGCGCCATTCATTGCACTTTGGAAAGGTTAATCCCTTCCTCGAGGGGGGAAGCGAAATTTTCACAACGTTCAGTGTTCTATAAGAAATGATATTTTACACGATGTATAACGTGTGTAAAATGTTATAAATATATTTTTACATATTTTATGTACTTTATATTTATACAGTATAGGATAATAATCGTTTTTCCTATGCATGTCAAAACGTTTTAATAATACGGTGAGACTGTACTGATTAAAATAAAATATCGGTCGAGCTGTGAAACTGTGAAAATGAAAATCAGTTGTTGACTCATTATTCCATTTTCTTGTCCGTGCTTTGATTTCTTATTCAGATACGAATTATAAAATTAAGTAAGACAAATTAAGCAAAAATTTGCGATTGAAATTATCAGTAGATCTTTGTATAAAATGTGAGGTGGTTGTGTGTACTTTCTCTTTTTCTTTTTGAAAAAATATTTCCTAGTAGAAGAATGTCAATGGTGTTAGGTTTCAATTATAATTTTATTCGTTTGGAAAAATCAAAATTTTAAGATGTACACCTATAAGCTATAAAAGATATGTAACATTAAATATTCCTTATAAGAAATTGAAGAATTTGAGGCTCTGCTTATCCTACTAATATAAAATTTATTGGCATTTCGATCCTGTTGCATTTCGAATTTCGATATCTGATCTATTGCGTGACGTTCCTCGAAAGTGAAAACTCGTGTCGATATTTTATTTGTATTTGAGGGTGATAAATTTTGGAAACACGTTTATAGTATTTGATTACGTTATCGTTAATAACTAGAACATTATAGAAGAATATCCAATATAGATACGGTGAACGATAACAATTTATTAAAAATCAAATTTTTCTCCACACTTATTTACTTGCTCTTACAAACTGCATATAATTAAAAAATCCTCTAACACGAGTATTTCTTTTCAAAATAAACGCAAGAGGTTAAAGGAAGGGAAAAAAAAAAGAATGGGGAACGAAATTTACGAAAGACCCACGTTCTTTCGTTCCGCCATCAAATTTCGCCTTCTGATGAGACGAGTATTTTCCACCCCCAACGTTTTATATATCGTTCCAGTATACTGCACGCCTACTCGTCACTGTAATAAAAGCCTATTGACGTCTATTGTCATGTAGAGAACTTGGCTCCCCCTTTTTACAAGCGAACGAATTCGATTTCCCATTGAAAGTAAAAAATACTCCAGAAAAAAAGAAGAAAAGAGAAAAGAAGAAAAGAAATATTTATACCTGATCTCTTACGTGTGCACTTGAAAATTTCCAAAAACCAAATAGCGTACCGGGTCGAGTCGAGTCGAGTCGTATGAATTCGATTGTTTATTTTTCATCTGGGCTGGAATGGCGTACACGTGTTCGATTAAACTCGATTCTGCGGTCGTGTGATGTCTCAATCAATGTCAGACATTTTATTCGACGAATTGAACGCGGCTTGTCACCGATACGGTGTTAATGCGTCACAGGAAGAAGGGGGAGAAGGGGGTCGGGGGGGCGAAGGTAACAATTACGATACAAAGGATTCCGGGGCGTCGATGTTAATTAACGCTTTAATGGCCCGCTTAATCGCGATTGGCTGTCCGTTGTTATTAACATCAACCCGTCGAATGTGGAAAAAGTGTTGAAACAGATGGTTAATTTCGTTCAATCTATCGATTCATGTATGGAAAACTGGTTTGGAGACGTTTGGCGTTCCTTTCTTGAACGAGGAATACGAAATTTTGCGAAGAAATGTTTAAAGTAGTGTGCAATAAAATAGAACGAAATGAATATAATATGGTGTTTCGAAATTATTTGGAAATACATTTATATCATTTTTTAACGAAGCTGTTTATTCAAATATAGATTTTATTATTAATTATATTAATATATTAATACATCATTATTAATGCAGTTATTAATCATTGTTTAAAATGTGCTTGATTAAATTTTATAAATATAATTGTTTCGTAATATTAATATGGGATATCCTAATTCTTTTAATCGCATTAATCAATTAAAGATATTAATTCAACAAAATTTTCCATCTCTATTCACGAAGAATTAATTAAGAAGAATAAAGAAAATTTATCTTTTATATATGTAACATATATTATAAATGATTGTATTAAAATTGATCAAAAAATTATATGGACACAAAGTTTCATACGTGATCTACCTTGCAGACAAAATGCAATTTTCATCGCATTCCGCAAACAGAAAGCGAGCTATGTCACCTTTGAACTGGTAAGCGAGAAACCGTGTAATGATCGCTCGTCTTATGCATGAAAATCTCTCGATGAATCATAATAAGTATACACACTGAGTGGTGGAAAACTTTTTCCATAAGCGTAAGCTCGTGTACAGCAATCATATAAAATGAGATAAGAAATTTTTTAAATCGAATCGAAGAGGAAGAAGAGAATTAATGAAGTGGGAATAAAATTGCAACTTTGACGATTATTATAAAATTGTATGCAAAAAATTTTTTCAACCTTTGTAACCCTTATGAATTTTGCAATTTAGATAGATTTTCTGTCATTCTTATAAATTTTACAATTCTCAATATATTTCTCAATTTTTTTTCTAATACCTGTAAATTTTGCAATCTCGATATATCTTTTTTACGACCTATGAATTTTTATTTTAACAGCTTTGCACGTAAAATATAGAGAATTTAAAATTGTCCAGTATTTTTTTTTTTTTAACTTTAATCATTCGTGGATATAGTTTAACAAAAATATTTGTTTATCCATATCGAAATTCATAAAAATAATAAAATAATACACATTAAAATTAAATTTGAACATTATATAACAAAGTTCTGAATTTTCAAAATAAGAGGAACTTTACAACAAGAAAATAGAAATTTTAATCCCTTAAACATTCGCGATTTTCAACTGATTCATAATAGATAGGTTAAAGAGAATATTATTTCGAAGTTCAATCTTACCGTGAATTAAATATTCTATTATGAAACCGCAGTTACCTTAAACTATAACTATAGCACTATACAACTATAGCTTTGAAATTGCTTCCACTTCACACCAATCCAAGATATGTTAAAAGTATTTCATCAAAATTTTATCCTTAATCAAAAAATATATACATTTCTTCAATTATACTAAAAAACTTTCTTATCTAATTTTTAAATTTTCATTTCAACATCGATAGATATCTTCTTCCTTCTCCTTTTATTAAATTCCAAAGAAAGAAAAATTATTATCCATCGATTAAAAATATTTTAAACGACAAATAGAATAAAAACAAATGATGTAATCTTTCGGAGCAATCAATTGTCGTACGAGTTGGTAAAAAGTTTGCTCATATTCCTCGTCAATGATCGAAGTTAAATACGCGAAATGTGATAGAATGTTTGCAAACAGTTCCACCGTCTTCGAGCACGTGTGCAATGGGATATTCCTCGATCGAGGAAACACGAGGAAAAGTCGTAAATGCCCGATTACGAACCGTCTGGCCAGAGACTATCTAGATGTGTGCATTTTCTAGAACCGGAAATGGCAATTCATGCATGCGCATATCTTATTTCTCTTTCATACTTTTCTTTCAAGGAATATTTTTATTCCCTGCTTGATGAAATTTTGAAGAAATGAATTTTAGAAAACAAATGATTCAAGGAATTATTCACCCTCCCCTTTTTTTTAATTTTAGATCGGATTAGATGGTTTCCAGTGTTTTTAATCAGTTGACGTTAAAATAATTGTTTTGTTAAATGAAGATTGATTGAAAATTTCAAAGATCAAAGACATTGAAAAAATATACGACACGATTAGAATTTTTTTAGATGATAGAATTTCTTAAATTTTGAAAAATGGAAGAATAATTTAATTTAAAACGAAGTTAGGAAATTTAAAAGATGAAGAAGAGGTTCTTTTCTAATATTTTCAGCTTTGTCCGGAATAATTATTCCATGAATATGCATCCGATTACTTCGATATTAAGAGTTATCTATGTTCAATTATTTCCAATGATTTATTAAAATACCATAAATTTTGAATACTTTTTAAATACTTACAATATCGAAATACCAAAAAATACCAAGTTTTATATACGTTTAATTTATCTTGTACATTCCCAATAACTTTCAAACACAAACGTTGAAAATATGAAAATACTAAAGTATATCTAATTCTGATTCCAAAAGCAGCATTTCCAAAATCTCAGTGAACTATCATAAATCGAATGATCGCGCTAAATTTTACGCTCCATCCGATCCAATCTCTATCGAGCTTCCACCACGTATCTCTGCACTTTCGTCTTAATAATTCACTCTCGACACGGCTAAAACACCTCTCGCCGACGAATCGAAAAGCGAACTCCTCTATGCAACATTTTGCAATAGTGTTTTCACAGTCGACCAATTAAGCTGGAAAAATCGTCGAGCAATCTCTCTCTCTTTTTTTTTTTTTTTTTATCTAAGCACATGTATGGTACCTAAAATATGCGCGTTGACGCGTATTTTCGCGAAAGGTAAAATGTCACAGCAAGTATAATCCGACGAGAAAACCAATAAACCCTCTTCTCCGTCTTCTGAATTTCTCTTCTTTCGTTAGATTTAGATATTTTTCGTCGAAGTTAAAGGGAATTTGGAATTATTTAGAAGTTTATCCAACAGTGAATTTTCTACGATTTCAAGAAAAGATGAATTTATTTTGGGATTGAAAATAAAATATTTTGTGGAGTTCGAGTGTACATTATGTTTAAGTTTTATTTATCGCGATATTTTATGTGAAAATTGGATTTAAATTATACATGTGTGTATATACATAAAATTTTATTATAATTTTATACAAATTATATTGACAGACAATATTGTTACCCCTTTAAAGTTGATGACATATTGTGTCATATAAAAGGATTGATTAATAAAAAAAAAATAGTTTTTTTCAATTTTTGCTCCTTCAACATTATTATTGTTATTTGTAATTATATTGTTATTCAGATCGTGAATTTATTGTAAATATTATCAGCCAACAAATTAGATAATAAATCAATGATTGATTCAAGTAACAAATTTTTACCATTTTTTGTCAAGACTTATTGAATAAATTTAATATCACAACTACTATACCAAATCTAATAATTAAAGAGTCAAATCGAATGAATCCAAGCAAAAACTAAATCGAAAGAATTGTTGCAAAAGACCAAAAAAATAGAAGAAATTTCATTTTAAGAATAGGATTATAAGTCTCAATAACGAAAAAAAAGGTGAAAGTTGAAAAATTTTAAAATTCAGAGGAATACTTATACCTGATTGTTTAAACGATATAAAAATTGCTCAAAAAAATTATTGAAAATTGTTAAAAAAAATTATTAAATAAACATCTATGGAGAAAAGTACGATGATTTTGAAACTGAAAATTATAATGGTATGCCTTTTTATTAGTGGAAATGTTGTTACAAGAATTGGAGAAAAAATAATGAAATACCAATTGCAGAATTTCTTGTTATTTGCTTTTGGAATAACGTACGAATTGCAAATAGATTTTATAAATTGTGAATATACGAGGGTCGAAAAATGGAAAATTTGTGGATGTGTAGTTTCAAATTTGTATCCAATTATAGGTTAAAAGTTAATTGGTAAAGATACATGGATACTGACGATTTGTATTGAATTATGTATACATAGATTAAAAGTTAATTAGTGAAAATTTATTGGTATTGATAATGATTTAATATTTTAAGACTTTGAGTAATAGAGTTAACTACAAATGGGTGACATTTTACACATAAATGTTAATTGGTGTAGATGTATCGATAGTAATTATATTTTGAAACGACACAATTGGGATATTTTTCGTATAATAAATAAATATGTCTTCCAATATTATTTCTGATATTTATTGATTTATTTATATTTGATAAAGATTAAAAATTTAAGAAGAGCAAACTTTTCATTTAAATACGGATAAAAAATGTAAATGAATATGAAAATGTAATGTAGAACTGTTGCAATTAATTTAATTTTTAATCATTCCTTAATCTTTTCACATAAATAAAAATTCAATATTTTTCTTTGAACAAATCAGAGAAAAGAAACATCAATCCCAAACTCGTAAAATACTTGATTACATTTCTTTAAAAAAATTAAAAAAGTAAAATAATTGAGAGAAAAAAAGCAAGGTTTAAACTTATAAATTCACAAACATTCCTATCTTAAAGTGGAATTATCTTAAATATCACTTTTGATTAAAATATTATCTCAAAATTACTTTCTTAAAATCACTTTTAGAATAATAAAAAAAATAAATCAACGTTCACAATTTTTATGATCCCACAACTCTCTTTAAAAAGCATCATTCACTTTCCAAGATTTCCAAAATTTAAACAAGTTTCTTTCATTCCTTTCTTCAAAAAAAAAAAAAAAATATATAAAATCCAAATTCAGAAAAGAAAAGAACTTCACTTTTTTAATGAAAAGACTAAAAGAAAAAATCAAATCTCTGACCAAGCGATTCATTCAGAAAAAAAAGAATCCTTTTTTCCAAACCTTTATATAAACAAAATCCAAATCAATTCTCTACTTTCTCCACAAACCTAAAAAAAAAAAAAAAAAAAAAAAACACCAATCATCCAAAATTAAAGGAAACAAACATAATCTACAACTTCCTCGACACTTTCTCGACAAAATTCATACAAATCAATCCACGATCCCAAACGAAGGCGAAACAAAAATCATCCAAATAAAAACAACTGAATGTATAAGATATCGGCGCGCAGCTACTATCATCGCACCGGCTTCGAAGACGGCTCGCGACGAAAGGAGAATTGAATGCCGATCGCGGGACCCGCGCGTATGCGCACGCGACGACACGCGCGAGAAAGACGAAGAAGATGTTGCTCGAAAGCGGAACAAAGAGGGAAGAATGGGAAGGGGCGAGGGAGGGTGGCCGACACGCGCGGCCCACGGCACACAGGCGGGTTACACGCGTATAAAGGGTGGCGTCGCGATGCCTTGATCGCCATATCCCGCGTAGACAGCAAACTCGCGACGCTCGGCGTCGATCAGACGAGCCTCGACACCCTTGCATTGTGACCCACGTGAAAACGGTTCGATTCCCGGAGGGAGCCGCGACACGTCGCCGATTCTTCAGCAACAGGTGAGCTTCGCACAAACACACATATACACACGTCTGTTTGTCGAATTTCGCGGATTCGTTTTTCGTTTTTGGGTTGGATCGATGGGAGGATTGATATTTTCCTTTTTTTTTTTTTTTTTTTTTTTTGAGGATTTATAGTTGGTTAAGTGATCACACGCTGTTTGAAGGAAGGATTGTAGGATGTGAAGTTGGTGGAAGAGTTAGGTTTTTATGACGGTTTCTTGATGGAGGTTGGTTCGTAAAAATGGTATTAAGAGGTGAGTTTGAAGATTTTTTTTGGTTTCTTTTTTAGTTAGTGAGATGAGATTTGAAATGATTTGACGAGGTTGGTTTGAAAATGGTTGGAAAGAAGTGATTTCGTTTTCAGAAGTTTAATCAGAGTATTTAATTTTGTGAAAGGATATTGTGAAATTTTGGTGGAGTTGGTTTGATGCAAGTTGATTTTTAAAAAAGATGCTAAGAAGTGATTTTGAAGAATTTAGTTAGTTCATTTTTTGTGGTTTAATTAGAAATAGTTAATTTTGTAAGAAGATAATAATAATAAATTGTAAAATTTGTTGTAAAGGGATTAAAGGTAGTTTGATAAGGGTTGATTTAAAAATTTAAAAAGTAATTTCGAAAAATAGAGATAAAATGATAATATTTTGATTAATTTTGTTTGTAATTAGATTTAAATTGGATTAGTAATAAATTTTTCCTTTCTGAAGAATTAAAGAAATCTAATCTTTGCCAGAAACAATTAGAATAAAAATTATAAATGAAAAATATCAAACTTAATTTAT
This sequence comes from Apis florea, assembly GCF_048593485.1. Classification (NCBI taxonomy): domain Eukaryota; kingdom Metazoa; phylum Arthropoda; class Insecta; order Hymenoptera; family Apidae; genus Apis; species Apis florea. The sequence goes on along the minus strand of NW_028256542.1, from coordinate 2,009,255 downwards.
AGCTTATGATTCATAATATAGTTACTCTTATTTATTTTACGTTGATAGAATGCAATTTCCTCTATTAGGATTCAATAACTGTGAATATCTTTTTAAAGACACTTAAAAATTGATGAAATACAATTTCGCACGATTCGAAACGATTGATGACCGACAAGGCAATAAATAACGATGAATAAAAGTTAAAAAGAAGAGTGTTGAACTCTAATGATACGCATCCAAAGGAATAAAAAGAAAAAATAAAAAATAATCCACAACCTTCGTTGTGTTTCTTTCATCAAACTTTCATCAAACATAGTCTGTAATTTTTCGATAGTGTGCATTCTTGAAAATTCGAGGTTTCCTAATTGGATTCCACAGGATACTTTCGTTCCATGCAATTAGGATCCTCCATGTAATAAATAAGAAGGCGATGTTGTAAAGGGGATTTATACTCTGATATTCTTTGCTTAACGCGCGAATATTTCAAACAAATAGCAAAGGTGAAATATTGAAGCTGTCTTCGGGGATGTTTTTGCAACATTTTTAAGAAGCGTTCTTCCTTTAATGCAGATGCCATAATACCATGGACGAGAAACCTTTTGAGATATTCGACGACTCGTAATTTCCCCATTAATTATAGCAGAGCAGACTTGTAATTATTTTAAGCAGCGTAGGAAGCAAAAAGTTAAACTCTGTCCTCTTTGATATCAATTTCATATTAATTTCATCCTATATCTTTTTTGGAAAAGTTGCTCTAATAGTTGGAAAATTAATTGAAAGATACAGTTATAGATGTAATTGCTGAAATTTGTGTAGAATTCGATTTGAATTGGCAATTGATATACATTTGAATAATTTGAGAAATTTGAATCTTTTTTAAGAATTGGAATATTTTAATAATTGTTTATTATTTGATTTAGAATGGATTAGAAATTTGCAAATAATATTACGAATGTTAAAATAAACAGTGAAAATTGATAAATAAAGATATTACGAGAAGAATATTTTAATCAAAATTAAATTTGAAATTAAATTTTAATTAAATTTAGTTTAAAAACGACGCTTTTACAACTTGAGAAATTTAAAAAAAATAAATATATTTGATCGGAGTTTGATCAAATTTTTTTATTTTACATTCTGTTTAATCAAATATCGGATTCATTTGTACACAGATTTTGCCACAGAAAGTTAATACCAATGTTGAAAATTATTATTAAAGTTGAAATGGATATTGAAAATAGACGATTGCTCTGAAATGAAATTAGAAGTAGCTAGACGTAGCTAAATTGGAGATTAAAATGATGGAGATTCAGTAAGATATAAGAAGAACATTCATTATCTCATTCAGTTAAATAAGTTTTCTAATTAGTTAATCTATTAATAATAATAATAATAGTAATATTTGAATGAGAATTCTTGAGTAAGAACATATAATCATCAATTAATTATTAGAATCATTAAAATTCTAGAAAATAAATAATTAAGACGATTTAAGAGGAGAACAATCGAATTTAATTATCTTCGAAAAATTTATTGAATTCGTGCTTCGAACTTAATTAAAACTTTCTTAAGTACTTAAAATATTTTCCTTCTTTCAGAGCAACAGGTGAGCGTTTTGTCAGGGTTACAAATAAAAAAAAGTCTCCTTTTGCATTTTTCTCGATCAACCAAATTTCAATCTCATTTTTATCTAAAATTTTAGATAAAATCCTAGATAACGAATCGAAATATACTTTCCTCGTTTATTTCATTATTGTCTCAATTAATCATCATCACTTTTATCAATTTTCTTTGGACAAAATCGTTTCGAAGAGAAAAAAGGAAAAGGAAAAAGAAAATGAAGAAAATTGGTCGAGGGGAAAGTTCGAAGGAACAACTATAAAAAGGAGATAACGGAAAAGTTTTGCGAAGATACGACAAATTACGTGTCACAAGAGTGATATTGCCACCTTGTTCTTTTATTTCAATGAAATTCGAACAAGAACATTCTTGTGAAAAAAAAAAAAAAAGAACACGAAAAATAATCAAAAAATAATTAGGAGATTTTTTTTATAATTGTCACGAAGTTATGTTATTGATGATTAATAAGAAATGAAAAAGTTAAAAGGATATATACGTATATAAATATTGTATACACGTATAATAATAATAATAATAATAATAATAATAATAACTATGTAGCACAAAATATTTAAAAAAAAGGTATATAAGTCTTTTAAATTAACTTTGATTGATTAAATTTTTCCAAATTATGAAACAACGCAAAGTTCTCGCGAAGGAATTTCTTATTAGTACTAGAATTTCGAGAATTTCTCTAGAGAACTCGATAGAATCAAGGGTTATTTTAACATGTGCTTTTCTTGACATTTAGCACGTGCTCTTAATACGTGCTGTTCTTAAATATTTATTTAATTAATTGTTGTGATTAATATTCTTTTTTAAAGTCATAATTTTTATATGGATCGTCGATTATGCTTTATTAAAGAATGTAATTTCAAAGAATTTCTATATGTAACTTTCAAAGGATGATGCATTTTATTTAAGATTCCAGAATATATTATTTTTTATACATTTTACATAAATTAATTATTACGCACAAAATAGATAAATTATATTATACATACGAAAAGAAAATCCAAGAAAATTGAATTGAATATATGAATATGTAAATAATCAACATGATTAAACATACGAATATAAATATAAATATAATAATCAATCTGATTAAATGTACGAATGTAAGATAACTTTTCCAAAAAAATTATATATAATTTTCTAATATGTAAAAAATAAAAAATTACATTTCTCGTTTTTCTTTATTTATTATTTTTTTGTGTTAGATAGATTGCAAAAAAAAATACCTATAATAATCTTTGTGATAATTTCCATCTATCTTATCTTCCATCGTCTATTTCTCTAAAAACTTAATTATCGTCAGTGTGGAAATGATCTCTCATTTATTATTTATTCTCTGTGAAACTATTTTCTTCAGTTCGCATGTTTACACAGTGAAACCAATGTAAATCGCAACAAATATTTTTCTGTCGCGTATGAAATGGTTAATCGTTGGAAAAATTGTTTGTCAAACCGGAAATCTCTATTATAATTATCCTGAAATTTCCTGTTATCCTGTACTGTGGACACGATATTATTACGTATAATTATAAAATTCGAGTTTTGAAAATTCATTGAAATTTAAAAACTTAAATGTCCACAACAAACATGGCCTCTTTAAATTGTTATATTTGCATATCATCGTTCAAAGTATGAAATTTGTTACTCAGATATTTTTATAACAGATGTTATTTTATAACGAATGTAAATATCTGTTTATTAACAGATATTTAATATATTTTATGTATTTTAAATATGTATTATTAAATGTTCGTTCGTTACTTTGAAGTTTTTTTTGGAATATATTAAATAATGTTTTTTGCACGACAATTTTCCTGGAATCCTTCTATAATTTCTTAAATTCGTAGTAGTTTAAAAATTTTTAAAACTAGCTCAGAACTAGTTCAGAAAAACTTTGATATAACGATGAAATTTTTATTAACTATCCAATTCGTATTAAAAGAAAATTTTTATACTCAAAGAATAGAGTTCTTAATTAACGAAAGTAGATAACTAAAATATAATTTGAAATTACTATTTCCTTCGAATAATTACGAGCTGTTTCACAAATTGACTTTGATTTTTAATTGCGTTAGATTTTGGAAAGTTGATTAATTGATTTGGAAATATGAAATAAAATATTTTATTTATCGAATTTGGATAATTTGATTAAAGAACATATTGGTCAATTTAAAAATATAGAATATAAAAATGTATCAGAGGAATATATTTATTGAAAATTTAAAAAAATGGAAGAAAATATGATTTCTGAATAATAAAAATTTTAAATTGATTTAAATTTCAAAGTCACTAACGAAACATTCTCAAGGTTTATTTAATTATTATTTTAATAATTTTTAAATAAATACTTTTAAATTCGACCATTTACAATTAAAAATTCGAAAGAAAAAAAGAGCGAATTAAAGTAATAAAATTTTAGAGACACAAATTTAAATAAACTTTTAATCGCTGACATTTCGTTGCTCGATTCGTATGCGAAATCTTTTCCTTTATATCAAAAGATATTAAAAAATTTAAAGGTCACCGTGAAACTTATCATTTTAATTTTTATTTTTGTTTAATCTCGATAAATGCGCATTTCAAAGCAAAATGAATCTTTCAAACACATACTCGTTCAACATGTTTCTTATTGATAAAATTTTTTTATACCTACTTTATGTCGTATTAATACTAGCAAAAAAAAAAAAAAAGTGAAAAAGAGAAAAGAAATAAATAAATGAGAAATAAAATATTGGCAAACTCATCATCAGGCAACGTTCATCCTCGACATACAAAACAACTCTTTGATTAAAATAAGATTTTTTAATTATCTCTAGGAGTACGAGGGAAAAAACTTCGTATTTCCAGTATCTTTTTCACGAAGAATAGAATTGATATCGAAACTTTCGTTCCATCCAAGTTTTAGCTGTCGAACAAGAAGAAATCGTCTCTTCTTTCGAACAACCCTCTCGATGACTGTGGAATAATCGAGAACTCGTGTCTGAAACGCAAAACTTTTATGTCGTCCGAGTTGTCAAGATCTCACAACAAAATATTGGTTTAACTCTGCTCGAACGTGATGTGAAGAGAATGTATAGAGAATTTTATTATGTTGTACCTCGAATCGTGTTTTGACTTTTAAATATACTTCATTACGATTTAATAGATGAATTATTTCTTGAGGGGAATTGACTCTATCGTTAGTCAAGCTCAAAATCTATTTTCTTTTGTTGGGGATTAATTGGGAAGAGAATTGGAATTTGAATGGAAGAGAGTTTAAGTAGTATAGATCAACGATTACAGCAAGTGGAATGGATCAATTGTTTGCAACACTTTTACATCTTAAAAATAGTTTTACATTTTAGAATAACATTAATCTAGGAAGATATCTTCTTTTTTTGATAATAGTTTAAACAATTTTATTTATAGATGTTTTTGGAAATTGAAATTTATCTAAACTTCAATTGATTAAATTGTAAAAGAAAAAAAAATATTTTCATTGTTATTCTAAAATTTTCTAAAATATCAAAAATTTGTAAAGTGTATAACATTATATCCGAATTTAAATATTCTCGATTTTTTTTTTTTTTTTTTTTTTTTACATGATTGCAAGACACAGTTATTACAAAATCCTCGTGACACATGTTTGTTTTACACGGTATATTCGTCTTTGTTTTCCAAACGATGAAAAACGAGTGGAAAGGGTAGGAGGGGGTTGAAACTGCGCAGATCAGGCAAGGTTATTAGAACGGCGTTATTAGCAGACTTTTTGTAGCTTGTAGTTTGCAGATTGCTATTGCTTATCTCGGTTGCATGAAGTCTGAAAGTGGACTAATCGGCCCTCCATGAAAAATCTATCAGTCCCACAAGTATCTAGAAACTGTCCAATAAGAATTCTCTGTTCGGTGCCACGTTGCGTTTTCATTTTAATCGCGATGTCCCCTTAAATGAGCCGTTTGCTTTGTTCTCATGATGATAGAAATGATTATTCAGGCAGATTTTGTAAGGTTATTTCAAGATAATAAAAAAAAGAATTTCACGTGGCTTTGAGACGAACAATCGAAAGAGATTCTTGAATATATCGAGTCGATTTTTTCTTACTTAGAATCTGAAATTGTAGTTATATAATTTTAAAGTGCATAATATGAGAATGAGTTTTGAAATTTTATAATCTCAGAACTAATTATTTTGTTTGTAGATTTAATAATTAAATTCTTCTACAATTTAAATTTTTTTAATCACAATTATTTAAATGAAAATTCTTGCAAACATGATAACAATTTCAAAATGACTGTAATATGGTTTTAAGAAATTTTCTTTTATCAATCGAATAATCCATCTGAATTTTTTAAACCCGATTTTACAATGTTACAACTTTTTCATCAAAAATGAATCGAATACAAATTAATACTTTCACACGCGAAAATATCGGCCAGTTTAACTGAATTGACATTTCCTTCTTCTCGTCCACTGAACTATGTATTTTTCTATGGATCCAGCGATATTAATATTCCACATTCTTACGCCCAATTTCTCACGATAAATATACGTTAAACAACGACTGACCCAATTCAACGAAGCGATTTATGGCTACAAACAGTTCCAAATACGAAGCCATACTTTACCTTCCTGTTTTGTGTTTGAACTACTACTACTGCTACAACTAGCTTGGAAATTCGCTGCCATAACAGTGTTCATTGTATTGAATTTCTAGCAGAGACATCGAGAAAGGAAGCTAGTGAAGGCAATGATAAAACTAAAGTAAGATTCCAATGTTTCGATAATATTCTCTAAATTTCTTGTCCTTACACTGATATCAGTATTTAGATGAAAGCTTTATTGAAAATTAATTTTTATAATAATTAAAATTTAAATTTGAATATCATTGAATATCAAGTTAAATAACTAATAATTAACGTAAAGAATTTCAATTTCCAATTTGATTTGAATAAAAAAAAAATAAATAAAAATTATGATTATTAATATTGAAGAAAAATCTCAAACTCCATAATCCAATAAATCTTCGTGTGAAACGTGTGAAAAATGAAAATTTTCGTAGCACGGAACGATAGAGAAAAGGGAACAATTATAATGACAAAAGCTAGTTAACGCCGACATCGATTCGACGGTAAATTTTACGTCGAGAACTTGGTGCTTTAGCAAGCTGAAAAGCAGAAGAGGAGAATAACACGAAAGGATGGGACCGTGAAGAATTCATAAAAATCCTCGTTGCATCGTCCTCTTATATCGACGACGAATTTCACGGATGAAGGATTATTTTCAATGATGGCGCTATATCGATCATGGTAGAGTCTGTAAAAATCTCATTACACGATCAAATATCGCATCTTTCTTTTCTCTTCCTTTTTTCTTGTTCGTTTAAATATATCAAATATCTTATCTCATGGAGGGCTAATTGTATTGCAATATTTGCAAAACAGCAATTTCCTTTGATTAAGGATCTCTACATACAAGTCTAAAAAAAAACTTGGTTTCTTCATTCTGCATTTTCTTTTAATCTCCTTGTTGAAATGGTATCAAGTTAGATCTTTAAAAAATACGAATTTTCTCATTTCTATTATTTTTCGTTGTATGACGTTCTGTATAAAGCGAGGTTCGGATTGCACAGCTATGATTTATGAATTATTCTTCTTTGATCTCCTCTCCCCACGTATGATTCATCGGCCATTTACCCCTTTCGAACTTGGAGTATTCATTTGATCCCTTCATTACCAACGAAGCTTTACAGTGCTTCTAAAATTACTAAAAGATAATAATTAACGATTTCAACAATGAATAATCTTAACAATTTTTTTTTGAACTAAATAATTTCAGCAATTAAGAAGAATAAAACATTCAAGCACAGTTACGATTTTCCACGGAAAAGAAAAAAGTATTTGCCGTGCCGGAAATTGGTATAATGCTGGAAAAGTAGTCAGGAGAAGATATGAGATTCTCTCAGACGAGATTTAATTTCACGCCGTGCGAGATGTTTTTCCATCCCCCCCGAGGAATATGGAAAGGTGACGTTAATCTCGTTTCCGGTATAAGTTGGTGTACGTTCAGTCGATGAGATTGATGGTAATCGTGGCTGTACAACTCGTTCCAACCTTTTCTCGCCATTCCGCCGATCGTTCGACCCTTTCGTTTCCACTTCTAAAAGAAAATCGAGAAACGGAGCAATATAATATGATATTCCGCAAGGCATCGAATCTTAAATTTTCTGATCCAGATTTTAACGGATTTTAAAATTCCTCTCTCGTGAAACTGAATGAAATGAATCGCTAAAATGAATTAAAAAATTCACTTAGTCTTCGTGAAAAAGGGATTGACAAAGGACGAGATCTAATTTTATAAATATATAGATAAGATGAGATACGAATTTTCAAAAATATTCACGAGAAAGAAAGAAAGATCAGATTTTCGATCTAAAAACGACTGTGCCCAATCTTGCAAAGGATACCCGAGGGATGGCTCGTCCATTTCATCAACCATCCAATCTCATTAAACCGGAAGAAGAGGGCAAGGCTAAGGAGGGAAAACGTGTGTGGGAGTCGATCAACAAGGGTTCTGAACGAAAGACAGCTTAAAATTTCATTAACGAATCGTCGATGGGTTTGCCCCCATCAGGCATGCACTCCTAATCCCATTTCCGGTCGCAGAGCGTATCATAGCGGATGACTTCCTGTCCAAAATCCATGGCCACTCCATTTTTCATAATATTTGCTTCAATTTTGTTCCCACGAATCATCGAATTACCCAGAGAATGATGATCTTAATACGTTGTATTCTTGCTTACGAAAGAAACAAAATTGTGTTATTATTGCCGAAGTTTTCATTGATGAATAAAGAGATGGATTGTTTTTTTGAAATTTTTTTGAAAAGAATTAGAAGATACACTTACGAATTAGATAGGAAATGTTTTGAAAAAAAATACGAGAATTGAGAATATTTTTGAATAAGAAAGAAAGAAGTAAATTTTGCATAATTTTAGAAAAGTTAATTTGAATAATTCTATTGCGATAACGAGAAGCGAAATTCGTATCGTCGTTTGAATATGAGATTTTCCTTAGAAAAATATATATATATATATATAAATCTTAGAAAAGAAGATTGAAGAGAGTGAAAAGAAGATTGTTATTTGAAGAAACATTTTGATAAAATAGTTGTATAGTCAAGAATAACTCAAGAAAGAGTCGGAAAATAATTCTACAATTAATAAAAAAAAACTGAATAAACAAAATAACTGTACGAGAAAATTATTCTCAAAAAAAAAAAAATAATAAAGAAATTCCACAAATTCTCGAAATTAAATCGCTGAAAATCTTTAAAGAAACAACTACCAACAAAAATGACGGATAATAAAATATATTAAAATTACAAAAAAAAAAAAAAATAAAAAACGAAATGCTGAAATCACAATCACAATTTTGCATCATCGAATATCCGCAATTAATCGAAGCTTTTCAATAGAATTTTCGTCGGCCGTCACTCAAAACGTTTTTCGAACAATAATTGAATTAACCTTGTATCAGACGTATTTCGTATTACTCTTTCGTTATCGATCCAGTTATTTGTTTGCATACATGTTGATAATCATCTACTTCGTTACCGGTGCGAACTTAATCTGTGATGATATGTGGAAATGAAACAAGCTTATGCGATTCGTTTAGAATAAATCGCAGGAAATATTTTAAATCGACAATAACAACGATTTTGTTGAGGAATGTTTCAGATAATATTTATTTCTTAATTTAATTAAAAGAGATGTGAATGATTTTTTTTTTTGAAATGATTAAAAATTACATTTACACTTTTATTCGTTTAATTTTTCTGAAAATAGCAAAAGTTTTCCTTCTTTGGATATTTAATTTTTAAATTCGAAAAACGTTCATCGTATTAAACACGCGAAACAAAGTCAATGCAATTATTTTTTAATTAAAGTTAAGTTCACTTGCGAATTCCATTTCGTCCATAAATCGCAAAAAAAAAAAAAAAAGAGAAGAAAAAAATATTCTCAAAAAATAAAACAAGCCAGTCACGCAACGTGCACGTGGTGTTGGTGCTGGCTCAAAGCGACTGAATAAATCGATAACACACCACGATACAAGACACGTGATCGACCAAATCTAACCGGATAACTCGTCCTATCTCTCTCCCCTTCCTCCTCTCGACATCCTCTCGACGTCCAATGACCCCAAATTCTTAACCTGCTTGTCGTCCAAGAGCTATAGAAAAACTTTAATAGACGGAAGAAGGTAATTATTCAAAGAAATTTGCAATTTTATTTGAAAAATTTCCTCCTCTTCTCCTTTTTCCCCCCTCCTCCTCTTCCTCTCCTCTTCCTTCTTCTTTTCTGCGCGTCTTCAGTCCGGGGAGATCGCAAAGTTAGATTTGCTCGGGCAAATTAACGCGAAGGAACGAACTTCCTGCAACGAACAAGATATTGCAATAAAAATACAGGTGTAAATTAAAAATTAAATCCAACGGATGGCCAAGCATCGAAACACCTGTTGCAAAGATAAGTTTGAAGACTGTATCATAGGATTCAATTTCAAGGGAATTAAATTTATTGAATTATGATGATCGATGCGTTGGAAAGTTTCTTAATTTGGAAGTTTTTTTCGGCCATTTTATCTGCAAAATTTTCTCCAAGATTTCGTTTCCACGAAAATTTCTTGATGTCAATTTTGATCAGGTTTCTTCTTTCAATTGGTATTCCTCGTAAGATTTTCCATTTCTGAAATTTGGTTATCGATTTTTTTCTCTTATATTAAGACCAATTCAGATCCTTTATTATTGAAAACTGTTGAAGAAGTGCAATTTGAAGAAGTAATTAGTTGGAAAATTATAAATTAATTTTTAAGCAATTCTCTACTGCTCTTTATATTAATTTTTATTAATCCTTACAGTTTCACAAATGTGAAACTCTAAAATTACAAATATATTGTTGATCTTTTGCAATGGAATAATTATTTTATAATTATTTTATATAATTATATATCATCATCATTCTCCATTAATTTCATTTAACTTAAATTTCTTTGTAAATAGAATTCATTGGATTTCAATCAAATCTTTAAAAATCTTCGTTCGATTCTACATTACACCAGACAATTATTTTTTTTTCTTTTCTCTTTTTATCTTTTATCTCTCGAAAAAAAAGATCACAAATTGGAAAGCGCAATGTGGTTGAACATTAACATTTCTTCGCGATTCATCCGGATATCCAAGTATTCTTTCAACAACCGCGAAACGATTGTAAATCCTGCAAATTAAACGAGATGAGCTCTGGAAAGCGTATATTCCATTTCCCCTCGTGTTGCCCTTTTCCCTCACGCGGAATTGCCACTTTAAATCGAGGCCGATTTAATTTCTCGCAGAAATGAAACGGTAAATGTCGCCACTGAAATTTTCACGAGCCAACAATCTCGGTATCCAACGATAAACCGAAATTCTGAGAATCAAAAATCTTGGATACAAAATATGATGATCGAACATTTCGTGGGGAGAAGAAATTTTACAAATATTCTTGCTTTTTCCTTTCCTCGTTTAAGTCGCAAGCAATCGTTTAGAATTTTTTAAATAAAATCATCATGGCTTATAATAAAGGATTGAATAAAAAGAATCAGGAATGATAAATTTGAATCAAACAATTTGTTTATCATTAATTAATACGTTAGAACAGTATTGTCATTGAAAGGATAAAATGTTTTTGAAAATATATTATAGATTATTACTTCTTTTTTTTTTTTTTTTATTAAAGTACGATTTTAATATGAGATATAGAATATGGTAATAAAATTAATGGAATTAGTAATTTAATAATCAAAAATTTTCGAACGAAACAGCACAATATTGGCAGAAGTATGAAACTCGATTCGAGCTAGGAAAGCCACAAATCCTTGATAAATTAGATACGTGGAAAAGCAATTTTCGAGGATCCGTGTCACTCGCTATTCATCGCGACATTTTCCAACTCAATTCGAAATCTGGAAACAGATTTGCTTCGAAATCAAAATGTTTCTCCCTGCACGAATAAAATTATCCGTCCGCCAACTCTGAGAATTCAATTTTAAACTATCGTTTTCAATCACGATCGATCAATTACGAATTTTTCTTTTTTTTTTTTTTTTTGAAATCAGGCTTAAAAAATAGGCAAAGCTCAGAATGAGGACCAGGACAAGCGTTCTGACATCGAGCTTGGCTTTCCTCTATTTCGTTGGGATGGTGGGAAGGTCGGCCTTAGCCATGGAAGAAACACCAGCCTCGTCTATGAATCTTCAACATTATAACAATATGTTGAATCCTATGGCGTTCGACGATACTGTGCCTGAAAAGAGAGCGTACACTTACGTTTCCGAGTATAAGAGGCTACCCGTCTACAACTTTGGTATTGGAAAGCGTTGGATCGATACTAATGATAACAAGGTGAGAATATCACGATTATTAAAATCTCCTTATTATATCCACAGCGATTCAAGCAACAGGAAGCATAATGATTCTCAAAACCTGAAAACATACGATCAATAATTTACTCTAATTTTTAATATTTTTCTTTTTCTGTTAAAACAATGTATATTTGTATATTTATATATTATTTGTGCTATGCGAATATAAAAAAGATCAAATTAAATTTCAATTTCTATATATATATATATATTAGATCATAAAATTTCGAATTTTCGTGTAAAAAATCGTGAAAAGAGACCAAGAATTTTGTCATCGAAACCCACTCGAAAAATAGAGGAAATCATCCCATTGAATCTCCTTTTTGATTTATCCCGATATCTCAATCCGTTGTCGAGATACGAGGATTCAAAGTTTCTACCGCTCGACGCCTATAAGGTAAAAATTATGAATGGGCCCGCGACCCAGTGACCTACATATTTTTCCTAGAAATGCGTACTACGCTTTTTCCAGGAATCGCGTCTGACACTTGTCTGGAGTTTGGGATAGGTCGGTGAGACGAGGCGCGAGCGAGAGGTCCGAGTAAACAACAAGGACGAGGATAATAAACCATCGAAAATTACCCTTTCCTTTACACGACGATATCTCGGCAACCGGAAGTCGTATCGAGATAAATCAAAAAGCGTTTTAAAGGGGAAGGATCCGCGCTTCTAACGACCTGCCACCCATCGCGAAAAAGTCGCTATCTTCCGAGTTATAGCGGTTTAAAGTTTTCTTAATTTTAATACGATTTAAACGAGTTTTAAGCCGGGCTGCGTAACAGATGTGTTTATTTCTGGAAAAATATTCCCTTATAACGGTCTTAGTTGCACACCAAAGACTCTGAAACTGATTCAAAAGTCAAATCCTTTGAAGTATCGATTTGAAACTATATATATATATATATCTTCTTCTCACGAGTTTTCTTCGATTTAAATTTTCCATCGCATTTTCTTGTCCTATTCTCCATTCTCGAAACATTCTATTATTCCAGAGAGGGCGCGACTACTCCTTCGGCCTTGGGAAACGAAGACAATACAATTTCGGCCTGGGGAAACGGAACGACAACACGGACTACCCCCTCAGACTGAACCTGGATTACCTTCCCGTCGACAATCCCGCGTTCCATTCCCAAGAGAACACGGACGACTTTCTCGAGGAGAAACGGGGAAGGCAGCCTTACAGCTTCGGATTAGGGAAGAGGGCGGTGCATTACAGCGGTGGGCAGCCGCTAGGCTCGAAGAGACCGAACGACATGCTCAGCCAGAGATATCATTTCGGGCTTGGGAAGAGGATGCCCGAGGACGAGGAGGACTCGCCGCAGTAGATCCTCTTCGAGGGAATATCGGTCGACGACTCGTCACGATGGTGTGTCGCCGACGTAAAACGGCAATGTAGCTCCAATTCGATGTCGCTGAGTTTTATTGTCAGACGAAGTATATCGATTACGCAACAAAATAAAGACACATTTTGAACTTTCAACGTTTCTCTTTTAACATGAGTTTTTTTTTCGCTATTTTTATCGGCTTGACCGGGTAAAGGGTCTCTCATCGAGGCAATAATTTTTGCTGCTCTTCATTCGAGTATATATATCTACCGTTTCTCATTCCTTGGGTGCTTACTATTCTTTTGATTGTACTTGGTGGTTTTCAAGTGAATGTGCATCTCGAGAGCGAGGAATTTGTTTTAATAAACTTTGTACTTGAAGATCGTTGTACAATTAAAAATTTTTTGATCTTTATTTACACGCATATTGGTTAAAAAAAAGGAACACAAGGGAAAGATACGGACGTTCATCAATGTTTGAATATTACTTGCATTTACCTTCGACTCTCGCTGTAAATGAATGCAATTGTTGTATACAAATCTTGCAATTGACAATACAATCTTATCCTTACAATCGATCTTGTAAATAAATTGTAGACGCTTGTGCATTTGTAGTATTTTTTTTTCCATACGTTGGAAATTTTCAAAATTTATTAGAGTATCAATTTTCCTCGATCTGACTTAATCGATTTGGAGACAATTCAATAATGATAAAAATATAATTTATTTCCAATGTTATTCTTCCAAAAAACTTTTTCTCGATCATCCCAAGACAACACGCTTCTTTAGAAAGTTAGAAGAAGAATATAAGTCGAAACTCGAACAACTTATTGCCATTTGTGTCATTGAAGATGAATTTTTCAATAAAATTATTGTCGTTAAACAACATCCACTTACTTGTAACTTTTAATTCCTTTCAAGCATAATAAATCACCCCTATGAACTTTACTTTTGCTCGGTCAAGCAACAAGCAACAACTTTGTATTTCCTTATTTTCTTCACAGATTTCAATCTTCATTGATGAAAGTTTAATTTCTTGATTTGATTCTAGTTGTGAATAATAGCAGAGCTGGGTGGGATGGATTATCTTGATGATTGATTTTGATTTCCATGATAAAATGCAGCGCAGATTGGAGGTATTGGATGATTGGCTTGGATTCACGATTGACGAGAGATTGTGGAAAAGATTTTTAAAAACGAAACGACCGAATTTTATTATAGAAAGTTTTGTGACCTCTGAAGCAAAATCTTTACAATATATTAATTTTGAAAATGATTTATTAAAGTTCCTATTGTATAGATAAATTTGTTCATTACATTGATAATAATAATAATTATAATAATAATAATAATAATAATAATAATAATAATATGTAATAAGTCATTTCATCGCTGATACGACGTTACACAGATTTTAACATTAGAACTACCATAATCGAGTTTCCCATTTTGCCACACGTATACTTTTGGCAATATTCTAATAATATTCTGATGTTACAGTGTTTAATTAGCTTTTTAGAATAGAAACACGATTGTATCAGGGATACAATGACTGAATGGCACAAATGGATTTTGGCCGGAAGGAGAGATGTATGTAGGAAAGATGTACTAATATATTATTATAATCATCAATATATTTAAACAATTACGCCTTTCAGGTAGTTCTGGTGTTGACAACAATTTATAAAAATGAATTCTATTATTTTTCTTCCATGATTTCGAATAATATATCACATGTTTTTGTCACAAATTTTCAATAAAGCATTTA
This sequence comes from Apis florea, assembly GCF_048593485.1. Classification (NCBI taxonomy): domain Eukaryota; kingdom Metazoa; phylum Arthropoda; class Insecta; order Hymenoptera; family Apidae; genus Apis; species Apis florea. Next base: position 1,994,116 of record NW_028256542.1, on the reverse strand, counting down.
TAAACCTGCTATTTACGTTCTTTATTTATTCACGGAATACGTCGATTCATCGCAATGAAAATATAATATTTTGTAAAACATTAACATCTGTTTTAACATCCGCTTGAAAATTTCTAGCGGATCGAATTGGAATTTTATTTGAAACGAAAAATGTATTTAAAAAATTGAAATTTTTCCTGACTTCGGCCTAATTAACCCAGCTCTGTGCTTTATCCGCTTGTGTCCAATTGTGAATTCGAAATTATTATACATTAAAACTAGTTAAATATGGCTAAATATAATTGAAAAACATATTTCCAAAACCCATGTAAATGTTAGACGTAACACTCGATTGTTACTCGAATAAGAAAAAAAAAAAAAACACCACAAACTATCATATTATTTTTACAACGTTAATTTTAAGCGAACTTTGTTTAAATAATTTTTGTTCAAATATTTGACGAATAAATGTTCTTCAAAAAAAAAAAAAAGAGAGAGAGAAAAGGAAAAAAAGAGATGAAAAAAACGAAGCTTATAATTTCTTGAATAACCTTGTAGAGATGAAGAAAAAAAAATTATTTAGAATTTTTCATGGAAAAAAAAATTGCAACATTGCGTCATTTTAATTCCAATAATATTCAAAATTTTTAAATATTGTATTAATTTTTTAGATTAAAAGTATTCCAAATCAAATAAAAAAAAGAAAGAAATACTTTGCCAAATTATGAAAATACGTGTAAATACATTTTATAAAAAATGATTTTTCACGTGATTATTTTAGGAGATTCGTGGAAAGTTAAATAATAGAGATAATAAAACAAGTCTGGAGCAGTATATCGTAAATCTGGCACGCCCCTTCGATTCCAATTATCCGCTTCAGTTTCTGATAGTTTAGTCCGGCAATCGTTCGTTTCCTAGTCGTTTCAAGCTTAGTTTCATATCTGTGTCAAAAATTTTTACCTCATTCCATTTCACATTTTTCCCATTTCCATTCTTTCCACTATTGTTACCAATACTCTCGTGAAATCTAAAAAAATCTTCAATTAAAAAAAAAAAAAAAAAAAAAATGAATTGAAATTATCGCTTCTTCGAATAAAATTTGATCGATTTCGTTTACAAAGTTTAGGAAAGAAGTTTGAAAAAAGAATTTGCACGAATATGAAAGTGAGAATTTGGACAATATGGATATTTATCTCGATGTTGATAAAATCATCGATCGGCGTCGAGAAGTATTGGCTACCAAATTTGGAATGGGAGACGGCTGAAAATTGGATTGGAGGACGGATACCGGAATTAGATAGTTATGTGACGTTTCCTTTGGATACGAGACACGCTGTGGGAATTGGGAAATCCGAGAATCTGAGACTCTCTGGAATTGATCTGGCCAGAACTGGATCCTTGGCTCTACCTAGAAACGGAAGATTACAGGTAACGCGTAAATTTTATTTACTCGTTAATTTATGGAAACAGATTAATTATTAACATCGATACGCATGGTATATGGCGCATAGATCATTTTGGATTAATACAATCAGGGCAATGATAAATTAAACTTAATGGTATATTTCGAAAACGAAATTTATATTTATATTAAGTGTAATCTTCAAATCTCTAAATTAAATTATCGTTTTAATAGGTCACTGATGATAGATGTGCAATGGTACCTATTCTGGTCGAATGTTTGCACGTTTGCTAAATTATTAACAAATATGATAAATTTAATGATTAATTAACAATTATCTCACTCGAATAAAATATTTTTCTTCCATTACGCCTTTAAAGTATCTTTTTACTTTGGAGTACGTAATTGAATGTAAAAATAATCAGATAATTTCTCTGACCTTTCTCTCATTTCACGCTTAATAAAATCCACAAAATTGAATCAAGGAATTATCGTTCTGTTATTGAGCAGGTTCGAACGAAGAGTAATAAAAAATAAAAAGAAAATAAATTATTCGATAAAAATTACTTGAAAAATTTTACCCTTTCATTAACGATATTATCATCCCTGATCGCAAAAGTTAACCGAGCCAGGAGGAAACTCGCCAAGGAAAATCAGTCGGTGGTCGAGATCCGGCCACTTGTTCTGGGCTGATCCAGAAAATTGGAACGGAAGCTCGGAAGCAGCGCCTCATCTCGAGCAGGTGCCGTGCCGCCAGGACGACGTGGTGCTGCCTGAAAAAACGCGTATCTTCAGCGTTCTCTTGCCGATGAAGAGGATCGAAGTGAGGTCGGTTCGAACGAACGATGAAAAGCGTCCATACACCGCCTGGCAATGGGCAGATTTGGAAACCAAAAGGGAGTTCGAGAAAGGAATATCCACCGTGAGGTACGTGTAAATTTTTTCAATTTTTCAACTTATATCTTATTTCAAATTCGATTTAATTCTTCCAATCCTTCTTGAACTTGCTTAGAATTCTACAATTCTTCGTAAATCTTTAACACGTTCGTCGCCACGTATATGGGTGATTTTCTTTCTTCTTCTTCTTCAAAAAAAAAGATTTTAACCATTTGTATGTTTATATTTAAGAAAGTTATCAATCAGGTAAGAAGAGCCCTCTAGAGTGTTAATATATGTATAATAATAAAATATAGGATAACGATTGTATGGCGAGATATGAATGCAAAGAGTTGAAATTTTAAAAGAAATTTAATGGAATAACACACAGAATTTAAAATTTAAGAATAGTAGAAACAGAAAAGTATGATACAATTTTAAATCTAATATTATATATGGTATATGATAACATAGAAGGGTGTTATTACCACTGATAACATAGAACTGAGTTGTCAATTAGAGACTTATATTCAGAAATACTTAAAATTGCGAAAAGAAGTAGAGGCATTGAAAACAACTAATTCAGAATCGGTATTACAGAATTAGTTAATGAAAGCTAAGAACTAATATATATAAATATATATATATATAACTAAATTTTATATTAAAATAAAAAACTAAACTTCCGTTTATCGCTCTGTTCACGTTCTTACGGCCGTGAGGAAATCACGCTGGCCGACGAACGTGTTAATAAGAACAATTCGAAATCTCGCGCAGATACGCGGGATACAATTGCGGGAAGTGTTCCTGTCAGGACGATCCGAACGGTTACTACCTCGAGGAAATTTGCGCCATTCAAAGACCGAAGTGTGGCCACCCTGCCTGCGAGTATCCGTTCTGGGTGGGTGAAAAATTAAACATATCATCGATTGATATACGCGCGTCTCTTCACACCGACGATCCTCGACGATTTTCAAATTCAGGTGGAAGGCCATTGCTGCAGATATTGCGGTGGCCGTTTGTCTTTGACGGACAGGACGTCTTTGTCGTTGGTCCAGGCAGTCGCTGACGAAGCTTTGGAAGGTCGCCAGGAGAAGCTTGCCTGGCACGTGAGACGTGCTTGGAGCGGCGGTGTCGAGGTTCTGATAAAGAGGAAGGGCGATTACTCGGAAATCGATATTCTCGAGGGGTTGGAAGATGTGAAGACAACCCTTTCGAGTAAATTCTTTAACTATTGTTGTGTTACGATGTCGTTCGTTTTTCTTCCATTGTTTTTTTTTTTTTTTTTTGAATTATGTATTGATTTCTGTTCCCGTTGACAGATATGAAAATCGAGGTTTTCGCCGCACAAGTGACCGGTGCCGCTTTGCGGGATAACGGCGCAACTGTTGCACTGGCTTCGCTGTTCGTTACACCATTGATCCTCCTTGCACTCTTATTCATCGTCTTCTTATACTTTGGCTATTCCTACAGACAGTGAGTAATAAATTGTTAATAATAATATTTCTGATATCTTAGAAAGAATGTATGGTTCAATATATTGTTATATGTATACATATAAGAAAATCATGATATTTACGAACAGCCATTCCGTTTCTTTATACCTCATTTATTACGAGGATTGATGAACAATTTTAATAATGCTGATTTAAGATGAAAGTAATTTAAAAAATTTATGGGATACAATGGGATCGTAAAGGAATAATATGGTAGAAAGATTATATCCCCTCTGCATAAGAGAGATGTCCTTTTTATTTTTTTAAATTTATGATCAATATGAATCAAGGAGATTTTTCTTTGAATAAAATAACGTAACATAACGATTCGATTAAAATGTTTACGAATATCAACATTTTTAAATTCCGATTTTTCAAATTTTTCCCAACAACTTTTCATGGAAAAATGATTTAAAAAAAAAACGAATATACGTATTAATATAATTAAACAAAAAGAGAGAGAGAAAAGAAAAAAATGCGAAACGCCAAAAAATGAAATCGAAAGAAATCGTGAGTGGAGGAGAGAGAGAGAGCAAAATTAATAACTCGTCAAAAATAGCTGAACGATGCACGTTTTCGCGAAACGGGGGAACGGAAATGAGTATTTCAACGAGGGTATTTCATTGCAAAAAAATTGCTATGAAGCTTTTCCATATCAAGCTCGTCCCATTTGACCCTTGTATATCCGACATGTGGGCGTCGATGGCGGATAGTGTCGAGTGGCAGAAACAACGGGGAAACGAAGGATGGAAAAGAAGGATGGGAAGGAAAGGGAAGAAGAATGGAAGAAAGATGCGATGGAAAAAGTAATTACACGGAATATGAAACATGAGGCGAACTGCAAACTTGCGACTCCTATGGACCGGATGTCTGCAAAATTAACTTCCCCTCAGGATGTTTCTGGACGAGAACGAACGAAATACGTTGTTTAAAAAAAAAAAAAAAGAAGAAGAAGAAGAACGTCGTTGGATAAATTTTTAATTGTCACGATATTGGACGATATTTCACTGGTGAATTACAGCGAGGATTCACTGGTGCATATCTTTTTATTACACTTTTAGATCCACACTTAAGAGTTTTATCGACATCTCGAAATATTATATTCGTGAATAAATTTTCCTTTTATTCCTTTTTTTAAGTTCGAGCGTTTGTAATTTGTAAAAAAAAAAAAAGGAGTAAATGTGAACATTTGTTGTGAACTCTTGTTTCTTTTGTTGTATGAACTTTTTGAAAAAAATTTAAAGAAAATTGTGGAAATATTTTCAAGGATTATATCTCTGCTTGAAAAGATTCGTGTTAATTGTTATAACGATTCGTCACGAGTTCTATTTGAGAAATTTTCATTAATCCACGTGATTCCAAGTGACGAAACTATCGGGAAAACAGCAGAGATTGCTTCGAATCCACGTGATATCACATGTTTGCGCATGATGAACCGAATTGCACGTTGAAACACCTGCGATTTCTAAATTTTCTTATCTAACAAATCATTGAAATACATAATAGAGATGTAAAGAAAATATGTACATGTATATTTAATCGAATGATTTATGAGATGAAATTCCAAATCACGAGAAAAGAAAGAAGAAAAAAACAATATTTGGAATCTTTTTAAATTCTATTACAGTTGATATATATATATATATTCAAAAACTATAGATTCAAAATTCCATTCATAACAGAAATGTATGGAATATTGTTCGTGACGATTGAAAAATAATTTTTCTAAATAAAAAGATATTTTGTCAAACTATATCGAGATGAACTTTCATGCTCTTAATAATAATATATATTAACGCAATTTCTTTTTTGAGATAATTTTTAAGAGTTAAAGAACTTTGATGAGAAATATTCATAAGGGGAAAATGTAAATTTCTAAAGTAGTCGAAAAGAAAAAAAAGAAGAAAAGAAGAACCGTTTAACTTGCATAATCGAGTTCTTCAACTATTCCTTAAAAGTGTTGTTTCTAAAAGAAAAAAAAATAAAATTCGTTAATCTTTTAACTTCTTCCCTCCACTTTGTTCCACAGCGACAGTAAATAGGACGCATATAATATAATTTTAACAAAATATAAACTCGAATTATAGTGAATATTTTACTGCAACAAAGTTCTAAGTGGAAAAAGTGAATAATAAAAAGTGAAAAAAACTAGACTTCAGATGTTTCAATTTAAGAAATAGTTAATACAACCATCATAATAATTATAAAGATTCTAAAATAAAATTACAAAGAATTAAAGAATTAAAAATATTAATATTATATTTCTATCTCCTTCTATGAATCTTGAACAGCAAAATTTAAAGAAAATAGAAAAGAATGTAGGATATTTTAATTTTTACATTTTCGAGGGAATAAAAATTACGTATTAAATTTTAAATAATTTTCAGAATTCTGTTGGGCTGCACGCAAATATTTTCCTCGATAAGGGATGGAGTTCGAGTGGACAAGAAACAGGCTGGCAAACCGTTCGGTTTCGCCCGTTTTGAAAATATTTCAGAGGGTAACGTTCAAATAACAGATGTCGCCAGTATCCGTGAATCAAATCTCGAGGATATAGAAACGGACAACAAAGAGTCATCTTCAGGCGGAAGATTCGAGAATCCTTTGTACAGATCGAAAAGAAAAGGTCGTAAGGAGGAAGGGGAGGTTTTGGACATGGAAAAACCCCTGAGTTTGTCAACCCTTAAGGATAGAGTGGAGGAGGATCAGATCGAGGAAGTGGATCTTGATCAATGAGCTAATGGAATTGCTCGTACAATTCTTAGTATTTTAGTTATGTTTTTCTTTCCTTCCTAAAATTTAACGAATTTGAAAATTATTGAATATAAACGTGGAAAGCGTAGAATTTTAAAGTTTTAAAAATAGATGAAAATTGTAACAAAATAGCATTATCGATATCATTAAATTTCAATAATTCTTTAACAATCTTAATTGAAACGTGAGAAAATATATATTGAATTATAAAGATCTACTTGATTAAATTTGATAAAATTTGACGCAAGAACTATTTTGAGAACATCAGAAAAAAAAATATTAAATATTAACACACTCGTTCTCCTTTTAAGAAATAATTTCAATAATTTCAACAAAATTTTTTAATAATCCAAAGTTCCAATTGATCTTTGAATCCAATTGATATTTAAATTAATTCAGCGGTCACTTTATTTTACACTTATTTTATCCATTCTAAGAATCTGCATACAAAGGAGGAATAATAGTGACAGAAATGTAATGAAATTCTAAAAGATAAAGTCAACTTGCACGATATAAAGTTATTTGAAGTGAGGAATTGGCCTTGAGAGAACAATTGATTTTGAAATCGATCCTTCCATTTAGTTCATACACTGTTGTTTTCATACACTGATTACATTGTCTCCTTGTACGTGAATGTAACTTCTTCCAGTTATCATGATTGTACCAATAAGAATGGTATATATGAAACACCGTATATAAGTAACAATACTTTTGCAATAGAAACTAAACTTAACTGAGTTTACTGGTTGCTTGTGCATACACTTTGCTTCTATTTCAAAAAAAAAAAAAAAAAAATTATTCAAAAACTTCATATTTTGAAAATTTTTCTTTTTCCTTATTACAATTATATTATTCCATATTTGAACACATCGTTGGAAATAAATATTTCAATTGTGATTCACTTCTTCTTCTCTTACTTATCCATGACTTCTTGATACGATACGTTTCAATCAGACCTACAAAAAAGAAAATGAACGAAATTCACATAACATTCTATTATCTATAATTCGCATAGATAAAATGTTGAAACAAAAAATGTTTCACGTTAAATGGAATTCTATTATAAACGTGAATTCGCATAAATAGAAATTACGTCGTAATCGAGATTCAATCGACAAGAATCCGACCACTAAATATAATAGAATTAGCGGAAGGAGAACACATAGCAAGAACATTAAGTCACATGTGTTTATTTCTTGTCGTACAACGTTCGAAATTAGTCGCAATGAGGTCACGTGTAACATCGTACACGTGGCTACCGTACACATCGTAATCGCGTAAAGACACTCGTCGGGATAATAGGATAAGTCGTCGCATAGCTAACACGTATATATATATATATATATATTTTATATATATATATATATAGATTCTGTGGATAAATAATATAATGCATACGATATCGTAGAGCATGTACGAATGAATTTTACGAACGATTCATTTTTTTCGCGATAAATGAGACCTAGATAAATGTATAATTCGCGCGTGTATTTGTGTATTATATCTCCTATTCTCGGTGTATATAAGGTTTGTAAATGCGTGTATATTTTCTTTAGTGTATACATATATTATCTGTTTATATAGAAATATTTTATGTATAGATATATATTTATATATATGTATATATACATATATATAGATATATATATATATAATCATTTATATAAAGCTTCGTTCATAGAATATATTAAATTAACTCTGTCGTTTATATATATATATATATATTTTTTTTCTTTTTATTCTCGATAAAAACTGCGTTCAATTGGCATTTTTGTACACACGAAATTACACGATCACCTACGTGCCAGGCTATGATTCTTCTATCTAACGATCTATGAGGTTTCCTCGAGTAAATTTGCTGATATTTCCACGAATATAATAATCGTATAATGTGGGTGGCGTGCACTTTTTCTAAATAAAACATTTAGAAGAAATGTGTATTTTATTTTCGAATGTTGGATACGAATTTGAAAATATCAAAGAATTCAAAATGCTTAGAAATGTTGAAAGAAACACACTTGGAAATTCTTCAATTAGAAAAAAGAATTTCAAAAAAATTTTCTCTTTTTTTAAATTTTTTTAAATTTGCGTTTAAAAATATTAAATTTTTCTTTATATATAGGCTTTTACATAATTATTTCCTTACAGATATTAAATACAAGCATCGATGAGCGAATTGAATTGAAACCAGGAGAGCCAATCGTAACTTAAAAAAGGCGAAGAATAATATCTTCTTTAAAAAAAACACTGTTAAGCACATCGGTCTTTAAGTTGGTAAGAATATCCACGTTCGTGGATATGCTTAGACGTAATTGATAGACACTGAGTCAGTGTTCTCTTTTTTACGCACTTTTTCACCATGAATACGATATATTCACGACGTAAAAATAACGTAGAAATATGTTTCTGAATAAGTTTATTGTGAACACACACGACACGGTTTGGTAAATTTTTTTTTCAAGATTGATATTTTTTACTGTGATTGTATCAAATTCGAACAAAAACTTTTTTTTTTTTTTGATACGAAACTTAAGAAAATTTTGAAATTTCCAAATTTCAATTTTCAATGCGTATAGACGAGAAAACAATTTTTTCCATCAGATTCGGTATTGTAAACTCGGTTATTTGAGCTCATCAAGAGATCTAAAGAGATCATATTTAAAGTTTTTCCTCTGGTCGGTTTATACCGGATAGATAAGTTAATTGAAGTTCACGCGAAATCCAATTGAATCGAGGCCTTTGGATCAAAGCCATAAGCAATTTTTCACGTGACATGATATCGCAAAATCGCGCGAGAAACCTCTCGATCGTGTTCGACGAAGGAACGAGAGATGCGCCATCGAATCCCTATTGGTCCCTGGTTTATTATTCTATAAATGATCGTTCGAATCTCTATTAATACGTTCAGTGCCATGAGAGTTAAATTTGTTTGCTCCCAAAATAGTTTCTCTTCTTTTTCTTTTTTAAATAAAAGAGAATTAATTTTAGAAAATTTCTCTTTTTTTATTTGTAACGAAAAATATTTTTTTTCCAAAGCATGAAAGCTTAAAAAAAAAAAATTAACCGTTTCTCTCATTTTAATTTTACCAAAGACATAATGTCAATTTATTTTACAAAAAAGTATCTTTCAGATTGTAAAGACTAAAGTATATTTGTTATTGTTCAAACGATCCACCGAATCTGGCACAAAAATAGAAATTTCAGACGGCGAAGCTTCGTCCAACTTGGAGCTTGAAATAGCCAACCAAAGCAGACAGAAACTGCTATTTCATCATTTCGTAGAATTTTTCAAGCTAAAAACCTTCATTTCGAATATAATCATTCTCCTTATGAAAACACGTTCCAAAATTAGTTTTCCCTCCTTGTTTCTTCGATTTCAACAATAATTGTACAATTTTCGATTTTTCGTTAACACAAGAGGTATAATTTTGTGATATAGCGATAACTTTTAACTCACATGGCATTCGATGTGTTTTAATAAAATTTCGATTATCAAAAATTAAAATGAAATGAATATTTTCTTCTTCTATGTGATTAATAATTATATTTAAAAAGTTCGTCTAACGAGGATCTAGTTTCGAAGATCGTCATTCGTAACGAATGGCACCGCTTGTATTCGAAACAAGAATTCTCTTCAGAATCATTCGTCGATGCCTCTTTTTAATCCTAATTTTGCACGATCGTGGACATTACCGATGATATTTGTACCTATTAGATGTGGGAAGAAACGTAATAACGTCCCCTAATTCGAAATTCGACGATAAAATGCGAGTATGGAATATATAAAGTGCAATCTGATTCGTCGTAAAGTTGCAAGATCTAATCTAAAATAAAATAAAATTAAGTCAAATATTTTTTCAATATTAGTTGGCTAACTAATATTTTACTTAACTGATAATTTTCTATAAAAAGACATAATTTTTTCTTAAATTATTTTTGCACAAAAGATCGTTCCACGATGATATTTCTTTCATAAAGGAAACTCTTTCCCTTTTTACAAATATTTCTGTTGGAACGAATTTCTTTTTCGAAACAAACATCTTGAAAAAAAGCTTGATTCAAAAAAATATTTCCCTTAACTATCGAGAAGGAATTTTCTCTAGAAATATATTATTTTTCAAAAACGATTCGATTGAAAATATATCTCGAGAAATTTGTTTATCTTTTATCATTCCACGAATCACATTGCACCTAGTATAGTATAGTAAAGTAAAAACTATAAAATATTACTCCTATATATAATGTGGCGCATTCTTTGAAGAGAAAAATCGAAATGATTGCACAATGTTTTTCTTAAAACCACGATGAAACGAGCCATCCGCAACATTATAGATGGCCAAGTAAATAAAATTTCTTTAACAAGTATAATGTACAAATCTATATCTCGCGTTTAAAATATTCTAACCTATAAATAAATTCTTAAATATATATATATATATATGATTTATATCTCATAATCTATTATATAATTTTCTCTCGAGAAAATAGGCGCAGACGATAATCGAATTCTTTTTTATATAAAATATTTTTTTTTTAACCTTAATTAATTAATTACGCACCTCTGTTCGCTCTAAAATTATTCATTATCTATAATTAATTCTATACTTAACACGATGAACATTTATCGTTTCAATTGTACGTCGTCTTATTATTATATATATTTCAACTACATCGTTCGTCACATTTCTCATTTCTAATTTTTATATTATTCGGACGAATAAAATATCTAATATATCGAATATAAATTGTCGATCGAATATCGATTGCGATCGATTGAAAATGCATCATTAAATATTTCGATAGCCGAAACGAACGTTCGTCTATCTCGCTGCAAATTTAATCCTCGTCATTCGTTTTAATTATGAAACGTCCCATCGATGTCTATTTTAATATTTCGTTTTCGATTTTAAAGTTCGAATTAAAATTCGATCGAACTTCGTTTCATCCCTTTGCACAATAAAAAAAGAAGAAGAAGAAGAAAAAAAAAAAAGAAAATCATCTTCTTGAATGTAATTTAGAATTTTATCAAATCTAAATGTAAATAGCGATTCTTAAAATATATACTTTTCATTAAATGAATTGAAATATTTATTGAATTTACTATTTTTAAAATAAATAGATACCAAAAATTCATCGTTATTTTGGTCTCTCTTTATAGAGAAGTCAAAAATTTTTTTGACACTCTGAAAATTAAAAAAAAAAAAAAAAAGAAAGAAACGAATAAAAAAAAAGTTATACGTTAAAAATTCAATAAGAATTATTCAATTAACCAAATGCTTCTAATTATAATTTATAATTTTTTAGACCACATAATAATCCACAAACAGATTTAAAATATAGAAATCGAATATGTGACGCGGAAAAAAATAATCTCAGAAATCCCGCGAATTCTTTAAAAACTGAATTTCAATTCTCGTTAAAATTGATTACATCTCTATAATGGTAACGTAAGGATCGAGAACCAACGTGACAATAATGAATTAAAACTTAAAATGAAAAATGAAAAATCCAATTCATCCGTTTGCGATGGAAGAATCATCGAGATTAGCGAATCAAGGCACTCCACGGTTGAATTGCACGATCATCGCCGGATTCCTGTCCACGGAAACAGGAAGACAAGGCGGTCCAAGGAATATTTTATATCGCGAATCGCGTTCTACTCTCGATACCTACTCGATCCGCTACACACGAGGAAGACTTTACAGGAATGTAAAGGAATTGCACTGTTCCCTTGGAAAATATATAAGTCTGTGATATATAATCCGCGACATCGATCTTTTGATCCCATATATATATATATGCATGTATATATGTATGTATGTATATATATCGACCCCGTATAACTCGACGAAAATGAAAAAAAAAAAAAAGAAATGTTATCCGGAAATCGTGGAATTAATATGTAATACATATTCATGATTCAACGAAAGAAAGAAGTCGAGCGAACAATAATTTGAAAATTGTCCAAGGGTCAAAGTAAAACTATAATAAGAGTAAAAAGAACACTCGTAATTCAACGATGAGGAACACGTTCTGAGACCCTGGTTCCGGCCTCCAGTCTTTATAGAATCCTTTGGATCACTACGAGCGGTAATAATTAATACGTGTCTTCTTGACTCAAGTCTTCGGCTTGCGGGAGGGGAATATTTTATATTTGTTTTCGCGTCTACGAGTTTTGCAGCTGAAGCAGGGCTTGAAGACGTTGAAGTTCTTTCAATAATTCGCGATTCTTGTCCTCCAGGGCTGTTAGCCTGTCCCTGTACGAGGAATTCTCGTTTGTGAGCATGGTGACACGTCTTTCTAATCCGTCCATGTACTCCTTTTTCTTCCGTCGAGACTCCTGAGCCGATATCTGTAACACGAGGCAGCCGATCATGCGTCGAGTTTCGTTCGGTGTTGATTGCGTTATCGATTATTCGTTAAAATTTTAAATAACTGTGTAAAGAGATTCTTAACAAGTAATTTTTTTAGTACGAGCAATTTGGATATTATCATTGTTCTTTCCCGTTAAATTTTATAAATTTCTGAAAAATGAGTATTGTTCGAAATGTCATATATTTTAATAAATAAATATTGTTGAATGTTAGTTATTTCATTTTGATGAAAAAGAAATATATTTATCTCAATACCTTTCGTATTTTTCTCAATTTGTCAATTCGCCCTTTGATTATTTCCATGTTGTATCAAAAATATGATTAATAAAAAAAAAAAAAATGAAAATTGCTTCGAGGCATTTACAAATAACGATTGAATAAAAAAAAGTAAGAAATGTAAGAAAATATATGTTATTGTAAATATATCAATAACGACACTATGTATATATCTATCGTGAGTGATAAAAGAGAAGGACGTTTTTTTTTTTTTTTTTTTTTTTGCCCACATTTGGTAATTTTAACGAGCACTCAAAGTGTTAAATATCTTCTTTTAGACGATGACTCATGAATAGGGAAAACAGAATAGTCAAAAAAATAAATAGCACGTTTACGTAATCATACGTCGTCAACCTTGAAGCATTTATAAATGTACAATTTTGAAAGTTTAATTTCTCGTTTTCTTTCCTTTATTTCTCTCTCTCATTTGATTCGTATTTACAAAATTGCATCAATTATTTTTCAACACCTGGAAAACCTTACCTTGTTTTTAATTTTCCTGCGAACTTTCTTCAAGGATTTTTCCTCCTGCTTCGTAAGCGGCAATTTTGTTGGAACAGGGTACCCTTCCGCGATCAATGTCCGCTTTTCCTCTTCCGTCAATGTTAACACTCCCGTCGATCCTTTCTGCAAACCAATCAATTTCGTACCACGTCACAAAAATCGTATTATCCATCTTCTTCCCTACTTGATCATATCCCCTATTTATCGATCAAGGAAATTACTTCTTATACGCTCGATAAATATATTACACGACATTTCGAAACGTATAATTTCATCCATATAATTACGTGCATTCACGAAATTAATTTCAACCAATTAACAATCCTATGAACTGTTCATTTATTCCACGGATCATTAATAAAAGAAAAAAAAGGATGATTTTTGGCTAACCGGTTGGCAGGAAATCAAGGGTGTGTGGATGGGCTGTCTGGTGGTGTGCGTGGCGTTGGTGATGTAAAGCCTGGGCGTGAGCATGCCCCTGAGATTCTGTGCGTGCGCCGAGCTCTGGGAATCTCGGCGTTCCGGCGAGCAGGAAGCGGAAGCGGTGCCCTCGCTGTCGGAACTCGCGCTGCTCGGAGGCGTCGGCGGCAGACCCTGCCTGGACGCGCGCAGATCCGCCTGCTTCACGTCGCTCGCCTCCCCGTTGTACTCCTCCACCTCCATACCCTGCGACACAGATAGTTTATTCTCCTTTGTTGACGTTTTAACAAAAACTCGATCCTCGTGGAAAGAAAGATATTTTGGATAATTTTAATTTTAATATTTTGATTATTGTTGAAGGTGATAGAGAGAGAGAGAGAGAGAAATTGGGGAGATTAAAAAGGAGGGAGAGATTGGTGAATTACGTTTTCAATATCTGCTTGTGAATACAAGTGTGAAATTTTAAATTGGGATCTATTTTTAATTAGATTATTCAGTTTCTAACACGTGTCATTATTACATTCGTATTGATATTGTTTCGCTCTGGTGATAATTAACTACGATTCGGTGTTTGGCGTCATCATGTTGGAACAGGTGTTCGTTCACACCGATGAATAACCGTGAAATATTTTGCGTTTGGAAATAGTTGGCCATATAAACAATTGTTATCATCAATGTTTCCACTTATATTCCAAAACTGGTGCAAAAACATCTCGTGTATATAAATTCAAATCAATTGTTGAAATCAACTATTGGACAAATTTTTAGAAACACTGGACGCAAAAGATGAAAAAGAAGAAATAAGTAAATAACGAAACGACCAAGCACCTGGTAATATTCCTCGTCGTCTTCCTCGCTGTCGCTGGTCTGCGACATGTGATTCTTGGAGAAATGAAGGCTCTGAGGGAACACCATGGTTATCGTATTTTTGTCGTCGACTATCGTCGTCTGACACGATTCCGACGGGCTGCTAGGCGCGCTGATCGGCTCCCCTTTGATCTCACTGCACTCCACGTCTTCAGGTACTATGTTGTTCCTTCTCTTTAGGATAATCGTTGAGGTAGAGGACGTGGACGACGACGAGGACAGGTCGTCGCGTCCGGACGCGGTGTTCATCGAGATCGCCGGGAAACATTCCTCCTCCATGTCTGAAAATATCATCCTCCGTTTTTAATTGAGCGCAAACACCACGTGGCGGCAATTTTACTTGAGAAAACAAAAGGTTTCGTGTGTGAATTTGTGTCAAATTTCGAATCGAAGAGGCAAGAATAAAATGAATGCGCGCGCACAATGAGATCATCGAGTGAATCAATTGCAAGGAAGGCCATCATGTGCCACTGATATACCAGATACGAGATAAGAATGGTATAAAAAGTTAATGGAAGAACAACATGTGTATGTGAATGAATACTATGATTCTGATGGAAAAAAGAAAAGAAATTAATATTCCAATGTTTAAGATATATTTGTTTTTATCCTTCCGAAAGAAGATAAAAATTTACAAGAATCACTTTTTGTATGGATTTCCATCAAATTAGCAATATTATCAGGCTCCTGTTACTTCTGTAACTTTATACTTTCCCCTGTTAGAGATTCTGTTATGGAGAGGACGGTATGATATATATACGTATTGTGCATTAGCATCATTGGACGTGATGCAATGTAACGTTGTCAGGGAAGAGATTCTTCAAAGTTGAGTGTGGGAAAGGTGAGCAATAGATTCTTGCGGCTTGACGATGCGCCGATGACGGTATTAATAAATATTAGAATTCTAATGCTCGTGAAAGAAAATGGCGTGAAAAATTGGTAATGATTGTTGTGATGTGATTGCAATTTGTTTTGATAATCGTAATCATTCACATTGACACATTGATATATTTAAATTGATATGAATATAGAAATATAAAATTTCCCGTTGAATCCGCTTTTATTAATAATAAAATAATAATCAATAATTAAAAATTCTGGAAAACGTTATTATTATATTTATACACGTTACCATTTAATTCCATGTCGTATCCATAAAGGGATAAGATAATCTTACCATCGATTCTGCTTCGAATGTCCAACGATTTATGGTGATCCATGTTAGTGGAATCGATGGAGTTGGAGCTGTTGGCGGAGAGGGAAGCGCCAACCCTGTCGGCGGACGATCCGGAATTAGGCGTGTGGGGGTTGGCACCGGGTGTCGCGGGGCTTGGAGGGGGACTCGACGTCAACAGGCTGTAATTGTGCTCGGACTTAATCGGTCGTGGACCTCCAAGGGCGGCATCCGTCATCAAACGGTCCCTCAACACCACTCCCTGCGAGGATTTATCTCGCACGGTCAACCCATGGTTGCCCCATTCTTCTTCTTTGGTCCCCATCAGAACGTCCTGGCCCAGGGCCTGCCAATCAAAAAAGGAAAAAATTGTTGCTAGTAAAAAATTGCCCAATCGTGGATATTTTCGAAATATCTTTAGAGATAAACTTTCACCGATTCTCGCTTTCTTTGTCTCGACCCATTCAGTCATAATCCTAATTTATCCTAATTATCTCGGGTTTAATTTTCCGCTTCAAAGTTGCATTACGAACAATTCCCGAGATATCTCTATTTTTCAGAACTCAATTTACCATGTTTCTTCATCGATGTTTCATCGATCTTGCTTTCTCTTTAATAAATTCCTTTCCCCAAGAACCGAAAACTCACGTTAGCTCTCCCACCTATTACCTTGAAGGTCCACGCCATCCTCTTCCACCGATCAATTTCCCAGTAAATCTCTTTTCCCCAAGAAACCATGTGTCCAAATCTCCACACAAAATAAAATTAGACCAAATAGTTTACTTTACTCTCATCGATAGAAAGATTCTCTTCCTCTTCCACCAATTATTCTTTACGCTTCTCTCCCCCAAGAAACCACTTTTCCAAAATCTCTATACATAAAATTATTATCGATAGAAAGATTCTCACTTTTCTTCCTCTTCCACCAATTTTTCTTTACGCTTCTTTCCCCCAAGAAACTTTTCCAAAATCTCTATACATAAAATTATAAAAGATCAAAAAGATTCTCATTTTTCTTGCACAGATAAGATAGACCATCCTCTTCCACCAATTATTTCTTTACATTTCTTTCCCCTCTTCCCAAGAAACTACGTTCTTAAAATTATAAGCAGTGCAACGGCTCTCTCTCCCATTCAGAGAGCTCGCTCATCTCTGTTGCAGTTCCGCCTGGACAGAAGCGGAAATCGAAGGAGCGCCGACTGTTCGAGACTGTCAATGGCTGTCGAAGGTGTCAAGGACCCCGGCGTCTAAAATCGTATACGCGCTCGAAGCGGTCACGCTTGCCTCGACGAGCAAGGAGAAGGGCACGAGTCGAACCGGTCAAGTTGAAGGTCGAAGCCAACGAGCGTAACTTCTAGTGGCCCTTCTCTTGGGGGGGGAGGAGACCCTTTGAGCCTTGCCAATGCGGAACTGTCCGAGTCAAGGTCAACGCGCAAGGTTCTCCTCTTTTTTTTTTCTTTTCTTTTTTCTTCTTTTCTGAACGAGGTAAACGAGTACTTACTCGTTTTACTTACTCGTGTTCGTCGCAGTTTAATAGTCTGGAAACGGGGGGAGGAGGGAAATTTCTTCTGGTTCTAAAGTTAAGATGAATTTTAGATGTGGCAGCAGTTTAGGATGTAACAATGGAAGGGCCAGGTTGTTGTATCCTTGAAGAGATTTTTAGAGTTCATTATTTTTTTAGACCGATGATCGTCCGGTTTTATTATAGGCATCAAAAGGCAGTAAAAAAGAAGTTTTAGAACATTCGAGTTCGTTGTCTTCTTTGTTCTTTCTTAAAAGTTTTGGAAATGGAGTCTTAAAATTGTGATTGTCCATTTTTATCGTGGGTATTTATTTAGTAAGTTTAATACTTTCTTTTTTTTTTTTTTTTTTTTTGGAAAGATTTATATGTCCATTGTTGATTCACGATCCGATTTTAGATTTTCATTGTTAGGGATACTGGAGCAGAGAGTGATTGTACGTATATTTTTCATTCAAAGTGGAACACGTAAAATTTCGATTGATATTAACGATAATTCCCGCTTTTCATCATGAATATTAATATCGAGAGCAATGAGAAAGTTCAAGTACAAGATTCTTTTTTAACTTTCTATAATTTTTTTTTTTTTTTTTTTTTCCCCCTCGATGGAGGGAAGAGGAGGCCTTGAAAAAGTAATTTAAATCTTCTAATTCCTTTTTTCTTTTTCTACATTGCAAAATAAATTTATTCGCGGGGTCGAAAAATCTCCTCGATGACGAATAATTTTGCATGAAATTCAATAGCATTATATCACGAGCGAACTTCTGTTATATTTCGCTGGTCGGTTGCGAAAATCTTGGTTTTATCAGAGCAGATACCGTTACACGTGATTGCGTTACATAGATGCAAGAAGAAAGATATTCTCGGTCTCCAGTTCGAAAGTCCATATATAATGCAACTCTAAAAGTGAAACGTACAAGACGTTTCAAAAATAATTTAGACGTTAAATTGCATTATCACGTAAATAAGAAACGATAAAAATAACGAACAATGAAATAAAATTGAAACATCTTGAATCTGCGTGAATCCGTCGTCAGAAAAATTAAACTCTTTCTAATAAAATAATTATTAATAAAATAGTCTTCCTATGAATATAGCAATCTTAACAACATTTGTTCGTTTAAAAGTACAAACATCTTACAGCTGTGATAAAGATGAAATAAATACATAAATAAAATTGTGTAACAGCATTATTTTGTAACAAACAAAAAGTCACAGTTTTCTGGCCAACCGATAATCACATCAAAAATTTCACAAAGTTTTTTTCAAAGAAAAAATCAATTTGTTCGTTCATTTGCAATACCATCGTAACGAATACATTCGTTTTGAAGAAACGATTCGACATATATCGAACAAAAGAGCAGTGGAAACAATCGTGACTCCGTTCGTAATACCATTCATTCTTCCCGTATCTTCGTCATTTATTTCACGTCGCGGGTTCTGCACTTTCCTCCCACTCGTTATGGGTCGTTTCTCTAACGGGCAGATGAAAACAAAGCTTTGTGATTTTCCAGAACCAAGACAATTATTCCGCCCTAGACAATTAGCGACCAACAACCTGGGACCGTGACACTTTTTCAACATCCTTTTCCTTAGACTGAGGCGTTATTAACCTATTAAAATTGAAAAATATAAAGGTTTTAAGGTTAAAAATTTCGATCGAAATTAATTCGAGCGATTATAAAACGCTGTAACTTCGATCGTTTGGCACTGTAATTATTTTTTATTATTCCTTTGAATTTTGATGAATTATCGAAGTAACTTCAAATCATCACTGTACTCCAATCGTATCATCGACTATACACGGGCTATGCTTCTCTTCCTCCGAGAAAAACGAGTAAAAGGGAAATAGAGTGGGAAATATAAAAAACGATAGGGAGAAATTTTCCAATTCGTTTCGACCGATTGAACATCCTTTCCTCGAGGAAAAAAATCACAAGTTTTTTTTATTAACATAAGAAGAATTGAATTTTATCGAATAATTTTTTTATATTAAATAAAATGTTTTAACTATGGATGCCAACCGTAAAGATTGGATGCAAAGAGAGAGTCGGATGCGATAAGAATTGAAGGAGAAGAA
Organism: Apis florea; assembly: GCF_048593485.1. Classification (NCBI taxonomy): domain Eukaryota; kingdom Metazoa; phylum Arthropoda; class Insecta; order Hymenoptera; family Apidae; genus Apis; species Apis florea. Next base: position 1,974,395 of record NW_028256542.1, on the reverse strand, counting down.
AAATTTTTCCCGATTATTTTATAACCGCAAGGATCGTTCCTTTTTTTTTTTTTTTTTTTTTCACTCGATCGACAGAAAAGAAAACGTTCGAAAGAATAGTAGCAACAAGTGAGAAACGAGGAAGAAAGTAAGAGAACAAAGAAATGTTCGTCGAGGAATTTCAACCGCAGAGTGGATAATAAAAGAAAAAAAAATAAGAAAACACGATGAAACAAGAAAACAAGGATCTTTAAATTACAATCGCAGAACTTGCATCCCCTTTTCGCGATATAAAGATATAAACATATAAAGATCGTGTGTAACCGTTCTTTCTCTCGATTAAAAAAAAAAAAAGAAAAAGGAATAAAATATACGAAACGATGAAAATATAACGAAATCTAATCAAAAAAAAAAAAAAAAAAGAAAATTTCTCGTCCTCTCGAGCCAACCCTTTTCCAATTTTCCAAAAGAAAAATGGTCGAAAGCAACCGGTTCGGTTGCCAACTGCGAACTGACACGTTCAACGACTGGATTCACGAGATCTGTTGCGCTTCAGCAATGCGGAACTCGAGCCCAAGGTCGCGACACTAGTCTTCCTTTTCCACCTCGAACGTTCCACTCTTTCCACCACCGACTCTTTCTCTCCTCTTCGTGCTCCTTCTACCCTCGTCTCCTTTTCCGTTATGCTTGGAATCGCAACATCGCCGCATTATCCGCGATTTCACTTCCGCCGGAAGCGACCCGATAACGGCCCATTTTCCGCGAAAACTTTTCCGTGGAAACGGTCTTTTTCCTCGATTTTTCGCGTCGTGTTTACACATCGATGACACCTCGGGAAAAAATATTAAGAGAATGGGAAGAAGAATTAAAGGAGAAATTATTTTTTTGCATTTTTTTAAATATTTTTAATTAACGAACTCATGAATTAAAGTCAAATTTCGTTTTCGTCCCGCTTTTAATTTCGCATTTGGATAGAAGAGATATACCTTTAATCTCGTAATTATCATAATATTGATTATTTGTTAAACGAATATAATGGAATTTTATGCGTATCGATCAAGTTGAACGACAATAGGAATATATTAAAAAGTAACGTGTTCGAGAGTTTTGTATGTAAATTTTTATTCTCAAAACTGGCGGCATATATATATATATATATATATATATATATAAAGAGTTCTGAATTGCGAAATTTTTCAAATGTTACATTCCAACTTTTCCAAAATAAAATACTCTTGGAAAATCAATTTATCCACGACTGTTTTGGATAGTGTTATTTTTCTCTACATTTTCGATACACGTTCGATATTATACACTCTACATATATATATATATATTCGAAAACATTAATTATCCTTAATAATTGAACAGAAGTCTGAATTGAAAATTAATAGACAATCAACACTGTTTGCCGTATGAAACAGAAATAAGTTCCAATTAAAGACCACCTGTTCTTTTACGAAGTCACGGTTCAATAATCCCCAATTACAGTTATCCTAACTAACTTAATCAACCATGAATAACGTCCTCGAATATTCAAAATTCAAAGTTTCCATTGAATTTCTAATTCGATCGCTAAATAAACTGTTACACTATTTATAATTATAAATCAATCGTTTCGTATTTACATTCTCCTCACCTTTATTAATTTAAAGAAAAAAAGAAAAAAAAGAGTTAAATGAAACCAAAGAAAGAAGAAATATTTTCTACTTATTTATATCCAATCCTTTCCTTAAACAACAATCTTTATATATATATATTTATATTACATATAATTCGAGAATAAAATCGATCATAGAACTAAAAACAAAAACGCACTCCATCTTCCTCGCACCGCCACCTTCGCGTCTATCTCCGTCCCCCTTCATCCAACGCAAACTTCACCAGCTTACAACTTATATAAATAAGCCTTGATCGATATTTTTATATACCAACTTTTCCACTCGTTCCTAGAACCGACTTACCACCACGATGAAGATATATTAACACGCGCATATATATTTATTCTCAATTCTCAATTCTCAATCCACATAATTCACTCTGTAATTAAAAAAAAAAAAAAAAAAAAAAAAAAAAAAAAACATTGGCGAGAAAGTAATTGTCGATCGACAGTTTCGAAATCGGTATTAATTCGAGGAGCGGTACGAGAAGTGGAAGAGCCGGCTCAGCTATTTTCCCCTACAGTTATTTCGCTGGGTAAGCCCCGTTCATGTCATTGCCTTCGCGAAACAGTAGAAATCTATGGTTGCTAACTGGTAATTTCCGCTTGCGACAAATCATTTTTCTTTCTGCCCAAGTCCGGGCTCCTCTTGCCTTCTCCTCGAAAACGATCAAAACGAGAATCGAAAGTCACGTTTCTAGTCTCCGTACGAAACTTTGTTTTTCTGCGTACTTTTTTAAGAAATCGTAAAATATTCTAAAGCCGCGGAGAGAAAATAATGGGGCAACGTGGATCGTTCGAGGAACAGGATAAGAGATAAACCTTGCTCGCCGATTCGATATAAATTATCCATCCAATCAATTTCTTTATTCCGTATATACACATCGCATTAAAATTTGTCCAAAATTTATTATCGGACAAGACTTTCTCTATCTACATTTTCTAGAAACGACTTTCAATATTATTCACACGTGATAAGTGATCTGACGTAAGTTCATCCCTGAACTTTGTAACTTTAACGGAGCTGGAATAGAAAAGAATTTTTCTCAAATGTAAATTGGGACTCGTCGTTGCATTTTTTTCTTTTTTTTTTCAGATAAGCGCGTTTTCCCTCTTCTGATGGAAGAAGCATCGATCGACCGGAGCATAATGTATTAGATGACTATCGAGGACGTGGTTCGCGTAAAAAGTCGATATACGGCCGGGTCACGTTCACGGTTGTTCGAAAAGTAACGTTCGAGCAATCGATACTCCTCTCTGCGACTCGTACATTAATTATAATATATTAACGACGCGGCCAATTGTGATATTGGGAATGTCGTTTGAATCGTGATTCATGATGAATTCGCTACGAATTTTTTTCCAATCCAATCTTTGTCGCTGATTTGACAGATTTTTTTTTTTTTTTTAAGAGAATTAAAAAATCGTAACATTTTTACTTACGATCGATGCTGTTGAAATTTCGTATAATTCAGACTTGTCCGTAGAGAAGAATTTTGAATATGGAATTTTAGAGAGTTTTAAAACTTTCTGTTTATTCAGAAAGTTTATTTCCTTGTTTATTCAATTTTCAGCATTTTTTCAAATTTTCAACTGCTAAATGGGATACATCGAGGAGTAGGATTTACGGAAAAAACAGCTTCTTTTTATATTTGGATTAGCTTTTCTTCCTATTTAAATAATCGTCTCGAAAAAGAGAAGAGAATAACTTTTAATATATTTGCTTGAAAAAGAAGTAAACAATCAATTTCTATATTTATTTTCACTCGTGTCGATTTATCCCTCGAGAAGAAGAAATAAGAATAAGAAGATTAACAGACGAAATAATAATGAAATGAAATTTAAATCGTTAATCGGTATGTAATTGATCTGTTTACGTAATAGTTGAAGATAAAACAAGAGAAATAATAAAGAGAAAAATATTGCATAATCGTGTGTTCCGCGAAGAACTCTTCATCCTAAGTTTTGTCGCTTTAAATATTTACACGTTTCGTATAAAGAGAAAAAGATATCTAACGATCGATAGTACACATTTCGCGACATTAAACTTCTTCAAGATTGAATGCAATTAATATTTATAACCGTTGGAAATGTGTCTTTTTTTGAAACGTAAGAAGAAGAAGAAGAAGAAGAAGGATAAAATGCTTGTTAATTAGCATTAATTGTTAAATTAACTCAAGAGATAAGATCGAGAATGAAACTCGTATTATTTTTTACGATTTTTCGATATAAAAAGAATTACGCAACGAAACCTCACGTTTTATAAAACTTCTCCAACCTTATTTTCCAACGTCTAAACGGTGGTAAAAAGGAAAATATAAATATAATTTCATAATGTTTAAATAAATTTTTTTTTTTCGTCGATGTATTGCAACCATGTATTTAAATAAGAGAGATATAAAAATATGCGTTTATAAAAAAATAAATGCACTTCTATGCAAACAATTACTCAACAACTTTGCGCGAGAAAAAGAAACAAGAAATTGTCTTGTAGCTGTAGAAATCACGTTTTTTCCTTGTTCCGTGACCGTGCAACGAGATCAAAGTATAAAATAAGAAATAAAATAAGAAATCTTGAGGAATCACGCAAAGTATTCAAAATCTAGAGAAAGAGACTGCACCGAAAACCGGTATTTCCCGTTGAGAAACAGGAAAACAATCACGAATTTACAAGGAACGAGGCAACAAGGCGTGCAGTTATGCCAAGTATCCAACAGAATTGACCTTTCTGTTCAGCCAGCTCGCTGGTAAACTCCGCTGTGCCAAGTGTAAAAGAAAGAATCCTAAAAAATCACGGCCACCGGACGAAAGATATTACGAATTTTCAAGTTTCGATCTCTTATCTCTTCGTTTAAAAAAAATATTTAAAATATTCGTTTAATAAATTATTGACTTCTTTACGAGGTGAATAATTTTAATTGTAATTTTTAAAACGATGGTGTTTCAATTAAAAGACACGTTTCAATAAAAGGAGGAATATTAATTCGAGAATTTAAATAATCCGAAATTCAATTTTTCAATTTTATTATTATTATTCCTTTTTTTTTTTTTGATAGATAGACAAGACGAAATTCGACAATTTATCCTCGAATTTTTCCATCTCCTTTCGAGTTCGCGAGGAAATAAATTCAAAAGGAGAAAAGTAAATATTTTATTAAGCTGGAAAAAAGAAAAGAAATTCAAGAATTTTGTTCATCCGACCTACATTTCGGCTTATCTCAAGTTTCAAGATTCCGGTTTTTGTTTGAGAAACGAGTCAAGTCGATGGTTGTAAATCCACCAACGTGAGATTATAGTAGTATTCTCATGCAATAAAAAGGTTTCGATTAAGCCTTTTGCGATCTTGATTGCCGGTCCTCAATAATACATGCGTCCATTCGTTGCCGTGTATAAACAGTCCTCCACAGGAGGAGAACACGTTGCGTGCACGACTGAATATACAAAGTTACGTAAAATTTATTCAAAGGACATTTAAACAACGGCGCTGGCGCAAGGCGCCTGCCATTGAATTCTACGTTTGCTTTGTACGAAACACAAAGGTGATTCGTGCCTCTCGACTATTATTTTGAGCATTCGAATAAAAATTGATAATTTCGTTCATTCAGAGAGAGAATAAAATGATTGAACGAATAATAATCGAGTTTCTTAAATTTTAATAACTTCCATAGAAACGAAAATGGTAGCTCTCTCTTTCGAAAAATTCGGAATAACATAGATTGTATCTCGAATTATCACTTATTCTCTCGAATCGACGAAGATTCATTTAACAATGCCGGGCTAATTTTACTCGAAATCTCCAAAAAAAAAAAAAAAAAAAAATACTCCACAAATCTCTCTCAAGTCTCCTCTCCCTCTCCCCCAAAGAAAAAAATAAATCTCATCCCGAAAAAGTTTCCATTCCAGAGAGGCTCGACTCTCCTCTCGTCGTCCGGTAAAGTAATCTCGTCGTTTATAGAGAATCCACGACGACCTATAGGATTCTAGTTGGCAGAAGTCACTTTTACCAGCGTGTACCAGCCTCGATGAAGTCACGAAAAAAGGTGAACGTCCTCGAGTCCCATCGAAACCGTCACTTAGCTCGGTTCCCCACTCCCTCCCTCTCCCTCTCTCTCTCTCTCTCTCTATCTTTAGACGTTCGCCTATATGCATGTATCACGAGCAAACGAAAGAAGACGGCTTTTCTCCTCATCGTCAACGACGAATACGATGGAGAGACGATAACGACAGGTTACAACGTTCCCTTGCTCGTGGATGGGACTCGTTTCAAAAACCTGATCCTTCTCTATCGAGCAAGCGGTGGTCGGTGTCATAAGAGAGTCGAGAAACTCTAGAAACCTTGAAACGAACGGGGGAGAGGGAGGGGGAGAGGGAGAGAGAAAAGAAAAAAGGAAAAAAAGGAATGTGGGGGTATGTGGATGGCGTGTGTCGGTCGAAAATACCGGAAGCACGGTTCATTTTATGGATTTAACGGTTGGTTTACCGGTAAGTAAATCTTGGTATGAGTGAATGAGTTGCAACTTTTTTTTTCTTTTTTTTTTTTTTTTGAATAATTCAAGCCTTGGAGTTTTGTTATTATATGCTGTTACGTGTCTATCTTTATTATATTATGCTTGCTCGTAATTAATAAATTTTAAAATAATTTTTTGTATTTCTATCTCTTTCGATCATTTGTGTATTTTTAATATATTGTAGTTGTGGTGAAGTTTTGGGGGATGATTTCGATCGATTGAATCCGTTCGTTATTTACTTTATTTTATAAAACTTGCAATTAGTATTAAATGATACACATCTGATACAAGATTATCGTGTATAACAATATATATTGCGATTTTATTACGCTAATAAGTGTTAAGCGAGGTTAAGAAGGATCAGTGATCGTTACATCATATTTTAACGATACAAAAGAAATATTCTGTTACAAAAATTATTATAACGTGTCACATATCAATGTAACCCCATTTTAATTACCATTACAACAACTTGTATGTGAAAAATTCAAAATTCTAATTGGATCGACATTTCCAAAAATTGCGCCATCGTTACAATCGAATACGTACACACTGTAATCCAGTTCGACGAAAACGAAAAAATAGCAAGAAAAGGTAAAAAGATAAAACGAAATCTGTGATCATTAAAAATCGCTCGAATCGATTCGTACCGATATCAAAAAAAAAGAAAAAGAATCGAAAGGCAATCTCACCCTCCAACAATCGACCGAATCGTCGTCCAATTCGTGACGCAAGAAGATCCACATATTCTTCAGTCACGGTAGAGCCACGTCGCGCATTCTAAATACCCAAACACCCGAAAAAGGTTCTCGACCGAGGACGCGTAACCCCTCAGTAACGACACAGAAAGACACAGGCCAGGTAGAGCGTTGGAGAAATGCCGGCTCGCAGCGTGGAATTCCGAGGCCGGATTCTCACGTAACTTGGGGAATTATTTACGCCTCGATTTCCTCTCACGGGACTCGAGCACGCGGGCGAAAGGAGAGGGAGAGGCGTCCGATTCAACAGGTAGTCGATGCCTCTCTGACTACGAGCAGGATTACACGCGGCTCAATGTCGATGGAAAACACGTTTTCCACGAACACGTTCTTAAACCGATCAACGATTCTTAGTGGAGCGGATGCGTTGTTGCCTTTCCACGACTTGTGGGGATGAAAATTTGGAAAAGAATTTGAAGGGTTTGCTTTTTTCATTCTTTCTTCTTTTCTCAGAAATTTATTAAATTTTTTTGTTTTTCTGTATTAAGAAACGAAAAGGTGGGAGAACTTTTTATTTATTTTTTTTTTTTTTTTGAATCTATCTAAAAATTCTGCAAGAGTGGAGGGAATTGAAATTGTTTGGAAATGGAAATTATCCACGTCTTTTATACCTGTATCCATCTCTCTTTGCTATTTTTATCGTTTTCAGAATTTTGTTTAACGTGTAAACGAAGAAGAGGAAAGGATAATTATTCTCTCAATAATTACGGGAAAAAGAAGAAGAAGAAGAAGAAACTATTATTGGAAAAATCATATTTATCTGGATTTTTCTCGATAATTCGAGTCAGATTTCAATTCGATCTGATGGCTGTGAAACAATGTGACACGTTGGGGGAAACGAGGAGAAGCATGACACAGTTTTATAAATAAAATCACCACTCTGAATAGATTGTTACGATCTTCGACTTCCGTTTTCATGCGGACGTGAATGCGTCGATGTATGTGTACTACTCGGATTTTTAATTACAACCAGTAACGGTCGGCAGAATTATTATGGAATAATTGTTATACATATATTATAAGTTGATTTGTGCACGAATTTTAACAAACAAAATAATTATTCGTTTATTATTTCCTTCTCGAATCGTCGAATCGTCGAAGGATTACGTTACAACCGATGGAAATGGAGGAACGTTTCAAGAAATTATAACGTGGTACAATCGACTCGTCTGGCGAGGTTGATTTGCATACGCGCGAATCATCATTGCAAAATTAGACTCGAGAGAATAATACACAATGCAAAATGTATTATAATGTTGAAAAATCGAATGGATCTAATGAATATTCATTAGATAGAATAGCCGTGTAACGTAATTAAATTAATTTAACGAAGAGGAGATTAGAGATGGCGAGGCAGAAGCAAGGGCGTTTAATTTATGGAAACAAATAATAAATAGCCAATAAATGATAATAAACAATGAACAACGCGATAGATTTAAAATTTATATAAATATACATTTTTGAAAATTTTTGAGAAATCAAAAGACAAATTTCCAATGTAAATATATTTATCGCGCGGTAAAACGAGATTACACGGGCACGCCAAGAGTTTATGACACACGCGAATTTTTCGCATAAGATATATGCGTTTTTTCCAAAGATAATTCGAAGCGTTTCTGGATTGACCTAAAAAAAAAAAAGTTGTTCGGAATTTTGACGCACGAATCATCATACTTTTATACGTAGAACGCGCCATTTTCGATAAAAGAAAGAAATCAAAATTTGTTATAAAAAAAAAAGATATATGTAAAAAATAGAAAAACGATAAAATTTTTCTCTTTTCATTCGATGCTTAAAAAACATATTCGTATGTTAATTAAGATAAAGTAATAATTGTTACAGATTTTTAAATAGACAAAGTACGTTTCGCGGTTAACGCGCGACTATTTTTTCCTCCAAGGTGAACGTTTGTTTTGCGTTAAATGAAATTGTAACGCAACGTAAGGAAGTATCTTTTCAACAAAAAAAAAAAAAAAAAAAAAAAGATAGTATAACATTTATCGTAGACTCATTCATAAAAATTCATCGCCTGTGTTACTTGTGTCATTATACAAAAAAAAAAGAAAAAAAATGTCTAAATTACACAGAAATATATATGTATTCACGAGTGCAAACGTTTCTTAAAAAAAATCGATACCATTGATATTTCCATTTTATTTCTGGATATAAAAGATTGAGAAATCTAGTTCTAAGAGAAAAAAAAAAAAGATATTGGCAAAAAAAGAAGTTATAAAAATAAAATTAATTTTAACCGATGAGAAACTGATCTGATGGGAGAAGACGAGGCGTACGAGTTGTAATAATGCCTATTATTCATTGAAATTTTTTACTTATTGAAACGAAATCCCAAGTTGTGAGAAACGTAGTTGGGAACAGGACAAAGAGCATTAAACAGCACAAAGACGCTATCAATCACGAAAATAAATGGAACTCGACTAGCCAGACGGTCGACAAGCCGTGCCGATAATGCTAAAATAAAACGGCTCGTAACTTCGGAAGGAATCAAGCGAAATTATTTATGTTCGAGCGCGCGACGACTGATAAGCGACAACTATACGCTGTAAAAATTATCTGGAAACGCATTCGTGCCTCCCAGTTCTCAGATAACGTCAAATGAATTTAAGAAACTATCGCGAGCAACGGTTCGCGATTTATCACACTTTGATTACGAAACATTGAATATTAAAAACTAATCTCAAATAAATAATTATGCGCTTTTACATTGTTTAAAAAAAAAAAAACAAATTGTTTTTAGAAAAATCGTATCGATATTCTAACGAAAGGAGGATCGATTCCAAAAACACGTATCCAAAGATGTTGCGTAATTATTTATTTATTTAATTATTTATTGTGTAAGCGATATCTTTTCTTTAATTTCAATCTTTATTCGATCGATAATAATCTATTCGAAGCTTTTCTCTTCTTCTTCCTCTTCTTCTTCTTTAGATTACAAAGTATAATTCGTTTTATTTGTGTGTCTCGTTCGAAACCGGATGTCATTATCTTCAATTTTTCAAACTCTATCAATGCGCGAGATTTTATCAAGAAAACACGGAGTTACATCTATAAAAGGGGGCTCCCCCCTTTATCGATTAAAATCATAATGGGGGAAAAAATTATAGCGTGAATTATTTCAATGATTTTCACAAAAGGTGTGAAAGATTGGGAAGAATAGTCGATTACGCAACGATTAACAATTTAATTTGTTGATTACGGTTAATTGAAATTTTATGATTTAATTTCTAATTAAACAGCTAATCAAATCTAGAAATACATTTTTATTTTTCAACAATTCAACGATACAGTGTTTTTGATTGATCGATATTGTGATCCTGATCGTGGCCAATTATAAAAATTTTCGTAAGGATAGAAAAAAAAAAAGAGAGAGAGAATCACTTGTTTGAGAAAATCTACGTATAATGGGATAATGTAGATTTTGCGAATCATTTTCCACTTTGTTAATAAACGGCTGCAATGCGGTTAATACCTTGTTACCCGCCATCACTAATCATAGAAAATCCTCGTTAGCTCGTGCTTTTATTAATATAACCATTATCGTGAGCTTCTACGTTCACTATGTTCGTTGTTGATTGTTAAAATATTCTCTACGTGTTACGCCTCGTTAAAAATGTATTAAATATGATTATAAATTGCGCCTACGTACGTGTGTTATACAATATTGTTTAAAGCAATTTGTTGATTGTGTTTTGATTTCAAGATTTGAAGTACTTTCAATTTTGAACATTGCCCGGAAAAGGGAAACGAACGAAGAAGAATCGAAATTATTTGAAAAATTAAGGGAACAGTTTTCTCGTTGGAAATTAATTTTTCATTTTTCCTTTTTAATTATTTTTCTTTTTATTATTACATGGAGGCCATTTAATAGTAAGTATCTTCAATGCCAATTTTATCGGCCATTTTCTAAAACAGACTCGACCAAATCGTTATTTAACTCTACAACGAAACAGAAGTTTCGAACAGAATTAAACGAAATGAAAAAGATTAATACAATTCCTTCTATTAAAATTAAAGACCATCTTTTTCACGGAGGTGCAAAAAAAAAAAAAAAGAAAGATTATCAATCATGCCAACGATTACATTTTCGAAACTAATTGCTTTCGACTCGAAACGCGAGAGATAAAAAAGAGTTGAAAAGAGGTCGAACAATTTTTTCGTGCCCTCTTTGTCCGCCTCTTTTCTTCTTTTCGCGTATTATCGTAAGAGAGGAAAAAAAGAAATAAAAGAGACGAAAAGAGAGGGAAAAATAAGAAACGAAAAGTATGCAGGTACACGAAGTCAGCGATAAAGAAAATTACGCGCTCGCGCCGATAAGATTTTTTATCGGCGGTAGTTTTCCCGTCACGTCACGATTGCTCGACTTTTCCGTTTTTCCTCCTCATTAACCTCTTACAACTTCCCTTCCCCCGAAAAATATCGATTAGAGAATTCGAATCTCACCGCGAATTAGAGGAATGTGGACCCAACGAACACGTTGAAAAATTTTCGGTGACTGGTGATTGGACTGTCGTGCAAGATTTTACGCCTAAAAATTGTAATAGATACTAAACTGTAATGCAAAGCGCTGTATGCAACAGTTGTGACAACGGATGAATGGTAATGGCGATAAATAAAATGGCAAGATAGTGTTAAGAAGCGTAGTAATTAGCAGGTATAGTAGAAATGGCAATGGCAGAAGAATAATACTAGTAAATGTATATATATGATGTGTAAGAAAATAGCGAGCATGAAGTATAGCATCCTGGTTTATAGTGCCCTGGTACAAAAATATAGAGAGAGAGGTTTTATACAAACGTTAATGTTGCAACAAAGTTGTAAATAAGTTGTAAATAGTAATATAACAGTATTGAGAATAATGTTTCTTCTTCTGACTTGTCGAGAAATTATCACAATAACTATGAGGATCATAATATCATTATAGAATCGTGTTGCAATCTAACGATACTATAGAAATAATGATAATACCATGTCAAGCAGATACTATACGTTCTAAATTACTACTAATCTAGAAATAGAAACTTTCGTTACATTAATACCTCTGCAATTGTGCTATTTTTAATATATGCGTTTCTTGAGAAAAAAAAAAAAAAAAAACTACCGTCAAAGTAATTTTTACTACTATCCCTCGCATAAAATGTTAACAGGCTAATGGTCATATATGTTAGGCTGCTTTGAGCAATTACTATGAATATTAAATTTCCTAAAAAAAAAAAAGAGAAGAAAAATTTTTGAAATCGACGAATGAAATTTAGCGTGTTTCGAACGACTGCTCGCAATCGTCCCTAACATTTTATCTCTTCTCTCGTCACCCCAACACCACGTATATCGCGTCCATGATAATATATCAACTGTATCGTCGATTACAGCAACGTTATTATAACATCGGTGGCACGATTCGTCTCGTCCCTCGACGAGGCTAAAAATATCGATCGTGAGATTCCTTGACACTGTAATCACGCTTTGGATTTGGTGTGTGATGCAATTCATCTTCTTTCCTTATTGATCATGTTTGCGCTACACAATGTGAGACGTTGTTTCGCGAGGAATTATTATTTCTCGAGGAAGAAAATAGTGAAATATCGAATTTCTTGAATTTTTCTTGACGTTCATATTTCTTCGTTTTCTATAATAACGGCTTTTAGTTAATGCAACAAACGAATAGTATTCCAATATGCGTATCGTAAGTGTTACGATTGTGTAATTAACGAAGCAGGAAATGATCGATGCAAAAAAAAAAAAAAAATCGGTATTATCTGTATTGAACTTTTCGCTAAGAAAACATAAAAAGCTTTTTATTGCTGTATGTTTACAACGAATATTGAAATAATATTAACAGAAGAACGCGTAGATTTTATTCGTGGATTGACAATAAATAAGCGAAGAATCGCAAAGAATTTCATCAAGTTTCTAGTAAATGAAAAAAATTGATAGACAATTTATTCATTAAAAATTATCACTGTTTATAAATAATTTTATAAAATTATTTACTTAAAAAAAAATTCTAAAATTAAAAAATTTTCAACCAAAATGTCAGAAATAGAATATAGAAATTCATTTTCCAAAATGTGTGACGATAAAATCGTTCAACCTTTCAAGATAACGATGGACAAACGGTAATTGACCTGTTTCGAAATATATCCAATAAGTCTTAAAACGTTAGAAATCGCGTAAATCCCTTCCTAAGTATGTGGAATCCAGCTCGTCATTTATCACGAGGGAATTTCGCGTCAAGGTGAAAAGCGTGAAAGTAAGGTTTATCATTGATTCTCCAGGCCGTTTCACTCTATGTAAACTCCTTTTGACGCTGGAAACAAGATTTCGAAACGAAATCTTTCGTTCAATGTCGTTCGAAAATCGAGGGAAGAAAATTTCGATTCGTTCGATGCCAGAGCATTCGAGGAATCGTAGATTATTTTATCCGCTTCCATCGATAGGGTGGGGAACAATGGTCGATAGAAAAGAAAAAAATAGCAGAGGAAAGAAGCGCGGAGGAGAACGTGAAGGAAGCGCCTTTATTGAATTACACCGCCTGCGCATTCCTCCAATTTTGAAGAGTTGCGATAACGGCGAGTGACAACTTGATGACTCGTTTGAATGAATATTGAAGCGAAGGAGGAGTTAATTAACCATCCATTTCCAAGTTTCGAATGTGAAGATTTCTCTTGAAATTAAGTTTGAAATAAATTAACAGCTCTTGGAATAATTCTAATTCGAGGAATCAAATATTTGAGCAAATAGATAGAATTGAAAAGACACTTATTTATATCAATAATATTATACTGCCGAGATCTTGACGATTATCCTTATTCTTTTACAACATCAAATTAATGATATTTTCAAACCAATTTTCACTTTCAACTCGACTGATAATACTTTTACACGTGCCAAACAATTCCAAACAATTACCATTCCCCTCAAAAAATATTATCCAAATACTTTAAAGGCGTATTTACTCGAGGACACATCAATTTTCACGTCAATTTTCAGGTCAAATATTTATTTTCCCCGATAAAAAGAAGAATTTAAAATCGATCGACGTGAAATCAAGGCAGAGGAAATTATCTCCTCCTCTCGCCAAAGATGGAGAAGCGACAATGACCGTGGATGGACCGTGGATGATAATGGAAAAAACGCGCGTGTCGTTAACACGCGCGTGTACGACTTTCGAGGAAAAGTCGAGATCCACGTCTGGATCCTAGATGGTAAGGGGACATCAGAGGCGGACGGTGAACTCCTCTCGTGTACAACCTTCATCCTTTCCAATTTGTTCCTACGGCCTGTACTGATGCGTGACACGGCGATCACGGAAGCGAGACAAGAGTGAAGGAAAAAAAGAAAAGAAGAAAAAACACGCGTACGGCCAATGGGAATGTTGAATGAAGAAGAAGCCAACTCTGAAACGAAACGAACCGTTTCCATTCCAGTCTTGGTCGGATAAGTCGAAGGAAATTATGAATTGTAGTAATGCGTTAGATTACGAAATGTATCCCTTTTTCTTTTCTTCTTTTTTTAATGAATAAAGATCACATTGGAAATAATCGATTTGTATGATTTTACGTAGTTTTATACAGTTACTTAAGATTTCATTTCTCTGTTATTGTTTAAATTTCAATGTAGAGATTGTTATTAACGTAATACGTGACGAAGGGTTGTCGAGAATATTTTTGAAGAAAAAATAGGATCGATGAATTTGATGGAACAACTGAATAAATGGGAATATTGGTATAATAATTGGTATAATAATAATAATAGATAAAAGCGTGGCTACTTAAGCTTGTAATCTAAAGATCAAGGCTATGATGCACGAATCTAAATGTATATTTTCTGTTTATGTCAATAAACACACATTTAGATAATTGCTCGAAATTAATGACAGAGCATGGATTATGCACGGCCTGAATAAATAAACGATAACAAATGGAGGATGCTAACAACTATTATCGCTACCAGAACGATACCAGGAAGTGTGCTCTGACACTTTGATCGTGTCGCCTTTTATGCGCCTTATGCACATATTCTAACAATTTTATAATTTATCGATAAATCAAATCAATCGTAAATATTATATTATTTACGATACGCCATTATGATAATTTTGAATATTAAAAAATTAATCGATTTCGATATTAATCTCTTTGCATTATTCATAATTACAAATGCGTGCATAAAGTGCTGGTTTAATTATCATATCGATGTATTATACTTACATTAAGAATATCAAAATTCATGTTTCCAATTTTAAAAATTTCCCTCCCATTCTCTTTTCCATTAACCAGAACATCGGAATGAAATTAATTCTTTCTGTTGATGTTACAATGAAATCTGTCCCACTTAACTTAACAAAACTAATCATCGAACAATATTAACAATGTTAACTCGAAAAAAGAGAAGAAGCACGCAGAAGGAGAGATATAATAAAAGAAAAGTTCTTATCTTTTTTTTTTTTTTTTTTTTTCCTTTTACAAGAAAATGTTATTTATCATTCGGTAATAATATATCATTACACGTCACGGATACCCACTAATATTATAACGAATAATGAAGATATGAAAATATATATATAAGCAGCAAACGTGAAATATGAAAGAAGAAGAAGAAGAAAAAGAAAAAAGAAAAAAATGATGATTTAGTTTAGACATATATCGCGAGTGTATAGCTTCCTCTACGTGTTTCCGCTCGTGAACTCGGAGTACGGTCACTTCCGGTTTTTGCACCGAAAACCAGCCAACCACGACATTGCTCGCAGCGGTCGCCGCTGACACAACGCCATACTTCGCTCTTATCGCCAGCCTAATTAGATTAGATACTTAATCGACGACGATCATTGAATATGGAAGACACCGCCCTCGAGTGAGGAACGATGAAACGAAACGAATCTATTCGTGAAATTGAAAATAACTCGTTTCATCATTTCATGTTCGTGAAATTTCCAGTTTAAAAATTGTTGAACGTTTTGATTTTTCGGGGAAGAAGGAGAAGAAGTATTTCGTGTTCTTTATCGTTCAATATTTTGGGAAATAAAAGTTCGAGTTTTGGATAACGAATTTCGACTCTTTTCTCGAGAGTTTAGATTTTCATATGTGTGAATAAGTAAGAAAGATATATTATGTAGATACGATATCTATGAATAAAGAAAAAAAATTTTTAAGAATCTTGAAAATTAATCAAGAATATCTTCGTGCCTTATCATTCAATTATTGGAGAACATGTCGAATGAATATTATTTTTTTCGAAATATTTTTTCATAAACATTTGTATGCTTCAGTTGTGAAATTGATAAAAGTTCTTAAAATAAATATTACATTATTTAACGAGGGACACTTTTATATATATATATATTTTATCTTGAAACTTTATCATAACTGGAAAAATAGTTAAATAAATAAGAAATTATAACATTTACTGTTTCTTCGGAACAAATATTATTCGTAATATTTTCCAAACAATATCTTAATCGTATATATAATCGTTGATAAAAATAATAACATAATTTTCACTTGTTTATTTAAAAAAAAAAGAAAAATATTGAAAACTCATAACTCGTGTATAATGTTGTCTTATAGAGAACTTGAGAATTTCTTTTTTTTCTTTTTTCAAGAAAAATTGAAAGCATTGATTGATTTCTTAATTCCATTTTTTTTTTTTTCGCCTAAAATAAAATCTACAATAAAACGTTCCACATCCAACTGGAATGATTTTGTTGCATTCATCGCTTCGAGAGCCACGATACGAGTCCTTGGCGAGTCGTACCCTAGTTTTACTGCAATTTGGTACATGTGATACATCCCACATCGTTTTAAATCGCCACAGAGAAGCCGTTTGCACAACGATCGATGTTAAAAATAGCGATGTCAGGAAACCATGGAGTAATTGGGGAAATCAAAGAAACAATCTTTCATCTCGGCTCCCTTGTTCCAAGAACAGTGTTGATTTATTTGATTTGAAAAAAGGAAAAAAAAAAGGAAGGAAAGGAAAAAATTTATCTTTCAATGAATCCGACTATCTCTCCTTGCCACGATGTAACAAATTCTAAAGGATATTCCGTCGAGAATACATTAGTCACAGTTCTCTACTTGCAAAACATATTTTCTAGAACGCTATTTATGCATCGTATTAGTTATACTTAACCAAGGTACGAGGAATAAATATGCTGAAAGAACACGATGAAAGAGGAGTAGCATCAAAATCCTATTCAAATTTTTAACTGTACAATTTAAATTGTAATAAGAGATTTTGCAAAGTCGATCGTTAATTAACTCGATATATTAAAATTTATAAATTTATCGATTTATTCGATTCATTACATTAGGAACGTTTCTCAGATCCGACATTTTCCTGCCGGAGGCATTTCCTGTCACAGCCTCATCTCGAAATAAAACTACTCGTAAAGAAAAAGGAATAAAAAAAAGGAAAAAAAGCAAAATTACAAGAAGAAACAACACGATTATATACGTAGACAGTTATGTCAACGCGGAAAGTTACGAATCGGTTGCCAACCGAACCTTCTTCTCCCTAATGAATCCTCGTCCGTAATAGAAACTGAAAGGCAATCTGTGCCTCCGCTATGGCTCGTCATATTTGGAGGAGGGGGTCAATCCCCTTTTACTCAATTACGTCATCTCTCAGACGGTATTGTAAAGTGTATATACACTTTCCAGCGAGCTGAATCGTTAAACTTAACGGTGATCATCGCGAGAAAAGAGCAGTGTACGAGAGCAGAGAAATATTACGCGTACAATATATTTGTAAGCCATCGAATACCGTTTATGCCGATCTTAACAATTTTTCCTGCAAAAAGATAACGAACAATGAAAGTGATCGAAAATATCTCGTTGGCAATTTCGAATTGCATTCGAACGGCGCGTTCTCGTTCCAAGTGGAGTAACGTAACTTTTCAAGTCGTCGAAAGAACAGAAGATTTTAATTTTAATTTTTAAGATTCGTTAACGAGGCGGTTTTAATTGAGTAAAAAATTGCTTAAACATTTTAGAAGGATGAAAACATTTTAATTTTCACTTCCAGAAGAGATATAAAATAACTTTCAAAGAAACTTAAACCGAGGAACGTGAAAGTAGAGAGTTTAATTTATAAAATAATCCCATAAAGATTATTGTATTGGGAATTTTTCAGCCAAGTTTACAGCCGATTGATAACGATTCGATCGCGTGTATCCAAATAGGAACGACGCTGTGTGTGTGTGTATGATAGATTAAGAAATCTAGTTCGCGAAATCTATCTCAAACACGAATCAAACCTTCTATTCAAGTCGAAAAATCAGATCAAACATATAATATTTGCGTGGTTGACGGGTGAAATAATTAAGAGGATTTGCAAACGTGTCAAAATAAATAAATCAATCTTATCTGTCGCTCTCTATCTATTTCTATCTTGGAAATATCAATGAAATTGCATTGCAGCGAAGGGTATAGGGAAGAAGGATATGCTAGAAATAAAATTAATTATAATATATATAAAAAAGAATCATCGTTGAAATACTAATCCTGAATCAAATTTCAATTAAATCAAATTTTCTCGATTTTGTAAAAAATGATAAAAGAATTCAAAATTGCTTATCAACATCCTCCTCCTTGATAAATCGTTAATAGACCCATTGTTAAAAAAAACGTGTTCACATCTTTTATAACAATACGAGAAAGAAACCTTGATACAGAAATTTAACCAAAGCTTGCCAATATAAAATTTAATTTACGTTATCCTTATGAAAGAACCAAATAATTGAGCTCGAACTAAACTTAGCCTCTTAGATATTCTCGATATTCTGCGTTGTACACGCGTTACAGTTCACGCGTAATCTTGTATATTGTGCATGCGATGTCATAATAGAAAAATAAGAAAAGGCAAAATTCAAACGAAATATAATTATTATTTACAATCCTCCGCTGCTTTCCATCGATAATCACCGTCCAACATTATTTGACCCCCTTTTTCTAGTCATCTCACGACACGACATTCCCGTTAGAAAGGTTTCCAGACCTGTTCCTCGACCCGGCTACCATTTTATGGAAATCTATGTACATTAAAAAACAGACACTCGTTAACCCAGCAATCCAGAATTCGCAGACACGACCGGTTATTTTTACAGACGGTCCACACCATCTCCGCCAACGTAATTTTCCTCCTCCGTTGCGTAATTTCGCTCCTTCGAATAAAAGGAGGGAGGACCTCCGTCCTCGCCTTTTATCCGCCATATCGTTGTGACCGAACCGAGGAAAATAGATGAATAAATATTTCCTCGATTTCCAGCATAAACAGACAACAGTTTCGAGTACATTTTCGACACAAACTTGTTATCTCGAAATTGGTATTTCGAATAATACAATCGAATTTATTGATATATAAATAACAAATGTTTTTCAAATTAATCGTTATTTTTATACAATTACGTTTCGATTATTTCCTCGCATATATGTGGATGTGATGTACGATAAGTATAATTAAAATAAATCGAGATATATATCAATCTTTTTTCTACAGACTCGTCAAAAAAAAAAAGAAAATGAAAAATAACGCAATAATTCGGCGTAACAATAATAACAACGAGTTACAGGATCGTTAATAAAGATTCCATGCTCGAGGGATCACGATCGTTAAGGAAGCTTTGTGGAAAGAGGACGATGGGTCAAGCGGTAAGGAAATTACGCGATGAATATTCGATAAGAAAACGAATTCTGTCAAATAGTAATTAGCAAACGGTAATTTAACGATCGGTAAAGGAAAAGAAGAAAGCGACCATTGACTAATGTAGCTGTAAGCAGAATGCAAATGATGGAACCGTACGAATTGGAATGAATCGGATAAATAATAAGTAAATAAAAGAATAAATATCGGTTAGGTAATCCGATATCTTTTGATTCGATTTATACAATTTTTGGATTTGGAGAGTGTAACACGTGGAACTCGTTTGTGATAAAAGTAACTGGAATAGAATGACAATTCGATTCATTCGATTCACTGGCAGTGCAGATAATGAAATTACGAGGAGAAAAGGCAATTGAGAAAAGTTTATATGGTTGTTTTTGATAAAATTTTACTGGAATTCTTCTTTGTATCTTGAATAATTATAAATCATATTCCACTTTAATTTTCAAATAATAGCTTTCTTATAATAAATAAGACCTTTGATAAAATTTTGCAGTGATAATAAAATAAATAAATAATCGCTCCCATTTTCTGATATGATTTACACGATTTTGTAAATTTCGAGATTAATCAAGTTACTCGTTAGTAAATAAAAATAACTTAAATTTACGATCTCTTGCCTCCAAATTTTTCCCAAATCGAGTTTCTCATAATCTCGCATCATTATCATTAAATCGGATGTTTACATTATGGCCAGAACAATTAAAATATCGTTATATTTTAAAATAAACGGTCGTCGAAAATTACAATGATTTTTTAACAAATTTTGTGGCCATCGTGGCCCAAAAATTAGAAATTCGTTAATTACGAATTTTAACGAGGATCGAAGTTAAAGTAAAATTCGTAATACAATTACCTACGATCCGAGATATGTATGTATGTATATATTAATTTTTAACAAATCCAATTTCCAGGATTATGGCTTGAAAGTTTCAAAGTTTGAAATAAATGGAAAAAATAATTATAATTTTCTCGTTTCATTGAACAATGAAAAATGCAAATGTGGGTGTGTTGGGAATGACAAGCTGTTTATACAGGTGAATAAACTGGCACTAATATGCGCAGCTTTTACCCTTCAACACTAAATATTTCTCGTATGAACGGTATTACGTATATAATGAATACTTGATGAGGATTTAAAGAATATTTCTTTTTTATTTTTTGCGTGTTTGCAAAGAATAACTGAACCGTAATAAAACAGTTTTCTCGCTCTTCCTACGCGTGTATTTACCATTTCATGAAATAAATTACGCCGAGATATATTGTAAAATAATACTACGACGGGATTCCATTATCCAGTAAGGCGGAAAATTAACGGATATATAAATAATTGAAATTGAATTTTCAAATAGTCTTATAAAATAACTTCTCGATTTAAGGATTTATCGGAAGCGTTTCGAACCGATTCGAGGAAATTTAAATATCTGTCTTAAATTCAGAAGAATTTGAATCGAATTTAATTCAATTCGAGGAAATTTAATTATTATTTTGTTTTTTTTTTTTTTTAAATGCAAAAATTCCACGATTCCAATATTTTCTCGAAATTAAATTTCAACTCGAGATCAATTCAGAAGGAACTTTAAACATCGCTTTAATCCCCTCAATTGATCTATCGAGGATGGCCGAACTACGACTTCCTCTTCTTAAAAACGTCAATTAACGAATCAAGAACCAAAGTTACGTGTTTGGTGAACGCAAAACGTTCAGAAAACACGAGGGGACAAAACGTCTCTTCTATGTTATTCCATCTCCAGGAACCAAAGGCAAACTTAATTGCGCGTTAACAAGCTTCGACAATGCGATATGTTCGCAGTAGCAGGAAGTAGAAACGCGAAACACGCGTCTTGCCTATTCCCCCCTCCCCTCTCGTTCGCTCGCCTATCGAAAACGAACACTTTCTCGTAGTCACGTGAGAATAAAACACTCGCGTGAGACTATTCGCTTCAGTACGAGGTATACTCTTTGTACGCGAATATATCTGTGAAGAAGGATGGAAAAGGGAAGGAGAGAAGGGAAAAAAAGTGAGTGAAAAAGTTTTAGGAACAAGAAAAATTCGTTGATTCGAAGAAACGACCGATTTCCTCTAAGCTAAGCTATTTTCGTTTTGGCGTAAAATATATATATATATATATATAAGGCTTCGAGCGTTGATGTTAAAAATAATAAAAAAATTAGAAATACTCACCGGTTCGGAGAGATAAGACTCCCACAATTCTCTAAGGTCGCTGCTTCCCACGTCGTAGAATTCCATGATCCTCTAAGCTTGCTCGATCGTTCCTGGTTCCGTTCCTTTTCCAGTCAATGGATCGCCGTATAGTCTGCCCATCGAGGATGAAGAGTATAGGAAGAACGGGAACACGATTTCTCTTCTAGGACTCCATTGTCTTCCAAGGATACCGACACTTTCTGAAGGCAAAACCGTCGTACGATCGGTGTACAGTAAGAATAAATACTGATCGAAGGAACACGGATATTGCGTTATTGTATCGTCAGCTATTTGTTTACTTTTAAAATTTAGTTTAATCTTGGCAAGGCTATATATATATGTACATGATATAACGTGTTCCTTCGTTTATTTTTGTTTAGAATTTTCTCGATACATCGAGGTATACTGCGAGGTGTATTGAAAGTTCATCGTCTTAAAGTTAATTAAAGCTCTTTCATAAAAAATATACGTACGAACTCTATGATATTTCAGATTCATACTCGTAGGATTTTTCGAGGATTAATTCTAACAGGGGAAATCGATTGGCTTGTTTATTAAGTTATAAGAAATCTAAGTTAGATAATGGAGACAGATATATTACGTTTCAATATATTATCACTTTATTTCTCGCTCCATTCAAATTGTTTATAACTTAATAAATAATCCTTGACCGATATTTTTGTATTTTGTGCTCTAGAATCAAGCTTCCAAAGATATGTACGCGATAAGAAAGTTAAAATTATCATTAATTTATTATATATCTATAATTATTGCCATAAATTATATTTTACTTTAATCGTAGCAAATCATAATAGTAATCGAATTACCATTAATCTGTATATTTTAGAAAAATATTAACTATAATTAAATATCGATTCGGATACACCTTGTTTCCATATGTTTAACCGACGTCCATATTTGTTATTCCGCGTGATAGATCACGTTCTCGACTCCAATTAAATGTAGGAAACGTAAGTTTCGAATTTTATTTTTCCCTCCCCCATTATATCCTTCCTTTTCTTTTGTTCGACTATATGTGGGTTAATTAGGATTAGGATCTTTTATTCCTGGATGTAAGATTTCAGAGGATTTTGTAACACTTTAAGAGACCGGTCAGAGGAATTGAATAGATAATTGTATTGGTGTTTGTGCGTGGATAGTGGAACGTAGACGTTTGAATACGAATCGTAATGTATTGTAAGCACGATTTGGCATTTAATACGTTCTGTTGTTCTAACATTGCAACACGACGCGACGACTGTATTACAGCTTGTTGCACGCTGTAATGAGATCAATGGACCTGTCTGCCTGTATGAGTTAAGCGTGTGTAACGTTCTCGAGGACGGAAGGAGAATCGAACGCGTTGCGAAATGAATTGTGACGCGTTGGGTCGGAGAACAATGGTGAATTTCATTCGTGGAAAAGAAATTTTATGCCCGGAGAATTTTTAAAGAAGACACAGTATGAAAATCTTGATCGATTTTTAATGTTTAATTTTCGTTTCAGGTTGAATTAATCTGTAAATAATTCACTGTCATATTATCCTTAATAATTATTTATATAAATAAATAAATTGATATTGAGATTTAGAAGAAGATCTTTTTTTTTTTTTCAAAAAAAAAAAAAGGTTAAATCTAAAAATATGGCAAATATCCGATCCCTTTTATCGACGTGCTCGAACGAATTTTTTCGTTACCATAGTTTGAAGATAATCTGGAAGGTCAGATATAGCCCTACATTACAAATTCGTAATTGCAGTCGTTAACAGGGTTAAGTATCAAGTTAAGTACGTCGTTGTTGCAAATAAAAGAAGCATGAGAACGGAACGAATTACAATCATCACTTTGGAGAGAACGAAATTTCTTAGAATTCCCATTCTAATATCTGTAATTTATATTTTATGAATGTTACTACTAATGTTCAGAATTCACAAGATATTTATTCTTTAATATTGTAATTAAAATTAATCTGAAATTTTTCTGTGAAAATTATTTAAGTTTGTTTACTTTGAGAGAATTTGATACCAATTAAAATAATAAACTACGTATTTCATTCTAACTTTCATCTTTTCTCGTTTAATTGTTCTTCGTTAAAAATGACTGAACATGTATAATTGAATCTTGTAATAAATCTTAAATAATTCTTCAATGATATCCTCCACTGTTCGTAAAAAAAAAAAAAAAAATATACTTCACTTTTCATTCCATTCAATCGCGAGATTTTGTGTGCACAATATTTCGATAAAAATTTAAATCAGTCATCGAGTGTCAAAATCATGAAATTGAAATTATAACGACACGAGAAAGAAAAAAGAAAGAAGAAAAGCCTAAAAGAAATAGTAAAAATAATCACGTTTAGCACAATTATTTCTAATTTCAAAAGGGAGCATACAATTTTACGAAGAAGAAAATATTTTAAAAGGAGAAAATGAAATTTCCAAATAAAAAATTAACGCCTAATATTTGCTCGTAATGTTTGCACAATTCTGGCAATTATCAACAGCTGCGGGTACATTAACAAAGTCTGTTATTCTTTCTGAATACACGTTGTCGAATAAATATATATATATATAATGTTCTATCATTATATAATAGACATTTGAACAGAATATTTTCCTCGATTGTTCGTTATTTTATCAAATTGTTCGACCAATGGATTAAAAAATTAATTATCTTTCTCATTTCTCGGTTAAAAAAAATTTCACGTGATTACAGATACAATCAGAACCGATATATAACTCAAGGAAGTAATCGAACGCAAAAGAATACGACGATGTTGTCCTTCGTTGTTCGTTGTGAAAATGAATCGAAAATTCGGACAAAAATCGCTTGCGAACGTATCTTCGATCGATAGCGAGATCGAGATAATATTTTTTTTTCTGGAACACGAGTGCGAAACACGATAGAGAACGATTTATCATTCGAATATCATGAAATAGCAAAGTGTATTATGATGTTAAATTTTTATTTTTATTTTTACAGATGGTGGATTTTTAAAATTGGAATCTTCGTTTTTCTTCGAATTGATACGATTAAACTTGTACAGAAATCTTTCAATCTTGTTAATCTTTTTAAGTTATAATAATTAAGTTTTTTTTAAAAGATTGCATTAATTAATTAAAATAGTTGCAAAGAGAAATAGAAAATTTAACTTGATTCAATTTTGTTAGTAATTTTTTTTCTAGTTCAAAATTCGTGTATTTATTATCTTTTCTAAATAATTTATATCTTATATAATTAAAACGACAACAAAATTTTAAAAACATTGGTATATTTTCTAATTTTATAATTTGGAATTTTATGTGCAAAATCTTTCATATCTGTTTAAATTTTATTAACCGAAAATATTTTCGGCAATTTTTAAGAAAATTTAAACATGAAATAATTTATTACCTAATTCTTCAACGACTTACTATCATTTTACAAACAGATTTATATTACTTTTTTCTCGAAGAATTTTACATTTACGTCATTATACAAATATAACATTGCATAAAAAAATCAAACCAATTTTTTTTATCAATGTAATATCTCATTCTCAGAAAAGGAAGAAACTTTCTTCAAAAATTGCCTAAGCGAAACAAATTAGGTGGTGCGTCTATCAGGAAACTTTTGATATCTTGTCAGTTAGATTACAAAAAATCTGTCCCCCAGAAAGTTAATTTTCGTCCTTGAGACAGTGTTTATATCCAAGTGAGCAACAAGTAAGCGATATGAAATTGATGCTCTATCAAACGCGATCAATAGAGTAAAAAATTATATGTTATCATTTCTTGTTTTAATAAATTGAGTAGAAATTAATAATTATTAGAAATTAGTTGTTAACAACATAATTACAATAATAATAATAAATAATAATAAGATAAAAATAAGAAATTGATAAGAAAAACAATAAAATATTATAATAATAAACATATCAAATAATTTTTTTATAACATCCTGACTTAAAGGCGTATCCATATCTTGCCTATCTTTAAAATTGCTTTATACATAACCTTTCTATAACAATTACTTCATTTTTCATATTACAAAATAAAAAATTTGTTTCGAATAACTTTCCACAAATCGATAAAATTGTTACAAATTATGATTAAAATTATGATTAAATTATTTGAAAAGAAAATTAAGCAAAATACATATATTATGTGTAACTTTCAAGTCATACGGTTTTATAGCGTCTTAATTAACGTTTAATCGTGATCCGTTTGATACCCGCGATTGTTAAAATTTATATGTTATGACGAAACTGTCACGGTTCGTTTTACAATGTAGTAAAATATATTGAAATGTGTACGAGAGATTCGATATATTCTTTGTATGCAAATACATGTACGCTATTTGAGATAACATTTTAAAAAAGCACCAACTAACATTTATCTATGCTAACGCGATGCTGGTCATGTGAACTACCCTTTAATGCGAGATAACATTTTTAAACTAAACAAAACGCGCCTCTCCTACCCGCATTCGACTTCCACATAAAACAGCCGGTATCATCATTAACGCTTTTTTCACATACCCATTAAATGCCTGCATATCCACATGTATCTTATATTTTATCCATTATAATCGTCCAAGAAATACAAAAATTATCCATAAAAATCAATTTATATAAAGTCTGTTCAAAGAATATTGTGAATAGAATGTAATTGCAGAAATAAATATCGAAGAGTTAAGTGAAGATAGGATTACAGATGGATAAGCGCGACAAGTGGTTGTCCATACTGACATACTGTTACGTATAAACAAATTTGATGAAAAAACAATATGGACGCGCGTTATTACGAATTATTTCTATGCGAATCGCAAATAGGGTCATCTCCTCACTCGTTAATACACCCATTCGATGCAATCGAAATGCACCAGATGGAACGGAGCACCGGCTCAATGTGACCGACTTGTGTTCAATGCACGCGCGTGCACGTGCACTCGATTGCAAGTAATATTTGCATCGCGATAAAAAACACATTAGGAAAGAATAAATTATACACGAGCCGTACTTACCGAAGAAGAAACGAAGAATCGTGAATTGTCCTTGGTACGAGGAAAAATCACCCCGACAAAACGAATAAAATTACACAAATATCTTGAGCGTAACAGTAAAGCCACAGCACTGATCGAACGGAGCCCGCACTGTACCATACGACGCACTGTTAGCAACCGAGGCGCCAATGAACATGCAGGAAATCAGGACAGCGGGATCGATAGCCAACACCCGTGCACCTATGAACGTATTGGACCACCAATAGGGAAGATTTCGCGCTCGCAAAAGCAAACTCTCGGTGTAAGCTTGCGACAAATTTACTGCCAGATACGGATAACCTGACCTTCAATCGGTAAAGTGGACTTCCGTATAGACAAAAAACAGAACGATATACACGCGTTCACGTCCTCCGCGGAAATGTGCAACCGGTCGCACGTGCTGTCCGACCGAACCTTCTCTAGTCCCGTTGTTCGACCAATCAACATGGACCACCTGTTAGCAGCGTACTGAACTCTTGTGAAAACGGCGCATATAACGTTGCGCGCGCACCTGTTTCTTTTGGCGCTCTAGTAATGGCTAGCGGTTTGAATCGTAGGCAGTGTCAGTTTATTCGCGTCGTAATAGTGTTCGATAATAATATTCCGTGTACTGTAAATGAAAAAAATGTGCTTTAGAATTACGTATTTAATAGTGAACATTTGTGTAAAGTATTATGTATTTGAAAAGTGAAAAATGAACAAAGATTTTTTTAGAAGTTTGCATTGGTGAAATGATGGATAATATGATCTTGATTTATGTAAATCTACAATGGACTAAGAATGCTTCACTTCTATTCAGGAACTGTACTGTGAGTTATTATTTTATTATTATATTTCTAAAGTTAATATATATCTTAGGTATTATGATATATAATGAAATATTGCAAAAAATAGAATGAAATTTTACATGATAAATCTGAACATAAAAGCTTTAAAATTACTAAATTTTTTGATTAATCTATAATACTAAAAAGTAGATTGATATTGAAGTATTACAATTCTGTTTAAAATGTAATTAATAGCTAAAATTAAAGATATAAAAGTAGTCGCATTTATACTGATATAAAATTCAATATGGATGCCAATGTGAAGCGTCATGATAAAGGCGGGAACTTTGAAACATTCAAACATTATATTTTATTTTAAAGTTAATTTTAAGTTTAATTTTAAAGTTTATTTTAAAATTAACTTTGAATATTTATATTCAATTTTTAAATATTGTAATCCAATATTATTTATTTAAGTAAGTTATTAGATCCAATATTATTTATTTAAATAGTAATTATACCAAGTATAACAAAAATAATATTGTTCAGAAGTTATGCAACATTTATTAACAAATTTGTTACACATTTAGAATTGTAATGTATACATATTTCATAATATAAATGATAGTATACATGTTTTACATCTTAACATGTAACATGCAAACATAAAGTTTAACAAAAATGAAACAAGATATAAAAATATATATTTAGTGAAATTTACAATACTTTGTATAGATTGAAACGTACATTTAATAAAAGTAAAACGTATTTAGAATTACATTTCAATTGTTAGGAAAAAATTCATTTATTATTCTGAATTATTTTGAAATGAAAGCAAAAATAGTATCATATTTATAAGAATATAATATTAAGATAATTCTATATCAGTAATATATCCTATAGAATAATTTCTAGATGCCAAAAGTATTACATTTTTTTTTTTTGATTTTTACACAAATAAAAGAATTTGCAATATTTTCTATTCCGCAATTTGAAGCAATGATAAAATAACTTTGAGTGCTTGATTCGCGTTGTATTGCTTAGTAATAGAATAACATTTTCACAATATTTTGATAAATGTACGCGAAGAAATCACTATAATATTAAGATTTGTTTGCAAACAGAATTCATAGGAATTACAGAATTTAGATAAATGCTCCTTTTGTTTATATTTATAATATGAGTGTCTACAAAAATAATTCTCTTCACTACGAGGTAGATTTTGAAGCATGTTCTTTATTCGAAGATTAATTGTACATCATGCCACTATTGTGCCCACGCCAGTAGAAAAATTATATTTTTACCAAACATAATTTATCTTGTTCTGACCTCTATTTTTATCAGGTACAATACAAGGCTGAACAAAATATGATTATGTATCTTTCTTTCTTTCTTTTTTTTTTTTTTTTTTTTTTTTTTTTGATAAAAAGGATACCACTAGAAGTTATTCATTTTCTTCTATCTTTTTATCCCATTTTTTGCTTGTCGTTCACTACAATTATATGAACAGTATTCAGATTTCAATATAAGCATTATATATAAAATATAATTATACACAAGATCTTTGAAAAAAAAAACAAACACAAACATTATGTAATAAACATTTACATAGAATGTTAACATAATATATCTTTCCTGCGAATGATAATGATATATGTATATATCTATATATATAATAGAATTCAATAATTTTTTTCAAACGATAAATAAAAATAAGAGAATTCATTCAACATATAACAATTTGAAATCATTCCTCACATTAATAATCTTAGCAATATAGATGAAAATAATGCATGATTTTCTCCTCTTATATCACAAAACATATATATTATTCAGAAAAGAAATGATAAAATTATCTTACGCGATTCCCAGCGCATAATGAATTTTTAAAACAAGAAACGCTTATTATATTTCTTTCTTCAAAGCGGATCTCAGTAACGCACTGCGCATCGATGTAACGAGTTTTTCGAGTTCCTCGACCTTCATTTTCAATATCCTATTATCTCGTTCCAATTCTATCGCTTTCTTCGCCATTTCAGTTTCTTTCGCTTTCTTGTTCATTCGTGATTTCCTCGAAGCTTCGTTATTCTTCTCTCGTGATTCTCGATAATGCGAAGCAAACGTACGATCGTCTGAATCGCTTTCGGCGTAACGTTTTCTCACCGATCTCTCTCGTCGCGTTCGACTGTAAGGTTTTTCTATTTTATTAGTAGCAGATATTCTCGTTCGTTCTGTCCTCCGCGTTGATACCACAGGCGTATCTGTAGAAGATGAAGTTATCGTCGATGCTGCTGTTCGAGTTTTCATACATTGTGGGGTGAGAGTATCATTACTTTCCGTTTTCACTTTTACGCTAGTTTGTGGAATAGTTTTGGATGATTTGGAGGATGACCATGGTTTCGATACTATTGAAGAATCTGTTGAAACGCTACCTTCTGGAGAATGCATTTCATCCTATAATATGTAACGTAGTACATGTTTTATTAATAATCATTTTTATGATTCTTATGTAACAATTTATATAATACTTTAAACTTGAATTATATAAATCTTACTCAGAACTTACATCGCAAAGATACGACAATAAATCGAACGTATCCGATCCAGTAGTCTCGACTGTTCGTAACACGTCCCACGTTTCACGTTGATTCTCAGTGGAATCGAAAGAAGACGGGCAAGCATCGTTCAAATCAATGTCCTCTATCTGATATTTGGATTGGAATGATGTACTAACATCTGTATCACTCTGTTTGCTCCATGAGCTTGTATTTACAGTAGTTGTTGATCCTT
The DNA here is from genome assembly GCF_048593485.1 of Apis florea. Classification (NCBI taxonomy): domain Eukaryota; kingdom Metazoa; phylum Arthropoda; class Insecta; order Hymenoptera; family Apidae; genus Apis; species Apis florea. The sequence goes on along the minus strand of NW_028256542.1, from coordinate 1,944,028 downwards.
TAGATAACTTTAACCACAAGTTAGATGTGTTTGATTCTGTTGAACTATTTTTTTTCTCGTATTTACTAGTTACATTTGATGTAGATTGCAAACTCTGGCAACTGTTATTCGAATGTTCGGTTGTCTTAGCAGTACTCATTTTCATGCTCCACTTATCTTCTTCTGCTACACTCATCAAATCTTTCAATACCCCCTCTTCTGAAGACAAAACGCTATTACCCTCGTATTTCGTACCTGAAACAATTGCAAAAATCAAGAAAAAAATGTCTTTTTTCTATATAAATTTCTTTTTAATGATAATGTTTATATTTACCTGATAGTTTAAAAGTAGGTGATTCACCTGTATGAAAATCGCATTGACCCTGGAACGGGTCCATGCACCAATCGCTTAAATCCTGAAAGTTTTCCTCCCATGTGGAGGATGCTGCTTTCTCGTCTTCTTTTGTTGCATTGATCTTTGACTGTGGAAATATCCAGGGCTCGTTTAGCAATTCTGACTCCATGGTTGGGGTTAACAAAGGAATTGTATCCATTTTTGTAGATTCTTCCTCCGGTGGCCACGATCTCACGCCACGAGAAGCAAATGACAGACGCGGCTGGCGATTGCATGGCTTTGATTCCTAGAATTTCATTTCTTTAAAATTTTATCATCATATTTTAGTTTTTCAAAAGGTTTTTAGTACATCTAATCAAACACATACGTTAAACACGCCTCCTTTCTCAAATGAAATGTTGCTGGTCGTTGAGCGTTCGTAAATAGGAGGGATTTTGGATACCTATGAAAAGATTAATTTTTCTATGTTTATGATATATTGAGAATTCTTAACTCTAGTTGGTAGAAAGAATATTTTGAATAGTATTTTGTTAAATAATTATCAAATAATCTATGAATAATCTTTATCTTTATGCAACAAAATTTATATTGTTTTAAATCATATTTAAGTATTAAATAAACCAGGCAGTATATCCTAATATCAGCTTATAAACATGTAGATAAAAAATATCAACAGTTCCATCTATAAAATTATAAACCAACAAAAAACTAATTTATCATGATAACGGAATTAATGTATCTCGAAAGAGATAATATTACGTGTTAGAAAGATCATATCAAATATATTAAACACAATCTCAAGACTTAGTTATCTGTAAATTCAGCAAACAAAAAGTTTACTGAAAGTAGTTAGAGTCTTTACCAGGGATACCATGTTGAGGCAAATCTGTTGGTAAAAAAAAATGAAATTTATATTATAACAAAACATATAAAAAACAAAATATAAAACGTATATATTATAATAATAAAAGCAGTTAAAAAAAGGTATTCAATCAGTGTAACTCAACCTATATAAAAAATGTTAAAATACATAAAAGTAAAGGAGGCGTAAAAAATATTGATGCTATCGTGTAACTACATGCCACACGCAATTAATAATTATATCTATATAAAACATGCACGATCTGTTTTTTTAAATTTTCAATGATTACTTATCGAATTGTATATCAAACAATTATACATCGTTATCAAATAAAACAAGATTCGCGCAATATCGTTTCAAAAAGTTTTCGATGATCATTGTGTTCAAACCGTGTCTTATCGTTGAACTGATCGCGGCCCACACAAACGCAATCACGTTTTATTATCGTGCCGCTTCTTTTTTTTTTTATACGCTTCTTATCGAACGACGATAGGCGGGACAGTCGCCGTCGAAACGTTCTTTTTACGTTGCTAACACTAACCTCGTTACGTAACACGCAGCATCAACGCATGTGACTGAATTTTGCAAACCGGTTCACGTTACCGTATATTCGTCTGTGTAACGTTGCGATGCACACCGAATTTGCGCAGAAAACGACCGCACAATCGAAATATATAATGAATCGGAACCTTCTGGAATAGTATATTTTGTACGATACTGCAGTATATAGCAGAATGCGGTCGCTAGGACGTCCGATCGATTCGTAGTGTTTGTTAGCTGCGGCGTAATTTCGCGTATTCCCACTTCGATAAACGATTAGAATTAACCCGATCTACGGTTATATAATCCAGTTAGAATTGTAACGTAGATGCGAGACAGAGGACGAAAATTAACGTGAAAATATCCACTCACCCTCCTTGAAACAATCGGTGTTGTTGTACCTTCCACTTGGAACGCGAGAACTGTTTTATATATCGGCGAGTCCAATTTTCTCGCAGGATACGTTCTCAAATCTATATACTCAAGGTTTTCGTACGCAACCAAAGCACTAAACCGTCCGCGCTACCTCGCTTCTGTGAACCTTCTCCGCGGAATGCGAGCTGGAACGTCGGTAGTGCGGGATTAAACACGTCACTGTACCAAAGCGCTTCAGATTCCGCGCCTGGTTGAACGGTATACGTATGGAGTACATCACTGTTGTCCAATAAGAGCTATCATGAGCACACTAGGGACCAATCCTTGCAAGAGAACGATGCAGTGGGAAAAAGTTTGACACGTCATGAGAAGATTCGATATGGGGACTCCTCCAGTCGATAATCATATTTTTCCACTTTTCGACATTCATAAATCGATTTACGAGTGAAATTCTCATTGTTCCTTATTAAATGATTATTATACTGAAATGATTTATATGACAAGTTTAAGTTTTTTCTAGGTTATTATATGAAACAAACGAAAAGTCACTAAATGCTATGTTTAGTGATATATAGACGAGAGGAAGCATGATGCAAAAATGTAGATTCGTTTCAAAGGCATTAAAATAATAATAGCGATATATATGTATATATCATTATTATATAATTTACTGTATTTACTGTGATGTGCGTTTTATTTTGGAATATACTAAATTAAAACGTGACAATGTTATCGTTGGAGTGAATCAGTTCCGCCGAAGAATTGAACATAAAGTGTTACTAGATGGAGTTAATGGTACCGTGTTACGTATTCACGTGACTGAAACGGCTTGACTCGATTACGAAAATGGGAAAATATTTGAAATTACGCAACACTTCAATTACGTGTCTAATCATTATTTTATTTATTAATAATCTATCTTTTTTTTTATCTTTTTTTTCATCGATATATACAATTAAATTATATTAAAAAAATAAAAATCAAATTTTAATATATAGACGCAAAATAATAATAATGATGTAATATTTTAGAAATTAGCAACAGTGTTACGAAATATAGTTTATTCAAGCTAAGAATTTTGCACTTTGAAACTCTCGCGCTAAATTTATAACGAGATATTCAGAATCGAAACAATGAATTATTATATCGATGAACCAACCAATTCGTCCTTCATTCCCAACCCGTTCACAACAACACATCCAACCCCAACCACAATTTTTTTAACAAAATAAAGCAAAATGTAGTATTTAATTACATTTAATTCTAAATTAATCAATCAATTCGGAACCAATTATTCTACGTAATAAATTAATCTTTAAAACAAGACAAATTCGTGATGCATAAATCAGATTCTGCGGATTTTACGAACCAATTAGAGGTAATGATTATGGCAATTATAAAACAACGATAAAAGAAAATAAATATTTCAATCTTTTCAGTCATTATTGGAACTGATGTTAAGAAATTCCGCCCAAGGTATATCGTGTAATATGAATCATAAACGTGATAATATAATTTATAAATAAATTTATTAATCGTGTTCCTTTATGATTTATCCGACGATAGAATCAAAAAATACGGAAAGAACAGATATCAAGAGAGACGAATCAGATATCGAGAACACAGATAACGACAAAGATTATTCCGAATCGAGTGAAGACGAACAGAATTCTGGAAACAAATACGGTTACAAGAATATTTTACGTTTTAAAAAATTTTATGAAGATCACACGCATAACAACTTACAGGAAAGCGAGCATAAAAGCATCTGGGACGATTACGTGTTCAATGATAAAATGTACAGAGTGATCCTTATAAAATTAGATAAAAGTAAAATGGAAACAAAAGGCGCAAATTTAATTGATAATCAATTAATGAAATAAAAAATAGAAATAATAAAAAAAAAGAAATATAATTCATTCCTTCTTTTCTTTATATAAGGACAGATTTTAAATTACAGACTTGTTTTTTATATATTTATAGAGAACGTATGTATATAATGGAATATATACGAAGCAATTAAAAATTTGTATTAATACCTCTTAGGAGATGATACAAATCTTCGATTAGATTCCACTTCTTCAAGTGAAATTTGCATAAAATATCCGCAGTCTAGCGATTGGCACTGATAGATTATTTGAAATATGAGTCATCTTATAAACACTTTTTAAATATCTCGAATAGAATTATTGGAAGTATGATTCAGAGTTCAACAAATAAGAGGAAAATTTACAGAGAATTTTTTTTTTTTCCTCATTCAAATAATAGCAGAATGATAACAATTACAAGGTCGTGATAACAATTGAAATAAAAATGATCCAGGAAAACAACCTTGTCTTGTCGTAATACATTTTATTAATAAAAAAAAAAAAAAACCGTTTGTTAAAGTTTTTACAATACAAGTGAAAAAAAAAAACAGGTTGGTAGGCATGGTTCAATGTACATTCGGTCGATCCGTTCCTACGATTCCATTCTCTTTCTCTTTTGATTTTTTTTTCTTCTTTTTTTTTTTTTTCTCTCCCCCATGCTTAATCCGCAGCCTACATGCAACATTTTATATTACAGCGAGTGTGATACACGTTATATCTATAGTAACAAAATATAAATTCGCTTATGTATAAAAAGGAGAAATGGAATGGTGAGAGAAAGTGGTTTGGATAGAGGGGGGGGGGCTTTTATATATTAACATACATGAACACACTTCCACCTCTCGTACGCATCACGTTGAATCATAAGATTGAGAGACAGAGAGATAGATAATAGAGATAAAAAGAGAAAGAGAGAGAGAGAGAGACGTGGAAAGTTAATAGAGGATAAAAAGTCCTTAATTATAGGCTAGGTGGTATTATAAATTACAAAAAATTACAACCTCACGCATAATAGTCTTTTCTCGTCGCGAACATCCTCGTTGATCGATGTTGCACGGGTGCCGAAACAACGATCCTACTTGATGGATCGTCGTTCCAGGACCTCGATCGTCTCTTCATCAAATCGATCAACGTAAAGGGAAAAAAAAAAAAAAAAAAAAAAGGAAAAACGTCACTCATACGCGTACACGTTGGCGCGTAAATACACACAGTTTTTTTCGAGAGGACTCGTGAATTCGATTCGATTCCCTTCACGAATCATCCTCGAACGCCACCAACGTGGTACAATCCTCGTTTGGAAGTAAAATAAATAAATCGGTCTCTCGTCGATGAGACGACATTCCCTATGCTCTGGGACGATAATTTCTCTTCTCGTGTTTTGTATTCTACGATTGTAGAATGTTGATCGCTAGATGTCGTCACTGGCCCTCGCTGTCGCTGTCGCTTTTGTCTGTAAAAATATTTTCATTGTCTCTTATTTTATTTCTATCTTCTATCAACTAACTATATTCGTAATTAAATATTTCTTGAAAAATAAATTCATGGAAGCACATGGAATATTTCAGGATATATATTTTGGGTGTGTTGTTTCGTCTCTCTTTTTTAACGATTTAGCGATCTTTGTAAGGTTCACGACCCACAGATTGGGAATCCCGGTTTTGGAGGGAGAGCGTGTCGGGAGAATGCGTGGAATTTTTTCTGTAGTCATTTCTATTAATACGACGCGGCAGATGACGAATTCAACGATTATTTATTACAACTTGACCTTTGTATATAGAAAAGTTATACGTTCACAAGAACCATTTTAGCCATTTTATCTTGACAATTATACGTGCTATATATACAAATTTATGGTTTTGTAAACGTAAAAGTAGGAATATTCCAACTCAGAACAGATTATCTATTTAAACGTTTCGTTTTTATATATAATTTAAATAAATTCGAAGAATAATGAAAATTTTCCTTTCGAGATAATTCGCTAAATAATAATATTTCTTTTTTTTCTATCGAAGAAAAATTCATTTTGTAAATGGTACCAACCTTTTTTGCCAGGATACGCGTGACGCTTCAGCCTGTCGTAAAGATCATCTTTTGTCCCGTAAATACTCGCGTTCGAACGTGCGAGACTGTTCATTTTACCGTTGTGCAGACTCTCTGAAAGGAGCGAAGAGAGAAAACACGTGAAACTAAATGCACACTTCTTTCTCGAGCTTATCCTGTTCTCACGATTTACCTTTCATGTAGGTCTCGTTGTAAAAGTTGGGCATTTCCCAGCCGTCCTCCTCGTCGTCGTAGTAATGCGCGTAAGTACTGTGATGGGAAGGGGCGATTGATTCCGCGTACGGCGTCGGTGCACCGTAATAGAAGTTCACTTGAGAACCGTTTTGATCGGTCGCAGGTGTTAGCATCTTTTTGGGTTCCTTCTTTCTGGACGCTCTGTGGGGACGATTTAAAAAATTATTAACAATTATTAACTTATTTATTTATACAACACGATGTAATAATTTTTAAAATAAAATGAAATAATTATTTTCAATATACTTGGAAATATATAATAAATTTTTATTCACTCTCGTCTTGTTGTGATCTTCGATTCGAGAAAAAGATTTAAAGGGAGGAGAAGTTTTCTGTGACCCACTAACCTGACACAGATCATCCATACAAGAAGAACGACAAAGATGATTAAAATAACGCCACCGGCTATTCCCCCCGTGATGTAGAAGAATTCTGACTTCTCGGTGCAACGTTTTCCCGTGAAGCTTCCGCTGCATCTGCAGGACGGTTGTCCTCGTGAATCCTTCAGGCACACCCCCTCGTTGTCGCAATATCCCATGCACACATCCGTGCACTCGGTTCCGGTTCCGTTGTAACCAGGCTTGCACTCGCACTTGAAGTCGCTGGTTTCCGGTATCAGAAGGCAATACGCGTTCGCGTCGCAATGCATTTCCGCATCACTCGTCTCGCACGGATTCGTGCAATCCGCTTTGCTGGTCTAATTTTTAAACGAACGCATTATTTTAATCGCAAGGATACAAAATTGAAAAATTGCTATCAACATCGTGACGTTAACGCTATCAGAACTCTAAAAATCTATCTAACTCTAAAAATGTTAAAGATTTCCTGTAAGCAAGAGATTTTCTTTCCTTTCGAAATATATCAAACTAACTCCTTAACCATCGAATCAAAGATAAAATTCCAATTAACTTATCTACGAAACTTGTTCAAAACCTGTTGAAGGAACAAACTCAGAATATAGATACTCACAGCAGCTGTTCCCTTGGTGCTAGTATTAGGGGGGCAGGGTATGCAGAAGGTCTGCTGAGGTTCCGACTGATAAGTCCCCTTCTTGCACTCCATGCACTCGTTCAACGTCCCGTTCAAGTAAGTTCCCGGCTCGCAGACGGGCAAAGAGCACTCCTCTATCGCCGCGGAGCCCATGTTCGGGGTCGTTCTGCCAACAGGGCACGCCTGGCACGCGGCCTGGACGCCCTGAGTCCTGTAACTCCCTCTCGGGCAGGGCTCGCATTTCCCTTCCACGGCCAATTGCTGCCCGGATCCGCACTCGTCCCTGCACTCCTCCCGTGACACGGCCTCCGCCGTTCTCGTCGTTTTTCCCAGGCCGCACAGCAAACACGAGAAGCTGCCCTCGTTCGGCTGGTAGAAACCGTGGCCGCAGCTCCGGCACAGGCCTGCCAGGTCGTCGTAGTACTTTCCTGCCGGGCAACGCTCCTTGCAATCGGCCGCGCTGCGAGCGCCTGGCCCCACTGTCACGCTTGGCCGGCCAGCTATCACGGGGCACGAGCTGCACTTCAGCTGACCCGACTCGCTTTGGTAGCTTCCAACAGGGCAGGATACGCACTGCTTCGTTTCCTCGTCGTAGAACGTTCCCACCGCGCAGGGCACTGTGATTGAGAATTGTGTAATTTTTAATTTTAGATGGATTTGGTTTTTTGAATTTTTCTTTTGACGAGAAATTTGTTGGTTTTGAGGGAATTGCAATAGATGGATATTTGAATGTTGTAATGAGGAATGGGGAGATATGTTTTAGATATGATTTAGGTATCAAGTGTAGAAACGTGAGAATTCGTGTCACGTGGTGACTAACGTGGATGAATTACAATAGGTGTTTGAATATTCTAACGAGGGATATTTGGATAAGTGAATAGATTTTAGTATTGTTAGAGATGGTTTTCAGTAGAGTTCGTGCGATTTGAATGTTGTTCCAATTGGATGGATGCGTTTAAATATTCCTGATAAAGTTCGTGATTATGAGAGAATTAAGATCATATTCCAATGAGGAGTAGAGACTACTTAAGTATTCTGAACATCAACATAAACTTAGATTAATTTGCGTGAAAATGAGGTTAAATATAGGAAGCGCGCATTTTCAACCGAATGCTCGAAATGATTCTAGAAAGGATTCTAATTAAAAATAGAGTTATATTTAAGAGTTTGATTTCTTCTGATTACATTATTATGTTTCTGTATTATATTTAATTTAAAAAAAATCTGTCAAAAATACATACCACAATCGGGTGCCATGACCACTTGGCCCACAGGACAATCGTAATCAGACTCCAATATCAGGGACGCTGGGTCAGGTACCGTGTTGGGCAGAATATCGTGAACGTCGAACTGATCTTCCTCCAGGATTAATCTCTCCAACAGGGTTTGAACAGTCGCTCTCTCGTTCGAATTCGCGTTCAATATCGGGTCGCTATAAAATAGTGGAATTCGATTAACCAAATTGCGGATGAACGGGTGGTGTTTAGCGGCAGGCAAAAGGAGAGTAATGCGCAAGTATGTACAGCCGTTATCTGAAGGCGAAGGTAATCAGGCAGCTTTTCCATTGGTTGTTGACCAGTAGTAGTGCCGCTTATTATCGACGCTCATTAATTTTACCTACGTAACGTTTAATTAATCCAACAAATCCTGGAATACTAATTTATTACATGTCGCGGGTCAGTTTGATCTTCTGTTAATGTAAATGTGATGGGAACCGAAGCTGTTTGGTATGCGAGAAAATATTAGATAATTCTTTTTGGTTTGAAAATTTGTTAAATTTATTGCGAAGGATCAATTTTTTCTTTCTTTTTCTATAAAATGTTAAAAAAAATTGAAACGTTGCGCAATGAGTTATACACGGTTTTTTTTGTTAATATTTTCGAATTAAAATTAAATTAAATTGGTTAACCTAACAGCTTGGATTAGAAAATCGAGTGTTACACCGTCCGAGTTACGTTGTTATTCTACTATTCTATCAATTCGTTCGGTCCCTAGTTAAGTGTCCCATTCAACTATTTCTGTCGCTGTGTGAACAGTTAGTAATAACGTGCATACCAGCGTTTACCTTCGTACATTGCCGGTTAGAGTCGACTTAACAGTTGTCAGAATCACTTCAATCGTATGATCAATCATATTTCAGAAAAGAAACAGAAAATATAAATACAATGTTGCAACGACAACTTATTAAAATCGACCTCCATTATATGGCTCGATTCTCCAATATTTAAAATACGTAAATCCGAGATGGAAAGAAAAAAAAAATTATTTCTCGTCACCTTGTAACAGCCAACCTGAGGTTACTAGTCTAATTAGTTTCAGTTTAGTAACGTTATGATATATATATATATATTTTTTTTTTCGTGTATACATGATCATGCATCGAACGATATCTCGTTCGAGATAAATGATAAATGGTTCCATGGGACTATGAGTTTTTAATTTTGGCCACGAAATGATGAGATGAAGTGTCGAATGACGAGGACATATGATACGTATTTCGATGGCGTAAATCGATTGCTGTCCTTACTTTATCGCCGGGAACGAGATCTCCACCTCGTAGGTATCGCTTCCTTGCCGAGCTTGTCTCGTTCTACGATGCAACACAAGTAACAAATTGCTCAGTACCAATTCTAATTTGATTCAATTTGCTTTCTGAAGCTGTTTCACGCTCAATATTGCATTACTGTTCCACTATTAAAAGGTGCATTACACACTCTAGGCTACTACGAGAGGTTTACTGAACACGATACCCCACGTTTGATTGGAAAGCTTTGACTCTATCTTTGAAATAATAATATAAATGGATAGGAAAGGATACTTACGGTTCAGCGGGTACTACGGCGGAAATTATATAAGTACCGCCATCTTCTTCGTTGGTTTCTCTCGTGGTGCGTACTCTGTGGTCGCATTGGACGTCGATATTCAAATCTTTGCACTCGCGAGTTCCTGTGAAAAATATATCACGATACATGCGAAATTAATTTATTGTTTCGAAGTTTATTGTTTGAAGTTCGTCTCGTATAGTTGTTTGGTTATTTAAAGAGAAATGAGAGATTTACCTTCGTAAGAATACGAGCAGAAATTCCAATCTCTGTTCAGAGAGTTCACAGCATCTCGAACTTTCTTCTTGAGCACTCCTTGGCCGGCTTCGTTGCAGAGAACCGATGTCGGGAAGTTCATTTTGATTCTGAATACACGTTGCGCAGGTGTGGCACCTGAACAATAAAAATAATAATATTATTACATTATTGACAAAGCATCTATAGAACAGATGATGAGAACTTACTTGTACAAGCTGGATAAATTAGGGGAAGAGATGGATCGTTGGTCGGTCTCCAGAAGCCTTCAGCGCCACAGGTGTAGAATTTCGGTACTTCTTGAGAGAATCTCAATCCAGCGTTACAGGAAATCTCGCAGACCTTGAACTGGCCACCCGAGCCCCAATCTTTGCACAGTTGCGTGCCTCCAATTGGATCTGCTAATTCTGGGCAGAAGTCGGCTGAAAAGCGAAACAGATTATCATGAAAGCGTCTTTGTTTCGTAAAAACCAAATATCAATGAACAAAACAATGATGAATTGTTTACGTATGAAAAAAACGCTTACACAGTACATAGACCTTGAAATTGCAGCTGGCAGAGTTTCCAGCCTGGTCATAAGCCACGTAACTAATGTCATACGTTCCCCACATTAACGTTTGCCCTGACTTGTGCCCATTCTTTTCTTGGATCCTCACTATACCGACGTTGTCCACGAATCGTGGCTCGTCCCAGCTAACTATAGCAGAGCCATTCTTGGCGATCACCCAAAGATCGCCAGGGCAATGCTCCACTTTCGGTGGAATTTTGTCAGATTCCAATTGTTGACACTTGCTGCCGCCGTATCCAGGCGGGCACACTCTTTGTCCACAGTGGGAAGGCACCACCCTTTCCACCCCACCAAACGTGTCGTCGTAGCCTGCCCAAGTCAATACCAAACCTTGATAGAGCACTGGCTCGGTACGACAGTCGCGAACCTGCTTTTGAATCTCGTTTGTGACGTGCAGGGCTCGACTCCATATTTGAACTTTGGTCAAATGTCCCTGGAAGCCTGATTCCGTGTAGCCTTTAGTGTTTTCGCTCTGAGGTTTGCCTAATACTGCCCAAGCACTGCGAAGAGTGATTTTTGTAAATTTAAATTCGATTAGATGTAAATTTAAAAAAAAAAGAGAACTATTCGAAAGTTGAATGAAGTAATTGAGGAATTCTTACTAGGCGGGTAGAGATCTTCCACTTCCATATCCTTCCGTCTTGCTAGCAATTAGACCTTCCGTAATCAGAACCAATTCACCGCTGTTCTCGCCGTTCCAAACCACAGCAACGTGATGCCATTGGCCATCGTTAATCGTCGCATATTCTCTGAATGGTAGATAAACATCTTGCAAATCATGGAACAACGATACTTGCACGCCATTGCTGTGCGCTTGGATCATGAGTCTACGATTCATTGGCACGTGTGGAGAACTGGAATCGAGAAGAAATGAATATTAAATCGAAGATGTGATTAGAAAAATTTAATTAATCGATACGATTATTTTACCTGACTCCATAGAGAGTGAAGAATATTCCAGCTTCATCTTTCTGAGTATACTGCACCCACATTGCCACTGTTAGACTCTTTCTTGCACCAGTGAAGAATGGAATCACTTGGGATGCGCTACTGCGCGCTGGATCGCTGAAGTACAAATCGTAATCCACTTGGATGGCTGTAGAAATATTACCAATTATATATATATATAAATGCAAAATTTATTTTTATGACGAAAACCAAATAAACAAACAAAAATACTCACACTTTCTGCAATCATCGCCAGTCAAATTGAAAGGACATTGACAGAAGAATTTACCAGTCAGATCTATACATGTCGCTGAAGGTGGACAAGAGTTCTCTTTGCAGTCTATTATATCCTCCTCGCATGTTTTTCCTAAACGACAATCCATAATTACATCTTATCCCACCATATCCTCGTTAAAATCTCTGTAAAATTGTTAAACTAATCACCTGTATACCCTGAAGGACAAATACAAGTGAATCCAGGTCCTTCGTCGATACACGTTGCACCATTCTTGCAAGCGCCAGCTTGACAAGCATCATACTCGTACTGACATCCAATTCCAGTATAATCATCGGGACAAGTACAGTTGAGCCCCGATCCAAAGTCTTGGCAACGTCCATTATGCATGCAAGGATTTCCAATGCAACGTTCAGGTGCAGTCTCGCATTGTTTTCCATCCGTTCCTGATGGACACCTGCTCAACGAACAATTACAAACCATTACAAACAATCCAAATAATTCATTATCCAAAAAGTATTATTATATCTCGATACTTACACGCAGAAGTAGTCCATGAATAAGTCTACACAAGCAGCGTCGTTCTGACAAGGATGATTCTGGCACATTCCAACGTCTATCTCGCAATGGACTCCGGTCCAACCATCTGGACACATGCATTTGAAGCCACCAACCTCGTCTCTGCACGTGGCGCCATTTAGACAAGGATCAGAAGCGCAATCGTCGATGTTGATCTCACACGAAGATCCAGTGTAACCCTCGCGACAGTGACACACAAAGGTGTTGTCCAAATCGACGCAACGATCAGTACCAACAGGACTGCACGGATCGCTCAGACACTCGTCCAGTTCCGCTTCGCATTGAAGCCCGACGAAACCTGGCCTACACTTGCAAACGAATCCCTCGAGTTGATCTATGCAAGTCCCTCCATTCTGACAAGGATCAGAAGCACAATCATCTATAGTGTGCTGACATTGTTTGCCTGTGTAGCCTGGCTCACAAGTACAGGTGTATCCATCCACCTGGTCGATACATTGGCCGTTGTTTCTGCAAGGTTTGCTTGCACACTCGTTGATGTTCGTTTCGCAAGCTGCGCCAGTCCATCCTGGATGACAGATGCATTCGTGGCTGAATAAATTGTCCACGCATATTCCATTGAGACAAGGATTTCCCGAGCACAAATCTATCTTCTCGTGGCATCGTTTGCCGGTGAATCCTGGAGGACAGTCGCAGGTGAAATCGGCTATCAGATCCGTGCAATTTGCTCCCAGCAAGCAAGGCTTCTCAGCGCAATCATCGGTATTGATCTCACAGCTCTGACCCTCCCAGCCTGGTAGACAGTCGCATTTATAGCGACCTTGTTGAAGAGCTACGCAGGTGGCGCCGTTGTTGCAAGGATTTCCACTGGCTGTGCAAGGATTTATCTGCAAGAACACGAACGAGTTTAAAAAAATAAAAGCAATATAGAGAAAATTTCTTTAAAATTCTAACAAACGAATATGAATTATAATCTAAAATCAGACTCACAGTGATATCACAATCAACTCCAGTATATCCAGATCGACAAAGACACGTGTAATTATTGAATCCTGGTTCATCCTTGCACATAGCCCTCTCAGGACACGTGTCATTGGTGCAATCAGACTTTTCTTCCTGGCAATTGATGCCCGAGTATCCATTAGCACACTGACATCTGTATCCCTGTGGCAAATCTATACAAGTAGCTCCATTGTAACAGGGTTGGGAGGCACATTCGTCGATATCGATTTCACATCGTCTTCCAGAGAAGCCAGCTGGACAAAGACACTGAACACCATGTCCCATGGGAACACACAAGCCACCATGTTGGCATACACTGTCAGTACACTGCACAGGTTTGCACTCTTCTCGTCCAACCGCGCCTGGACCATCGGTATACATGTTGGTCGGACATTCGACACAAGTGGTAGCTCCGTGCTGGGGTTGGAAGAAGTCCTTGGGACACTGGGCACAAGGAGCCAATCCTGTGTCAGAGTACATGCCAGGAGAACATTTGGCTCTGCATCGATCTCGACCAGGTGCAGCTGGCTGATAGGTGAAGGTTCCAGCTGGACAGGTCTGACAGTCTTTGTAACCACCCACTGGTGGCTCTCCTGTGTAGCTGTTTCTAGGACACTCCAGACAGGGTACTAGACCCGTAGGAGAGTATGTACCGTATCCACAAACGGGTATACAATCATCGATGCTCTTGGAACCCTCTTCTCGAGTGTACGTGCCAAATGGACATCGTAGACAGGATCCTTGACGATCGCTATTTTGATAAAAGCCTTTGGGACAAGATGTACACTGCTTTTGCTTTTCTCCCGCGAATGTTCCGGCTGGGCAGTGCACTGAAAAGGGAAAACAAAGAAAATCGTCACGTTTGATAGATTTCATGTTTTGATATTATTATGAGGTGTCTACTCACGACATCGTGGAACATCGTTGGTATCCATGTTCAAAACTTCGCCAATACTGCAAGTGAAGCCTCGAGTGATGGACGATTTCAGAGCTCTGAGAGGAGGGCACTGATTGCCAATGGCGGATACGTTTAACAGAGGCTCTATTACCGCGCTGGTAGAAGGAACCGATAGATCGAAGATCAGATTCAACGTGGAACCACAAAGATCGTATAGCTGAGGCTGACGTATAGCTGGGACGATGACGAGGATGAAGTCCATCTGAGACAAATTGGTATATTAATACTTTTACTAACGATTTCCATTAAATTTCGTTCCACAACAATCCAAACCTTCAAAACGTTTTCTTCGAGAAGATACGGTACTGATCTCACGAACGACACGTTCATATTCACGTTCACAGCAGAGCAACGTTGGGTCAGGATATTGTTGAGATTCGTATAATACTGAGACATTAAATCTTGATATTGTGGCAAACAAGATCTTGAAACAGCGCCATTGGCTCTATAAGTCACCGCTGCTACGACGTGATAGTTCGCTTGTTGCGTGTCTGAAATAAAATAAGTACATTAATAGACATTAAATTTTAACAAATGTCAAGGCACGAGGTTTTAGAAGATTAAAGGAAAACTCACTTTCTGAGACACAATCGGGAACGACGGAAGATGGAGTCCAGTGTTTAGCAATGTCACAATTGAATGTCTTCACTGGTGCACCATCGGTGAACCGGAAGCCATTCTTGCAAGTGGCTATACATTGGATTCCCTTGTCTCCAGGAACGCATTTCAATCCTCCATTGGCCGGCGGTTTCAACTCCCAATCGACGCAAGGCGTTGCTTGAACCGACACCTGGAAGTGGCAGGATGCTCTGTTTCCGCTCGAGTCTGTCGCATAAACGGTCACGTTCTCGAATCCTCCGATCGGAATCACTGCTCTTTCCGGGACAAACGTGATCTTCACCGGTCCAGACACATCCGTGGCGTTGATTCTTCTACGAGTCTCGTTAAAATTGACGGAATAACTCTCCTGCTTGTCTATCAACTCTATGACGTAGCTTTGAGGACAGCTAAGTTTTGGCGGTGTTACATCTGTGAACATGATTAAGAAATAATTGTATAAAGAGAATCTTTTGTGTGAAATTTCTTCTTATGGAAAAAGTATCAAGGAATGGTATACCGACCAGGTACGGTGATATTGATCTCGCAAATGGCCACGTTTCCATCGTAATCGAACGCCACGTATTTCACCACCGTGTCCTGGAACACTTTCAACGGTGTCCTGAAACTGTGAGGCTTCACTTCCAAACGAGCGATGCTTCCACTGTTGTCGATAGCTGTGGGTTCAGTGAAGTTCACGGGCAGCAGACCTCCATCCGTTCCTTTCTGTACAATGATCGGTTGTTGAGGACAATTTTGGAATACCGGAGGCTCGTTGTCCACGCAAGGAGAGAAGCCATAATCGTAGCCAAGTAACGGCTCCGTCACTGGTTCCTCGCATCCCATCAGCTCGAACTTCAAGCAGGCATTGTCCATATAACTGACTATTCCAAGGATCACGAAACGAGCTTGAACGTATTTAGGCAAAGTGATCATCGCCAATTCTCCATAATTTCCTGGATCTCTCATGGTCAGGTTGAAATTAGGGAAATAAACTACGTAGTTCTCGATCTCAGCTTGTTTGTAGAAGAATCTGATCTCCGTTGGCCTGCCAACGATGTCGTTCGTCACCACACCTTTAACCAAAATAGCCTTCACCCTGTAAACTTGGCCCAAATCAACACTGACGTAGGTGAAGGCTTCTTGCTTGCCACACCAACCAGTCACCGAATTCAAACGAACGTTCTTGGCTTCGTAATTCGGTCTTTCGGAGGTTGCATTAATGGCTGAGTCGGGAATTCGACCAGAAGCAAGACCAAGAGGCTTCACCACTTTACATTCTGGCTCTCGAACGCACACGATCGGTCGAGGATTGATCAGGATATAGCCTGGCCTGCTACAACCGAATTGAACCTCAGATCCTTGCTCGTAGCTCCTAGCCATTTGGAAGCCATCGCTGGGCCGTCCTGGGTCCTCGCAAACTGGACCTTCGCATCGAAGATTGCCAAAGTCCCAGATTCCATTAGCCTGACACCTGACCACGTTATCATGACGATTCGTCTGCCCTGCCAGTTTGAACGTGTCTTGACAACCGAAAAAGAAGGAAGATTGGTATTTCGTGTCCAAGTATTGGCCATATTCGGCTCCAGGAGTAGGAAGTGGCTTTCCACAGTCGGCTCTTGGGCAAGCTGGTTGAGATCCTGATAACCAATAGTCCGGAAGACCTGGTTTCGGATCGTAGACGCACTGGCGGAAGCCTGAGGTAGCTGTGTTTCGAAGGTATCGACCATTGCTGCCACATTTCAGCGTGACGTTTTGCTTGAACGGCACCAAGACGCTAGCTTCGTCACTACGGATCACTGACAATCCCTCGTTCTTGTCGTCTGGCAACGAGACACACTTGGCATCTGCGAAACATTGTTCAAAACGATTAATTATTATTACTTATGACAAAATTTCCAATTTACTTACATTGACACTCTGGAGTAGTTCCATTCCAAGCTCCACTGGACGTGCAGATGACAGCCGAGGATCCAGACAACACGTATCCAAAGTTACATTGGAATCTGACGAGATTGCCAAAGTGATGTTGTTGCTACACCAAACGATAAAATTATTATTTTTAAATAAATTTTCAAAATGATATAGCTTGGCCTGATCATGCGACTGACCTTGGTCGACAGTATCTTTCCATTGTCTGGCGCCAATATGGGTGGACACATGACCGGTACACAAGTCTTGTTCTTCTGATACAAATCCCCGTCCCTTTCGCCACTCTCGTACTTCTCTATGTAAAAACCAGCGGTTCCATTGCCCTTGTACAACTCGTAGCCCGTGTTGCACATGCAAGCGTAGCTTCCAGGATTGTTTATACATTTCTGATGGCAACCACCGTTGTTGATCGCGCACTCGTTAATATCTGTGCACTCGAGACGGGTGCAGCCCATGATCTCGAGCTTCATACAGGGCGCTCCAACGTAATCCTGGATTCTAAACCTGACGTAGCGTGCCTCGATGGGAACAGGCAAGTTCAAAACGGATAAAGTGGGTTCCAGTATCCTGAACTCTACCGGTGTTCCATCAGGATTGGTGTAATCCTTAAAGGTGTCCGTCAGGTCGTCGGTGTATTGAATTCGAACTGCCGATGTGTAAGCTATGTTTCCGTCCACCCTGGAGACAACCTGTGTACGAAAACCACGGATGATCGTTGGTGCCTTCATGTCGATCATCACCCAGTTTGCACCTGGTTCGATGTTGTTGCCGCACCATCCATCGCCGTTATTCAATCGAACACCCTGAAAGATGACAGGTTGAAGATCGAAGGAAATTTACGCAATTGTATTTTCATTTTCTCGAAATTGAAATCGATGTGGATATATATATATATATTTTACAGTTCTGGTGTATCCATTCTCAGAGCTCGAAACGGTGATAGACTCGTCTGGTATACCGCCATTGATTAACCCAAGATCACCTATAGGCCTACATTCCATGGTTGGAGCGAAGCCAGGTTTGCATTTGCAAGTGAATGCACCGGGGTTGTTGATGCACTCAGTGGAGGCCAGGTCGCACTGACTTGACGCGCACTCGTTAATATCTATGACAGATGTTATATATCTTGATTATTCAGTGTGAAATAATATTCGATCAAAAACAATTTAAACGTAAAATTTGGAAATGTTATTAATAATCTGTCAAATATTCGCAATCTCACCTTCACAAGTAGGGACATTATCGAATCGTTGATTAGGTCCACACTGTATGATGTTAGATCCAGACAATTTATAGCCTCTGTTGCATTGCACTCTTGCCTCATCCCCATAAAAGTATTCTCTGTTCGTGTCGACTACGAAACCATTCTTGATCGTGGGTAGCAACGGGCATTTTGCACCTACACGAGAATCAATCATAAGAACGAAATGTTTCGCAACTTGTTTCGATAAATCGAATACCCACGTGAGCAAGTTGGCACTTCGTCAGACCAGGTTCCATTGCTCATGCATAGGATCACCGGGTGTCCGCTTCTGACGTAACCTGGCTCGCATTCGAATCGAACGATCGTTCCATAAGATCTTCCACCTCCGTTCAGGATAGTAATATTCGAATGTGGCGCTTCCGGAAGTAGAGAACACTGGGACGCTATAGACATCGTTAATATATGTCAGCAACTACGAATAGATTGTCGTGGATAATTAATTTATCATTATTTTGTCATTTGATAGGGATTAAGTCTTGAATAAGTGTGTTGCTTCGAATACGAATAAACAGATCTAATTATATTTGTGGCCATTCTGTACCGTTAAAATAGTAAATAGCTTACGTTATCAACGTTGTTATTCATTTGTAAAATATATGAATAACATTTACACTCAAATTTAATTTGTAAGAGTTGAAGAAACATTATGTAGATGATTCGAAAAACTTTTTTCATTCACCCAAACAAGATGGCTTCTTCTCCCATCTTCCATCAGCCATACAGGAGATCTTCTCGGTGGGTCTAGCAGAAGGGAAGGCGAATCCAGCGTAGCATTGATAAGTAGCCAAGCCTCGATAAGTGACGTTGGAGGATCCAATGGAGAATCCATTGTCGATTTGTGGGACTGGCCCGCAATACACTTCCTGACAATTGGGTATGTACGTGACGGACCAGTTCCCGCTAGGAAGACACTCCGTCGTTATTTTCGCCTTGCCAGTGGCGAATTCTTGGCCAAGGGGACACGAGAACGTCACTGTTGTACCGAATGCCGTGTCTCTGCTCGATGCTAATGCTCCTTCACCGGATTGAAGATGCGGGCAGTCTAGAAGAAAATTCCAAGATTTAAAGAAATCTTAAAAATTTGTCTTGTCGTTAAAAGCGCTCGAATGTCGATATTCATAATTAACAGTACCTGCTGAGAACTCTGCTTGCCAGCCAGGGCTGCTGTGAAGTGCATCAGAGGTGAATCTGATCAGCATCTCTCCACTCTCCGCAGTCAGAGTGATCTTTGGCCTCGTGTTCGATGTGAAACCGCTTCCAGGATGTAAACGGAGCCCGTTCGTATTCGGACCATCGTACACCTATCGGACAAAATCGATTCGTCGAAAACAACACTCTCTCTCCCCTTTTAAACCATCAAAACGATCAGTCTCAGTTACCTGGACAAAGTCGGTCTTGTGAACATTGAAGCTGATGAACTTCAAGGATAACGGCCCGCCTTGAGGATTTTTCACCCTGTACAAGCACTCCTGGTTATTGGGATAGTCGTTCAAGCCGAATGACGGCGATTGGACCGTTCCATTCCTAGCTATGATCGTGGCCTTGCAGCCTTGAGTGTAACGGATGCTGAATCCTCTTCTAGAGTCGCCTAGACTAGTCTTGAGGTAGAGGTACAAGTTGCTTCCGGTTGACATGATCACTGTAGGATTGTCCTCCGACTTGCCAGTCAGCCTGGCTATCGGCCTACTCATCGGCGAATCACCGTCTCTAATTAGGATGTAATCTCGATTCATCTCGAGGTCCAGATCTTCGATCTAAAAGGAGTTATCGAGTACATTTGAAATTTTTTTTTTTTTTTGTCAACTTTTTATATTTAAATATCCGCTATTTAATATTATAAGAAAGAATTCTGAGGTGAAAGTTACGTGGAGTAGAGAAATTTCTCTTTTTGAGAATTCGAAGCGATGTTAAATCCGACAATTTGTGATACTTCGAAACACAAAAGAAAAAAGATGTACATCGAAATTATTCGGTTATTTCTTTTGTCGTAACACGTACTTCGAGGGACATTATGCGACCAGGTTGAGCTTGCAGGATGTACAGACACTCCAATCCTCCAGGATAATTCTGAGGATATCCCGGAGAAGTGAGAACTTGTCCTTGAGGTGTTGCACGGAGGATTCCGCCACAAGTTTGCGGTTCCGTTTTCCACGAAGCGCGGAATCCCTTCCTCTCCACGGAGGAATCTGTGCTGAATTTGATAATCATGAAATTCGAGGCGGATACGAATAGTTTGTTGCTCAGCTCTTGCTTGCCCGAGAGCGTCGCAAGGTTCACGGACTTCTCTTCCGTTCTACCACCAACCAGAATCTGCACTATGTCGAAGCTCTTCTCCGTTTCGAATTCTTGAAACTGGAAAGAACGAAGATACGAATCGATATTAATATTCAGAATCCTCCGATTTTTCGTTTCGTTTAGGAATATTTCGATGATCGTCTTCGATTCGGATAATTGAATATTTGCAATTTCCATTTTAACTGTGAACAGTTTTTAGAACGTTCGAATAAAGAGAAATATAAATATTTATCTTTCCTCTAACATTTGCGTAATTGAATCTTTACACTCTTCGTAACGACGAGATAAAAACGAATCGCTCGAAAATCAATAAATTTCAATACGAAATTTCAAACGGATACAATTTCGTTCAGAATTAAAACGATTGTTAAAAACAAGGAACGTAGCCCCTCCCCGGTACCTGTAACAGGATATTATGGCCTTGAGGGCCCTCCAAGGTCCACTTGCAGTTGCTGAGGGGTGCATATTTGTGAGGATAATTAGGACTCTCGACGACGTCCCCGCTGCTGGCCATGTAAAACTGGCAATTAGCCGGGCAGTCTATTTCGTCCGAGAAATCACCACAATCATCCTGTTTGTCACACTTGAAGGCCGCGTTCACGCACTTCCCGTTCGAACAGTGAAACGAACCTGGGGGGGAAATTCATCGATTTGATCTGATTTCCCGGCTTGTTTCGCGGCGAAATAGCGCGACAATTTACCAGCCGGGCAAGCGTTGGCACGGCACATGAAAGGAAGCAAGGATTCGCACGTGGTCAACTCCCACGTTTGTCGGTCATCCGTCAACGCGACGTCCACGCATTCACCTGATTGCGGATTCGGCTGCCTCGGCGCCCAGAAACCTGAATACCAAAAATAGTGTTCAGACGCCGTTCTTCTTCTCGTTTTTGAAATTGACTCGTCGAAGTTTGAGGAAGCTTCTTTTTCTTTTTCTTTTTTTTTTTTTTTGGAACTTGGAATTTTTTTGGGATTTAGATTTTTCAAAATATACGAAATTCTCAAAATACGTGTTGGAATTGTAATTTGCAACATCGACTCGTGGAATGTTTTTACGAGTTTTAAACGAGGGGCTTCTGTTGGGAAGAGAAACAGAAATCTTTGGGTTTGAAGATAAGGAAAGAAATGTTATGCAAATGTATGATGCGCCAGACGGTAAATTGCAAGCTTAGGCCGGAGTAGACGTAAAAGAGGCGGTATCTGGGCATTGTTGTGGGAAAAGTGTGTCTTCGTGCCGTATACACGATGCAGTTCCGCGTTTCCGTGACCTCGATGAAAACCGGCCGGGCTGCACGTGCGTTCGATCGTTAGAAAAACGGTCGATCCGGCTCGCAATTTTGGATCAACATTCTAGAAATAGATCCTATCTTTTCTGCATCGTCCATCAATCTTTGCTTTCTTTCCCCTTTTTTAAATTTCAACCAATTTAAGAATTCTTAAATTCCGAGTTTTCTTCTGAAAAGAAAAAGATCTCTTATCTGAATTCCCTATCATCAGTTCTAAAAACTCTTGTTTCTCCTCCCTCTCAAATTTCAATTCCACAAAGCTGAAGCCAAAAAAATTCCACGTTGCCAAACAGGTCACGGTTTCGAAGAACCGTGGCGCCAAGGAAGGAATTTAAGAATCACGGGGTAAAAAACGGGTATCAGTGGTGGAAGCGGTGTGTCTGTATGTGTCGAGCGAAAACACGATTTTACAAACCGGCGTATTGGGAGACGAGCATTCCAGCGGCCGATTCGAGCGTGTTGGTCCGTAAATCGTCGAGGGAGGCCAACCCGAGCCAGTAACGATCCAAATGCCGGCCGATCATGCTCGCGGACATGTTGTTCTCGCTGTACGACTCCACCACCATCAATTCGCTCCCGTACCTGTAATCGCACGTCAATTCGTCCATCTATCGCTCCTTTCCAGCCTTCAATAACGTTCCTTCTATCATTTCTCCGCCCCATGTTTTCTATTTTCCGTACACGTTCGATCGTGCACGACTCGTTCGATAAGAAACAGGAATGGAAAACAACGATTGCCGTTCTTTATTTTATTGAAAAATTTAAGAGAAACATTCTTGAGTGAAATTTATTATTATTATTTATTAGATGTGTATAATTCCTTCATGTGTTAGGAAAGTAAACGATCGACGAATATCTTTATAATTTCTTAAGTTGTATTTCGATTAATCTTAAGAGGATTAAAATTAGAGAGAGATATTACAAAGAGTATTGAAAGAACGTTTCATGAAAGCACGGTGAGTAGGTTATCGACGATTGATCCACTTACCGCCTGCATAGCTCCGCCGCCTTTTCCCAAGAGTGCCTGATGTTGAAGAATTTGTAACAATGTATGCCTCTCAATTCCCATCCTGCGCGAGAAAAATACAACGTTGCATTATCAATTGCACTTCCTCCTCGAATACTTTTGAAATGTTGTTTTATATATATATTCCTATCTTCTAAAATATCTTTCGCCAAAAATTAATATTCTCAAATTTGGAAGGGGGATTAGAGATTCATCAAAGTGACGATATATATAAATAATGATAAATCTCATGGGGTAAACAATGCTTAAGCAATAAAGGATCGATGATCGCAAACTCGATCGATATACAGTGTATCTATGATAACTTTGGCGCGGGTTCGAATGCAGGAAACGCGGTTAACCGGTGACCCGTACAGACAGTGACGGACACAACGACCTCGATCGTTTTTAATACCACACGGCACACGAGAGTCAAAGGTAGGTCTGTGGGTAAGCGGGTAACACATTGTAGGGGAGAATCGAAGACGAGTCGGAACGAGTTTCTCGCAAAGAATACGTTGTCCTGATTATTTTATTCCTGTATTTTTAATACAGGTTCTTTTTTATCGTTATTTCTTATCAAAGAGTTTAGGATCATAGAATATCGAGTATATTGAGATTCTTTCATTCAAGTCTGAGTCTCTGCGCGCACACAATCGATACAACCTGCGTTGAACTCACCGGCACAAACACGCGATCGCGGCCTTCCTTTCTTTTAAAAGGTCAAACGGCCATGTATGTGCCTTGTATGCGGCTCTCCTCGCGCCCATTAGCATTTCTCGATCGAACCAACGCGCGCAGAATATTTTCTTCTAATATTAAAACGTCCCTTCCCCTTTTCCCAATCATCTGCGACGAAGTATTCTGCGGCGTGACAATCTCGAGGAAGAATCGCAAGTTATTTTGATGCAACTTGTTGCACTTCTTTTAACGCGCGAGAAAGAAATTCATATTAGATATTACAATTCTATTATATCTAAAATTTATCAATTGTCAAATGTTACAATTTTTAATTAAACCGATCGATTTCTTACTTTTTCCTCAAGTCAAAGAAAAATCGTTCCTGATCATTGTTCCCCTTTCTTATTTGTTACAAATAAAATAGCGTTTATAAATACCACGATCGAGGTACAATCATGCAAAATGATTCTCAATGATTCTCCATGCTTCGTTTCTTCCATCTTCTAAAAGATAAAAATTCATCCTACACATACATGTTATTCGAATGAAAAAAAAGAAAAAAAAAAAGTAAGATTCTAATGGGAAATAAAAAAAAAAGTAAAACGAACCGTGTGTCGAATAAATCACGCGAGGGACAATGAGGATAAGAGTTCGGCCATTCGTACACACTTCGTTGCTCCACTTTTCCTTGTTACTGGCAGCGCAATTAAGTAGGTTGCGCGTATGACGCTACTTGATCGTTTAACCGTGTTCCCCGACGTTTCGATCGAAGCCGGACCTGAGGCCGGCTACGAATCAACAGCTTTCGGATGCGAAAACAACTCTTTCCTAACCCGTTAAGGGGAGGTTCGAGAAGCCTTGGAACCACGCTCGATAACTTCGAAGCCGACTCGCCTGCGGATCTTTGCAGAAAATAAAACCTTTGTCCAAGGTGGAAAGGATTAAGGATTAAGGATTGACGAGATAAAATTATAATTCGTATCGAAGGATATACATATAATCTTTGCAACTTTCTTTTTTTTTTAACCTTCGCTCGTGAAGTTTATGACTCGTGACTTTGTTTTTCTTCTTTAGTATACTGCCAGTTATTGGAATATTTAATTATCGTAAATTAAACGAATTTCGAGGATTATTCATATATTTTTTTTTCAAACTTCAATTATCAATTTTCAAGATTCAAATAATAGAATGATCTGCTCGATATGGCTGTTTTAATTTTAATTCTTTTCTCGTTGATGATAATACTTTAAATAAATAAAATGGGAAAAGGTAGGAACAAATTTCCTTTTTCGAATATTTATAACGACTAAGAATTGTATAATTTTTATTCTTTTTCGAAGAAGAAGTTGAAATTCGTGTTGTTAAAAAAAAACTGAAAGCTTCTCCAATTCAGCTTCGTTCGCATTATATTAAAAATACAAACTTTCTATTCGTGGAATAGCGCATCTGTGCTTTCTTAAGATGAAAGAGAAATTCTAGCGAATTCCTGGACCAAACGGCGGACAATGGGGAGCCGCCTTAAAGCGTTTTAAAGCATGACCTCGGTCCACGAGTTTAGCAGTCTACCTGGCCGGATACCAGGGACCACCAGGTGCGACCTTTTCAAGGCAACCCGATGGTCCCGCCCTCGGCCCAGTATTACCTGCTTCGATTCGCCTCGAAAACGTATTTCCAAGTTACTCACCGTTCGGACAGGTGAAGACGTTCGTGGTAGGAACAACCTGTAACAAAAAAACGTGGAAAACGCGTTAGAAACGATTTTACGACGCTGTGACTCTCTTTCATGCTGGTTCAGTGTGACAAGAAATTTGTAAACAATTCGCGCTGTCCGATTTTTCCGTAGAGGAATCCTTTTTTTCTCTTCAAGAGAAACTTGTCCACGAAAAAAGTAATTGACTCGATTTATTAATTTTTTATGCACGGAATAAAATAGAATTCCGTTTGTTTTAAGGGATGAAAACGATTGTTCCTCGAAGGGTCAACGAACAATTGTTTCCAATGAATGAAATAATAGACAGTCGTGAAGTGAATCGATCAGAGGTAACTTTTTATTTAGAAATTTGTTTAGACAACAGTTGAGGAGCGGGGTTTGTATGTAAATGGGGAAATATCCAGAGAATCGTTTCTCGTTCACCCCATTCCCACCAATAATTAATTACAACGTAACAATATCGACGCGCATCGTACAGATTTCTCTATCAGAATTTAAAAAGAAGAAAATAATATTTCACACGAGTCGTCGAGTCCTAGCGACTTCGCTACGATTCCGCTTCGAGGACGTTTACGGTTGAGAACGTGGGATTTAAGTTTCGAATCGGAGGAGCACGGAAGAGCGCGGGAAACGCGAGTTACGTCGATTGCATAAAAGAAACGAGGATGGTTCAACGCTGCCACGTGACACTTGGAGGAAAGTTCTCTTATTCAATCTTACCTTTTAAGAGGATTTATTTTTTAAAATTTTTCTAAATTTGTTACCCTTCCAAAGTTTTAAATAGTTTATTTTTTTTTTTAAAGGTTTCGAAGATTTTTTTTTAAAATTTCAAATTTCATTCGAATCGATGGGTATCTTTGTAGTTTCGAAAAATGTTTCGAATCGTTCAATAAAATAGAGATCAAGGACTCTTTCCAAATGCTCAAAGTATTTTCACACCGATTCTGAGAAATGCCGAATCGTTGCTCGTTGAACAAGAAAAAACGTGGCCGAACTTAAAATAAACAAATTTTTGACTCTTCTTGACTCTTCTCATCGACCGGATCAAACGGATCTACGGATGATCTCGAATGATGCGGATCGGAGATAGGGCAGCATTGTTATTCCGCACACGGGTGAAAGTGAACGAGGCCAATCCAGATCTTTGTTTTGCGTTCATCCTCACGCCAGAAAGCGTGGACGCATGCGTGGAACAGGAGAGCCTGGGCTCCTCGTGAGTTTTCTTCGCGTACCAGAATATCAGTGACATAACGGTGTGCTGCATTCCGAGGAGAGGTGCTCGTGAGAGGAGAAACGGAGGCCGATGGAATTCCACGCGAACTAACCGATTACTGGTATCCAGTATGCCGAAGGATCTTTGTACCACTTTCATGCAATAAATAAATATATATCTTATTTTGTATCCCAACAGAAGCGTAGAAGTGTAATTGGTTGGATTTTATTTCGATCGTTTCAAACTTTGAAAATTTTGAAATATCTTCCAATACTTTATATAGTTTGTGATAGAAAATTGCGGGATCTATGTGTGCACGAATCATGACTCGAAGCAAATTGCCAGAGAAGAGCAGAGTATTATCGAACAGTGAACCTAACCTCAAACGAAACGAATAAAATAGGATTGATTTCGAACTTTGAATATCTCTGAACCACCGAAAACCGTTATGGAATTGAAGAGAGAGCTCGTTCAATCACTTTTCTCGAGAAAAATGCTAAATGAAATGTTCTTTTTTAACTTTAAGAAGATTAGAAGCAGAAAAAAAGAGAACGATATTTCTCGTTGACACTTCCTATATATCGAAAAATATTGCAACGGTTGGTAAGACTGGTCGCACGTCGAATAGGGCACACGCGTGTATGCTTACCTACACGCGGGCTGAAATTCACTTTCACCTCTCACACACGCCACACATTGCACGTCCCGGGCAAACGGCCAAGCAATGGTGGCGACTCCCGTGGACCCCGTCAATTACTTCGTAATCCTTGGCTCAATTTCTCGAAGAGAATCTTGCCGCATCGAGATCATATTTTCCATCCGAGAGAAATCTCGATTACTCTTTGCGTGTCGACGAACAGTTCTCGGATTATACCACTTCGGATATAACATACCTCGTATTACGATTTTTATATTGGATTGGATAACGCTAGATCGTTATGCATTTAGAGAAATTTAAAAATAGGATTGAATAAATTCTCTAATTTTTGGGTTATTACTTCGTTTTTCGAGTCAGAATTATTCGATCCTTTCGCGATATTTGTTTCGAGAGAAATTAATGCAAACTGTCGTGATCAATTCTAAAATTTCATAGATCTGAATTCTATCGTGAAACGATCGAAACGTTTATTCGTGAAGAGACTGAACGGAATCGAAATGATTCGGACTGAAACTCGAGTGAAAAAAGATAGGAACGGTAAATTTTCGACCCGATTTCAATGGAAAAAAGGCATGCGGCAAACAATGCTGGCCGCGATGTCATCGAAAAACTATAACGGAATAATAATCGGCCGCTCACCTGGGACTCCGTTAGCTGAAGATGGCACAAGAGGACGGCGACCCACACGGCCGCCAATTCTCTTATCAGCATATTCCTGCAACAGAGAAGAAAAGAGTCTCGTTTCAACAGGCTGTTGTTCGTTAACATCGGTCGTTCGTTAACATCTGGTTAAAGAGAACACGAAGTGGGAGGGGAGGGGAGGAAAGGAGGGACGAGTGTTTGAACAGCGATGTGTGGCACGAGGACTTGTGCAAAGACCTTGACACTTTCGAAATACATTGTGAACGATGCTTGTCGGCAAAGTTGAATACAAAGGTGTTTTATTATTTCCTTCTTTCTCGAATTCATCTGCGTTCAATTAATTTTACATAACCTGTTTTTCCTAACCTAATTATCAATGACATTCGACACGGTTCTATCGTTACACGCTCCTTCCATTATGCAGATCTACAATTTTTCGATCGAAATTCAATTGATCGATGTCGAATACCTCGTATCGAATAATTTTCCACTCTCTTTTGAATGGAGTTTTTTTTATGGGATATGAAGATAGCGAGGATCAAAGGGGAGGAATAATTAGAGAAAGTGAAACCGTTTCGAAGAACGTAGCGATCTTTCCATTGTCCATGAAAGGATAACTTATTCAAGAGATGTTAAAGAGATGTGAAAACTGGTAAATAAATTTGGTAAGAAAAATTTCTCGATACTTTTTCATTTCGTTTCGATCGAATCAATACGATCGATGTGAAAACTTCTTCAACGGTTAATATTATTAACGCGGTGTTTAACGATGCTTATCGCATGCCTACGAAATATGCGGAAGACAAAGTTGATCTATGTATAGGGTATACACCGGTTCCCATAAAATTCCTTACGGTTTCTGCGGCTGAATTGTGGCACACCAGTTTGCATACCTTACCGCGTAACCGAGAAGCGTGATAAATCTTCGTGGACATCGAGTTATTATTTAATGACGTTGCACTGTACCGGTCACTCTCCAATAAAGAGATTACGTCGCTTATCTCGATGATTTTTTTCGAATACCCTCCATCTGTTCCAAATAAAAATTCTCTTCGTGAAACAAGAAAGAATCGAAAAAACGATTTATCAGCCATCTCTTAATCAACAAAAACGAAGCTTCCCTCTTTACGATTCCACTTTGATTCAAAATCAAAATCAGCTCGAACAGCTTAAAATGGGAAAATAAAATTCATCGTCATTACCATCAAAATCAAAATCACCAAAATGACCAAAACTACGATCATTCCTCATTCGAGGTCCAATATATAATCATTCGAAGAAAAAATAGGAAAAATACGAAAACCTCGAGAGACGGAATCCTCCGGAAACACGTTTCCATCGGACCCCTCCAAGAACGAAGCAAACGAAGCGCGACGGAGGAGGCCAACGACTTCGATTTCCCCGTTGAATCCGCCACGTGAACGGCGCGTTGGTCGCCGAGTTATATACGCACACACTGCCCGTTGGGAACCGTTATACAGCCACCGATAATCGGCAGAGTCGCGGCGAGGCGAAGGTGGCAGAAGCGTTTGACTCGGCCAGATTACGCCGCAAGCGTAATCGTAATCCCCGCCGCGGCCAGCCTAGACGATCCACGCTTCCTGTCGATCGCGGCTAACGGGTCTTCCACTCGACATGTTCGATCCAACCTTCGCTCGGGATAGATGAATAAAATGTGAATTAGAAATGGCGACCCAATTACGATACAAAGTTTCGTATCGAGAGTGGGAAACAATCGGCGGTTGCTGGTTCCTTCCTAGCTGGTACCGTTATCGTCGTTTTCTGCATTCGTTTCCGTTTTGATTAAAATTTGTCCGCGAATGGACGAAGTTTGAAGGTATGGATAGACGTTTCAGGAGGAATCAATGGAATTGAGTATTATCGGAATTTTAGAGAGATTTGATTAATCGTTGTTGTGGAATTTGGAAAATTGGGTCTAAGTGAGTAGAGAATTTTTTTTTTTTTAGTAATGTGAAAAATGATTCATTGGTTGAAAGTATGGATATTTTTCGGGCGGTTAAATAAAAATGTTAAAATTTTTTAAACGCATGTTATAATATTCGATGGCATATCTCGATGAATTATTTTTAGATCAAATAGATATATCGCGGAATAGAATTTTATAAGATAATTATTCAGCGAATATTTGTTCAATTACTCTCTTTTCCTGCTTCTTAAAAGAGAGGAGGAACGTTTTTTCCTGCGAGATTTATTAATTAGTTTCTTTTCGAAATCTCTTGCCTAGTTTCGGTACAAGTAAAAGTATTTTTACAATCTGCCTTTTTCCCAATATTCGTTAAAAAGTTGGAGATGAATGAACGAGGCTCAAACTTTTTTTTTTTTTTTGAAGTGGAAGTGTTTTATCCTTAACTTGGAGCGACGAGAATATTAATATTCTCGGCAAATAGAAAAGACGGTGACGAGATAAATTAACATGCTTTCACGAATTTTTTCAAAGTTTCTATTTATACATTCGTGTACGAGGATATTCTTACGTAGGAACTTAAATAATTAATTCTATTCATCGGATTATTTTACTCACGTTTAACAAACGTTAATTAAATTTATATTATAGTTCAGTCGTACGAATATATGATTAAATCCACTTATCCGAATTTAGACTTCATTTACTCGAGCGAGAAGTTAAAAATAAGGAATATAATTGGAGGATTTCTACGAATTTGCCCAGTTATATAAACTGTATACTTCTCATTAAGTTTATTTAATTGCTTCCATCTTCATCGTCTTTATCTCCATCTCGCTTATAATTTAATAAGTGAACTTTGATATTTTTGTATACCAAGTTTTTTTTCCCAATTATTTATTTCAGTCTTCATCATCCAAAGATGATCGAATAAATTAATATAAAGTTACCTATGCAGTATCTTTTCTTATTGTTATATAAGATTACATTATGTAAATAGCATAGTTCCATCAATATTCAATAGTCTCAATATTCCAAACTCTAACTTCGATTCGTCCATAAAAAAAAATTTAAGTTAAAAGTTAAGTCGACGTTAACTTTCAACAAAAATTATCCGCACATGTTTCATCATTACATAAAACGGACGATATCGTTCAATAACTCATCACGAGAAGCATTCGAAAACCTGTTTACCAAATCCTTCCTAATCCACGGATTATTCAATTATTTCTCATCGACAATATTCAACTCCTTGCTTTTTCATAAATTGCATTTACTCGATCGTATTATTCAACAATTCTGGCGATATCGAGAAGCTTCGAAAACCTGTTACACAAGTTACCAAATCTTTCAATTTACGAACTATCCCACAATCTCAATATTCCACAAATGGTTAAGGTTAACTTTCGACGAAAACTATCCACGCGTGTTTCATCGCGTAAAATAAATTTCCACGATACTCGAAAAACCTGTTACAATCTTTGCCAAATCTTTCTATTTACGAATTGTATCCATAACCTCAATCGGCAATGCTCAACCACGATTCCACAAACTGGTTAACTTTCGACGAAAAGCGTGTTTTATTGCATAAAGCAAATTTCCACGATAATTATTCAATAACTCATCATCGAGAGGCTTTATTGAGAACAGGCTCGTTACACGAGTTACCAAGCATCTCGAAACCACGGTAAGACAAGAAATCCGGACGTTTGCACGTGCACGCACGCAGGGTACGCGCGACGAGTTTGCTGCTAATTGCGAGCGCGCGAGTGACGCAATCGGTCGGTGAGAAGCGCGACGCACACCCACGTCTCGTGGAAACCCGGCGAGCGAAACTTTGTTATTATTTCGCTCGAGAATAGTTGATCGTCGCGCCGGTAGAAGCGCGCCTTTATGCAACGCTCCATTGTTCATCGCGATTGCGAAGACGAGGCGTGTAATTGGCCGAGCAGATGTTTGGAAACTTTTCTGGGCTACGATACGTCGATGGGAGCAAGGGCGTATGGCGTATATTTATTCTTATAGGATGCTTCTTTGACGACGATGTTGATGTTATTAATTGTTTCAGCAACATCGCGTTATTATTATTAATTGGTTCGTCGAGTTAATTGTTTTGCATTATATGGCGTGTATAATTTTGTAGTTATTTCGTGTTAATGGAAAAAAAAAATATATGGAGGATATTTTTCGTTTGATGCTTTCGAAAAATAGCAGTAGCAGTTTATAGAGTAGAAAAAGAGGAAAACTCGAGGGAGCAATCAGAGTATATCAAATTAAAAACGTTCCTCTTCGTGTTGTTGCTCCTTCCGCCGTACGAATTACCCTCGATTTACAAAGTAACTCGTTACACTCGTTTATCAATTTGCGTATAAATTCGCAGCCGGAAGAATTTAATTTATCGCAATTAGGAAATCGAGGGATTATCAAACGAAACTGATGAAAGAGACAAAACTGAGTAACTCGACGAAACCAGTAGAAAACTAGGTATGGAGAATCGAATCGTTCCGCAACAGAGGAAATTTCGACACATCCTGAGAAATCTTTCGTTGTACAATTC
This sequence comes from Apis florea, assembly GCF_048593485.1. Lineage (NCBI taxonomy): Eukaryota > Metazoa > Arthropoda > Insecta > Hymenoptera > Apidae > Apis > Apis florea. The sequence goes on along the minus strand of NW_028256542.1, from coordinate 1,911,675 downwards.
ATAATAATAAAAGAAACATCAACCGAGGTATCGTTGTAAAAGCTAATTAAGTCGAAAATGCTTTGGTTCATGGCTCGAATTAGAATAATCGCAGGTAGATTGCAAGGTGGCCGACAAAAAAAGACAAACTGGAGGGAAACCAGGCGGCTGTAGGTCAGTACTAGAAAGTATTCGGATTTCCTGGTTCACGGCACGAAACGGCGCGTGTAAAAACCGAGCAGCCAATCTCTCGGTGTGAAACTACGTGCACGCGTAGTTCGTGTGATTATACGTGATTCGAAACGATGATATTTGTGAATGATGCAAAGAGAAGTGAGGAAACGAAGGAAAATAAAAACGAAATTGCGAGAATGCTTGGCCGCCATTTCGGTCGGTCGAAGGTTTAGAACGAAGTCGTTCGAGATGAAATAGGATTACTTGTTTATTAAAGGAAATTTTAAATTTTCTTTCGACATCTTTTCACGATCGAAACGTGGTTAACAAACACGAGATTAAATTCATTAAATAGAATTAGGTTTGTAGGTTGGTTTTTATTCGCAAAAATTCAATGAGAATTCAGTGGAGAATTCTAGAGTTCGATTCGAAAATGGATCTAACTTAAAAATTACAATTTTGAGACTTAATTGACCTTCTTAAAAAAAGAAGAAATGAAAAATTCCATTTTCTATTCATCGCAAGGAGATAATTGAGATCTTAACTGGTAAGATCCGTTCCAGAAAATTATTCTCTTCGTGCAACTCGATCATCACGTTAAAACATCAGATAGTTTGAGCCGTTTATCGATTCGAAGCCGTTTGCCATATCGTAACTGCATCCTGCGGGGAAATTTATCTCTTCACCTCTGCGGAATATGCTATGTCGAATAACGGTTTCAACGTAACCAGGAAGTTCTGTTAAAACGGTAATTACGATGATACTGGAAACATACTTTCTAACTGGATCCAAGGCGATATAGTTTTAACAGCTGTTACGTCAGCATGAATTAACTTTGCAATTTGCATTCAACTGAGTGCACGAACAGAGTCCAATTATATTATTTTCATCGTTGAATCATTCGCACAATCTGAATAGAGGATATATGCGTGTAGAATACAATCGATAAGCGTTTCATATGCAGTTTTTTAATTAATATATTACGAGTATCGATATCTAACGATGCAAATCTTTCAATTTGAGATATTAATCGAATTGTTAAAAAAATTGTTCGATTAATATGGTATAATGCAACATTTTTAGTGCAATTAATATAACTTGAATTTTAGATTCTCTCGAGATACTTTAGATTGCTCGTTCTATACGATATAATAATTTATACAACGAGCTAAATCGTATTAAATTATTCCTTGCGAGAATGCAAACATTCGAGAATCGATCCAAATTATTATCCATCTATAATCAACAGTTTGTTCGAGCATCAAAGTTTCGCTTGTACAAATTGAACGAACATAAATTTATTTCTAAAGGAAAGATGTTCTTAAACAATTGGCACAGAAATGTCGTCGAACTTTAGAAAAGTTACGAGTGTCACAGGACGCGGTTAGTATCGTCCAACGACCACTTCCGCCGCCTTAGATGGACTTTCGCGGCGACTTCCGTCCTGAGACCAAATTGGTAATCGATACCAAAGGCTTCTCGATTCGAAGCACGAAGACGCTGACCTTCGTCGCGGGTTTTATGTAACCCGTTGCAGGTAATGATGAACGTCGATTCGAAATTCTAATGGAATTACTTATAGAACGTTTTTTATATTTCAAGATTATTTTTTTTACATATATAATCTTGATCTTCTTAATCTTCATCTTTCATTTTTATTGTAAATATCGTTAAAATAATAAAAGTTAATTTTTTATTAGATTTGTGACAGGAATCGATATACACAGTTACACTTGTAATAAATGAGTATGATCAATATTTCATTAATAAACTTTCTAGAAAAGTGAAATTGGCAGAAATTGGCGGTTCATTCGTGAATTGGCAATAAAATTGTTCTACTCTATTTTTCTAAGAAAAAAAAAAAAAAAGAAAAAAGTTCCAGTCGACTTTTACTTTTTTTTTTCTTTTTCGCGAAAAATAAGCATAGGAACAAGGCGAAACTTTTACTCGGGATACTTAAATTAACTCTTTCTCTACTACCTTTTCATCCACTTTTTCCTCGCAGTAAAGACCGCTCTTATTGTATTATATAAATAATTGCATTCCTCGGACGAGTAATCACGCAATTTCGCCTTCCCTTCCACCGATCCACCTCGCGTACGGATCATTTCTTGGCTAACCGGTGAAATCAACGTTAAACGTATCTAACCGATACATTTTAGTGGCCGCGAAAGCACTCGACACACAATTAAAATCTCGTTTCTGCAACGAGCGGATGGTTTCTTAATTTCATTCTCCCACGGGTGAACGAGCAACCGACAAAAGGAAGGCGTCTATCTGTTCACTTTCGTTCGCGGATATTGGCGAACCTCATCGACGTGTATTGCTTGCATATCGATTCGCTCGACCACAGATTATATATCGAATACTTGGGACAATTTATTATTTCTATTATTCTGTCATTGATCTTTCTTTCTTAACTTTCCCTGTTTCTCATCTTTTGTCATTTATTTTGTTACTCAAGATTAGCTATATACTTTGCTTCTTTAATTTCTAAATTAAAATAAGGTGCCACAGCTTTTTCTTAACCTTCCGTCATTTCATTTCCGCGAAAGTAAATATAGTTGTACGGAATAATAAAGTTTCGATTAATCGTTTAATAAACGAGATATTTTATTTTGGAATAGAATAGATTTAAAGGTGTTTGTTGTAAGAAAATTCCTTCAAATTCCATATTTTTCTCTTATATTGTACTTTGACTCACCTCAGATTCTATTAAATTTAGAGGAACAAATAATCGAACGCTTCGTCACGGATGGAGAGCTTGATTTGACCACCTTCGAATAATCAACAACAACTCCAATCTTTCAGCTCAACTTTTCCAATAAATTCCACGAAGAAATTTTATTTTCCCATTTTATTTGTAAAACGTTTCGATTCGTCATCTAAAACCTAAAAAGATTATTCCAATTGAACGACTCCTTGATCATTAAACTTTTTTTTTTTTTTTTATTAATCATGCCGGTCGAGTGTGTTGTCCCGTTAACCGTTGAACGACCACGAGGATCAGTCGACGATGACCGGAAATTAGATCACATCCTCGACGACGCGTGCAGGATTTTTCGACGAAAGGGCAACGCGTGCATCGCGTTTATGGTGCAACGATGCGAGGTAATTGGGTCACGCGTCGTCGGCTCATTCATCGAATGAAGACGAACGGGGCATCGTATCGATTGCAGTTTTCATTTCTCGCGTGTTACGAAGTAATAAGAGAATTTATAATTTATAATTATAGTTAGTTTCTTCGAATTCAATGAACTTTTCTCTCTCTCTCTCTCTCTCAATTTATATTTTTATTATCTTAATTTTTACATAGTCAGTTCGATTCAGCGTCTCGTCTTGGCGATTCTTATTCCACTCTTAGCCTCGACACAAGCTACGTTTCATTTATCCATTCATGCAATTTGGAAATATCAGGAAAAGAGTGTCTTTTTTGAAATGTAAATGCAGAGACAATTTCAATTTCTATTTTAAACGTCTCGCAACCAGTTTCCGCAATTGTCAAGCGATGCATCGACAATGTGTCACGTGTTTAGCGCATGCTTCGAAGCTATATATATATATCATATACATACGCTTTTAAGATCACAAATCGCCTTGTGAATTATTCGACTATAGCCAATCCGAAACAACTTTCGATAAAATTCTTGACGAAGAAAGGAATCAAGATCGAAATCTCGCCGTTCCCTTTTAACGCATAATTTCACGAATCGAGAGAATGGAAATTTGCAGGTGTCGGACGTTGGACAGGGGGGGGTTTAAGTTTTCGTTGCGGACGTTTTCAGCCACGTTCTTGTGGGAATGGAACGGCAGGAGGAAGTTGGAGAGCCGCCTTTGTTGCGAGGGGAGCCCTCTTCTTACCCTATCCACGTTACAGACGCGTTCACGAGCGTGCGTTTAATTTCGCGTTGCGCAGCCCGGCCCGACATCTCACGCGAAGCTTTCTCGTTAAAAGCAATTTCGACTGGAAGAATCGAGCCACGGCTTTTACTTCTCTTCGCTTCCTGTTCGTGAATTCGAGCCCTATTCATTCGGAGAAAAATAATAACTTTCATTCAGAACGAGATTTCAATTTAACACGAATATTCTTATTATTGATCGAAAAATTTTCCCCGTCCTCGCATCTCGTCACTTTTCCTTTCCGAAAATTGGAATTCTCCGTTTGCAATACTCGTCGCTGCCAACCGGCAATGCAAATATCCAACGATGAGGAAAGAATCGAGCTCAGAAATCCAACACGCTCGACATTCTCCAAGCCCCTTTCGTCATCCGGATTGTGCAAGCGCATTCCTAGTTCCTTCCAAACCCACGTTGTACATCGAAGGAAAGAGCAACAGGTGAATTAGTCTCCTCGAATAAATCTAGAAGAGACTATCGATTCTTCCAATTTTATTCTATTCTACAAAACTTACACCTAAAATTTCCTCATCATTTTAAGACAAAAGTGCTTTATTTACTTTCAATTCCAATCATTCTGGTCCTCCAGAATTAAGATTTAATGCTTCGAAAGCAAGAATACCAGTCGAGCTAATCGCCATTCCAAGTTGGATAAATTCCGATTAATTATCGACGTTCCATCAGTTGCTCGATTTTCCTTTTCCTATATATATATATATACATACACTGAACACTCTACCGTTAACGCCATTAATATTCCACTCATTAGCCGAACGAGTTCGACGAGCGTGATTATCGTGGCGCTGGCAACGAGCAGGGACGAGGCAAGTCCTCAAGGACAATACGTTAGGAAGCAAACGATTCGAGATATCTCGCTCCCTAATGAGAGACGCCCCTCCACGTTGGAGGACGTTGAAATTTACCGTTGGACAAAGTGTACAATACATAGATGGATCGAGGTTCGAACCTTCGTCGCATTTTTATTCGCAATGAGTTTATCCTCCTTCTATTTTTATTAAACACGGCTTAGTGGTTAATGCTTGGCGAAATTCGTGCCTTCGTTTGGGAGAGGAGGGGAAGGAAAACGTTGAAAATATTCGCCTCGTTAAAGAGGATGATCTCTTGATATGAAACAAACGAAGATAAAAGTAGGGGAAGTTGCAAAATTGAATTGCGTCTGAAATATACGTCTGTCTGATAATATTTAATTAAATTAAATGTACCCTTTAATCTGATATAATAATTAATTAATATATATTTTTTTGATCTGAATCTGCATGATAATGCAACGTAAGGAAGAAAAATTTATTCTTCCTCGAATTTATTCCAATTTATTATCTACCATCTGTAATTCTAATTCTAAAAGGAAGACACACTCTTGTTTACTCTAAAAATTACCTTTTCAAATACCACGGGCATCAGTATACCAAGAAATTACCAAGTTTTTTGTATTTATTATGATTCGTTGGATTGATAACATCGTGTTGCTCGACAACCACGTGGAGAGCAATGGAGAGATTTACTTGTATTGCTCGTTTGAAACGTCGAGAAAACATAGTGTAAAATATATATATATATATAAGAGGGTACGGCTAGGTGAATGCCAAGCATATAAGGGGTGTGCCTGTGCGTCGAGATGCGGTTTGACCGCATTGCAACATTATCTCCTGTGCTATTTCGTAACTCTCTGCCTTTTGAGTTTCCGTTTCTGTTCCAACGAGACTTTCCCCCCCCCCCCTCGTTTCGAACGCTCGTTTCCCGCCTTTAACGAAGCCGTCATTTATTTCGAACATAATCGAACATTAACCTGCGTGGAATATTTGCGATTAGATCGCCTTATCCCACGCTTAAATTAAAGAATTTCTGTTATAACCATTCTATGTTTCGCTAAATATTTTCAATTTTCACTTTCGAGAGATAGAAAATATGGCCGATAGAATCATTTATAAAGGGAAATTTCTCTCTCAAATCTTATTCGAAACGCGACGATCATCCTCTTCGTATTTTTAATTTTTTTAAAATTCTCTCGAAAATTTCTTTCTTTCTCGAGAAGAGAAGTCTCGTCCAGTAATTCACTTCGAATCGTTCCAATTTCGAGACAGGATAAATAGCCATCAATTTCTTGTTCCGATCGTTGGTTGGAGAGGCTTGGAAATATTAGACGCGCAACTTTTCTCCCGTCTCGAAGCGACGAATTTATGAATTTACTGCACAGTCGGTGCAGTTAGTAGGCTTGATAAATAGTCTGCATATTACGGTAGCGCGCAGGGCGTGGTCATAGTTGCATGACTCCGTGAAATATCTGTATCCATCGTATTGGAAAATGTTTAACGAACGTTGAAAAATCGTTGCAACGAGAAAGCTGCGGTGAAAATTTCGAATTTTACCTTCTCTCTCTCTCTCTCTCTGGAATTAATCGCTTCAACATTTTTGCAAATATTTTTATAAATAAACCTGCTTGAAATAACAGTAGTCAAGTTTTTATTCGAAAGTATATTAAAGCTAATATAGATGTAATAAAATATTTAAATACGCATTAAATTAAAACCGTCGTTCGTTAAACGGCAAAATTACCATCTCTCTGGCCACCGATTACACGCGTAAACACCGATGGCTAGCAAGAGGAGGCGGCGAAACATGGAGCGTAACGTTGCCCCGGAACACGATTCGAAATTTGTTACGCGATTGGAATGTCTTAGGACGATGGTAGTTGTCAGAAGGTAACGGTACCTTAACCAAGTTACGCCTCGGCTCGCGTGAATTTGTTGTTAAGTCACGATCCACGCTGCGCTCCGTTGAATTTTGTTGTCGCGTTCTAGTTAGATCCGATCGTACGTAACATCTTTCCCTGCTTGCCATTATTCAACCATTTAAATGGAATCTCGTTTGATTCAATTTTGCGGAGCAGCATCGATCTCGATCGAAATAATAATTCGTTTCGAGTTTAATAACAATGCGATGATAATATGTTAGAAGAGAATTATGTGAAAAATTAAAGGGAAAAGACTTTTAACTTGATTATTGGTTAATTTTTTTTTTTTTTTTTTTTATATTTCTTATACACAAGATTCGTACGATTAATAACGCAATATAATCGAGTACTTTGATCTACCACTGTGATACTGCTATCATTGAATTAACATACAAGGCATGTGGGATAAAAGTGTGCGTTAATTTCGAATCTATACTCGGATTGAAACGCAGAGCGATTCATCATTAACAATTTCTAAACAAGTAGCCTTTGCTCCAACCCAAATTCTTCCCCTTGTTCTTACATCCGAATATTAATCAGCAGCATTTTAATAACCCGGTTACCTCTTGGAAAACGAATCCCAATTATATCTCACGTTCCAATAATTAACACCGAGGCGAACGAAACCTATTTCAATATCTCTCCGTTGTAATTATTAACAACAATTACCACCTTGCCATTCACTTAATCCGGCGCAAAATTCGTGTTCCACTCTAGATCCTCCTCTGGAAGAGGAAGTCCCTAGAAAGAAAATTTCATTCGAAGAAACAGATCGGTGTCAAACGGTTCAACGAAACAAATAGAGGTGCCATTAAACGTCCACCCACGCATTCGTCGAACGTAACCAACGACTGGTGTATAAAACCTAACCTAAAAACAGTATAAACTTTCCTCTCGCCATTCGTGTAACAGCCAATCCGGACTCGAAGTGAACAGAACCGGACAATCGAATGCTGGATTTTACAACGTTCTTCGTGCATATTTTTACGCGCCCATCATCATCGAATGAAATAAGAGGAATATCGAGGTTAGGGTGTTGTCTCATCTCAATTCAAATTTTCATTTATTTATCCATTAATCCACGCGGTGGAAATGAACGAATGAATTGAGGTTTTTCACTCGTCCATCATTATTATTTTATATACGATGGAAAAACGAGTGTTAAAAATTATACGATTGCAAGAAAGTGAAACTTCGCCAAGATGTGGAAAATTGTGTAAAATTGATTTGTCAAATTGGAAATTTTTATGGAACAGATATTCGACATTTTGGGGAAAAAGTTAAATGAAATTAGATCGCGCTTACTCGAAACTGTAACGATTTAAAAATATTTAAATTACTCGAAACGAATAAGAGGTAAATCTCTATGACACTTTATGATTTTATTATGAGGATAAAATGGACATTTTTTGCATTTTTCATAGTTTAAAAATTGTATTTCGACCAATATAAATTGAAATTGCCAGAGTTACTGGAGTATAAGCAACAGCATGAGTAACTTTTCAGTACAAAGTAAAAAGAGAGCAAGAGGAAACGGAGGAATGCAAATTACGAAGAAACGGTTCAAACAACCTTTCCATTCCATGGAGTGCCAGAGATTCTTTTTTTTTTTTTTTCCTCCCCTCCCCTCTTTTTCTATTAAGCAAATTGTAGACGATTTCCTTAATTTTCATACAGCCTTTATTGCGGTATCGATATAACCGATTCACGTGGTCAAGGAACGTGGAACCTCCACGGCCACTCTCGGATTTCGTCGTCCAGGGAACGAAGCTTTCTCTTCCATCAATTCACCTCCGCCATTCTTGCGCGACTTGCCACGGAATTTCCTCTTAAGGACGAAAATTGTGGCTGCAATTGTTCTCCTTGTTTCGAGGAAATCTATTGAGGAAGCCTTTTAGAAGAAATTCCAATTAGGTATCTCGATGACAGTCAATCGAAGTTTATTTATAACGAATTATGTCTCTCTTCCATGTTCGTGGATTATTATTTTATTTTTCAATTTTTTCAACTTCCTCCTCTTTCCTGAAAATTATTAGACGGATCCTAATAGTTTTTCTATACCTCTATTCTTTTTCACGGATAATTGTTCGACGAAAAATTGCTAAGAGTAACATTTTCTCGTAGGAAAATTTTTTTTTAAATGAAAAATCGCCGGTCTTGGTGCGCGACAAGGCGCAGGTAGCATCGCGGGAGATTTAATCTCGAACTCCAGGCTTCCGTTTCCACATTTTACGTAGCCACGCGTCGATGTATGCGACAGTTCAGTGGGCAGAACGAAAATCGCGCAGAAAGAAGGAGAGGAGGATACCGTTCCTTCATTCTCTACCCTCGAAATAGAACAAAACGAGGCGTCTGAAAATTCCTTTTCTTCCTTTTTTTATCATCATCGATTCGCGAAATTTTTTTTTTCGAACGACGTTGAAAAACAAATCCTTGAAAATTGTATTATCGTTTCCAAAAAGTTTTGGAATTTTTCTTTTGGAATTCTACTTTTCTTCTTCTTCTTCTTCTTCTTCTTCTTCTTCTTCTTCTCACAAAAGAGAACGATCGGAATTATTCAGAAGAATTTTCATTTTTTTTTTTTTTTTTTTTTTTTTTTTTACGTTTTCGAGAGTTTAGAAGAATTGGAAGAATCAATTTCAATTTGAGATAGTCTTTCAGTTTCAGAAAAAACTCTCGACCCAGAGATATTATTCTTTCGCATTTAAAATTTAAATGTGTGCGTTACTTCTCTCCACCTGTTAATTATTTCATTCTCGTTACTCTTGAAAGTTACAATCTTTTATTCCTGTGTAAAGTAAAAGTAAAAATATCTTACGTTGCAAAAAAGATTCTTGTTGTAATTACAATTCTCAATTATCGTGGAAAAATTTCCCCTTTCGTTCGAAAATTGCAAAATCTACCACAATTTTCATTATCTCCGCCGCAACACTTCGAATTTCAAACAAACAAGACATCAAACCACGCTCACTCGCCTCGATTTAACCAACATCGGAAACATCCTCCCTCTCGTGTTTCTCCTCTAACATCCATCCAGAACGAACCATATTGCAGCACGATCGAGACTCAGACATAGAAACCGTATACCATTAGCGTCTATCTAACTCGCCCAAGCCTGACCACTTTACTCTCCGTCTAATCCAACGAAACGCTCGAACAAAAATTATCCACCGACCTCGTTAACTTACCCTCGAATGAATATCTATCTAATTTCAAACTTAACCAATTTTCAAACCTCCCTCATACCGATCAACCAATTTTTTTTACTCTCAAACAAAATTCTCAAACATTCCCTCCGAACAGAGACAGAGAAAGAGAGACGTGCGCGAAAAAGAAAATTCTCACGACGGATCCCTGAACGATCCCCCCCCCCCCAAAAAAAAAACCTTAATCCAAAACCTTACTTACTTTGTTTGTTGCTGCTCTCCTACGTTCCACGCCACGATCCCTGTCCTGGGTACATGTACACGGCACAGAAAAAGGTCCCCGCGCGAGTCGACGACAATTCACTGCACAAAACGGCTCGAGCCTCGAGTCCACGCTGTTGCAAACCAAACCTCCTAATACCACAAGTGCGCGCGCGCGAAAGAAGAAGAAGAAGAAGAAAAAAGGAAAAAGTATCTCGAAAGTACGATTTGTTCGGGCGGCACAACGTGTCGACGCACGAGACGATACACGCGTCGAGGATCGAAAGGGGGGAAGGAAAAGGATAACGGATAATAACGATGAAATTGTAATAGGCGAGCGGATTGGATTCAGGGTCACGGAGCTCCTTCCCTCCGGCCCACCGGTTCGAGACTGAGGAGCCCGGCTCTCTCTCTCTCCAGGTGAACGGCGCGAGTTACCTGAGTAAGAGGCTTCTCTCCTCGAGAAGACACGCCGATAGGCGGAACGAGGAGAGGGAAGGAAGCAGACGTAGGCGAGTCGGAGAAGGTGGAGGAGAAGCGGACTCGGGTTGACTCGTGGCGTCAACGGAGACGGCCGAGCTCCGCTCACCTCCTTGTTTGTTTATCAACGATGAAATTGTGCAGGGTTGCGCCTCTGATGCGTTTCCTACGCGTCTCGCATCGTGGATCCTCGCTCGACCTTCGTCGTCGAGTTCCAGGATTTTTGGAAAGAATGAATACGAAGAATCGAGTCTGTGTGGACGAGAGATAAGATTTTCTTTTCGACTGGATCGATCTCGATCGAAGCCGTGATAAGAGATTTCGACGCTCGCGCAGGAGAGGTCGTTCGGTGAATTCGATGCGTGGTCGCGTGATGAGCTCAAGAAATTTGATAGAAGCAGCCACGAACGAGCCGATTAATTTATCGTTCAACAGCTTAACCCTTTGCGGCTGACTCTCGCTCACTACTTTGTTTGGAAAAATTCAATAGATTCGTATATACTTTATAAAATCACAACAGAGAGAAGAACAGAGAGGAGAAAACCTTAGTTCGGCAATTGATTTTCGTCATTTCACGCGTGCTTCGACTTCCGCCTAAATGGAAACATTCTAACAGAGGTTAGAGGATCTGCTCTCGAAGAAATAACAAAAGACATCAAACGACACACTATTGTGATACTTGTCCCGAAAAGGCGGGCATGCGTCTCGGCAATTGTTACGTGAAATATCATACAAAGCAAAATTACGAAGATTAAGAAATTATCTTCGTAAAGATACGCTAAATATTAAAATATAAAAGTTTTATGCGTGCAATCATTTCAAGTTAGAGTTGCTGATTAGTCCGCGCGGAAACGGCCTCGAGTGGTTAAAGTAACTTTGCTTTTTATTAATCACCTGCTCTTTCAACGTGCCAATCTCTCTCCCTATTCGACTCGAACGATTTCGAGAAAGAGATTGTCCCGCCATTCCTTCCCGATAAGCTAAGCTAACTGTTCGATGCCACTGTTCAATTTTTCATCGCCCATTTCACGTCTCGTTGGCATTCGAGGTGGAGCGAACGATCGTGACAGTTCCGTTTCGCCTATGCGAAATAGCGATCGTCGTTGCACGTAGGGGCGACGTCATGAACAAGCCGCGACGTTAATTTCCGACCGGCCGCGGCAAACACCCGAGATCGCGAGAAGCACATCCGCCAAGACTAATTGCATAACGGGCAGCCGATTTTTCGAACGACCGATTTAAGCGATGTACGAATGTAATACGCTCGGTCGAAATCTTGAAGAAAGTGTGCCTTCAAAGTGGAACGAGGATTATCAAAGTTTTTTCGACATCTATTTGAAAAACGAGCAAAATTTTTCTACCAATTGAATACTTTAAATTGGCCGTTTTCGAGTAGTGGAAATTGATAACAAGTAAAATTTGGAATATACATATATATTGGCGAGTAGTTTTACTTTCTCTCTGCGGATATATATATGTATATATGGAATAATGAAATTACAATCGAACTCGAGCAAATGAAACTGACTTTCTTTCTTTCTCCACGAATAAAATCCACAAATTTATTCTCACGATAAATTTCCTGTAGAACCTGCGTAACAGTTTCTCATAGAGGATTCAATTCATTTAACCTCCTCCAGCTGGAGGTTGTTCCAGTTAAATTGTTGTAACCGTTGTATTTTTCAGGTGGACGAACCGGCGTCCATGGGAGGCGGTATTAATTCGAGATCGAGGTGAACTGGTCGAACGAAAGTGTTTATTTTTATTATCGTTGCACGAGTATTGTTGTACTTTTTACAAGCAATCGAGCTTCTCTTCTCTTCGTTGCACACGATGATAATTAACACGACGATCATCCGACGGATATAATACAATCGTGTCACGTAACAATATCCTTCATTATCGCATTCTTAAATTACAACACTTAAATAAGATCTTTCTCGAATCACTTTCGGATTATTCTCAGCCTCGATCAAATCACTTCTCCAATCTTCCTCCTCGTCTAAAATAAAATTCGTTATTGAAAAAGGACTCAATCACACGTATCTTCTTTCCAAGATTATGCAACAGGAGTCGATTCTTCCAGATGAAAACAATTTTGCGACAGAGTGGCGAGAGAGAGAGAGAGAGAGAGGGGGGAGGAGCATCGTTCTGTTACCGTTTTATCAGGTCTGTTGCACTCAGAAGGCGTTCAACCCGGCAGCTCGTTGCACGCACGCGAATCACCGTGTCCTGCCGTTTATAAATAAAACGGAATCATCGTTCTTAGGCTGCCTAGCAAGCCAGAAAAATTTCGAGCAAATTGGCTGGCCGGTGTCACGCTTCTTCGCCTCTCGCTTCGAGATTCGGAAAAAGTTCGAACTTCGAATTGAACAAAAATTTGCCTGATCCTCGTTGAAAAGTATACAACAAAATTTCGTCTTAAAAAGCGGATTTGTTCCAAAATCTTCGTTCGAAAAAAAAAAGTATAAAGAGTGATTCTCACTTTTTAAAATTAATAATAGGTTTAACCCTGAAATAATTTCGGAAATGGATAAACTCGACGAGGATGTTGTTTCCCTTCCCTTATTCTCGGATCGGAAAAGATAAATAGAATTTTTTAACGAAGAGAATCGAGCACCATCGCAGCGAGGAGTGAAGGGCGCAAGAAATGGCTAGGCGCAAGAGTAGTCACGCAGGATTTTCATTTCCCCTGAAAGCTGTGCAGGTTAAAAACTTGGCCGGTCTCTGTGTTCTCGTTCGATCGGCAAAGGGAACGATTACGCACTTTCCCGACTTTCTTCGCAGCTGCACACTCCCGAATCGGCCGTCGGGGAGAGGAAAACGAGAGAGGCCTTGTAAAAATCGCCCAAACGAAATTGGAGGAGAAATTGATCTTCCAACGATCCACACGATTATCGCAAGAAGGATTAAGTCGTCTCGACTTAAGGATTTAAATAAAAATCCGTGACTCACGTGCTCATTCTTCCATAGGCGTCATCTCGAGAATATTTGCAAAACGAGGAGAGATAGGTTTCGTTACGTGGAAGAAGAATTCTTCGACGAGATTTCTTTCTGGATTGAATTTTTTCTCTGGATATCCTCTTCCTTTTCTTCTTTTTCTCAACAATCTACTTTCTTCGAAGAATGAACCTTGTATTATTCTTGTATCGTATCGTTTCTCCACAATTATTTTTATATTTAATTTCCTTGGGTTCTTATTTATTAACATTTTTCACGAGATGGATTTGTGCGATTCATTTATTGATTTCCGGATCGAACGCAAAGAGAAGAATTGTATTAAAAAATCGTATTGATCGCATACAGTATCCTTTTTAATCGTTTGATTCGAGACAAGGCGTGCAACGACATCAGATTAGAATGTTCGATACAGCGGGTATAAATAACAGATTTTATCAAGCTAAAACTGCAACGAGAAACCCGCAGCTGCAAGGATATCTTTATGGTAATTGGGAAAAGCTGTTTACCTTCCGCGCGATTTCCGTTCAAACGAATCTCGTTACACTTTCTAAATCATTGTTTCCACGCCATGGGACAATTCGAAGGAAATTGCGAATTTTCGATCGAGGAATCATCCGATGGTGATAACAATCCCCTCTTTTAAAAACGCTCGTTAGAAAGTGTAACAAGTGCTTTAATCGTGGTTAATTCTTTCGCGTTTGAGAAACACGAGTAAATTTCGAGTAAATTCTTTGTTGGCAGAACAGTGTTGGAAAGTCGTTAGAAAGTGGATCTCTGCTTTTTAAAAACGCGATCTTTAGATTATTCGATTCTCGCGAGTCAAATTTGAGGAAAGTGAAAAAGAATACGAAAAGAGCATCTTCTCATTTCGACTCTAATTTCATACTTTAATAACAACAAGATTTATCTCACGAATAATTCATACGTTTTCTTCGCTATCAATCCTTAAAGCAATTTTCCATAAATTAATTATTCGTCGATTCGAATAATCTGCATGATGGTTAACTATCTTAACTGTGCATCTCGTTAAAAGAGATCCTTCCTATTCTTCGATCAGGCATAATTAAAAAAACTTGTACTTGGCAATCGTGAGGTAATGTAATAACAAGGAGAATTTTTTTACTTCTCTCCTCGACGAGCATTCTCCTCCTCCTCCTCCATTCGCATAGATTTTTCTTCCTAGCAATTGTCTTACGTTACGAATCATTAATAATTCATCGGTTGGTGTCGTATTAGGCGCGGCAATCAATAGATTTCGGGACGTTGACCCAAGGTCCAGACTTCCGATGGAATTTGATCGAGCGCTCTTCTTCATTATTTTTGAAACACGAAGCAGAAATTATCGAATGTATCGCGATTTTCGAAAAGAGATTAAGTTAAATTGTAAGTAGTTCAAGGAGTGAGAGAGCACCGTTTTCCGGAAATATCATGGTCGATACTCGTGGCTAGCGTCTGTTTGGTCCACTTCCTCCGTATTGCCGAGTCTGGATACAATATAAACCGATAACCGTTATTAAATTCCTCCACGGATTATTGCTCGTCTCTTTTCACGAATCACACTCTGCCATATGGAGATCTCTCTCGAATTCACGCATTTTTCTCCTCTTCGAATTTAATGCGAACCGTTTAATGGCGTTTAATGGATGATTGGATAGATTCGAATTGATCGTTGTATAATTAATAATGTAATGCAATAATTCGTGGAAAATCGAACTGAAAGATTTCTTCTGATAACCGGGAATCCTTCCAAAGGAGCAAAAATCCACAATCGAAATTGGAGAGATTGATCCGGGGCAGAAGAAGTCCTTCTCTCTGTTCTTCGATTCTTCAATTTATATGTAATGATCGTGAATCCTATTTACTTGTGAGTGATTATGGCAAAAACAGTGTTCTGGAGTGGACATTAGCCAGCCTCGAAGAAAACGAATTTTCTGGTAATTATCCGATCGTTTATTCGTGTTTTTTTTTTTTTTTTTTTTTTTTGTAATTAAAGTCACTTTGAGAATATTACTCGAAATTGTATTGTAGGCTACAATTATTTATCTCGTTTAAAATATCGAAGAATAAAGAAATAGAGATAACTTTGACGAGGATAAACGACAAGGTGTACAATGAGAGCGACTCGTAATATTTCAGCAGAAAAATTTGCGAGAAATTTGAAAAATCGAACGTGACCTTGACACCTTTAAAACATTCCACTCGAGAGTCGAACACGTGCACTTGAAACCGTTCGAGGAGTTCTTCTTCGTTAAAAAACTAGTACGTCTTTTTCCAAAAGAATTAAATTACATTTAAACTATCTATCCAAACAGATCCATTTCCTTTCTCATCAACTATTCAATCTTTCCAATCTCCACAATTCGAAATATTGCACTCTCTTTCTTCTTTCCTCTTTTCGTTTAATTTCAATAAAATTCTCCTCTCTCTCTCTTTCTTCCACCATTATTTTTCAAATAATAAACCAAATCCTCCTCCTCGATCGAAACTATCTATCACGAATTCACCAACGAATTTCCCCAAACAATTCGGCATTCGTTGGTGGAACGAGCGCATGCGTGTATACGTGTGCAAAACAGGAGGATAAAGAGGTCGTGGTAAATGCCCTGACGTTAATTTGCCAGGAGTTTTGTAGGACACGAACGTATGGCGAGACGAGGGAAGAGAGACAGCTGGAGGAGCTGCTCTCTCACACAACCTTACGGAAAGCCTGTTGCACACGCACCGAAACACGCGAACGTGCGATACACTTGTACACGTCAGCCGGACAACGCGTTTCGAACGGTTTCTCGCATCGGGTCGACGTCCTACCAAAACTGCCTAATCGTGTGTCACACGAATTCGCCCGAATTTTCCTTGCTCGTCTCTTCGATTTTCGAACAGCCCGATAGGAGGATTTCCTTCTTCGAAAAGAAGAGGATCCAAAGATGAGGATTTTTTTTTTCTTCAAATTATTAATAACTTCGGTAATTTTTGATCGAGTTTGTGGAAAACTGGATCTTTCTTGAAAAGTAGTCGAATTTCCATCGATTGGTTTTGGTTCCTTTGTTTAAGGAACGTTAGGTTTTAATGATGGTGAAATGATTGTTCGAAGAGGAACGAAGAATTTTTTTTTTCAAGAAACTCGAAAGAAGAAAAATCCTTACCGATTCTTTATCAAAAATTTTTTAAGAATTATTCAATCCTCGCGAAGAGAAACAAGGTTATACAGAAAATTTCATCCCTATTGAAAGGCACAAAGGCAGTGCCTCTCCAACCGATTAAGAGAAAATATGATAATATGTTTGGACGTTTGCACAAAGCAAATCGTAGAAAACTGTGCCTGTCGTGTTACACGGAATGCATATCCATTTACCGTAGACTGTATTATTAAAGACAGAAGCTTCATTTGCAAGATACGCACGATGTCGCACGTCTTATGAATTTCTTTACCACCCATAAACCAATTTTCCGGTTGAACTGTGCCATCGATTCGTTTTCGAACGCACTCTTTTCGAAAAAAGCAAAAAAAAAGAAAAATAAAATCCTCGCATTCCATAGACTGGCGAATCAGCTTCTAAATTACACCGATTACACAGTGTCGTTTTTAAAAATGGAGATTTGGCTGACGTCATCCCTTGCACGCTTCCTTCATTCCTTCGTGCTAGTCAGAGATTCTGTGCATCTTTGTGCGTCTACGTATTTTCTTTCCACTTAATTTTCCACTTCGTTTTTTATATGGAAATCGTTATCAGAATTTATATTAACGATAACCTTATTCGTTTCAATTTCGTCGAGTCGAGGAGAGAATCAGAATTGAAAAAGCATAGTAAAGTTTGGATCAAGATTCTTTAGATACAAATCTCTCAAGTTCGAGATAGTTATATATTCCTGATGCCAATGTTTAGAAGTTCAAAGTCGATTGAACAATCAGCTTCAGAATTTTACTCTCAGTCGTATAGCGATGATAGGAGCATAAATCACAAGTCTACAACTCAATCTCTTTCAACAATTTTTCAATAATGTAGCGTGATATTTTAAAATGAGCATCTATTAAATGTTATTCTTATTTCGAATATTTACATATGAACAGTCTCTTATGGTCATAAAGTCATAAAATATTTGCATACAAATTTGTACATGTAAATATATTAGATATGAATTATGATTATTAAAAGAAGGTAAAAAGAAAAAAAAAAGAAGAAAAAGAAAATTTGAATTAATTAATGTTAATCAAATTAAACCAAGGTAACTGTATGATAACTGTAATAGTCACTGATTATTCATAATTATGCAATGAATATATAAAATAAAATGATAATATGCATATACAAATGAAAAGAAAAATCATTATCCATGCATGTAATAGAGTCACAAATTAATTAATTATGTAGATTTGAAATTCAGATTATAAATAATATACATTTTCATTAGAAAATTTCATCAAAAACCATTCATCTCTTCAATCTTATATCTCTGTTAAATAATACATTTTAATTGTCAATTTTAATTCAAATTTTCTGCATTGAAAAATGAATAATTACAAATTGTTCCAGCAAAGAATAGCGAAACTCTCCCAACACAATCCAATAACAATATCAAAATTTTTAAACGATTAATCACAACAACAGATGATTTCGTTTAATCGAGATAAAAATAATTATACATCTTCTCTACGTTATTATAATCTATTATAACCTTTATTACTATAATAACATAACCTAAGTACAACACA
The DNA here is from genome assembly GCF_048593485.1 of Apis florea. Lineage (NCBI taxonomy): Eukaryota > Metazoa > Arthropoda > Insecta > Hymenoptera > Apidae > Apis > Apis florea. Next base: position 1,893,314 of record NW_028256542.1, on the reverse strand, counting down.
AGCCACACCTTTATATCGCACATTAGCAAAACAAAAAAAAGCAAGATTACCAACCTTCCGGACCTCCGATCGAATAAAAATCCATCTCCCATCTCAGAGAAATCATCATCATCATCAACAGAATTGCCCTCGACAGTAAAAATCTATTCTCGATAATTGCCTCCATAAAGTCAACTGTAATCATCATCGTGCAAATATTTATCAACAAAAAAAAGAAGAAACTCTCGTCAAATGAGATATATTAATTCGTATACATAAATACCAAAGTATATTGCGTTTTCGTAACCAAACCTTATATACACACTTGGAAGAGAAAAGATCTGAAACATAAGAGCGATCCTCTTCGAATTCCATCGACTCGTGATCGTATCGTTTCGTTCGCATTACGGTTCGCATAGCTGTGCGCATGCGCTCGTGGACAGTAGGTGACAATGACGATACCGAAAAGGTTGAGGCGCAAGTATGCAGAGGAGAGGCGACGAGCAGGGCTGATGGAGGCCGGCGTAGTGGCAGGAAGCTGCCAAGTGTAACGGTATCGGTGCCTGACTGCTCCCAGCCGAGGCGCGCTGCCTTCACGCGTCGTCAACGATTTCACGTGCTCCATGGATATAGGTAAGCCAGCTTTTCACGTGGACGGCATTTCTCGTCGAGCCAGCCTTTATCGTTCGAGAGAACTTTGTTTCTCCATTCGGATTATATAAATACGATCGATGAGTTCAAACCGTCTATGTTTATATTTTTGCATATTTCTTTTTCACCGTTAAAGATTTCGTTCAATCGTGTTTTGATCAATTTAATGGACAGAGGAAAAAAGGGATACTGTTAAATAAGGGTTTAATTTTAGCGATTAGCCAGTTTTTCTGTTATAAAAGTATGAGAAAAAAATTTCATCGTCTCAACTTTCTCACGGATCAATTGTTAAGAAAGATTCCACGAGTCATCAGCATCCTCCGCGATTTTCCATTAAGAATCAAAGACGGGCTTTGGTATTGGCGTCGCTCGAGTGAAAGCAGCCACCTCTCGGGCAAAAATCCACGTAGGATGCGATTAATCATCCGTGGTTGTTGTTGCATCTTGCACACGGTGATTATTCACCGCGTGTAAATTCATTGAGCTACGAGGACGTCTTTATCTCATCGAATTTCCACGAAAGAAACAATCTCTCCAATCTTCTTCGAGTGATCTTTCAATTCGAAGATCACGGATGGAACAACAGGAACACGGTTAATTGGTTCCAGGGAAATTGTTGCGTTCTAATAAACGAGATTCACCGTAAGAAAATGAAATCGCGAAAAAAAAAAAAACCACTCGACGATGAATTGAAACGTTGCAAGGAAGTGGAGAAAAGTTTTTGCGTAATTTATTTTGGATGCACTTTGTCGACCATCTTCGTTCATTCGTGGAAATTAATGCGAGTTTTAAGATCGAGTGGATTTTGAGTGGACGCGATAATCCAGCCATAAATTAAACTTAAGAGATTAATTTCGTTTTTCCCTTCTTCTTTTGTTTTAAGAGTCAGATCGAACCACAAGTTCAATAAGACATTTAAATAAATCTTTCATTTCTATATTTATGCGTTTACAATCATATGCTGTTCGAAATACGAAACAGATCTTTATTTCATTTTCATAAAAGTTTATATATAAATATTCGCAATCTGATTATCTGTACTTTTATGCAAAAAAAAAAAAAATCCTCTCGATAAAATTGTCCTATTAAAAGAGTAATCACCAATTCTTTCTTTCGAATATTTACTCTTAAAAGGCAAAAAGGAAAGGAAAAATTAACTTTGCCTATTTAAACTCTAATCTCATAGCGTTCGGCAAACGAAACATAAGTAAAAACATAAGTAAAAATCAATATGTACATCTATTACGTTTGATGCACAAACATCCACGCAGAAACGCACGCTATTATTATTGCATCCACACAGCGAGGAACGATAAAATTCTAAGAAGCAGAAATAAAAAGAAAACAGACACGTTACAGGTGATTAAGGATAACCAACAACTGTCGTCACAGTCGTTTCGATCAATCATCCGTTTCCCCTCGAAGAACCCCTTTTTTTCACAATTAGAAAACTCGAGGGGGGGGGGATTGGTTCCTCCCCTCGCATCCAACGTGTTCCTCGCCGGAGCGAGAATGGTCGCAGAAGGGAACGAAGCACCTTAGGCGGTGAGGCGAGCAGAGTCAACGGTACTTCTTGGAATGAAATTACACGTATGTACTCGTAGTACGCGCCACGTTGATTACATAATCGACGCGCGGCCTGCACGAATGCCATCGGAAGAAAAGCTGACTGGCGGCCATCTTTGTGGTCGCTGCAATTTCCATCTGGATTTTCGCGCGAACGTTTATTTATACGTCTTGCGAATCGTTGCGTTTCTCTTTGATGAAAGAGAATTTCTTAATTTGCGAGAGAAATATGTTTGCATCGATTTTCGATTTCCATGGATTTAATACAGTTTAAGTTATGAGAAATATTAATTAGTTGGGTTGGATATTGGTTAGATATTGATAATTGGAGAGATATCATCATAAAGTTAGTAATCGTTAGGATATAATTATTTGGCAAGTAAGCTACTTTTGTAGGTAATTTTATTTTTAGCTTACTCGAGCTTAATGCAATTTTGAACGATTTTCTTCTTGCATATTCTGCAGACAAAGGCCAGAATTCTACGTATTTACAAATCTACTTAGTTATTACCATTCCTCGTTTATTACCCTGTTTATTCTTTGAGTTAACAATTTCCCACTTTTTCCCTTCTTTTTTCAACAACTTTTTACGACGTTCAAGAAGCATGTAATGCGATTCCGGAGATCACTGCACTCTCTGTTATTCCTTCGAGTTGCAAGCTCGAACGATCCCTCGAAACGCATCGGTAGATAAATGTATATAAACGGCCGGGATTTTAAGCGATGTCGAGGCGAACAGGTTCCATTTAATATCTCTCCGCTGCTAGCTGGAATTTGCTGCGTGATGGATGATTTTTTCTTTTTTTTTTCTTTTTTTCACGGTTTCGCGATTATCCATGGCAAAAGGAGTATCTAAGTTGCGGTTGGAGCACCTTGAAGTGAAAAACTGTTGTACCATATCAAATTGTACGATGTTAATTCTTTGATGAGGATCAACCATTTCCAGTAATTTGGGGTGAAAATATTTTTTAAACGAGTCTAGAACGAGGAGCAGGAGAAATTTTTCAGAAGAGCTGAATCATTAAATAAGTTAATAGGCCTGTGTTATTCGGCCTTGTTTCCAAGGTATCGCAAATTTCATGCCATCACTCATCTTCTTCAGTTTTCTACAAAAACTTCTATCCAACAATCTTATTCTCTTCGATAAAGCTTTACTTCTCACACTTTATATAAATCTTAATTACATACAATACAATTTAATAAGATTAATCAAAATGTATATACTTTTTTACTAATCAAACTTTCCAGCTTCTCAAAATTCTCTCCTATTAAATTTTTCCCCCAATTTTTCCCTGGTATCCAACATCATTTCCCCCATCTTGACTTCCAAAACGTCTCGATCGTTCTCCTCCAACCTTGAGACACGAATCCGCAACACGCGTGAAAGGGTTGAGGAACAACAATACTTGGATGGAACGTCGTCACTGTGACAGGAATCACGGTATGGAATCACGTTCACGACAACGGTACGGATTAGTCAGCCGTAGAATGTGAATGGACATCGGCGTTTTCCGCCGATAACCGAAGGCAGCTCGCCAGGGCGCAGTCGTTTGCCTTCAACGGCTGCGACCCCATTTGTGGCATTCCATCCTCCCTCTCACCCGTCACACCCTCCCTCCCACACCGCAACCTGATTCGATACTTCTCTCTCTCTCTCTCTCTCTTTTTTTTTCTTTTTTTCAATTCTCTCGTCGCGGAGAGAGGCTTGCGTAATCCAGGTTTCGAGCTGTTTACGGTCGGTGGATGATGGAGAATCATCTTCGTGCGGTCATCTATGACCATGGTGAGAGTATCCTTGCTGGAAAAGTTTGATTGAGATTGGAGTGTATATATATATATATATATGGAGGAATGAAGGAGATTTGAACGTGGATTTGGGGATATTTTGGGGATTTGAACGGTGTTGGAATATAAAGAAATGATATTTCTATTTTTTTTTAATTTTGAGAAGATTCGAAGCAGAGGAATAAGTGGATAGAGTAATATTTTTATTTGATGGTCATTGATGACCATTGGATTTTGATTTAGTTAAAAAGTTAAAAATTAATGATGATGAGAAAGCAGAGCAGTGTTTGAATCCCTTTCGATCCTTTATTCGAGATAGAATAATTCATATTTCGTAAGTTCGATGTATAATATTATAAATAAATGGTACGATATAAATGGCACGCAATAAATAGAAATAAATACGAAATTGTACAAAACAAATCTAAACTGACCTCTTATAGAATTTATGAAAGCAAACGCTTAATTAATTAATTTTCGATCCGCAATTTAAAAATGCACGATGACAAGTCCCGTTCGATTTTTCCAAAGTTACCAATGGCTTGTCGCCCCTTATCAGGGACAACCATACCCAATCATTTATCTTCGCTATGTAAAAATTGTCCAACTTGAGAGTCGTAGGTTGGTCGGTCGCCACAACACCATTAATAACGTCCCCTGAAGAATATCCCATCGATTTGCAGAGATCCGATGCCAATTCGGGCGAAACGGGGCTCGAGAAACATTCCGTATGCCAGACGCCGTAACTTCGACGAATCATTTCTCCCGAGCTATCGCTGAAATTGAAAATTTCCCTCGAGAATAACATTTATTTTAATTCCATTTGAAAAAGAAAAAAAAAATCCCTCGAATATTCATTTTTCCACTTATAAAAGAAAAGAGGACAAAATTGAAAATGTCTGACGCACCTGTCGTTCGAGAATGGCATCAACATTCTGCATACTGCTTCATCCTCGCCGCTCGGACAATCATTCGCCCCGTCGCAAACGAAATCTCTCGGCACGCAAATATCTCTTCCATTCATCCTGACAAAAGGAACAATCTTTTTTTAAACGAACCTCGCGCAATGGATATTTAAAACGAAAAAAAGAGTGTTCTTACGTTTTACATTTGAAACTCGATTCCCTGCAGGGGCACATTTCCGGCGCCTCGTCACTTTTGTCGACGCAATGGCGGACGCCGTCGCACACTCGTTGCGGGGCTGTGAGTTTCAGGTATTCGGAGCAGGTGCACACTTCAGGCTCGTCAGACCCGTCGAAACAATCGTTTCTTCGGTCGCAGAACGCGCCTCGATCCACGCATTTCCCATTCCTGCATCGAAGCTCCGTCCTCGTGCAATCTTCGAAAAAATAATCGCGTTTAATCGTCCGTAATTTAACCTAAGCCTGTAATTTAACCTAAACTGTTCCGTCAACTGCACACTCACTGCAACCCTCTACGGCGTTCTCGCAATTTTCTCGAAATCTTCCGCAATATTCCGGTTCCTCGTCGCCCTCGTCTCGACAATCGGGGACTCCGTCGCAAACACGATTCTGCGGGAGGCAATGGCCGATGTTGCATCGAAAACCGTGACACGTTGGTTCGATCGACTTTCTTGGCCCGTCTGCACGATGTGAAGTACAAGAATCTTAATAAAACTTAATATCGAGACGATTAATTGATAGATATTGTGAATTCCTCGTACCTATTGCCTCCATCAGGTAGGGATTTATGTACTCGATACTCGTCACCGAATCTGTGAAATTGCAACGTTGGTTGTCTTCGAACACAGCCGCGGGGTACCATCCCTTTCTTCCGCGACAGAATATCGTTCCGCTCCAATTTGTTTCGTTTTTCTACGAGAAGGAAAGGATAGAATCGATGTTGGATAGAAAGATACTCTCTGTAATTATAAAATATTTGAGATGTTTTTGAAAATTGATTCGAAGAGAGAGTTGAAATTTACCCAACATTCGGAACGATTAACGAAGCATCGATGACAATTGGAGCAATTTTCTAGGACAGGTTTCAAAAAGATCGATCCGGCCTCGTGATCCCCATTGAACCCGACAGCTACGCAACTATCGTTCGCTCCTGGTAGATAAATTCTGGAAGAATTCGTTGATTGTTTATTTAAAAGTCAATTAGACTAGATATAGTTTTTACTTACGTTTTATCGAGGAACAACGGTTGCACGTAACGATCGAAATGAACCCGACTCTTCAAGTGTAATAAAATGGACACAGAGTTATTCACAGGATGCAGTTCATCGACGATCGATATCTGTTGATGAGGGCCGTCTATGTGACGGAACAAGGAACCGTGACCGAGCACGGCTGTGGTATAATTTGAATCCAATCTGAAAAATCAATCAAATGTGAAATCCGCACTCAAAAATATGTCATAAACGTTCCAAGTTCAAGATTACAATCTATTCGAACATTCTAAAGCACTATATTACACAATCGAAATAAAATTCACGTTAAAATTTTCCAAACTTTCTTCTCGAAATAAAAAATAAAAATTTGTTATTTTTTCTCTTTTTTTTTTTTTTTCGCGAACGACGCGACTCCATTTACCTGACGTTCTCCAGACATTTCGTGGCGGACAGTAACCAGTTCGAGTCCAACAGCAGCGCCTCGCAGCGGAAGCGTCCGTCGACAAAGATGGCGGCCAACCAAGGCCACAGGTGTTCTCGCCTTCCGGTATTCGAATCGCTGGTTAAATACGCATGCGCATTACCGTCCAGAGTCGACGCACAACGAATATAAAGTCCCAAACAGGTTTCCAAGTTTCCCGCTTGGCTCAGAGAGGTCGTTGAGGAGGCCTCTCGGTAAAACGTAAAGTTCTTCTTCTGCCAAGCTATCGTTTCGAGCTTAGAATTCTTCACAGTGATGGATTCCGATGATTCGAAGTTTCTTTAAAGAAGCGAGGAGACAGTGAGTTATTAAAATGTCGTCTTCGGTCAGATTTAATTAAAATATATATAAAACTCACGCGAAACCAAAGTATTCACACATATTTTGTCCAATAAGCTTGGTCGTGGATTGATTTTTATGGATCTTGGGACGATGGCAAACTGGTTGCCATCTCTCCTTAATATATCTGGTCAAAATTCCTTCCTTGTTCAAAAATGGCCGTCCATTGGCATCCAAGTACACACGGTGGCCATCGGTGAACGCGACTGAAAGGGAATGAAATCAGATATCTTCGAATATCGTGAAAAATTATTGATCAATTGAAATTGATGGCTCACAGCAATCGAGCTCGTCCTCCTTAAACTCGCAATCGAATTTTCCATCGCATTTCTTCGACATCGAAATACAATTTCTGCTCGTTGTACAGAAAAATTCGTTCTTCCCGCAAAGCTCTGAATAAACGAATGAAAATTACTCGTATTGCATTGCACGGTTGGAAAATATATGGAAAAGTACTTACCACAGTCTCGTTCGTCGGTCAAATCGTCGCAATCCGCGTAACCATCGCAGATGGCGGTCGGTCTTAAGTTCTGCAAATAATCTTTGCAAGTACAATTTAACTCGTCTGTACTGTCCTCGCAGTCCACTACTCTGTCGCATCTCTTCTCGATCGTGACGCTTTGAAGCAACCTACGAGTTGAATTTTTCCATGAAAATTGGAAAAGATTATCTACTCGATCGATTTATTATTTATATGTAATATATTGTTAATATTTTAAATTGAAATACCTTGTACAAGTGAAAATGGTAGGAAAACGCGTCGACGTTATCGAGGAGGCATTTTCAACATAATTAGAACTAAAAGTTGTAGAAGTCGTGGTGCTGGTTTCGTCGTCGAATTTCAAATTAGAATTAGAGGTGGTCGAAGCCGTGTTTAATTCCAATTCGTTGCTCATTCGATCTTCGGATCTATCCGCAGGCTTGTTGCTCGTATCATCGAACAATGGAGAGACTAAAAGAGATTTGCACGAATCTTATCACGACTAAATTAGCTTAGAGTTAATTATTTCGATTTTTCGAACACGTACCAGAGGTGAAGATTTCGCCAGGTTTCGTGGGATCTTCGCCCATTTCCATGGTGGAAGGTACATTATTTTCGAAACTAGCGTTGCCTAGTTGTCTGTAAATTGGATAATGGCGGCAATTGACCTCGTCTTCGCCGTCCAAACAATCGATCACTCGATTGCAACGGGCCTCCACTGGCAAACATTTGCCCAAACCACCCTCGCAACTGAAGCCTGGACATCTTTTCAAGGGGGTTCGTCTCAAAGGAACTATCCCTTGATCACCTGAAAAATACACGCGAGAAAGAAATTAACATTGAAATAATCTATCGCGATCGAGTATTCCTTCAACGTTTCAAAAAAAAAAAAAAAAAAAAGGTTTAAAATAAAATTTTCACGACTCACTGGAAATTTCTTGAATCCAGTTCAGGAAGTAGCTGACTCTCGTATAGGCGCCCGGTTCGTTCGGTCGAGCGCATCCTTCGCCATGACTAATTATGCCCGCCACGTACCACTGCGATTCTGAGTATGGATTTCTGCAAATATATACATATATATCTCGAATATATCGATAAAAAATCGAAAAACAAGCGGAATTCTTCGCCCTCGCTCGTATTTATCCCGATTCTATATTCTAGGGATCCCTAGATGTTTAATAGTAATAAATGCGATACCTGCACAACAAGGGACCACCACTATCCCCTTGGCAAGCATCACGGCCACCTTGGGGGTATCCAGCGCAAATGGCGGCCTCGTTCTGATCAACCTCGTGTTTGCAATTCTTTAATATGGGTACTTCTACTTCTCTCAAGTGGTCGGCTTGAAAAAAAAGATACAAATTTAATCGAAAAAAAAATATAGAAGAATTTTTGGGTTATTTATTGTCGGAATATCTTACGATCAGGTCCATACTCCCTCAAAGCGCCCCAGCCGATCGCTACACAAGTGGAGTTAGGCTCAGGCTTGTTTCTCCACATGGGGCCCAAGATATCCTTGCTAGGGAGGCAAACTTGTCGGATCCATCGATTGAAACGTAGAGGATCGTCAAGCTTGATCATACCGATGTCGTTCTTCATGTCTTTCCCGTTGTAACGAGGATGCATCACCGTGTGTCGCGCTTTCCTGATCTGCGACATAGGCGAGAAAGAATGCCTACGAAGTATTCCCGCCTGGATCTCGAAATAGTGGTCCGTGTAACTGTCATCATGTTTTAAACAACATTGTGATGATTCGAAACATACAACCAACGTAAATAGAACATAAATGCTTTGATAAAAAAAATCCATTTTAAATATTGCACTGCTGTGTATCTCATTGAAATATATTATTCACGAATTTTCTTCAAATTTTTCTTTGAAAAGAAAAAGAAAAAAGAATCAATTTTCTTCGAAAAACGCAACATATATCCTTACCCCTCGAGGCAGTGAGCCGCGGTCAGGATCCACATTTCGTTCAGGATAACACCGCCGCAGCAAAAGACACCGTTCTTGTAAATGGCGACTAGGAATGGCCACGCTTTCGGCTGGCTCGCCCTGCCGCCGACAACGCGCAATTGCGAGCCCACCATGTCGTCCTCTTTATCCCCGTTTTCATCGAATTTCATCGGATCTATCCGATTCCTGTACCCGGGCCACACCAGCTCGTCGAACATCTGGAACGTGTTCCTCTCCTCCTTCTCCAACACATGGGGCTCCAGGGAATCCTCGTGGGAAAACGCGCTCGTTCCACAACGGGAACGTGGACAACGAACGAAAACAGCGGTGTCCATACACGAGGGAACCAACTTTATCCGATCGTTCACCTCGGCTATATAGGGTCCCCTATACGCGTTGGCAGGCATCGAGTGGATTTTCACCTCTGGATATCCGCTGCGATTGAAAACGATGGTGAAAAATACGAGTTAATCAAGTTTCACTAGGAAATCGAGTGAAATTCTCATCCCTTTGGGGGGGTTAAACAAAAGGAATTGTATTGATTTTTATATCGTTTATTATTTCTCTTGGATCGATCTTAAATTAACTCTATCTATTTGGAACATCATCAATTATGGAAAAAGTTTATTATTGGATAAAGTCAGAATTATAAAAAGTTAAAGAAAAATGTGTTTGTTTAACTATAATAGTCTTAATTCTTTCAACTGGTAGGTAAAAATTTTGATAAATGGAATTCTATCGTACCTGATGTCGTGGCCAATTTCGGATATGCAGGCATCCTTGGTCCATGATTTGACCACTGTACACACGGGATACCATTGGCCCTTGAAGTTCTTGTGAAGGTATCCTTCGTTGTAGCCAATCGTGAATACCTGATAAAAGTTTATTACAATAGTTAAGATTCATGAATTAGAAGAAATTGTAGAAGGAATTGTAACTCGACGAGTTACATTTTTCCCCTCGAGGAACGAAGGGGTGAGAATATTGCATTCCATTTCATCTTTTCCATTGGCACAATTCTTCACTCCGTCGCATCTTTGCGAAAGTGGGACGCAATTGTCCTTGCTGTACCGTCTTTGCCAATCGTTGCAACTGAACGAAGTCTTTGGACAACCTGGAACACGATAAATATTTAATTAGAATAAACTAGAATAAAGAATTTTTTCATTTGAGTAAAACAGCAGTCCATTGTTCCATGGATAAAATAGTTCCGGATGGATAGTATAGGATAAGATATACCTGATGCCATCTCGTGTGAAATATGCACGATCATCAAATATGCCCCTATGTTGTAAATTAATTTTTATATTCAGTTATATTTTATCGAGCTCCGATCATTATATCGATATTTCTCGTTTGTAAATTCGTTGCATTTTTTCACGTCACAGTTTTTGATTTACTTTACTCGAATAATTATAATAAAATTCTTATCTACTCTATCGATGAAACAGAGTTCTGCTGCACGACTTGTAACAAGTACCTCCATATTTATATATATACATACTCTTAGAGTAATAACATTTTAAAGATCCAAATATTTTCCAATATTAAGTTCTCTAATTCTAGAGTTCCCTAGAATTTCCCTAAATCCTAAAATTCTAAAGTTTCTAAATACACATATTATAAAAGTCTCAAGCTCTAGTGTTCCCTAGAACCTTTACAAATCCCAAAATCCTTACCCAAACATCCCAATTCGTCCTCTCCATGCGGGCAATCGAAGTAACCGTCGCAAAGTCGTTCCTGGGAAATTCGATCTCTGCAAGAGCACGTCGTCTCGTCGCTCGCATCGTAACAATCCACCAATCCGTCGCACCATTGCGTCCTGAATACGCATCGTTTCTCGTCGTTGCATCGAATCATATTAGACGGACACGATCCAGGATATTCTTTCGAAGAAACCAAAATAATAATATTAAAAATAATAACACGTGTACAATCATTCGGATAATAAAATAATTACACATTCTTACCGTCCTCCGAATCGTCCTCTTTCTCGTTGCTCCCGTATTTAACGGACGACCTCTGATTGTACTCGGACACTCCAGGAACACTGGGGAACTGGAAGGTCGGCGCTGGGATGAAGGTGCAATAATAAGGCGTTTTCGAATTCGCGTTTCCGCTCGGCAAGCTCGGTTGTTGCCTGGGAAATATAGGAAAATTGGGGACCGCAGGCCCAGTCGGGCCTTGGAACTTTTGCCCGCCATTTTGCAGCCCAATGTTTCCAGGGAAGAATTGCACCGATTGCGCCTGTACTTGCACGTAATTTGGCGCGTGATTCGTGTTCTGGTAACCTTGGCGGTGGTGTTGTGAAATCGGATACCCGATCTCCGCGGCCGAGGAGGCCCCGTACATCCCTTGATCCGCGCCGCCCGTTGATTGTTTCGTCGGATTGTTGCTCGACCCCGGCCCGAAGAAACAGACCTGATGCGGTATCCAGGATATGGTCGGCGTGAGCACCAGTTGCTGGGAGGATTTCATCGTTTCCGCGGTGGGAATCATGCCCGGTGTCGACGGCACGTTCCCTTTCGTCATGATTCTGCTTTGGGGATCGCGCATCTTCATCTGGCGGCTCGTTTCTTCTACTCCTGAAATTCAGAATTGAATTTGGAACGCGTGGAAATTGAATATCGTAATTTAATAATATTAAATAATTAATTAAGTTTTAATTTTTTTAATCTAAGAAGGAATTATTCATTCTTATTCATTTATTCAGCGATTAAGTAATATTCTTGTAAATTGTTAAAACTATTCCTTCGACTCCTGAAATCTAGAATTGAATTTGGAACGCGTAGAAATTAAATATCGTAATTTAATAATATTAAATAATTAATTAAGTTTTAATTTTTTTAATCTAAGAAGGAATTATTCATTCTTATTCATTTATTCAGCGATTAAGTAATATTCTTGTAAATTGTTAAAACTATTCCTTCGACTCCTGAAATCCAAAATTTGGGACGCGTGGAAGGAAATTAAATATCGTAATTTAACGATATTAAATAATTAATTAAATATTCCGTCTTTCTTTGAACTCAAGTTTTAATTTTTTTAACGTAAGAAGAAATTATTCATTCTTATTCATTTATTCAGCGATTAAGTAATATTCTTGTAAATTGTTAGAAGTATTCTGAAATTCAAAATTTAAATCGAGAGGTGAGTGCACGTTTAATATTTATATATAATGATATTTTAGAGATTAGACAGGGTGATAAATAATTTATCTGTCGGTTTCACCTTCCCTTTCCGTCTCGTGGCTTTGAATCGAAGGTTGCAGCGAAGGATGCACCAGCTCGATCGTGATTTCCGTCACGTCCCCATCGTCTGGTTTGGCTGTCACGTTCGTGCTAACCGTGATTCCCTTCGTATCATCGATCGTTTGTTCCGTCATCGGCGTTGTTTCCGCGCTCTCCGCTTCCGTCCTCGCGTTCTTCGATTCATATTTCGTTGCATCGCTCGTCCACGACCTGAAAACGGTAACATCACGATATTTGATGAAGCGAGAGCGACGACACGTTTAGGCATCGATTGACTTTAATTCGTCGAGGGATAATTTGAAAAGACGTTGAAATTTTGTTTTATCTTAAATGCATATGTTAACCCTTAATTCGAGCAAATAAATTCGAGTATTGGAATCTTTTTTCTCTTAATAATCTTTTCCAGATAATTGTTCACACACCAAGTAACTGGTTACTTCGAGCAATCAAAATGCTTAAATAACATTCGTAACTTTTTACGAATCTCAAGCCAATTATTATTCGAACAATAAATTATTAGAGCAATTTATCGAAGCAACTTTATTCGTAACTTCAACTGCTGTATACTAATCGTAGTTAATAATATTTAAATTGTAGTAGTACTCACGTGGTCGTTTCCGCTTCCCTCTCGGCACCGTGCAAGTCCTCTTTTCTTCCGTCATCGCTGTCGACGAAAGTCCATTTCGTCAATTTTTTGGCACCCTCTTCCCCGAGATTCGAATTCGGCTCGTCCAACAAATTGCAAACCGTGTCCACGTTACTCTCGATCTGATCGCGATTCTCGTGCATCGTGCGCGCCTCGTTCATCAAATTGTCGGGCCCTGTCTCGTCTATGAACGTGATCGAGTCGTTCTTGCATTGCAGACACTCGACCAACTCGACGAGCTTCGATTTCGGCGTGTCTTTATCCGTGGAGAAATTCTTCAGAAACTCGAGAAGATGGGGCATACTGTTGTTCACGGTGTTCACGATCTTCGTCATGGAATCCATCACGATCTTGCAGTGCTCCATGCTCTGTTTACAGAGATTCGCGTCGAGATGTCGCCGCTTTCGACGATCCATCGTTGAGAGTAATATCGTTCTCAGCTCCTCGAGGCTGAGACGATCGTGTTTTCTCTCGTCTTTGCGGAATTGTTCATCTCGAAAATTCGTCTCTCGAGGCTCTGAGGAGGACTCGTTGATCGGAAGATGTCTTCGTTGATTGGCTCCGTCCAGGTTGAGAAATGTGCGATCTATGGACGATATATTTTTCATTCCATTTGTAAGTTTTTTAAAAGTTTAAGTTTGTAGGGGTGAGACGTTTGGTGAATATTTTCTGCATTACCCGACACGCTCAAGTATATTAAAAAGGCGGCGAAACACAAGACCAGTACGATGAGCAGGCTCTGCATCAACTGTATTACCCTGTAATATTTATTGCTTTTCCAATGATCGAGGCCTGCTCTCGACGCTTCGATGTGCTCCGTCGAATCGTCTGGAATTAAATACGTGTAAAAATTGAAATATTCGTTGGAAGACGCGGATATGGAAGATATGGAAGAACCAGTACCGAGTTTCGAAGTTAAGTTCACGCGGCAATGGCCGTCCAATATCGGCACATCCTCCAAATGCTTCTTGCATTTCGCGTCCATGATGAGAAATTGGCGATAAGCTGAATAGGAAGAGAGGAAGGAAACGATGTCAGAAAGTTCGAATAGTCGAGTGTGATCGATCCTCGAGGATGGATCGGTGCAAGTTGAAACTTATGAGATTTTATAAATTTTACACGCATAAATTTATCATTAGAATAGATTCGTTCGTAAAATATTCAAATCCAAATCTTCGCGGTTTTAAATTTAACAACAAGACAGACAAAATATATTTGTCCTGATCGAAACAAAGTTTGTGCTATTTAATTTTATACAGTTTCGATAAGTAAAAAAATTAAAAAGAATTATCGATGAAAATGATGAATTTGTCTTATTCCAAAGTAAAAATAAACATTCAACTTAAAAAAAAAAAAAAAGAAAAAAGAATCGAAATAAATCTATCCATTCGTCTCAAGTTCCACTTTTCGTTCACGTTTCAATTCTTAACGATTCTTCGTGCGAAACGTAAGCTCAAAGGTTACAACTCACGTTCTCAAAGATTCTCTCCTCGTCGAGTCGTTTCCATTCGATGGAAAAATCCGAGGTGAAACAAGCACGAGGCGTTCGCGGCAAAGTTTGTTCTCGGCAATGACCCGTGCGCTCGACGCCGCCAAAGTGAAATAACCGAGCGCATTCGACAACGCGTGTGTCAGCAATATCACAAAATCGTGATTTCATCATCGAGTCAATGACACTTTAAATAGTGTGCGAATGCCTATACTCCAATTCTTATTGACGATTCTATTTATCTTCTTTCTCTTTTCACCTAGTTATTTGCGCGTGTATCATTGTTTACTATTGCGTGACTATAATTTTATTGATTTGTTCAATGGATCGATGATTTTTTAAAATTTTTATTATTTTATTATTTTAGTTTGGCTCGTTGTCGATACGAGTGAATAGAACGATGTAATAAAAATTGTGAATGATAAAGGATTTAAGAAAGTAAAGAAATTTTGTATTCATATAAAAAAAAATTCATGAGGAATTTCAAAGATGAATGAGTAGAATGAAAAAATCGTCGAATCAAGATGGAAAAGATAAAGAAATAAATAGGCGAGAAAATAGGTGAGCGTGTATAATTATAAATGAAAAGAAAAGAGAAAATTTAATATTTTATTTCCTTTCTCCTTTATTGCGAAATTTCTTGTTTCGCAAATTGAAATGAATGCTTACCAAAAATAAAATTTTCCCTGTTCATTACTTTTTTTATAGGATAGTATCCTCACATCGTCATCGATTTCTGCTAATTATTTGCGTACACGCAATTTATACTGGAATGTGCCAAACGTGCGCATACTTCATAAAAAAGATAGATTATTTTTTAAACGCGATTTAATTTCTTTTCATATAATAAATAATATGATATTTCGAATCATTCATTATTCATCATTTATTAATATATGTTATTACCGATTTATTTGTATTTATTATTACGAAGGAGAAAAATAAAAAGTTTAATCTTAGAATTACGAATTTTCAAAATAAATTGTTATGTCAATTGCAAGCAACAGCTTGGAATTTTGCATGAAAAATTTCCTCTGTCTCGAGTAATTGGAAAAAGGGGTTTGACTGGAAAATGAGAAAAGAGCTGAAATGAAACAATTTCGTTTCCTGGAAACGTTAATTTAGTAATGAAATTAGCTGTGTCGCTGTTGCCGCGAACAACGAATATTCCACCAAGTTTTCCAAGATGTCGAAAACATACTTTTATCGATGATTGTAATTTTTCACTTGTCGAGCGCTAGCAACTTTTTTCCTCCTGTTTGTTTCCCTTAAATTTAAATTTAAATCTTTGATTGTCCCATTTTAATATTTTTGAATTTTTGAAAAAGATATATCGCACTAATATTTATATAATTACATCAAGTTTATATAAGTAAGAGATTTTCATTCGTGAAAAGTATTGGAAAAGTTTATAAATATTGATTGTTTTAACGAACGTTGCTATCTCTTTATATTTATCATCAACGATCTGAAAACGTGTTAGATAAGAAGAGTAAATTTATTAACGAGTTATATAAATTTCGAATTTATTTATTTAATGATTGTAGGTGGAAATGTAACTTTTCAATGTAGAACCAGACACCGTTTACAAACGGGAAGAACGGAGAACGGAAGAAATATCAAAATGAAGCAGAGCGAAACAAAATTACTTTTTATTGTTTACAACTTGTTCACAACTTATTTATGATGCCAATTCTCAAAGACACGCGATATCGAAAAATAGAAATCAGTCGAACGATTAAAAATGCATAATTTAATCAATTTTCAATTATGTTTAACTTTACGATTTTTATATTTACTTCAAAGACAATTGTGAAAGTAAAACTACATAGAGAGTGAAAACTATAAAGAAAATGCAAAAAATATTTTACATTAAATTACGAATTAAGAGAAAAAAATTGTTTAGTACAAAATTCGTAATTTTTATGTAACAAATTTATTCGCGTTTAAAAAATTTTAAAAATCTAAACAATTTTATTACCGCATTTCTCATTGCATTCTTTAAAGAATTTAATTAAAATCTAAAGATAGATAACAAAGGAAGAGAGAAAAATATTAATATTAAAATTTTAAAAAATCTTTTATAAAACATCGTAAAAATATCATCAACATATTAATTTTACAATTCGGACATCAACGTATCTCGAATAATATCCACCCATTCATGAAATTCAATTAATTTCATTAATTGAGGCATTCAAACATCATCAAACACATTTCCATTAATTATCGAAAATTCAACGTATTTCAAGTAATATCACTCTCACTATTAAAAATTTCATCGATATCGTTACTTCAATCATTCAAACATCGTCAAACATTAACTATCGCTAAAATTCAATCGATAACTGAGCGATTCAAATTTCAATCAATATTATTCTCACTATCGATATCGTTGCTTAAATCATTCAAACATCATCAAACTTATTTTCATTAACATCGAGTCACCAATACTCGATCGATGTCCTTATTTGGACCATTCAAACAACATCAAACGTATCTCGATCCGTTCACACATCAATGCCACCAACTCCAAACTCCAACAAAGAAACGATCCATCGATCTGGAACCTGTATATGATTACGTGGAAATTATTTCATTCGATGTAACGCGAGTCATTGCACAACGCGCAATGTGTTATTTTCCGTTACTTTCTCCAGACAACAAGCTCTATGTCGATCGACGAAAGTAACAGTCTCTGTTCTAACGTTAACACGCAAACTAGATCCCTGAACAAACTCTATTCTTCCATCCATTTCCGCAACAAATTTAAAAAAATAGCGAGAAGAATTCATTCTCATTCATTTAATTCATATAATTCTCGTGATTTCCTCATTCATCTTTTAAGTTATGATAAGAGTATCAGATTATTAATGCGATCGTGTTATGCTAATTATACCTGATCTGAAAAGAGAAAACTTTCAAGGCTGTCGAGTTGTGCTCGTAACAGATCGTGAAATGGTTTTTGTGAAAATTAATTCAATATTCTTGGATATTGACGAGATTCGTGCCAATAAGTCGAGGATTAAGACTGATTTGTATCTTTTAGTTACGGATTTAATTACGATTATGTTAATGACAGTGTTTCTCTTTCTTATTTCGATCAGAAAATTGTAATCGGTGAAGAGAGATATCGTGGACTTTACGAAGAAGAAAATGGCCGAGTTATGAAACTTATTTTCGATTCGGATTGGAGAAGAAAGAAGAAAATGATCGATTCTTGAACGCTTCTGCGGTGATGGTAAGCTTTCGATTTAGCGATATTTTAGAATTATTGTAAATAACGTTTATTGCTCTTGAAATTGTTATTATATTTTGATTGGTGGAAATTAATTAAATCGTAAGTATTTTTGTATTAGAAGTCAATGACCTCGATGTGAATTTCTTCAACGAATGGATAAAAGAAACATCTTTTCTTATTCTAATTTCTTTGATGATACAATTTAAAATATTTCGGGAATTAACATTGAATCTAAATTTTCGAATTTTAATTAAGGAAATGAAAAATTAATTCTACTTTCAATGACAATGGACCTTCATTCAAAATGAGCTTCTTGTATTAAAAGTAGTATTTAGAATTTTTAAATCTAACTTTTCTTTTATCCAGACCAGATGATCCGGGAATAATCGATTCTTCGACGATTTTATATGCCAATGACGTTGTATAAACCTCGATTTTCCAAATGCCTTACACTTTGTTAAACAATTTTATCGATCAATTATTATTTTTAATAATAAATTTTATTCGATTCAAACGAGGAGAAACGACGAAGAGAATAATTAATTTTTATCATTGACAACGTATCTATTTCAACATTTCATAATTTTAAATTCATATTCAACTATCGAAATTCAAAGAAATTTTCTCCGTCCTTTCATTTTTTATTAATGGATTAAATGGAACGATATTTAACCGAGATAAAGTACAGAAATATCGGAGTCAAGGAGAGCCACATATTTTTTATTTAAAATTTTCACTCGCCTTGATTTAGTAGTTTGAAAGATATACAAACGACATTCAAATCGATATAATTATTACGATATACTAATGAAAATGAAATCGAAATCTTTCGTTACGAAACTTTGTTATCTTAATTAATAATGGAAATTTTATAATTTTAGAAAGTTATGGTTTTCAATCTCACGAATTTCACCGAATAATTTCTATAATAACTCTAACTCATCGATTTTGAGATATATATATATATATACATCGTTTCAATTCAGTCTAAATATTGAACAAAAACAGCATAAATTGAAATAAATGGATTAAACGATAAATCCCCAACATTTATTAAATCCAAAACATCAACTTCATTTCATTACCTATAGTTGAAAAATTTCGAATAAAGTTTCTTAACGAGTAATTACTTTTAAAAATAACATTTTCTTATAAACCACTACACTATTATTTGCGATTGTTTCGAACAATCGAAACATCTCATCAAACTTTAACTTCTAACTATTAAATTTTATCAAATTCTACCAAATGCACTCCCCCAAAAGAAACCTCCCAACCCAGTTCCCTCGCTCCACTTTACTCCTCGCTCGATTTCATCTTCGATCCACCCGACGTTTTCATCAACCTTCCCTCCAAAAAGCCTCTCTTTCCCGACCAACCCTCTTCCAACCCACAAATCCTCAAAAAAAAAAAAAGAAAAAAAAAGAAGAAGAAAAAAAAAAGGGAGGAGGAAGAGTCTGAAAGCGTAGCCTCAAAGCCTCGTCACGGTGTCCAGATAAACGGAGGCGGCGTGTAACGAATCCCCTGTCGAGGAAAAAAAAGGAAAATAGAGAAAGAGAGAGAGAGAGAGAAGATAGAGTACGTGGCTCGATACGTCGAGAGGGAAGAGTGTGGGAGTGTGTACGAGAGAGAGAAAGAGAGAGAGAGAGAGAGAGAGAGGCGACGACGAGCCATGAGAATAGCCGTGGAGGATCGTTTCCGTTTCCCCTTCTCGCGGCTACCTCGAGCACGCTGGCTAGGTCCGAGCGTATTTGACGCGGTGGAGCGGAGTGTTCGAGGCGAGGAGCCGTCCAGGCCAGCTGTTATCGCCGTGTCTCCGCTCTGTCTCGATCCATCGATCGACCCAACGCGTCCGATCTCGAGCGACCTGGTCATGAGCTGGACCCTTTTTTGAGCGGGGTGAGTAGTGATTGCGGGCTTGTTCGTTCGATTGTTACGCTCGATTGTTCGAATCGAGGATGAGTGTGATGAAATGTGTAAAGGTGAAATGTAAGGCTCCATAGATGATAGATAGTATTTGAAAGTATAAAATTTTTGTCGAAGGAAACGTAGCTGTTCCCGGTTTAAATTGATCCGAGCCACGTGAAATGATTTTA
This sequence comes from Apis florea, assembly GCF_048593485.1. Classification (NCBI taxonomy): domain Eukaryota; kingdom Metazoa; phylum Arthropoda; class Insecta; order Hymenoptera; family Apidae; genus Apis; species Apis florea. The sequence continues at coordinate 1,873,216 of NW_028256542.1, read as the reverse complement.
GATGTATAAATTGTATCAGGTCTAATGTTATGGAGGAATTAGCTGGTTTGGAAGGAACTTGTTGTCGAAGGAAAATTTTTAAATCGAAGTGTTTTCAAAGTGTTGTCAGTTCGTTTGAGAAGTTTGAAAAGTTGTCGAAGCAATTTTGTATAATTGCTCGCTTGGATACTTATGAATCGTGCGAATTGAGATTGAAATTTGGAAAGTTTTTCGATATCATTTGATATTTATATAGTAAATACACTTAATTGTTTTAGTTTTTTCGACATTGATTTTTATGGATTTGAGACAATTACGATGACTTATATCGGAACTTTTTTTTTATTATTAATCTATCGTAGAAAAAGAATTTTTATATTGTAGAAGAATTTAGAGCTTCTCTCACAGAGAAAATTATCATTGACTTTCCTTCCTTTCTTTTCTTATTTACAATGTATTCTCGCAAATTTTTATTACGCGTATTTATTACAAACAAACAAATCATCCATCGTTCACGACAATCTCATATTTACTGTTATTCTACTCTGTGTTTTCCAAACAATTGACGTATGTACATATATACATGAATCATCTACATTTAATGTACATTTATGTTATATAAATACGCAACAATGCAATGTGCTATAGTTTATTTACCAACTTGTTAAAAATGATGATAACGTTGATGATGATGATGACATGAATAATAACACAATGTTGTTTGTTTGAAATTAATTGAACCAACAAAAGTATTTTCTTTTCTCTTTAAATGTGTACTTTTCTGATACAAGTATTACATATATATTAACGAAACGTTTCTGCTTATACAATTGATTCATTGAATATGAATGTTTTTGTAATTGAGAGATTTATTTCCTTTTTTTTTTTTTTTTTTTTGCCTTTTATCAAACTAATATAAATGTAAATCTAATACATGAATATTTATATTTATCTTTTTTTTTTAGAACAATGAACGTATAAAAGTAAGTACTTATTTCTGATTAGTTAAATTTTATTAATTGAATAAACTAGAATTTTCAAGTTTTACAAATTTCTCATATCACATATGAATTTGAAAAAAAACATATACATATCTTGATTTTCTTCACTTGCTTTGATATAGTTATGCAAATATTTTTGGTTTTATTCAATTATTCAATCGAATATCTTCAACTCTTTCTGAAATATCGCATTATGATCTGGTTATTCTAGAAATTGAAGTGCACAAACATGTTATCAATTAAAAACCAAACTCCAATGCCAAGTTTTTCCCTCTCTCGTTTCTTTATCAATTACAACAAATATAAATATACAATTCTTATCAACGAATAAGAAAACTCTGATTGGACATATATAACATGTATAATATTGCAACAACGGCATAAAACAGGAAAATTACAACGTTAGAAAATTCTCTTCAGGACAATATTTCAATATTTTCACGTAATATGCCATATAAATGTAATTTATAAAATTACAGCAATAAGTAAGAATTTTTTCCTCTCCACCAATAAATTCTAACAAATTTACTTTTAAAAAAAATAGATCCGCATATCACTTTCACCAGATCATCCTGTCTACCATTAATGTTTGCACTTTCGTGATGTCATGCATCGCGATAAAATGACGCGCAACGACGTTATCGTAATCCTACTTGAGTGAAATATACACGTATACACTTGCTCCTTTTACACGATCGAGACCGTGAAGCGTTTCAAATGGTCATTCAGTTGGCCGTTGTTTGCATACCGGAATAACAAGCTGGCCCAGACTTCGTGCACGAATGACGATTTTGTTAATCGATTCTGCACACTATCAAGAATCGGTCTTAACAGGTGTGCGCGCGCAGGTACGGTGTATGTGTGCGAGCCCAGGTCGATGAACGATTGAAAAAAACATCGAGATATTTTAGCTAATCGAAGTATGAATCTTTCGTGAAAGGATTTGCATTTTTTTCCCTTTCTTTTCGTTTTAATTTTTTTTACATGATTTCGTGGTCTTCCATTGGTTTTTATTTTTTTTTCCCCCCTTTCTTTTAAATTCTATCATATCCTTCTGACATTCTCCCTTTTTCATTTATTCCATCGCGACTCTTCAGCATTTTCTTTTTTTTTTTTTAATTACTTTTGAAACTCGAATTTATAACGCGCGAATCAAATCGTAGCCGCTTCGTTTCAAATCTACACCTCGGCTGTGTACTCTTTCTGGAAGGTCGAACCTATTTGCTTCTAAAAGGAATGCGAAAGAGAACACGTGCAATCGCACAGTATTCGAACGTACAGTATGAATAAGCATACTCTCTCTCTCTTTCTCTCTTTTTCTCTTTCTTCTTCTGGCGATCATTGTTCGCTTACACACTTTCGAAATTATACTGTATAATTTGAAATATGTGATTATTTTAAGAATAGCGAGTTCGCATATTAGAAGAATTCGCACAAATATTATTATGCATTACCGAGGCTATCAATTAAGTATAACGTTAAATCAAACTTAAAGTGATTAGAATCATACGTGATAAATTTTCTATCCACGTAATAAACGATATATTCGAAACGATATTTTTTCAAATATTCGTTGCGAGATATTTTGAAAATAAATATCGCAAACTTTTGACACTCACTGTAGTCTACGACTGTCTGTAGCCTATCTATATTACTCGACAATCTGCTTTCAGTAGTCTCTTTTTACGTAGTACAACACCGATTACGCTATTATTATTCGTTCGTTCCTGGCCGATAATTTCACCGGTTTTTTTTTTTTTTTTTTTTTTGGGTGAAAGAAAGAGGCAGACGTAATACCAAGGTCTGAAAAGATGTCGGAGGAAAGATACGGTTGGAAAGTGAAAGCGCACACCACGCCACGCAATCGGTAAATACCGTCGAAATTGTGCAGCATCCGCCTTACCGACCACAGTGTCCGATCTCCTCCTCTCTCAGTGTCCGTTCACGCGTCACGAGGGAGGGATATCTCGTCGAGAATCAACCAGCTGACGATCGAAACGATTTCGATGGAAGTAGGGTAAGAAATTTCTTACGGTCAGTCAGTCTCGAAAATTTTGGTGCAATCATTTTTTTGGCATTTTTTTCGTGCGATTTCGTGAAAATTTTCCGTCCCCTCTTTTTTTTTTTTTGATCGTGTGGTGAATCTGCTTGTAGTGTTAGGTGATGTTGATGAAAATTTTGGGAAAACGAAGTTACGAATTTGACGAGGTAAAAAGGATAATTCGATTTAGTAGGAAGAATTGCGAATTGAAGGAATTTTTAAAAATTTAAAAATTGGTGGAATGATACAAAAATTGGTCGATGATATGAAAAGTGTGTCGAAGCATTGATGATTTATATTTCTAACTAACTTGATCGTTTTCACTCGATAATTCTAATCATTACTATTAGTAATATTGGGGTAGAGTTAATAATAGTGGGGAAAATTTATTTTACAATTTAGCCTAGCAATTATTTTCAGTATATTCTCAATTGATATTAATTATCAAAGCAATTAGAAGTCTTGCGTTCTCGCGAATAGAATAACACGATAATTTTACATTCAAGTAACTTCGACAGATCAAAAGTCTGCCAACTTAAAAGTTATTCATTCTCACAGTAACCCATTACAACAAATTAATTCTTGAATCATAATAATTTCGTGTAATCGTTGATTTGATAAATATGTGTATCTAAATCTGTTTCTCACGTTGATCATCGAAAGACAAGAAATTTCGTAGAGGCAAACAATTCAAAGTTGCATTACGAAAACTATTCGTAACCCATTTTAACGGTTAAGTACGATCAACGACTTTCTCAAAATAATAATTTTTCTACAAAGTAGCACACTAGGTTAACTAAACCCAAAGAACCATCATCTCTTCACGGTTCAATTCTTCGAAGTTTCCAATCTATTATCTCACGTAAACAATAGAATGCGAAAGAGAAAATCACTACGACACACATAGTTCGACAGTTTTTATGATGCATTAGGTGAATCGACTCGGATTAACCCTTTGACAGTGAAATAAAATTACACAGAAATTTGACGATAGGCAAGAAATAATTATTCTTTTGTCATCAGTTAGTCTGAAAAATATTCAATTTCAATATTTGATTTTTAAAAGAATGATTTTTCATTAGGGTTATAATTATAGCAGCAAATATGTAACGTATTGATATTTTTTTCTTTTTCATTGATATGCAATTTCTCATCAAATTCAGAGCCAATTATTCTCGACACTTTGAATCGAATCAAAACGATCAATATAATTTTTATCGAGTATAAAATATAACCAGACTCGACGATGGTGAGCCCATAAAATTCGATAAGAAGTCAATCAAACAATGAGAATTCAAATAAATTTCGATTAATTTTACATTACGAATTTATTTTCGAATTCGTTAATAAAGTTTACGAGGATTAAGACTTTTCGAAAAATTTATTGATAATCCGTCGACAATTGTCGAGAAACGATCGAGTCGGATAAGAAAAAGGATGAGTCAGAGAAAGAAGGAATCACAACAAAGTTTCTAGATAATCGTGCGATTAGCCTTAATCGTCGAAGATTCTCTCGTTGCCAAGTGCGGCTTACTATCTTCAGACGGTTTTTGTTCTTCCCTGCCTGAGTCGATAAACGACCCAGTTGCATGGAAAATTAATAACAAAGTGTCACGGTTACTCGTCTCTCCCTTTTTTTGCTCCTTCGTTTCCAAATCGCTTCTCTTCGATAAGAGGAGGAGGAAGGGTCGAATGAGAGTTTGTCCATTTTCTTTTTTTTTTTTGTAAGTACGTGGAGAGATTGATTTGAGATTCGTTCAAAGAATTCCAATGAAAATTCGTACATTTTGTCGATAAGAATGTAGATGACTATTTTTATTATTACAAATTTTTTATTATTACAATTCGATGTTAGTTATTGCATCTGTATTATATTATTTATGCATCATACGTAACGAAACTTTTGTTTATTAATCGAATGCTTAACAATATTCTAATCCCTAAACGATACTTTTGTCATATTCTCTTCTGTTAATTTCTCGATTTTTCTTTATCTTCTTGGGAATCGTACACAAAAGGCACAAAAGGTAGTCAATGAAGACAATGGAATCGTCAATGAAAAAGGATCGTGTTGAATCACGCGACGTCCATTTGGAATTATTTTGCGTAAACAGATCGTAAAGCGATTGAATTACATGGCCAAACGATTCATGATAGATTTCATGCTCGAGCGATAGGATTACTCACGTGACGAATATTTAAAAAGTGCAACAATATAACAATCCGTGCAAACGTCCATTGTTCACCGCACCTTTTTGTTCCCATGACTTACAATCGTTCCATTATCTCATCCCGTTTTTATCTCGTATTATCTGTTTTCTTTTTCTTCTTCTTCTTCTTCTTCTTCTTCATTCTCGCGTTTTGTAACACATTGCACATTGTTTCCTTCGTAACCCTATTTTTTTTTTGAACAATAATAAATTTACTGGTTCATTGTCAAGTCGAAACGTTTACTTATTACACGATTATTACTCTTTTAATCATTCTTGTATAATAATTATGAAATATTTTTGAAAATGAATTTTTCAAAAATTCGAATTTGAATGTAACGAGTCGCTATGGGGTTTCTCTTCTTTCAATTTGTGGATTCTTGAAATCGTTAATAGGCATTCTTTAAAAACCTTCGACCACTTTTGTGGAAACTTTCGAAATTTCAAAATCAACGAATGAACAGGGTTTTATTTAATACGAAAAATAATCGAAATTTTTCTTAAATTTATACAGAGCAATATATAGCATGCCATATATAGTTCCATGAAATAATTAATGCAATAACAATTTCTCCAACAATTCGTACGATTAATTCGATTCGTCTTAAATCAAAATAATTCTCGTAAACGCTCCAACGTCGTGATTGACGTACAATTACAACTTTATCCTTCGATTTTATCTCGATGAATATAAATGTAAATATAAATATCGAGGTTAAAATCGAAACGAAAAAGAAATTGGACATCGATGCCTTATCTTTGGATGGGCGATAATATTAAACCGCGTTGAAACGGAAATAAAGCACAGTGAATCGGTTGATTTCAGCGCGTTCAGATTGGCGGCAGAGAAAAGCTGAATGGAGGGACCGGCACGGTTGACGATCCTTGCGCTTCTCTCGATATGGCTGCTCCAGGTCGCGGTGCCGGGCGCCATTGCGTCTTACACCATTGGCGTGGGCAGAGCGGACACAACCGGACCCGTCGCTGAAATAGTTTTCGTTAGTATCCTGCTTCTTCTTCCACTTTAATATTATCATATATGATTCCGAGAAGTTTCTCTCTTTGATGATTCGAGAAACTTAGAAAAATGAATCGAATCCAAAATGTCTGAAAGAATATTCGTTATCTCGACGATACATCAAAAAATTACGAGAATAAATTCGTTGGTGCTCTTTACATTTTTTTTTCTCTTTTTTTATTATTACCCTTCGATCGAAAAAAATTACAATTTTTTTTTAGAAAATTATAAATTAAGTTTACGATTTTGAATTCAATACCATTTTGAATTGTAAGAAATTCTTCTTTTTTTTTTATCTTAAAGCAACGGCGTAGGAAAGTGATTATCCGTGATTTGTCGTAATGGAAGTGCATCGAAATATTTAATAATGCTGTTTCTTCTTTTGTATTCGGATCACGGAGGAGAATACCGTTCGTATTTCCAGATGGGCTACGCGAAGATCGATCAGAAGGGATCGGGACTCCATCTTCGAACGTTTTCTCGGGCGTTCATCATCGACGATGGGGAGGAGAGGTTCGTGTTCGTCAGTGTGGACAGCGCGATGATAGGAAACGGGATCCGTCAAACGGTAAATCCATATTTTACATCTACCCTTTCCTTCTTGATGTAATTTTCCATCATCCTTCATCAATCAAGTCTTATTAAAGAGGTCTAATTAATTGTATTTATCGATTCGATTCATCTTTCCTCTTTTTATCCAAGATCGAGTTTGAAAATTGCGCATAAACAACAGAACAATCGGTAATTAAAAAGATATTTCGTATCGAGATAGATGACACGTGTTGATAACTTTTAAAATGGAAAATAAATTGATAACTAGAGATAAAAAGAATATTTTTGAATAGCTGATGGTTTTGACAAGGGCGTTAAATTTCTTTTAAATATAAAATAAATATATGACAAGCTTCAAATAATACCAAATTTTTTAAAGAGCAACAATTATCAATTTACTTTCACGTAAGACGTTAAGTTATTTCGTTCGATCGATTCGAAAATTTTTAAAATTCTTCTTGCTTAAGATCGTAACGTAATCGTTGCTACAGGTGGTGGAGAATCTCCAAAAACAGTATGGCGATTTGTATACGGAGAAGAATGTCATGATCAGTGCGACCCACTCGCACTCCACCCCCGGTGGATTCATGTTGCACATGCTATTCGATCTGACGACCTTCGGTTTCGTTAGGGAGACGTTCGACGCCATGGTTAATGGAATAACCAAGGTAACCAACTCGTTTCGTCGAACACGTTTCGTCCAAAATTTCGAGAGGCTGTGTTAATTAAAAAAAAATCGTTTCCACTCGAAAGTGAAAAGAAATACTCGATCATCAAATTAGTCGATAAATTTTTTCAGAGCATCGAACGTGCCCACAACGCCATGGTGCCAGGTCGGCTCTTCATCACCCACGGGGAAGTTCACGGTGTCAATATAAACAGGAGCCCGTTCGCTTATCTGAACAACCCGAAGGCGGAGAGGGACAAGTATAAAATATTATGCTGGTCGATTAAAATTGCCTTCGATGAACGAACGAGTTAATCTCGATGTCGCAGGTACAGGGACAACGTGGACAAGATTTTGACGCAAATACAATTTTACAAGAACGAAGACGACAAACCGCTGGGTGTAATTAACTGGTTCGCCATCCATCCGACGAGTATGAACAACACGAATCGTTTGGTGTCCAGCGATAATATTGGTTATGCCTCGATTCTTTTCGAGAGTATCATGAACAATGATTCACTGATTGGCAAGGTAAGAGGAGATGTTATTAACTTATTCAAGATCCGGAGATAATTTCATACGATCAAAGTGTTATTAAATCTCTCTTCGAGATTAATATTGATTGGCTATTTTGAGAAATATTATATTTATAATTATTTTGATAATCAGATAATTAATTAATCCATTTTATGTTTATTAATTTGACGGTTTCAAAATATCATTTAAAACTGTTTTAATCTAATGGTTTGATTATAAAAAAGAATAATTATTATCCATAAAATATTTACTTCGTGTTTTTAATAATTATTACATTTAATTTTGTAAGTAATATTTATTTTTTTTTTTTTAAATTAAAAAAGAAATATACGTCGCACATTAATTTATACGTACATCTTTTTTTACAACACTTTAAATTCATTAAAAATCGTTGAAAAATATTTAAAATATATAAAACAGTTGAAAATAATATTTCGATAAATCAAATCTCTTGGCAGAACGATACGCGTACGTATCCCCATCGGGCACAAGAAGGAATAACAAAATTCGAGGCGAAGTCGAACTATAAACAAACGTATTCGTCCCATTGAAATTCGCGCGTTCGAGGGCACACGTTTCACTTTGTTTCGAAACGTCGAGTTATACGTATCGTCTCCGTGTATATTTCGTTCAAATATATCGATTTTAATTTTTCCCTTCGTTATATTGCAATTTCGATGCAACGATTCGATTCAAATGTATTAATTCCGCGAGTGGAAGTAACTATGGGTGGTTATTGAACGGGAGGTGAAGACGAGGATTTCTTCGAGGATTGTAATTGAAGGAAATTGGTTGAGATCAGGGCCCATTCGTGGCAGCCTTCGCCTCCAGCAATCTCGGCGACGTTTCACCGAACACACGTGGCCCGAAATGCGAATTTTCCGGCAACAATTGCTCGAAACAGTACACTTGCCCAGGGAAAAAGGAGATGTGCTTCGCCTCTGGACCAGGGAGGAACATGTTCGAGAGCACCAGTATCATAGCCAATAAGTTGTTCAAGGAATCTTGGGTGAGTCACCTTTCTCTTCTTTTTTCAACTTTGTGTAAATTTCTTGTGTGTGTGTGTGTGTGTGTGTTAAATAACGTTTTCGTTGGACGATTTTTTTCGATTTTTTTTATTGTAACAAGGTATGAATTATACTTGATACTTTTTTTTATTTCAATTGTCAAGAATTTTTGTTTATTTAAAAGTATATTTATAATGCTATGAATATAGTATTAAGAAATTAGTTAATCGATCAATCGATGATTAGTTCGTATCAAAAAGTGGAATTTGTAGATAAGAAAATGAATATTTCGCGACAGTTATCTTCGCGGATTTATCAAAATCAGATTAAAATGGAATACTTACATTTTGAAAGAAAGCAATATTCGAAATTCCATTCCTATTCTAAACTACTTTGTAATTTATTATTTATTGCTTTCAAAATTCGATATTACAAAATTTGATTTCCCGATCAAAAATCAAAATAAATTAAGCTGTGTATAATATTTATCAGAATTCTCTTCCAAAAATTGCCTTTTGACATTCCATAAAGAACAAGCTCTTCGTTATTGAATTCAATTTCATCTTTCAAATCTTCGATTTAATGTAACAATTCCATTATAAATCTTTGCAAAAAAAAAAGAAAATTCCAACTTCTTCGTTTCAATCGATCTCGACAAAGTAAATTTGGAAATGAATGAATATTCTTCGCCATTCGCTTCTTATCACTCGCCATTAAGTTTTCACGGGAATACGAATCGACAGAAATAGATAATAGTTTAAAGAAAATTTACGAATCAGGTACGAATTAGTAAAAAATAAATGAATTAATTCGTCGCGAGATTAGAAATTTAAAATCTGTTGAAAGTTTTTCGTGATAATAACGATTGAACAGATTGGATTATTGAATAAAATCGAAAATAAGTTAAAGGGTTTGGCATATTTTCAAATAAATAATCTATATTTAATTTGATAAAAACAATTAATTTTAAAATGGAAGAAATTCTTTTGAGAGTAATTCTCAAGAGTGTTCATCTTCCTTTCGTTTTAATCGGTCGATTATCCGCACAAAATGGGAAACGAGACTCAAAGAGACGTTTAATTCATTTCATTAAGATACTTGATTAACATTAACGAACCATTGTAATCTTTCTTCCTCGAAATACATCTTCTTCTTCTTTATCTCTCATCTTTTCTTAATTAGTTGTAAAATTTTTGGTTCAAATTAGAGGAGAGTTTTATTTTATTTTATTCTTTATCGAAAAAAGAAAGACTTGATAATATTGGTACGATTTTATTGAGTACATAAATTTTTTGATCCTTATTTACACGTGTGTAGTGATTCGTCGTTACGTATATTTCACGAACAAAAGTGAAAATGAGATTGTTATATAGTATGAAATTATTCGTTCGAAAAGTTTAACAATCATTAGATTGGAAATTTTTATCATAAAGGTAAAAAAAAATTGTGGAATTTCTTAATTTTGAAATTTTTTAGCTTTCATGATTTTTAATCTTAACATCTTCTGTTTAAAAGTTCAAAAGTTTGATTGTTCGTATTTGTTTATAAATAATAATTCAAAGATATATAAATATATATATATTTCAAATATATGTTTCCTAAAAATTAAAAAATTTCCAACATTATTAATATTATACATTGAGACACACGATACTCCCATATAGATGTGGCACAGTTTTATGAAACTTAAATATTTGCGATAATTACAATAATATTTGAAGAGATTATAAACGATTTCTATTTATTTCTTCGTCTTCTTCTTTCTTCTAAATCTACAATTACAAAATTCTTGAAAATTACAAATTTCGACGTCTAACTCTTCTAACATCCAACAACCATTAAACCAAGTGTAATTAACTACAATTCTTCTAACAATCAAATCTTCAATCGAATGATCGTGCTTAATTTTCTCTCTGACATTTCTGACAATTTCAATTTTATTTATTTATTTTTTTTTTTTAATCTTTTCAAAAAACGAATCGAAGAAATTGTGAAATGAAACAATGTTATATTTTATAATTGCACCTGAGGTGTTCCTGATTCTATTATTATTATTATTATTATTATTATTGTGTCATTTACCCTATGCATATTTCACAATGTCTGAACAACATCCTCATTTTATATTTCATAATTTTAAAACAATATTTTAAATAATTTTAATTCTATTTATATTCCCAATACCAAAAGAATAACCACTTTTGCCAATTCAACTCGTTTGCATATTTCGATAATTCGAAGGATAGTTCGAAGCACGAGTGAAATCTTAAATACTTAACGATTTGCTGTTCCTCCTCATTTTTTTACCGTCTATTTCGAAGCACCTATTTAATTAAATAAAATGTGTTTACAAAAAAAAAAAGAATGGAAAAATTTCATCAATATAGATAAATACACGTATAAAATGATCTCGCGTGAGTTTAAAATTAATCCAACACCCACATTTCATGGATGATTCTTGAATCGGAATCGACGTATCAATCCCTTGTGATATTCCATCATTTCTCTCTTTCTCTCTCTCTTTCTCCTTTTTTAAATTATCTTCCAATTTTACTTCCAAATTTCAAAACGAGACTCGAAAATCTTAAGTTTCTTCTTATAAAAATTTTCAATCTCCTTTGAAATTCTTCATTTAAAAATGTCCACGATTAAATAAGTTTGATTAATTTCAATTTCAATTCGTAAGCTCGTCATAAGACAAAAGGATTATTTATCTCCGCTTAAATAAATTTTCCGACCCTGTTTCCACGCCTTGCCCATCCCTCTTGAAACAGCAACAGAAGTTAGTAGTGATGCTTCTCGTATTCCTCGTAACTGTTGTAGTACGCAGGGGATGAGATGTACTTGGCCACGGGGATGGGTTTCGGGTGAATGGCCGGGCCAACTTTTTTAACAACCGCGTTGAAACCGTTGTGGTCGTCCGCCGTGTACTCGACGATTCTCACGCTTCCGTCGGGCTCGTTGACGCTGTACGACCCGTGCACCACGTCCCCGTCGCGAACCTCGTGCTGGGTCTTCACGTCCCCTGTGTGAGGATCGTGGACGCCATAGTTGAACGTGTATTTCGGATGGGCCTGAAATTAAGAGTCGAAAATTTCTATAAATTCTTTGTATAAATATATCTGTTCAAATATTTTGGAGAGTAGAATTTTTTGAGACTAGTATTTCGGATGGGCCTGAAACTAAGAGTCGAAAATTTCTAATTCTTTGTACAAATATATCTGTTCAAATATTTTGTGGAGAGTAGAATTTTTTGGATAGGTGATAGATAAGAGATAGGTTATTTTAATATTTTAATTCAATTATTTAATAATTTACTTTCATTCTCTAACATTAACATTTCTCTGCTTGTTGCCTGTGTATTTTACGTGTATAGAATAGATAGATAGGAATAGAAAGATTAAAGAAATATTGGGCGAGCATGTTTCGAGTAAAAATTTCGTAACGAATTTTCCATGCGAGTTCAGATCTCCGAGAAAGTATGACGGAAACAGTGGTGACAATGGGAGGAGATACGGAAGGTGTTCGTATGCCAAGCACACGGTTTCCACACCCGAGAATTTCAATTAATATAAAGCGTCACACCTTGTCAAATATTTACTATGCGACACGCGATTCCAAATGCAAATCGTCGATAATTTAATGTTCTTATCTCGTGAATGACGTTTGTCAATGTTAATGCATTCTTTTTTGTTTCAACTCGATCACGAGAGGATAGTTTTATGTAACTTTTTCTTTTTTTTTTTCCTTTCGAAAACGAAACATTCGCTTCGAAGTTCGTTTAGACGTGGAATTTTTTTTTTTTTTTAGAAATATAAAGTTTTCAAAAGAAAGTGAAAAATCTTAAATATAATTTACTGTAAATTTATACGGGTTCGATATTTCTTGATAATGTGAGAAAAAAATTCCGGAGAGATAAATAATTCATGAGCGTTATCGGACAAAGAATATCGTACGTATAAAGATATTTTTAATTAACTCCGACAATAAGCAGCTTGATACGAAGAACGATTAAAATTTCTTTCGCGATAAATATCTATTTTCATTTTGTCACATATCACTTTATCGATGATAAGATCAAGAAATTCGTGTTTCGATCGATCGATAATTAATTGATTTAATATCACGTTTTCTATAATTTATTTTCCGATAAAAATAAAAATTCATCATAGATTGCCAATCGTTTCTTTCTCTTATCAAAAGGGAAGAATGAAGAATAAAAAAAAAAGAATAATTCTAAAAATTACAAATCAATGTAATAGGAAAAATGAAATGGAAGAAATTGAATAAAAATTAAAAATGAAAATTACTCCAAGTAGATGAATTTATAAATAATTATAAAACGGTAATTAGAAAAATGAGAGGACAGATAGGTGAGCAATGTAATTGTAGCGTGCTTACGTAGTAATCGTGGCCGTGATCCGCGTGATGATCGTATCCGTGATGATCAAGAGTGGGCGTAACGTGAACGGGCGAGGCGGAAACCGCGTGAACCGGAACCGCCACCGTCGGCAACACGGCGTGTCCTTCGTACTGAGAGGAGTATCCTTCGAGGCCCTCGTAATCCGTGTAAGAGATCCCGTGCCCCCCGTTATACCCGCTTAACACCACTGCGCGACTCGATGCGATCATCGCGCATAACAGGCATAACAGGCTCTGAAACTGTTGATTAATTTTGATTAATTATTGATTGTTTGTTAATTAGTTAGATCCATTTATAACAATTTCGAAAATTCTGAAATTTGTGAGGAATGAAATTTGAATTGAATTCTCAGACAGATCCGCTTTCGAGGTTCTTTTTCAAATTTTCGAAAAATTGGAAAAATTGCTTGGAAATCGATGTACGGCCGGACGTTTTGTTTCGAAATTCTTCCCACGAACGGTGAATGTATCAGAGAGCTCGTTGAACGAGGAGTATTATGGGGAACAATGTAAGCGCCACTTTTGCAATGAGGATCGTTGTGGAAATGATGATGTATTTGAATCGTTATTGGGTCGTTTCTCGAGCTACGTCGTTGAACAATAATAAATCAGTTTTTCGATAATCTCGAATATGTGATCTACGATAAATTCCGAATCGATTCCGAAGATAGTCAGTTAGGATAAGTTGAAAATATTATAAAATATTAATGTTTTGGAAAAAATTTGCAGAGCAGTGTTAAAGTTTAATTAATAAATTAATTAAAGTGGAAGAAAATTGAATTAAAAGTTCAGATATATAATGTCGTTTTTACGAAACTCGTATTTTGTTCAATCTTGTTAAAATTTGCCATATAAAAAACTTGGTATCGAGTTATCTAAGTTTAAGTCCTTTTCCTTTTTTTTGATTGAAAAAGTTAATGGAACACAAACGAATGAAATCCACACGAAATTCCTTCAAATTTCTAAAATAGAAATCAAATTCTAAATCAATCCCAATCCAACTCTCCCTATCGTATCAATTATTCGAATAACCACATTTCCAAAATTAACAATATGAATTCCAATCGAATTCCAACCCTGAAAAAAATCAAGACCAACTCTAAAAAACTTTACAGTGTGAATCAAAAAAAAGAAAAAAATTTCAAAATCACAAAATTAAGTATTCAATCATCGAGAGAAACTTTGACGATAAATGTAATCAATTTGAGAAATAAATTAAATCAAAGTGCAATTAAAACATTTCGATATTTAATTTAGAATTATTAGATTAAAATCTTATTATTATTTCAGAACAGAAACCAATTTTGTCAATCCGATGTAATAATTTAATTCAAAAACACAATTAATCGAATCAATAAATACGTTCAAAGGTTTAATCATTATTATCCCCCGGCTGGGATAATAATAATCGTGGAACGATTCAATTTGCCTTCGAAAAACAAAAATCTGAAAAGTGATCGAACAGTTTTTCGATGGGTGTAAGTTGGTCGTACGGGAAACTTGGAAAGTCATCGCGTGAAAGTGTCTCGTGTTTCATCTTTCGTGTCGCTTCACGGGCTCTTCTCTCCCCAAGAAAAGTGTCCTTTTTCACTTTCGCGGCGTCGACCTTGCTCCGTAAATTAATACGAATCTACGGAAGTGGGAAACGTTTTTACTTCCGCGTGGATCACAGACCGCAAAAACGAACGTATCGCCTGTCTGTGGCAAAAGAAAGAAGTTGATGCCTCTTGGTACCGCGCACCAAGATAGATCATACTCGAGGTCATCGTTCCATGAAAACACTCGTTCTTCTTCTTCGCGCGAAAGTACCACTCGTTTCTTCTTCATTCTTCGAAAAATGTAATTTTTTCATTTTGACGCGTGAAAAAAAAGATTGAGAATTAAATTTGAAAAAAATTTCAATAAATATCGAAAAAAACATTGAAGAGATTCTTGAATGGAAATTAAAAATTTGAATTTCAAACTGATGCTTGGAATTTGAAATTTCTTTTCAAAACAATCTTCGAAACGATTTAACGATATTCGAGAGAGAATCATCACAAATCAAGCCGCAATTACCTACATAACAACATAACCGCCTCAACCAAATCTTATTTTTATAATCTTTTTATAATCCAATTGAACAAAAAATTCTCGACTTTGCTACCAAATACAAAAGAAACTCGCACTACTTGTACCATTTTTACCATTTAAACCATCCGGTTAACAACCAATCGAACCTACCAATCGAAAAATTTATTCCGATAGAAATACAGGGACAGAGAAAGTGAGATACGAAAGCACCAAAATACGAAGAGGAAAATAATGCGCGCACAGAGATTTGGCTTGATTTCCGGTCCCCGGCGTTCGTACCTTCGACATGTTGCTCGTCGCTGCACGTACGTGTGTGCGTATGCGCGTGTATGTGTGTGTGCGTGTGTGTGTGTCGTATGCGAAAACAGCGCGATACTCACTGATATCCGTTATTCCAAGACGATGCCCTTATATCCATCTCCCACCCGTGGCATCGAGTCTCTCGTTCCGGGCAAAAGCCCTCGTCCTCCTCCCACTCCCCCACCCACCGCCCCCACCCTCGTTTCCTCCGCGGTGAAGAGAGGAACGCGTCGCTGCGTCCACGTGCCGGCGAAAGGACGACGCGCAGGCTGCTGGTCTCGTTGCGGCGGCCACTTCCGCTCGACCACTTCGAGGGATATCCATGATTTCGACTCGTAATTGTCGAAGGGAACATCTCGATCGATTCTCGAAGAACTTGCTGATTTAAACGGTTTGATATTTTTAAAGATAGAAATTTAGACCTTTCCAATTCTCGATCGATGTTTGATACCAGATACGGAAATTCCACGGTGGAGGAGATTAGTTTGGCAACAAGAGAAGGAGCGAGGCAGGCGTGGCCTCTTCCACTACGTGTCGCAATATATTAACAAAGGTGGCTGCCAGATAATGGAGAAGAAGCGGGTATATTGTGGCAAAACACTCTAAATAATTCGCTAATCATCCTTTATCCCGTGTTCCACTCGCTCGTGTGCGAACTTTACGCAATTTTGCCTCCTCCAAGTGCGAACGCTTTGCTCAATCGGATCACTGTGAAAAAAAAAAAATCGCACACCTGGAAATGTACTTTCCAAGGATCGGTCTTTCCATCGCGCGTGGAAATTTGAAGAAATTTTTCAGAAATTCTAAAAATCTCGAGGCGAGCACGTATTCTTCTCCCCCGCGGAGAAGGCGGCGATCCTTGGCGAGGTCACGAGTGATGCAACGAGAGAGTATCCAACGCGGAGCTCGTTTGTCTACCCGAACGAATAGCGCTTGCCCATTAAGCGGCACGGGTCCGTAATCGCGGAAATCGTGTGTTCGGCGTTATGCAAAGCGGCGATTTCGCTCGTTTATTGCCATCGTAAATGTCGGTCAAGAGCGAAGGATGCGGGGAAAAGCATCGGCATCGACGTTTCCAGCTATCGAGAAAAAAGAGAAATTTCCTTCTGTCCTTTTTCTTTTTTCTTTCTTCTTCTTCTTTTTTTTTTTTTTTTTTTTTTTTTTTTTACGAGCGCTCACGACTACTCGCTCGGTGAATGTTATGAGGAAAAGAGTTTTATTGGTGATTTCTCTATGTATTCGCCGAATAATGGCATCCAAACGGGATTTTCGTAACGTTGCTCGAAGAATAAACCGATTACGTTAATCCCTTCTTGCTTTCTTTTTTCTTAAAAGGAAGATTCGTCAAATTTTCAGGCGTCTA
This sequence comes from Apis florea, assembly GCF_048593485.1. Classification (NCBI taxonomy): domain Eukaryota; kingdom Metazoa; phylum Arthropoda; class Insecta; order Hymenoptera; family Apidae; genus Apis; species Apis florea. The sequence continues at coordinate 1,856,046 of NW_028256542.1, read as the reverse complement.
TGCGTAGAGATGATGTTATTATCATTTCTTTATTACCTTCAGTGTTCTTGCTTGGGATTAAAAAAAAGAAAGGAATAATTGAAAAGTAATAAATTATTATATTCAAAAAAATGGATGAGAAGTTAAATTAACTTAATTTACAAGATTATATCATTTTTGTATTGCGAATGTATGTATATAATATTGGAAAAATATTTGATAAATTTGATAAAGTTTGAAACACCAGCACGATTCTTTACGATTATCTTTACGTTTCGAAACTAACGAAACAAGTCGCATTGCGATTCAAAATGCGAGTAAAAACGTTGGCATTCACCGTGTCGCGATTCGCGAAGGATTTAAGATAAAAAAATTTCGGTGGTTTTACGAAGATTAGGATCAATCTCGTTAGCATCCTTCTCGTGAAATTGGCATAAAGATTCCACCCTTGCGTCCATTTTGAATTAATTCAAATATTTCGGATGAGTCATGGACAATTCGAAAAAAAAAGGAAGGAGCTCGGCCTGTGACAATGAGAGGATACGGCGAGGATGTGGAAACCTCTGACCGAATTATGGAACAATTTTAACGAACGTAAATTTGCCCGTCCGTGGAAAAATCTGGAATTTTAATTTTTCTAATGATTAAATCTCGAATTTTAATTTTAATTTAAATTCTTGAGCGGGATTTTTTCCAAACGTGATTTTAAATTTTATTAAAATTTAATTCTCGCCTCTTTGTGTTTCGCATGCAAAAATTTGGAAGGAAAGTTTCGTTCGAGTTTCCCTACGTATTTGAATTTTGAACGTTTTTCGATTGAATAAGAATTTTAATTACGTTAGAGCTCAAAATTTTTTAAACTTTAAATCTTCGAGCTTCGATTCGATTGATTTCAAAATTCTGCAAATCTCTGAATTACATTTTAAATTATATTCTCTCCTGACAAAAGAAGATATTCGTTCAACAATTTCACCACCAAAAATAATAATAATAATAATAATAAAGAATAAGTAGATATGTTTCTTACACAATTTATTCGAATTTCTAAGCAAACGATAAAGTTCGCTTACATAAAGTTCTAGTTTTTTTCACAACTGTATCCTTGAAAAGAAAAGAAAAAAAAAGGGGGGAAAACGTGGATTTGATGAAAATGAACACTTACATTTTATTTATTGGGTAACACAGTCGCGGTTGCCAAACGTTCGAGATCCATTAGATTCATAATTCTTCAAAGATTCGATTTCTCTTTCTTTTTTTCTTTTAAAATGGAGTTAAAGTAGAAGATAATGTCCATGGTCGGGCTGCGTGAAAGGGTCATTAAAGTGGAGTACGTGTTACTGAGTGCCATTCTATGAACGACGAATCCGAAAAGGCATTCTTTTAACGCCTTTTGTAATCATAAACATCGCGACAAGCACGCCTTTCTTCACTCTTGGGAAGAAGGTCCATTCAATACATCAAGATTCTCTAATCTTAGTTTTTTAAAAATGGGATCTAAACTTTCGAAAATCCATTATTCGATAGTTAAGATTAAACAAATAAAGGAGGTGTCGTTAATTTTTGGCATTTTAAAAAAAGTAATTAAAACTCAATTAAAATAAAGTAGTCGGATCGTTCAATTTTTTTTTTTTTTTTTTTTTTAAGTTGAATAAATCGAGTTGTTCCTTTCGTTTTTTTTATGTATGTGTGTGCGCGCGTGTCTTTTTCTTGAATTTCTAAACTTTCAAATTTACATTTCGAATTTATATTTCTTATTATGTTAGTGTTAATTGTATTTTAGAAAACAAAATGTCGACTATTCAATTAAACATGTATGAACGAAAAGACACGTATAATCTCAATTAAAAGATGAAATTTCATAAGCTAATTATTTGCAGGATCGGTTTCAACAATTTTTTAACAATAAAAGAATCAAGAATCTGCAATCAAAACGGTTCAATTATTTCAAATTTTATTTATTTTATTTTATTTTATTCTTCGAATAAACAATCTACACGCGAATATAACACACGATAAGGTTAGATTTCCAGAAAGCGCGGTAAATTCAAATCTGACAGTCTTCGCTCTATCGATTCGAGTGAAAATATTCATCCAACGATATCTCCGAACGACGATATTTATTTCTAAATATTTTCGCAGATTAAATTCGATCAAATTAAATTAATATTCCCCCCCCCCCCGTTCTATTATTTGTCGCGCAACGAAGAGAAGTGAAAGCAGTTACATGCGTTGTTTCCCTTCTTCCGATTCCAAAGGGGAGTCTCTCGATCGTCTCGAAGCTGGAAGAGGCCCAGAACTCGTCCGTTACGATTCTAACAGCCGTGAAACCGTGAAAGGTTGGCTCGTGACCGTAATTCCGATGCGAGAGGCGGCAGCCAATGCTCCGTCACGCGTTGTTCGAACAACGTTCGTCGCGTTTAATGCATGGCGGGCGAATTCGAAATGGCAGGGAAAAAACATCGTGCGCTCCCACGGCTCGATCGTAACCGCTTTTCGCGGCCAATTTCCGGCTTTGGAACGATTTCTGGGACGATATCCACGCTTCCTTGAAAACTTTTCCTCCCGTTTCTTTTTCTTCGATTCGGGACTAGACTCGATTCTTATAGCAGTCAGTGCTTGAAAGTAGTGATTTTTATTCGTGGAATTTGTATGCGTCGTGGATCAATCTTACAATTTGCAGAGAATTTTCCGTCTTGTTTTCTAAATATAAATATAAATACTTGGCGAAATTATTCTTGAATTTACTGTTTCTAAATGAAATCAATATTCAATCAATAATTAATAATTGGTATATAAAGCGTACGATCGATATTCATGCAATATTCAACGCATATTCATGGCATGCATAAGGGGAAGGATATCATGCGTGAAGGACCGGTAATTTACCGGAAGTTAGTATACAATGGCGCCCAAAAGTTTCCATTCGACGGTTAACCTAACCTAACCTAACAAGCGTAATAATCTTGCGAACTTCGTTGCCGAAGAATCACTTTTCACAGAAAATTTTATATCACATTGAAAGAAAATTCTCGTTTCTCATTTTTCCAATCGTTTCGAATTATATTGATCGATGAAAATTTTGCGAAGAGGATTTTTCCATATCCAACGTGTATATCAATATTTTATCTTATCTAGATTACATATTTGCTCGAGTCGAGAGACCTCGTGATCCAAAGGTTCTCCTTCATTGCTTCCTCTTCTTTGCTCTCCTCGTGTCGCGGCTCCGTCAATTGGATACGATTACGCAACTCATTGTTTACGAGCGGCATTTCAATACAATCGTGTGAGAACTCCACACGAGTCGTTGGGAAGAAAATGTCTTGGAGTATCCTTGGCACACCCCGATGCGTCCACCATTTACCAGAAGCTAAACCTTGCTGCCTTCGACCGATTCCAATCAAATCGATCGCTGCAATTTTTGCTGTCACAATTTTTAACGAACGAAACATTCGATCTTTGACGAGTCATTTTTCGAAGATTCCGAAATTCGATGAAAATTCAAAAAATTGTACTTATATTTTATCGAGATTTATTTCTAAAATTTATTATCCCTTGATAATAAAAAAGTTTCGTTTTCATCATAGAGAACAGCTCCAACTCCGTTCAAAGATTATAACTGCATCACACGTTAAATGGATCGAAGTAAATAAGATGTTAAAATGATAGACACAGGAAAAGCTTCGAATGGGTTCGATAAAACGCCACACCAAATACGAAAAGGAGGAAGGCAATTTTGCAAAACGGTAATACGATAAGAAGGAAAAGTTTCTTCGACGAAATCGGATGCGTTTTGTCATTCTGGAACAGTAGGACGATGGAGCGGAACTTGGAATGGTTAACACGGCCACGTTTCGATTTCATGCCGCGTGTTCCGGGGCGAACGAGAGTGAAACTTGTTCGGTTGAATAACCGTGTCGTAACTTAGGAGGAAACTGCCTTTTTTTCTTCCTTTTCAACGATGAAGAATTAAGGAGGAGTCTCGAATTTTTGCATATGGGAATAATATTCTTCGGGGAATTTTTGGGTTGTGAGATTTTTAAATCAAGTATATTGGATATTTCGAAAAGAAAAATTTCAAAACTGGTTACGCACGGTTCACACCTAATTAAAAGTTAATTGAAAGATTACGCGGGCGGATGGCGAAAGAGGGCCACAGAGTTGTGCAAATAAAAAACTGGATCTGGAAACAAGCGGCTCGATAATTCGATTTTGCAACGCCAAATTATATACCAACTTATATGCAACTTCCGGATGATTCGTAAATTCAATTTGAAGATATGATAATTTTGAGAAAGTTCGAGGAAATCGAAATTTTACACGAATTCGTCGCTTTCCATTTTTCCTTTTCCCCTCCCTTTTCCCTTTTTCTTTTCATACTTGCCGCGCAATATCGTCTTAACAATAGGATATTATTCCTTGTCGTGATTCGCGATTAAGGCGGATGAAGAAATTCCAGTCAATGACTCACAAAGAATTATTTGTTGTTCGAAGATTCGTATCTTCGAATGTAAAAAAACGTGAATGGAGCCTCGTTTCCAACCAATTTCAATATTTCTTATTCCCTTGAAAAGGAACTGCAAATTTATAAAATGATCATATCCAATTAACCTTGGAAATGAACAAATTTTTATCGAACAAAAATTTCTTCCGAGGAACGGAACACCATCATGTATCCGTCGACTATTATCGAGCCGCGGATGAAAAATCCCTGAACCTTCCCGCGAATTTTCATCCGCGGAAGCAGAATCGTGCCTGTAGAGATTCGAGATAACCGGTATAATGAGGCGAGATAGCAGACGATTGCAAAGTCTTGTCTCAACAAACGTGGGAACAGGAACGTGTAAACAACACATGGACCACCGTATGCCACCTCTGTTCGTTCCATTTTTTCTTTTTCTCCTCTCCTCCCTGCCTCTCCTTTCGCGTGTCCCATCGTGGCTCGACAACGCCCGAATCGTGCGAGTTGCACAACGGAACGGGATAAGTTAACACGCCGTGGGGGTGTCGATTGGATAATCCGGGTCAAATCGAAGAGATCTGTATATTTTGCAAATTATTATATATATATGGAATTTCGAAGAAAATAGATTTTAATTCGATTTGAACTTTTTCAAGACTTTCTACGATTTTTAAGGGGAGAGGTTGGATTGTGGAGGTTGAGGCTTCTTTATTTGGAAATTTAATTTAACTTAGAAAGTTGTAATTTAAATATATTTACATCTATTGAGAAAGTGGAATTAAACAAAATAATATCTGGTAATAGCTCGTTGTTTAATACAAGCAGCTCGACTCATGGATAGGACAAGCGTGCCAGTTCCATTTCCTATCAACTCCATTATTCTTCTCCACCACATTAATTCGACGGTGGACAGGGGATTACGAAGGTGTTGAAATTTGAAATTGGAACGCGGATGATGAAAAATTTCCTCGCTCGAAAACACCTTAAAATAATTTATCCGATTCTTACCGATCTTATAATGCGAAATAAAAAAATGTTATCGATCTAGATATCGATATTACGCGTGTGATCTTACTTTTGCGCGTAAACAAAACACGAAAATTTGTTGTACTATAAATCGTGCCGAGTAGAGCTCGCTGCGCAAATCGAAAACGAGTCTCGAGATCGCACGGGAGCAGTGGGAAACTGGGGATCGAACGAGGTCAGATCGCGTGGTGATCCTGTGCGATCCTTCCCAGAAAACGCCACACCCTTCCACTTTACGAATCGCGCACGATTCACGCTCGCAAGGACGACGCTCCCTTCCTCCTCTTTTTCTCTTTCTTTCCACGAGCTCGTGAATCACCGTTTCATATCTTCTCACACAGAGATACGCCCAAGTGGAAATCGAGTGGACCACGAATTTTCGGATTTTTACGGTCGAGCGATTTAAGTATAATATAAGTATTGATTCGAAATGTTTAGCTTCGAAATTAATCCATTTGTTCAAATTATATTCGATAATATTTGCAGTTGATCGAAGGTTTATATCTGTTAATTCCATTGGATTCATCCTTTTTTTTTTTTTTTTTTACTCTTCTTTGAGTGGAAGACACTCATTGCTTTCGTACACGCTTCGTCCAATATCACTTTGATTCAAGTGAAATTTCTTCGAGAATCGTCGTCGAGGAACACCTCTTTTTTTCATATTCTTCTTCCAAGAAACGATAACTACGACGAACGGAAGAGAATACGGTAAATGTGGTTCAATGTCGAAGGCATAATGTAATTGTGACGCGTGTGAACATAACGATTCTTCTGCTCCCACTTCATTAAGAATGCATCCACTGTTTACATGCATAATCACGCATTCCGTGAAGCAATTAACAGCGATATGGTAAATTTGTCTCGATTGTGACGAGAATTTTCAATCGGAATAAAATAAAATGAAAGTCGTGATTGCAGGTTAATTAATGCATTCCTTAATCATTCAATTACTTATATCGTTGAAAAGTAAGAATTGTTCAATTAATCGAAGGGATCCTTTATTTTCTGGAATGTCAAGAACGTTAACGAGCCTCGTTCCACTTTCGATCGACGAAAATTGACATTTTCGAAAAAGGAAGAAAGGAAAAATCTTAAAATAAATAAAAGGAACGAGAAGAAGAAGAAGAGGGAGAAGAAAAGGAATAATTAATGTATGCATGCTCTTTAACCGTGACGCGGTCGAGCGAAGGTTCGTTATTAGCATGATAAAAGCGGTGAGCAAGGAGGAGGAGAGGAGGGATGGGCAGCGAGGCGTAGGATGCGTGTACGCATTGCGTACACTGTTTGACCGTATCGCGATTCTATGCGATTCCGTTCCCTTGGTGATTGCAGCGTTTGTGGCAATACGGGGACGTGAAGGAAGTGATCGGGCCCCTCCGCGTGGTGCACCGCTACGTGAACATGGTGGGACAGACGGCCGAATATTACAACGGGACCACGAAGAGAACCGAGACGGTGAGCGAGATCTCTGTTCGATTTTTGAAACGTGGTGGAATAAGAATTGCAAATAATGACGAAAAATAAACTCGAAAGTGTGTTTTTTAATTTAGTAGAAATTTAGCATGGCATAAATTCTAAAGATATGCGCGTTTTATTTATTTTACGAATGTATTTTTACTTGAAAAGAAAAAAAAAAGTAATGAGTTCGCAAGGAGATCCGTGATTTTTAAATGGAATCGTCAATTTTTCACGGCCAAATACGGATTGAATTTTAAATATAAATGTAGCAAAGCGTTGAATCTTTCATGCTTTTATACGTATAAAGGGAAGGGATTTCTTGGAAGGGAAATTTCACATATTTATGAAATATTCACGAATTATGGGGATAGGTGCGTGGGTGTGAACCAGCCATGGGATACAGTTTCGCGGCGGGAACGATCGACGGGCCGGGCTCGTTCTCGTTTCGACAAGGAACAACCAGCGCGAATCCTATGTGGAACGTGGTTAGAAACTTATTAGCAACCCCCACGGACGAGGATATCAAGTGTCACGGGGCCAAACCGATTCTACTCGCCACTGGACACGTAAGTTTATCCATATTAATTATACATCGACTTTTTTTCTTTCAATTTTTTCCATCTGTCTCGTATAATTGCAAGTTGATTAATTAATCATTCGATCATGCTTTCCAATTAGACACATTTTTTTAAAAACAATTTATATCAATTCTCAAAGTTCACCATCAAAGTGTTTTTTCCATATTCAAATAGCTTGTGAAATTAAAATAAAAGTTACAATCCTTATATATATATATATATATTTGACCATTCTTCTAATCTTTTGACCGATAAATTCTAATAAATTCACAAGAATTTCCCCATCCATCATTTCAGATGACCCTTCCATACGAATGGCAGCCGAAAATCGTGGCTACGCAGGTGGCGCTGATCGGGAACGTTGTCATCGCCGGTGTGCCGGGGGAGTTCACAACAATGTCCGGAAGAAGATTGCGAGAGGCTATCAAAACGGTCATGAACGATGCGTCCGACGACGAAACGTCCGTTATAGTCGCAGGCCTCTGCAATACTTACAGCGATTACGTCACTACGCCGGAGGAATATCAAGTAATATCGTAGATCATCCTCACCGTTTAGAACTAATCTTTCATCTCCTTTGCATTGCATCGATGTTGTTCTTTAAAAAAAAAAAAAAAAAAAAAATCTCTTCTTGAATTATTGCTTCAGAGAGCTAGGAGGTTTTACGTGAAGGGATATACGAGAAAAGCGTATGAATTATCGCTCCCTTATTGCTTATAATATATTCCCTCTCTCGAAATTTTCCAGATCCAAAGATACGAAGGTGCATCCACGATATTTGGCCCCCACACGCTAACCATTTACTTGAAACAATACCAAGAACTCGTAACAGCTGCCATTCTCGTGAGTATACGAAACAAAGTTTCTTCCTTTTTATTAAATTCCAAACAAGAGAGAGAGAGAGAGAGAGAGAGAGAGAGAGAGAGAGAGAGAGAGAGAGAAATAGTGAAGTTTCAAAAAATAAAGTCCATTGTAGAAGAAAAAAAAAACAAAAGATAAAAGTTTACAAGATAATAATACAAGTTCGATACGATATCAGAAAAAGGACGTAGATAGTGGGCCAACGCCTGTCGATCTGAGAAAGAAGACTCTTGTTTCTTTCGTGACACCTGTTCTCTACGATACTCCAATATGGGGCAAGAATTTCGGGGACTGCATCAAACAACCTCAAAAATTGGCCAAGCCGGGCGATGTCGTCACTGCAGTATTCGTGAGTATTTTTAATTGATCAATGAGAAATGCGAAAGAGTGCAAGAAAAAAAAAACGAAACATAAGAGTTCGATAAAAAGCGAGTTATCTACGAGTTACCTTTCGAACAATGAATAAATAAATAATGTTTAATTTATCGTGGAATAAGAGCAAAATTAATTGTTGGATAAAAAGAAGAGGACAACCGTGACCCAGTTAGATGTAACGAATTGTGATGCCATTATTACGTCACATTAACGTTACATTAAGTCCTGTAATGAAATTTGAGCATAGTGTGTGAACACCATCTTCAAAATGACGGGTCAGTCGTTCGTGGTCCATTTAACCGTGGGATGAGTTTCGCTCCTAATAAACGCAAATCTGGCGGAAATGCAGCATGCTTTAACACGAATAACCACGAATTCAGCTCTATAAACTTTAATTTCTTTCGAACTCTTCAAATTGAAGAAGATCGATCAGACAAATCTTCGATCTTTCTATCTTTATTATTCAAGAGTGGGAAAAAAGATTTTTATGTTCTCGTAAATTGGATCTTATTTTCAACAGGTTTCTGGCCACCCACGCAACAATCTGATGACCGAAAGCTCGTTTCTGACGATTGAGAGGTTGGGCGCCGATGAGGTGTGGTTGCCAGTCGCCACAGATGCCAATTGGGAGACAAAGTACGTGCATTATTCAAAGAAATTCGAAAGAAATTTAAAAATTTATAAATTTATCGAAAGGAAATTTTCATTGCGAAACAAACAACGCAAAGATGAAATAGAAGAATAAGAATTCCTCGACTCGACTCGCTTTTTTTTTTTTAAAAAGAAACCGCCAATTATACATTTGTAATATATAAAAAAACGCAAAGAGCAATCATAAAAGAAGCGAGATATCGAAAAAACTTTCTATCACGAAAAAGAAGAGAAAAGAGGGGAGGGGAGGGGGGGGGGGGAATAAGAGTATCGATCGGCTCAACAATATCGGGTCAACCATCAGACGGACAAATAATAACGATATTTTCCCTCCGTTTGGCCCGCGTCGATATAGATTCGAGTGGCAAAGGATGTCGATGGTTCTCGGCTCGAGTCAAGTAACCGTTACGTGGCAGGTCCCGGAGGATATCAAAGCTGGTGAATATCGTATTAGGCACAACGGTTACTATCGTTACATCCTTGGTGGCATCTTCCCTTATTACGGCGTGTCCAACCATTTTCAGGTAAATTGAAAACAGTGGAATATATTGGAAATCTCGTTCTCCTTTCTCCAATTGTTTTAACAAAAAACGAAAACGTTTGTTTCGATTTGAATATGAAACCAACGTTTGTTTCTTTCCGGGATATTTTAATATTTTTTTAATTTTGACTAGGAATTTTGAATTAAATTAATTTCTCTTCGAGTAACGGATCTGAATCAGAAGAGTTGAATATTATTTTTTTTGAAAAATGAAATTTCTATAAATCTGTATTTTGCAGATTTTTAACAATTTCATAGATCTTACGATTATTCTATCTAACGTTTTGAATTTTGTGAATTTCATTTCAGGTTGTCGAGTCGAGCTGTTGTAGGCGACATTACTATGAATAATTAAATAATGCCAGCTTACTTTTGTCGAATGAAATGCTTACGCTTAATTCACGACTGAATCCAGCCAATAATTCAGTAATAATAGCCATACGATAGCACGAAAGTATCTCGTACACTTTCCTGATTTTGTACAGTGTTGTATTATAATAACATATTGACGTGTGATCTCTTTAATATATAGCCACATATGTCGATAGGATTTTAATTAAGTTTAATTAAGATTAATGAACGAATAATCATGCGTTACTATCTAAGTCAATTATCCATCGTGATAACGCGAATAAAAGGATAATTTATTCAAATGTACGTGTATATTTATTTATTGCAAAATATATAATACGATTTATATCATAACACAATGATCGTATAAAGATAAATTATAAAAAAACAGATTGTTGTCTCAGAAAAACAAAGTTTCCAATAATATATAATCATTTTCTATATCACAATTCTGAAAGACACAATCCTCCAGCATGTGTCATTAAAAATTATATATTAAAGAAAAAGAAATGTAAAAAATTTAAGTTTATTCCTTATAAATCCAATACAATAAAACAACTTTGTACTCACACTGAAAGTTTACAACTGAGATCATGTTGTACCACGTGACTGGAGCAAATTAGATCGCAAACGAAATACTTCTGGTCACGAAGCACGTTCTTTCAGCAACGTATAAAATTCATCCCTATATTTGAATGTAAATTAAAGACTGCTGATAACTACATATACAAACTTTCACACAAACTTTGTGACCACATGTCTCTTTAATAGATATTCAAAATAAATAACTAAAATGGAAAACTATCTTTTCATTTTAATGATAATATTACATTTCATTATTCAATAATAGAAATTTAATAATAGAAATTTTATTTACATATATTTAATAAACGAAATTCAATATTTATACATATTCTTTTAAAGAAAAATCATGGAGAAATTATCTTCGAAAACCAAGGATAATTTTATGCACTTTTGTATCCAAGATTTAAGAAATTTTCTAGGGATTTTCTTTTCTGGTATTAAAACACGTTTCACGATATTTAAACACACAAAGTTTTTATAATTTTACGGTACCTTATACGTATGCTCGTGTTACTTTTCCATATTGAAGACGAATGAAGCTTCTTAGAAACTTATAAAGTTTTTCACAAACGATTGCCTCGTATCTTGAAACTCGTGTTCGGATAAAATTGCCGATCAAGGTCAGTATAAAACTTTTTCCTATTTGACTTCTTATATGACTTATACTTCCTGTATCACTTCAATTTTATAAATTCATCATTTTTTAAATTCATAAGTTTTCTTTTAAATAGATTAAAAATTAAATTAAAATTAAATAATATCAAATATACAAAGTGTATTCAAAATGTTGTAATATCAAGTGTTGAGATATCTACATAATGTATTTAATTAAAATGTGTCAAAGATGGAAAATCAAAATGATGGGGGGAAAGGGAAATTTTTCAAAATGAAATTCAATTCGCAGTAAAAATGAAAGAGAGAAGCTTTGCCACGAGCTAATTAAATTCATCGAACTAAATATATTGCATATCAATGGAATCAATTTCCAATGGAATCAGTTTGTTAGATCCTCTTCTACATGCAAACTAGAGTTTCAATAAGAGTTGTTCCGAAACAAATTGATTCGACTACTAAGAATTTTCTCATCGTTCGATCGTTTCGATTTTCAAATTCTCCCTTTTTCAAATTAATTAATCAAGTCGATATTAAAACTTTACCTTAATATTGCCTTATTTCTAAATAAAATAAGATTTTCTCTCTCTCTCTCTTTCTCTCCCTCCCTCTTATACGCACTGTAATAACATACTATAAATATTATATTTCTGAAATAATTATAAATTTGTGACACCTTATTACACCGATACAAGTTCCTCGAACGAATAAAAATTATACGACTGCTCCACGTGTTTCATTCTCATTCATCTTACGATATATCCTGACCGTGTCCATTACCTTTTACGAGAAGAAAAATGAGTCGTGGAATAAAGTTACAACGAATCGTTCAATCGGGAGGAAATACTTTTTACAATGGCCATTTTCACGAGATTATTTAATTCATTTTTTCCTCGAACAATAACCATAATTAAACTCTCGTTGAAGGCGTATGAATATTGATTCAGATTCATTTATCGAAATGCTGAAAAAAAAAATCATTAAAAGTTTCGAGATGTTATTATAATTCTTTTCTTTTAAATAGATACTTGTTCATTCGTTATATATATATATAAAAGGAATTATTGTAAAGGAAAAATTTAAATTAATGATCACGCCATATTTACATATACATGAATCTTTTCAACCATCTTTTTTCGTCTATTTTCTTTAAAATAAAATCAAAATATGTTAATGGTAATATTCTCTATATCGAGTCTCTCCTTTCTTCAATGTATTATATATAAGAACTGCGTTTTGAATTTGTTTATAATATTTATTATAAACAAGCGTATGCACTTACTTCAATATAAAATTTTTTAAAAAGGGAAAGGAAAAATGTGATGATCACGAGTGAAAAAAGAAATTGCTTTTGAATCATACTTTATCAGTCAAGTTTAAAAAGTGCATTCAACGAGGAATGCGATCAATAATTTCGCATGTCGAAATTAAAGTGTAAAAGTGAGAAGATTTAATTAAATACATATCCGGATACGATTATGGAAAATATTTTTATCCGAGGAAATTTGGTTTTTCTTAATATTTTAATTTTATTAGAATTCTATTAGAATTAAATTCTGATGTATCTCTAGTTTTATAATTCTATATAATCCCAATATGGAATGATACGTGCCAATTAATCAAAGATCTTGATACTTCTGAAAACTTACCTTCAGAACGTTCCATCACCAAAGAAAATTAAAAAGTTTTTTGCGAAGAACTTCGCAAACTGTTCATTAAACACACTACAAATTGCGAAACCTTCAAATTTTTCTAATACAAAGAGTATCGTTAAATTTATTTATTAATTTCACCAATAATTTAAACAATAATTTATCGATTAAAGTATCAAAAATTATTTCACTTTTTCACGATTTATCAGTCGAACGTAAATTAATTAACAAGTATTTTTTTTTACAAAAATTAATCGAGCATTCGAAATTTACAATAACACAGAAAATAATAAAGAAGAAATTAAAATTCTGGATCAGTTACATCACTACTTTCTTTACTACTTGAATAAAAAGAAATGGTTTAACATTTTTATACCAATATCACAGAAAAGTCTCATCTTCGGATCATTTAAATGGATCACTAAAACTCAAGGAACCATAACTCGACCAAAAAGTAGCCAAGAAGCAGCTATGTCTTTCGTATGGACGATACTCTCGGCCCACTAAACAAGTTCCAACGAAAACGAGGAACAACAAGCGAAGAGACAAACTCTTTTGAATCTCGAGAATGGAACGTCTCATCCAGGAAATAAATGACGTGGACACGATTCGATACTTGTGAACAGGAGTTCCACGCAAAGAAATTCGTTTTGTGAAAAAAAAAAAAAAAAGGAAAAAGGAAAGAAATGAAAGAATGGAGGGTTGTCAGGGGATAGAAAGAAGAGATTGTTTTCCACACGAAATGAAGCCTGACGAAGAGTTGGAAAAGAGGATTGCATCCGAGTCTTTCGAATGTTAAAGAGGGTGTCGTTTGAAAGTTCAGGAGATGATTGCTTTTGAAAACCACGAGGTGAAAATTTTCACGAGTGTCTAAAATAAAAGTACAAGATTATATAACCCTCATTGAAAATGCAATATTATAATTCTGTATTGTATTAAAATTTCCTGTATAATTTCTGCCCTTTAATGTATTATTAAGAGAAATTAGAATTTGAACGAGTAGATCAATCGATTAAAAGTAACACGAATGAATAGAGAAGGAGTATTTGCTAATAGATCGACTTACTTATATAGAGATCAATTCGTGAGATATTGTAATTGCTTCTAATGAAATTAGGATATATATACATGTGAATACAAGTATTCAATATTAAGTTTCATTATAAATTGTTATGATCGTAAATAATCTTTTTCTCTCTGATTTATTACATCACAAATAAAATATGTCTTTTGAATCTATTTTTCCAAACATTTTTTTATTCACCAATTGTTAAATATTGATGGATATTACGAGGATAAAAATTTATAAATCAATTCTTTTTCTTCTCTTAAAATTTATTTGTTTATAACAATAAAAGAAAAGTCTTTTTACAATACAATTGCAAAAATGAATAATCCAAATTAAGGTAATATAAGTACTTTAAAATCTCACTCTTGTCAATATAAACAGAACAATAACTGTAAATAACAGTTGAGTTTTAAATCCATTTAAATAATGTCTCTTATGCAATGTAATTAATATTTATGAACGAATTCGAGCCAGACAATATATAATATATACAAAAATATAACTATCCCTATTAATTGTTGTTAATCACATAGTTGAGGAAATTCAATCGGTCGTGAATCAGTGGCGAATTGAACGCCATCAAGGAGCACGATCAACGTAGCCTTCTTTTTTTTTTTTTACTTCGTGCGAAATGTTATTAATTATAATTAATAGGATTAAGATCATTATATAACGTCATTATTGCTCGACACACACGATGCCATATTTATATATCGAATTCGTACGAAAATTCAATTCCTTCTCAAGTCAAAATTCTTAATTACGATGGATCGAATGTATTGTTCTAAAAAAAAAAAAAAAAAAAAAATGAATTTGAATGATCGTGACAAAAAAATTTCCTTTATATCTCTCATAAAATGAATTAGAATAAAGAAAGAAATAAGCAAAATAACAAATTTAAATCGTATTGAAAAAAATTAAATTGAAAAAAAGTAAGGGAAGACCAATAAAACGAATAAGATGAATTTTTGTGAAAATTAATAATTTTACATCGCATTAATTAAATTCTATATCTCGTTCAACGGGTAAAAACACGCGTAAACACATACACGCACAGGAGGAAGAACAAAACAACATTTATCTCTCCAAGAGAAGGGAAAAAAAAAAAAAAAAAGTATAATTCCCGATCACTTTTTCGCAAACTCGTCCATTCATCCCCAAACTCGAGCGAACTCGCATAAATTCTCGTCTCGTTCCCTTCTCCAACAAATATATTCGTCCCGATCTCGAGAGAAGAAGAGAAAAAAAAAAAAAAAAGGAACGAAAGAAGAGAGAGAAATTTCCACTCTTTTTCGGTTCGAGTAAAAATAGCGGGGCATTTAGAGGGAAAGGGTGGAATAGAGGAGAGGAAAGATGATGGATAGGGAAGGATACAGGGAAGAGGAACGATGAAAGCCACGAGGATGTTCTTCCGCCGATTCGAGGTGCGCAGAAGCGGTGCTCGGCGTCGTTTATCGCGACGAGGGCAAACGCAGTCGTGATCCGCGCGGCATCCGTGTCGGTTCGTTGTTTCGTTGTGACCGATTTGAAGTTGCATCCTGCCACTCTGTGACCGGCCAATTTCCTTGGATCGTTGCAAATTTCATTGGGGAGCCATCCGGAGAAACTGGAGGGATGTTTTGGTTCGACGAGGAAGGAGTCTCGAAGTTTTCGTACGTTTGATGAAACCTGAGCAGTTGTTCATTCTTGAAGAAGAATTTGAAGATTGGAGATTCGAATAAAAAAATAAATTTGAAATTGCAGATATTTTGATCCGAGGAAAATTGGATTGTCATTGTCGAATATAGCGTTTTATGAATTCTTGTGAAATTGAAGAACCAAAATAGAGTGCAATTGTTTTGATATATTCTAAGAAGGGTTTGGAGATCAAGAAAATTGAAGAGATTGAAGTTTTGGAGAAAAACAAATTTGGCTCAAAAAGGAAATTCAAAAGAATCGAATATTTAATCTGATAATTGGTGACAATTTAAAGGTGAACAAAATTAGGGAATCTTATGCAATGTATAAGAAGAAGAAGATGAATTTCGCAGTGAAAATTGCACTTAAAAAATCCTGTTCCTAAGAGGAATCGAACAACACTACTTCCACTCCCAGTCGACCAACCCAACATTTTACAATGCAATCAGACTCCTAACTCAATCCAACCCCTAATCTGTCCACCCAAATAACAGAACTATGCCCGTTCAACGTCCTCCAAAATATCGCAAGGAATGACCAATCTACACAGCCAAACGCCTGAAACGAATCCAATCCGAATCTCTAACTAGACCGCCACCAGAGTCAAAGCATGTCCATCCACGACAGTCTGCCAGACAACCGCATGGAATGATCAATAATGGATAATAACCTAACAACCATCCTCCCAAACGTATCCAACCTCGCCCTCACCCTCGTCCTTCGCAACCACTTTCAAAACTTCACCACCCTGTACGCGAACAACACGAACAACGAAATAACCCTCGACTCGGTCCCTCACAGAGACTCGTTGCACATCGTGATCCCGGTGACCATCATCTACGTGTCCATCTTCGTTACTGGGATAATCGGGAACATAAGCACGTGCATAGTGATCGCGCGCAACAAGTCAATGCACACGGCGACCAACTATTATCTGTTCAGCCTGGCCGTGTCAGACCTGTTGCTGCTCGCCTCCGGCCTCCCGGCGGAGATCTACATGGTGTGGTGCAAGTATCCCTACATCTTCGGCGAGGGTTTCTGCGTTCTTCGAGGGTTGGCCGCCGAAACATCTACGAACGCCTCTGTCCTCACCATCACGGCGTTCACTGTCGAGAGATACCTGGCCATCTGTCACCCGTTTCTGTCGCAAACCATGTCCAAGCTGACCAGGGCGGTGAAACTGATCCTGGTCGTGTGGCTGGTTGCCCTGTCGTTCGCCTTGCCCCAGGCCTTGCAGTTTGGCCTGGTGCAGCACAAGGCGCATCCGGAAGTGGTGATGTGCACAGTGAAGAGGATCCTGCTGCAGCACTCGTTCGAGTTGTCCACCTTCCTGTTCTTCGTCGTACCGATGAGCCTCATCACCGTGCTCTACGCCCTGATCGGATTGAAGTTGAGAAAATCGAACATGATGAAGAGGAGCAGAGGGAGAGATACGGGCGGCAGTTGCAGGCATCAGACTGGAAGGTCGTCGAGGAGAGTGCTGAAGATGCTCGGTGAGTTTGATTAGTGTTGAGAATATGTGTTATATGTTATGAATACGTGAAAATGTGCAATTTGTATCTTTGCTGCTTTATTTGGCTGGCATAGACTTGATATTTTTGATGAGAGCACGAGTCGAAGTGGATTCGTATGATGAATATCAGTCCGTTTCTAGTTAAGTTAAGTTAATAAGACTGCGGTCAAATTAAAACTTTCGATTGTCGGTTTTATAAGTTGTTGGTACTAATGGATTTGTGTTTGGCAATGAAGTTAATTATAATTTTACTTATAATTAATAATTTGTAATTTACAAATTTTTAATTTGTCGATTGAATAAGTAACAGTTAAAGAAGAGGCATTGCATTATATTATATTTAAAATTTGTAAAAGAATTGTTCTATATCAAATATTTTCTTCAGACGAAAAGCTCGATGCATTTTCTCGATAAAAAAAAGTCAAGATTATCGACTCGAAACAACTATCGAGTGTCAGTGAGTTGTTTAAAAAGGGAAAATAAGGAATAGAGTTCGATCTTTTTTTCCCAAGGGAACGATTTTTCAGCCTGAAGAAAGGGAAGAAAACATCTTTGAAGGGTTAGTTAGCGGAAGTTAAGTCGACACCACTTAACTCCGAACCACCCTTTTCCGGAAATAAAGACTTTCAGTCCTTGTAAAAGGCAACAAACGGGAAGAAGTGAAATGTTTGTTTAAAACGAAATTACAGAGTAAATTATTTATTCGAGAATTCGGTTTTAAAAAAATGGTTTTTCAAATTTTCCAAATTGCAGAAAGAATTTGAATCATCGTTTGTACGATGCAAAATGTTGGAACATTTAATAAACATGATTTCTTCGGAATCATCAACATTGACATTATTTTTGAATTGCAAAAAATTCAAAATTGTTAAAATTATCAAGATATTCGACATAGCAAATAAATTTCAAAACGAAGAAAAAAGAAGATATTTCATAAATATTGAAATCTTGCCTTGAAATTTAATTTTACAATCGAGCCATTTAATAATATTTTCGTGGAATATCACCAGAAGAGGAGAATTTTACAAATTACACGATCCTCGAGAAATTCTGTTTGTTATTCATTCGGTATGAGCTTTTGAGACAATTTTTAAGAAACAAAGGCGGAATAATAAATTTCTAAATACGCGATCACCAACCATCAACATCGATAATTTTGAAAATTTTCTTCTTCTTTATGAAAAAATTCCGGATGCATCACACAACCATACAAACTATCAACCATATGTTTCAATCGATCATATCACGATGACAAGATTATCCGGGCCAATATTTCAGAAATCAGCAGAATATTTTTTATAATAATAAATTTTCTTTATATTTTATAATAAATGCAATGAAAATGAAAAGATGAAAATTGATTGAAAATTGTAAAGTGATAATTTTTTATTATGCTTAATGCGTGGAGAAATAAGTAAAAAATGCAGAATAAAATTTATTCATTTTTAAAAAAAATATTAGTTTCCACAATTTTTTTTAGAAATAAATAAATTTTATATATCTTTTGCTTAATTTTTTTTTTTTTTTTGTATGTCTTATGCCTTGAATATTAAAAAAGAAACAGAATTTTGAACGATCATTCAAGAATCGTAAAATCAAAAAAAGAAAACATGAACTGATCATGCGAGATATTCTTTTGATTTGAATATAAATCAAATGAATGATCGTATCATTCATATTGGACATGTACATATAAAATTATGTTAAATTGTTATTTAGTTTCGTTCATTTATAAAAGTTCATTTATAATGGCGAAAAGAACAAGTATTCTTTGTTCTGCTACGTGTATTGAGATAAAAATATTCTGTAAATGTTAAATGGATAATAATGAAGAAGTTTATCATTTGATAATGTACCAGCTTCTTATAAATATGGTTGTGATACTTTTTATAACATTAAATTTTTTCAGATTTTTCTATTACAATCCATATAGAAATTGTATTAACGTTCACTATCAATAAGTTACATTTATGAAAAAGATACTTTACAAATTTTTAAAATATTCCTTTCATTAAAAATAAATCAATTCATGAAATATCTCGTTTATAAATAAATTTATTTCGTCCTCGTAAGAACAAAAGTCATACACTTACAAGACAATTTAAAATTTTTAAAAACAAAAATACAATAAAGAATGTTATCATATTTAAAAAAGGAAGATTAAAAACATTGTTCTTCTCAGTCCAAAATTTCACGTAATAAAACAGTGTATAGTCGTTTTTATAAAGCAGAAGAAAAAATTAAAGAAAAAATTAAACGATAAAAATTAATCGAATTAACAATTAAATTTTCAATAAATTTCGTAATCATATAACTAAAAAATTCATTTCGATTGTACGATAAATTTTCGAAGAAGAATTCGACACGTGGACCAACTATTTAAATATGTATATGCATTTTTCGTATTTTTTATACATTTTTTTTTTATTTTATCACATTGTTATCGAAGATAAAATCAATAATATACGATTCCTAGGTAAGGAAGAATGTTATAGAATGCATAAAAAAAAAAAAAAGATTTTGAAATAAACGATGTATGGAAATGAGATTGGTAAAAATATCAATGGATGCTGTTTTTTTGCAAAACTTTGAGATTCCTGTCAAATCGATCTCTTTGTATACGAGAATTTATTTTTAATATTTTCTCGTTGAAAAGTAGAAAAAAAAATAATACAAGAGAAGAAATATATATGTATATATATATTTTGCTTTAATTATGCCAATTATCATTTAACGATCATTTTCGATTTGCGTCGTAATAAATTATATGTACATCTAATAAAAATTCCGATATTACTTGTAATAACATATGCTTAACAACATATAGAATATTTATTTATAAATTTAATTATACCGTTCAAGGATTTGAACTATTTATTAAATGGATTATATTAATATCGAAGTGTTAGTAATAAGATCGTACATATCGTAAAATAAAACTTACTTAAATAAAAATAAAAATTTGTTGGTAAATTTGTTATTTGTAATTTAGAATTAATTTCGAACAAATCGAAAGAATCTTATTAAAATTTCTAATAAATAAAGAAAAAAGGTCATAATAATTCAATTTTTTAATAGCAAGATACATAAAGTCAAGAAAAGAATTCGGATCATGAATTAATTTTATAAAGCAGTTTCTTGTCCTCGATATTCTTTCACCGAGCTTGTTTATTATTAGTAATTATCGTTTGTATCGGTGGGAAAATTGGCAACGAAATCATGAATTTACAATCGAGCCATATGTGTGTCACATATAACACCGATAACTCGTTATAAATTCAAGATTTGCTCTATTTCCATAAACTTCCAAAACGAGTTCATGATAATCCTTTATTGTTACTTATTTTGATTATTTTAATTGAGTCATATTATATAACTTCGAATACTTCACATATTTGATAATTGGAAATTCAATATAGAAGAACGGAACTTTTAACGTGAGACTGTAAATATCAGTTGACTACCATTAGTTAGAGTAATAATAAGATCAATTTTAAAGTGAAATAAAATAATTTTTGAAAATTTGAAAAAATCAAAATCAATAAACACCAGATAAAATTAAGTGGAAAATTATTTTAATGAAGTTTATTAAAATATTCATGAAACATTTTTGGAGAATCGATTCTAAAAGCCAAAATAAACACAAAAATTGTTATGCAAAAATATATTTAATATAATTATAAGTATAATTTATAAGTTTGGATTAGATAGAAGACGAGAATAGAATGTGACGATAGAACAGAGAGTTTCGTTTTCATCTTTTTTTTTTTTTATCTTTTTCATTTCATCTCTTTCTCTACAAACAAACTTCAAACTTGCTTATAACTTAATAAGTAAATCAATTTTTATATTTTATTTTAGAATCGACTTAAAGATATTCCACGAATATATTAACACTTTGTACATGGTTGAAATGTTATTTGAGAATGCGCGTGCATCAACACTGCGTATGAATCTAATTCATCTGTCATGCAACTGCACGAGCAGGTCACATCATCAAACTTCATTAAACTTCGCAATTATACATGTGTATACGCGTGTATTTGAACATGGAAGTTTCATATAAATAGCTCAGAAACAACAATGCTTTTGCACGTTGCATCGATCTTATCTTTATAATATGGTATAATTCTGGTTGATACCATCAAATTGATTTTTATCACGGAAACTGATAAACAATAAATAAAAATAATACAAATAATTTCTTTCCTTTAGTGTATAATTAAATGATAATCTATTTGACAGAAAGTTTTGAGGTTAGGAGGATGTAGTGATCGAAGAACATCAAATAGACTTGCTGTTATCATAATCTTTCTTTTGTTGTATATCATTGTCATCGATTAGTACGATGTACTGGAACTTCCATTTGTTGAATTTATAATAAATACGAGAATTTTATCAATTTTCGTTCATGTAAGATAAAAGGAATTTTCTTACGACGATAATTTAATAATTAGAACTACTCGATTAATTTCATCATTTTAATTTTTTTATCGAAATTTTCAAAATGAATTTTTTTTCCACCATTTCTTCTTACAGTGAGATATAATATTCTTTTATTATCAAACTTAAGGAACTTCGAGAATTCACAAACAATGAGAAATGTATAAAAATAGTTCGATCGAAGTTTTTCCTTTTATCAACTTCTTCATAGGGAGAGTATCCGATATCAACTATCCTGCAATCACTCGAACAATAGAGGAATCAAACTGCAATTGTATCGAGGAAACGAGTCTTTAAGGCTTTGTAAGGAAATTATAGTTAAGGAAATGAAAAAGAACTTTCATCTCGCGGTACAGCTTTCTCGAAATTAATAAAAGAAGTTACACAACAAAATTACTTATTTCACTACTTGGAAAAAATTCGCGATGGATTTCATTCTTTTGAAAGGAAAACATGAAGAGGATGAAGAAAAGGTGGGATTAAATGCGAGCATAAATTTTTGTATGGTTAAGAACGAAATTCTCGCCGTCCTTGATGATAGCTGTAATTAATTAATGTGAGATTTCAACTAAACCTGAGATTAATAAAGAGAAATTCGTTTCAAAGTGATAATTGTATTGATCGTGGATACGAGCAAAAATTTTGCGGTGGATAAGGATAATCGCAGTTACTATATGATAAATGGTAATATCTTTAGAAGGTTCATTGTTCCTGAATGTATCTCGAATAAAAGCATAATGGAAAGCTTCTTATTCGAAGAATTAAAATATAATGAATAATAGAAAAATAATATAAAATCCGGATTATAAAAATATTTTAAATTTATTATTCGAATTAGGAAAGAAAAGAAGAATCTTGACTGACAATCGATTAACAATGACTAATCATTGACTAAATTAACTGGCCATTGACCATTGGTGTCTGTTATGATGGTATAATTGGCGATTTGATGTAATCATTACTCATTGACCTCTGACAGATTTGGTTTGATTTATCACTGACTGACAATTAACTGATTGAATTGATTATTGACTTACCAATGATTATCTATTGATTGGTCATTGACAGATCATTGAGTGATCAATAAGTTCATTCAAAATAATTGTCAAAAAAATATCGCGAAATATATGATTATTTCCATTTTTCGATCAAAATCTTAATTTATAAATATTAAAACATCCCCTCTAAATTTTCTGTTATATTTAAAGTTGATTGATAAGAGTTTGAAGTTTTAATACCAAGTGCAAAGATATTAAAATCTTTCTGTAAAGTCCATGAACTTTCTGGATTGGAATGGAAATCAAGAAAGCACTTGAAATTAGGAACTAATGATCGCAACTTGTTAATGGACTTCATTAATGTAACTGATTTATCATAAATATAATAATGGGTTCTTATAAATTGATAAACATCTGAAAAAATTGAAAATATGATGTATTCATTGATGAACTGTTAAAATAAGTATTGTAATATGATCTATGAATTATTCGTTTTCTTCATTTTTTCTTATATCAATAATAATAAAATTATGTACGTATCTGATAGGCATAATGGCAATAATGACAACACTAAAAAAGCTCGATGAAAAATTCACCTAAAGTCAAAATAAAATTTTAATAAAAAGTGCAATAGAACTGTTTTCTAGCGAATAATGATAAAATTACGGAAGTTTATCTTTCAGAGATAATAATAGATTTAAGAAAACTCGATCAGGGACTGAAGATGTATTTTTCTTTTTTAATTTAGACTTTTAGTAGGAGGTGATTTAATAGTGGTGATATGTAAATTTATCTTGGAAAAATAACTTTAGAAGTTAAAAGTTAAGTTCGAGAACTCAATTTTTTTCTGTAATTTTAGATCTTAAAAGTTAATTTTTCAGAAATCGAATTCATATTGATAAAGTTTTGATCAATTTGATTTAACAGAACAGAATATGTTAAAAAATAATCAATAAGATTTTTTTATCTTTATAAATATATTTTCAAAACATTATAAATCTAAGAATTATACTCTATTAAGTTTACATGATTTATAACTAATGTAATAATTGGTATCTTTTTGTAAGAATTATAACATTCAAAACTGTAAGAAAACATGAAAGAAAGTAGTTTAAATTAAACATGAAAATAATTATCGACGCATTAATATGCGCAAATTTTTAAATGTAAATTGATATCGATAATAATTATCATAATCAATTGTCATTAATCTTTATGTTTCTTCATGCATTATTATATCGTTACATGAAATAATATTTTAATGATAATCGATCTAATCCGAGCATGATTTTACATTCTCGATCAAGCACAAAATTATTAATTTGAAAATCTTCGTTAATTACTGTAATTACAAATGATCATTACGATTGACATAAATTTCACAAAAAAAAATTTACACAAGCGTACGTACACAATTTCAATTGGATACATTTATGCGATAACAGAAATAGTTGCTTTCTCTGAGGATCGTTAGAATTATCAATTCTAATCACGTCAATGAATAAGTGAAAAAAAGATTCATGTAAATGAAATTAACGTATTCAACGCTATATCAAGGTTGATAGTTGGACGTCAAACATATTCGAATTATTTAAATGATTATATGTTCATAATTAAAGATTGAATATAAAAAGAATATAAATGTTACAATAAGCCGTACCTTGATCTTCTATCTTTACTCCTAATATCAAACTTTTCTTTCTTTTTTAACTTTAATATTTTTACAGCACTCCTCCTTTATCATGTTCCATATTTTTTATTAATCTTATATCTATTTTGTCCATTTCAATTTTGTCTTTCAATTGACAATTGTGACAATTGTTTTCATATAAGTGTTACTAATATTTAAGAAGTTAATTAATTTTTCATTGGCCCACACACAATTATTTATTAAGGATAAACTTTGATGCATTTTATCTTTATGAAAGAGGAAAAGAAATTTGCATTAGTTATTCAATTTCAAGATATAGTTATTCAATTTTGCAATATATTGATAAAAAATATCATTAATAATAATTATATAATAATAATTATATCATTACTATTATTACTGTATTATCATTAAGATCTATAATTAATTAATTAGTATTTGAAAACAAAATCTCCATAAAAGTCTTCTTGACGACAAATATAATTAAAAACATGTTTATCATTAAATCTGTCATCTTATTTACTTAATTATGATACAACAGTCAACAATCATTAAACGAATAATCATCAGATCACTTTAATCAAATGAAAGATAATCAATTCGTGGATAATAAAATGGATTTCATTATTTTGTGCACTTTTGGAATGCATATTTTAAATAAATTATATAAAAAACATCCGGAAACGATTAGAAGAGAAATGCTTCTTTTACGAATTTAGCTCGATACGTTTAATATTGAAAACATTAATTATTATATAATATTAAATATTAAAGTAGACAAGTTGAAGAGCAACTTGTCCTAGAAACTATCTTTTCTTTTTATTATCTCTCTTCTTCCTTTCTATAATGCGTTAATTTCTTCTTTTATCTTAATTTTGCCAATTTTAACGCGAAATTTAAAAATATTTTAAAAAGTTGATTTTAACTTTCAAATTCATTTAAACTCATTATTGTAATAATGGCAAACTCATCGAAAATATATTTTTTATGTATTTTCTTTTTTATTTATTATTTTTTCATTCTCTTGTTTCTTTTTTCAAAAAGAATCATTGATTATTTAATTAATACAATACAATTAATTCTTTTACTTTTTGTTATATTACATATATATTATATAAATTTCTTTTTTCCAGCTTGTTTTGCTTTCATAATCTTGATGACCTCGATTTTTTCTCATTTGTATTTTTCCATAATTCATTAATTGGATTATCTAACTTATATATTATCTCCATATGTTAATTATTTCATTTGATTATATTATACAATGAAAATTCTTGAATGTCTTCTTTTTTATGCCATTGTTTTTTATTTTTCGTCTATCACATTCATCGTTAGATTGTCGATGATCAATTGTGGGACTTATAATTGCATAAATTATTTATTTTCTTCACGTAATAATTTCGTTTAATTAATAATGGCAAAAAGTGATTATTAAAAGAAAAATCCTAGAAGTAATCCTAATTTTGTTAGTTAATATACTTAACCTTAAAAAATAGATATACATGATATACTGATATACATACGTACATTTAATTTTTTTTTATTTAAGTATAATTCCAAAAAGAAAAATATTTCAAATAATTCAATGTTAAATAAGAAATAATCATTTTTAATGATCTTAATAAATTCATCTCTGGAAAAAATTAACTATTAACTATATTTGTATCTTTATAATTTTTATTTCTAACTTAATCTAATCTAACTTTTATTAATTTATTTCGAGCATTTTAATCTTTCTTAAAAACTGTTTTAATTATGTTACAAACAAAATATAGCTCACTATAGGATAGAAAAGTTTTACAAAAACGATTTATCTTAATGTCATAGAAGAGATTACCTTCGAGAATTGATGAATTTTTTAGCGTAGCATCCAACGATCCTTAGACAGAATTTACACGAGTCACATTTCGCAAACAAGATGATATTCATTTTGTTGTTTTTTTGAGCTACTATAATAGCTTCCACGTCAAACTTCGTTGATAGTGTTTCACTTTCGATACCGGTTTCGTTTTGATCTTATGATATATCAATTTAGAAAAACTTTTTCTAAGACTTAATGGGATTAGGATCTCGCGATATGAACGTGCTTTTTTGACTTCTTGTGATGAACTCTTTGAGAAATATTAATAATATTTAATATTTCCGCGTTTGATATTTTCTTCCTGAAAGCGTTTTAATTGTTTCATTTCTATTAAAATTTTGATAATCGAAATTTTAATAATTGTAAAATATTATTTTATAAATTTTTTAAACAAATAGAATAGTATAAATAATATAGATATATTTATTTAATTAATAAAAAATAAAATCACATGAAGGATTAAAATAAATTAATAAATTAATACATTAAAATAAATAGAAACGTACAAAAATTAAAATTCTTATATTATTATAATATTATTTTATTTAAAACAGTAGAAACTTCTGTCTATCAATATCAATATTTCTATATCGACACTTTAGAAACTTCGATATATTATGTTATATTATATTATAAATTTTGTATAGATAATTGAGTTAAGGTAGGTATTAGACACTAACCTAAGTATTTATCTCCATGCTAAGTACCATACGAGTTTTCGAACTCGTATAGTACTCGAAGTACTATGCACTTATTCGAACCAATCTGTACTTATTCAATCAATAATTGTATCTTCTAAAATTTCACCTAATCTTAATCCATCATTTTCCAACTTGACATTAACTCGACAAGTAAAAATGCATATATGTATATGAGTATATACAGAAAATAATGTGGCTTCAGAATAATCAAATAATGGAAAAATATTTACGAATGATCCCAAAAAGAAAGCTCCGATAAGATTTTTCGAAAGAAACTTAAAATCAACACAGTAAATATAAACCTCCAGAGAATGAATTATTCAAAGGAAACACATGCAGCAGGTTGCTATGATATGTTACAACCTGACTGATCTTGACCTCAGTCGCATATCAATTCTAATTTTTGCATATTGTTTCAAAAGCAACGCAATATCGCCTTATATATAATCATATGAACTTGAACAGAATAATGCACTGTGACCGAAACATAACCTCTCTTCGATCATTTTTTTATTTCCCTCCAACTTTTTGTGTTTTTGATTTCTTTTCTCGTCTTTTTTATTTTTTATTTATATATTTTTTTTTAAATAATAAGTTAAATATTACATGAAAAAGAATCGTATAATATATTATTGCACATTTATATCAGTTATATAAACTAATTCCCTTTGAAAATGTGAAAACAAACAGTATTTCATTATTGCGTTACAATTCGAAACAGTTGGAAAAAATAGAAAAGTTTGAAAAGTGAAATCAAGAAAAAAAAATATAAAATTTTTTCCGAGAAATTTTTTCTGTTATAAATGTGAATATAAAATATTCATATTTCTAGATTTTTAAATTATGTCATACAACATCTTAAAATATGATTCTAAATGATGATATATTAATTTGATTAACAGAATTTTATTTGTCTTTTTTGAAAAGACAAAATAAAATTATATATTATAATATCATTTTTCATTATGTCACATTTATTCATATAATTATTCGTAAATTTATTTTGAAGTTGACTATTCTTTGAATTTTTATAAACTATAAACTATAAACTATAAACTATTTTATAACTATAAACTATAAAATAAATAAAATAAATAATTTTTCAATAATTATATATTATATTAAAAAATAATGAATTAAAAATTAATTGCATTAGTTTTTCTAATTACCATTAATCCTCCATAATCTTTTTTATGCGATTTTTCCTTGCAAGTTATTCCTTCTTTCAGATTGCACTCAAGTTTCATTTTTAAAAATATTTTTTTCCGTCAAGATAATTAAAATTTACAAATTTTAACTTAACTTTTTTAACTATCTATTCTTTATTACAATTCAGTAATCAGACAAGTTTCTATTTCATGAAACTATATGAAATTTAATACGATATGAATTATATGAAAATTACTACGATATAAAGTCCTATGAATAGATTCTAGAGGTTTTATATTTAGCTCAAAAGGAGTATTTTCATTTCAATTATTAATAAAATATATCTATAAAATTTGTAAAGAAGAAAACATAAAGTTAACATAAAAAATAAACTTAGTATAATTGGAACTTGAAAAATTAAAGAATGTAATTTTTAATAAAAAAAATATCCCTAGTCGTTAGATTTAAAAAATCATGAGAAATTTTTCAATAATAAAGTAAAATAATTTTTTACATGAAAAAAATAATAAATATTTCAATAAAGATATTAATTTTATAAAATAAATAATAATCTATTTATTTATAAATTTTTTCAGTTTCACAAATATCAAATATAATTTAAATATTTCTAGAAATATTCTTCAACAAATCACGTGATATTTTCCAAATCCATTTACTACCTTATCATACTATAAACTTTATAATTTTTAGAGATTAAAAAAAATTATTGAAGAATAATTTAATATTAATCTTAAATTATTAGCGATTTTTTACTTTAAAAATTATCTTCTAATCTATTGTATTTAATTTAAATCATTTCATAAAAAGCAATCACTTACTAGTTTTTAAATCGATCCATCAAAGTGCTTGTGCGTAGTTCATTTATAAATTATTTATAAATTATTATTCTTTTCCCACAAGATTTTTTTTATTATTAATTTGTTCCATTGACGTATTTTTGCAATGCATACTTGAAAAATAATTGTTAGTAAAAATAAAGTTTCCCTATTCTTCTTTCAATTTTATTTTTATTTCAAATTTATATGATTTAAATTTGTCCAATTTGATATATTCTTGACATATTCATTTCACATATATTTAAGATTTAGCAATTAATAAAATCTATTTTATTTATATTTACTATCAGGATATTTCATTTATCATAATCGCTATAAATAATATTGTTTTTCTATTTCTAAATCTATTTTTAAATCTATTTTCATAAGATTAAACTAAATATCCTTTTGTTAAAGAAAAATATAAAGAATGTATACAGTCTGTTTCAAATCCTTGATTAAAATAATTGAGAAAAATTAATTATGCTACAACAAACATTTTTAAAACTTCTACAATTATAATTATAAATATAATTCTACAAATATATATAAATATATATATATCATAAATTATATTTTCGAACAAAATTTAAAAAAATTAAATACAATTACAATCATTAAGATATATAAAAAAAATAAATTTTAAGGTTAGGTTGAAATAATTACTTTTGCTTTATTTTTAATTAAATTTTAAATTACAAAATTTTAATTATTACAATAAAGAAATAGATAATTTCTTTTTTTTGTTAAAAAAACTGTCGATAAAAATAAGAGAACGAACATATAATTTTTATATAGATTTCCTTGACACCAATTGGAACAAACATTGATACTGGATCCATTATTACGTCCATCATAAGAACATTTTATATTTTTACTTTTTAACAATTTTTTCTTTAAAATAAAAGACAATGAATAAACAATAATATGATATTTTTAAAAAAAGTAACAGAAATATTATGGAATTTGTTACAGTTGCAGTGGTGATAGCATTTTTTATTTGTTGGGCACCATTTCATGTTCAGCGCCTGATCGCCATTTACGGGACAAACTCCGAGGATCACATATCCTCGAACAGCGAATGGATCGAGTTCCTCTATCTTCTCATGACCTACATATCTGGTGTATTCTATTATGTCTCTACGACGATTAACCCTATTCTGTACAATATCATGTCGAATAAATTTCGTGTTGCGTTTATGGTGAGTAATAATATCTTCCTAAATATAAATGCACGTAAATAATTAGAAGTTCGAATTAATCAACTGAGATAATCTTCTTCATTATCACTCAATTATACTATTTATTCCAATAAAATATTATTGGAACTCTATAGATTATAGAATACATTAAAGAATAAGCAAACTTCCTATTTTTTTCTATAAATATATTTACTAATTATATATCTTATTTTTACAATAAAAGAAATATATATTAGAAATATATTTCAATCTTTGTTTAATTTTATAATCGTAATTCTTGTTCAATATTACAATCATTTCTAATATAGATTAATTATCTTACTATTCATTTTTTTAATTAGTTGATATAACAATACAATAACCTCACTCGAGAAAATTTCATCATTCGAAATTCGAGAATCTTATCAATAACAATTATCGATAATAATCGATTATCTATCCATGTTCATTTCTCTTATATTTCACCACTATTATTACATCAATCGAAAAGCTTCTCAATCATGAGAAATTATTTTGTTTTTACAGGAAACACTATCGAGAAGTTGCAGAATACCCGGATTACCGATACGACATGAACAACGTTCATATTCAAGCCTGTCTCGATCGCAGCAAAGAGCGATTGGTGGGTCGAGAAACATAGGAACGGCTGGAACTGGAATTGTTCATGAAAGTACTGATTGTTCTGGAAATTTTGGCCAAGAAGACAATCCAAAACAATTTACGTCGTTAGTTGATCAATTAAAAATAGACACGATCCGAAACAATATCAATAAGAGGGATGAGAACATTGGCAGATTAAACATACTTTCGAATGAGATAAGACATAAGAATGATGTATGTTTGAAAAATTCGAGACCAAGTAAATATACCACTGTGAACGTGGATGAATCCGGAAAGAAATGGTGGCGTTTGCTAAAGTGGTTTCCTGGTTTGAAATCTTTGAAATTCTCAAGGAGAAATACGTATACTATTCCGGAAAATCATATCTTGAAGAGGCCAGAGGAGATCTCGATGACTTTGTGGAATGAAACTAATGAACAGCGGCCTGTTTGATGTAATAGAGTTTTCAAAAGACGAAGAATTAAGATGAAATTGAGGTTATAAGGAATGATAGTAAGTTGAAAGTGGAATAATTTGACTCTTTTTTATCATTAATTTTAAATTACAATCGATAATTATAAGATTGAGTTTTGAATGAATGATTGAAGTATGATAAATGAGATTAATTAATTAATTGAATTTTATGCAATATAGGAAATATTCTCGTTTGATATTGTTTGATCTCATAAAATTTTCGAATGAAATGATATTTTGCGAAATGGAAATAAAAATTTTTAAAATATAGTATAAATAAATTTTATATAAAAACAATATATGATATTTTTCTTCAAGATAATGTAACAATATAATAATTATATTATTTTTATAAATCAGCCCATTTAATTTCTTACAAAATTAAAATTTTTATATCTCTACATATATGTATTTATTTCTAAGCTAACCTTTAACTTAGTTCCTCCATTTTATTTTATAAGAATTATTTAATCCGAAAAGATAGGAATCTTCTTTATATAAAAAAAATTAAATTAATCATTAATGGATTGAAGCATGTAATTATTTTTATTATCAAAAAGTTAATAGTATTTACGTAAAAGTGTATTATGTATAAAGTTAGGTAAATTCGTTAATCCAAATGAATTAAAAATTTAACATTGCAACTTTTCTAAATTTAAATAATTCCAGAGCTTAATTTGAACGTTTCAAACGTTTTGAATATCGAAAAGACTGATCTTTATTAATTAAACTTCTCAAAGATACAAAATTGTTATTTCAATCATATTTTTCATTGATTAATAATTAATATCATAAAACAAAATGAAATTATATTTATTTTTTATGAAATTAAAATAATTTTTTTAACAATCAAGAAATATAAATAAAATAGAAATTTTTATTTATATTATTAAATTCTCATTTCGATATTTGTTTTGTATTTGTTTTGTTGTATATATAAAGAAGAAATTATGTTATATAAGAGAATTGAGAATCACTCTCTTTTTTACTGATATAATTTCATATGAATTATACTATGTAATTAATGTGATTAAATATAATAATTAATTCTATATCGAGAAATGGTTATCAAATTTGTGATGTTCGAGATTCATCATGAATGTATTGATACATGCATATGTAATATAATATAATATATATATATGTAATAAAAAATTCATTTTTTTCTGAATTATATTGAATTATATATTGAATATAATATATATATATATATATATATATATATATATATATATATATATATATATATATAAATATATATATATATATTGAAACTCGAAATTAGAAATATGATATAATTCCACGAGAAATTTTAAGTTTATGAAAAGAAAAATAAAAGATTAAAGAAAAATATTGCAAGAAAAAAATATCAAAAATAAATTTTGAAAAATAATTATAAATTCCAAAATAAAAAATCATTTACTAAATTCATATGTAAATTACAAATTTATTTTTTACATTCGAATCAAAAGTTTATTAATTTTAAAGTTAATGTATTTTTAATACATAACAACCATAATATCGTATTTAATAAATTCTGTTATAAATATTGTTTGTAGTAAAAATTCTGTTGTTTGTAAAACTCATATTTGATTCCACAATGATATTTAATTATAATAAATAAATATGCCTAATTAAAATGTTAATATATTAAATTTAATATCTTATGTTTAACATAAAAATAAATTAAGCAAATCTATTATAGAAATACATTCTATATCTTTATAAGTTACAATAGAAGAGATCTAATATAAATAAGATGAAAATAATAATAGAAAATTTAATACCATAGATTGTCACATTATAAATGATTTATTTCCGTTTAAATCTTGAGAATGTGATATTTATTCTATAATTATTAGAAATATACATTATAATAAACTCGAAAATAATTAGCACTTCAGTTCTACTATGTATATCTTGTTTATTTTATTTTTGTAAATCAATGTATATTTATTACTAAGATTTTTGATATTTATAGAAAATAATCGTAATTCATTTGATAATCGTAATAATAACATTTTTATTCTTACATATAGTATATGAGAAACAATATATAACATATGTATATATATAAACATATATATAAAATATACATACACACATACATATAGGAATAAAAAAATATATTTATATTAAAAATCAAGATAACTATATTACAGTTTTAAAAAAGAAATGATGAAAGTGTATTTAATTGACATCCGTACCTGGTATGTAGTAGCCAAGAATAAGTAGAGACAAAGAGAGGAAATA
Organism: Apis florea; assembly: GCF_048593485.1. Taxonomy (NCBI): domain Eukaryota; kingdom Metazoa; phylum Arthropoda; class Insecta; order Hymenoptera; family Apidae; genus Apis; species Apis florea. Next base: position 1,822,491 of record NW_028256542.1, on the reverse strand, counting down.
AGAAAAGGACAGAGATATAATAAAAATTCAGGAATCAGCGCCATCTTCAGAGTGCCGTAGATTAAACTAAATATAGACAAAGATAATAAATAATAAAAGAAAGACAGAGATAGGATTAGAATTGTTTACTAACGCCATCTTTTGACATCTCACAGAAATGATAAGAATTAGAAACTACTGCCATCTTTTAGAAAAATGTCTCTTGAAAAATGTCAAATTCAAAAGATGGCGCTGATCTTCAATTTTTTGCTATTTGTATCTTTCTCTAATAATTTGCTCTTCTTGTTTATTTATTTTATTTAAGACTAAAGGTCCAAGGATAAAACATAGCCAATAAAATATTTGTGTACATATATACTTTATATAACCAAATATAATTAATTAAAAGAACCATTACATTATTTTATTTTTAATGTAATAAAAAATGCCTCCAAAATCTAGACTGGTATATAAAATCTTTTTGTCTTTCTTTTTATTATAAATTTAAAAAATGAATAATATTATATTAATTCTAATTTGTATAAAAATATTAGCTCATATTAATAACAATTCTCAATTTATAATAAATAATAATTTCAGAATTCTAAGGAAACAGGAATGAATAAAAAGATTTCAGATCAATCAAAATTGACACATACTTGTGTAGAAACTAGTAGTGGTTTGAGTCAGGAAGCTGAAGATCAATTTGAATTAGAATTATGTTGGTGTGTTCAACAGTTAGAAATGTGTTTGTCCACTGGAAAGCTTCCTGAGAAACAAATGCATGACTTAAAAAGAAATATAAATATTTTAAAGAGCAATAATGCCTCTTTGATAAAAAAGAGACAAATAATGCGTAATACTTTAGGAAATTATAGAGAAAAAATGGCTTTGGACGAACAAAAATTTGGCAAAACAGCATTTTCTATCAAATTTATGCCTATAGCCAATCAAAATAAGAAAAGTATATTTTTGAAGAGAGCTGCTTCTATATCTTCTTCTACATCTTCAAAGGAAAAACAATATTTGAAAACTATCGCACTATATCCAAGCTCAAATGAAAATACTATTGATATTAATAATGTACAAAATCCATTTAAATTTAATTTTCAAATTACTGAATAAAAGAATTTTATATATATTTATATAAAATGGCAATTATTGGTTTCACTATAATTTTTTATTATTTTTATTTTTTTAAGATTTTTTTAAATATATCTTATTAAAGATAAAAGCTGAAATAATTTTAGTAAATAATATAATTTTTAGTAAATATTTTAATTTAATAATGAGTTTATGCTCATTTATATCTGTTATATTATTATCTTTCTATTTTTATTTTTATCTTGTTATATTATAATTAAAATTTAATTGATAATATAAGAGTATATATATATATTGTATACACAAATTAATTTATATTTTATAAAGTAAGATTTGTTATCAATATGGTCCTGTGGCGCAACGGATAACGCGTCTGACTACGGATCAGAAGATTCCAGGTTCGAATCCTGGCAGGATCGATAAAAGTTTTTTTTCTATTAAAATAATTTTTAATTGATCAAATTATTAGAAAGAAAATATAAAGAAGTTGAATATTTTAAAAGACAATAAATTCAATTTTTGTAAAATTATGAGCCTAAATATGAAAATATTGATTCAAGCAAAAAAAAATAATTAAAAATTTATAAAAGGACAAAAATTCTTACTATAGAATTTACATTAAAAGTAAAAGAAAAAAATAACATAAATAAATAACAATAAATTAAAATGAAAGCAAAAGAAAAATATTTAAAAAATATGTTTTTTAATCTTAATTTAAGCAGGTTATGAAGCGAATAAAGAAATTCGTTATATAAATAAATATTATGTTATGATATATTTAACAACCAGTAGTAACAAAGGTATCTCATCTCTCTTACATATTTATAGCAACAGAAGAGCACTCTTTATCATATGATACAAGCTTGAATCTGTATATAATTATATATAATATGTAGATATATAGATTGTCTCAAAAGTCTATCGCATAACTTATCGATAAAGAAATAATGGAAACAATGAATAATATAAATAATATAATATAATAATATAAATATATCATTATTTGATTTTTTTTTCAAGAAAATCTATAATAGAAAAAAAAATGTAAACTCTCTTTAGCATAAGCAAATTGTTATTTGAATTAAATAAAGATACTATATTATTCTTTGGACAAATATCGATGCAAATTCAACAAATATAATCATATTGATATAGATGATACGATTAAATATAAATTATCAAAAGAATGCACTAGACTTTTATGACGTCCTATATATTTATACTTTTCAAAAATCACTTTTATTTTTTTCTTTATTTCACTTCTTCTTTTTTTATTTATTATTTTTAATAACATAACAATAATATATGTATCTAGAAAAAATCAGTTCCTTCTTTTTACAGTTCAACTGATAGCAACTTAGACTCAATAATGACTTTTATGATTTCTAAATAGAAATATCTTTTTATTAGAGAAATATGTTTTTCTAATATATAGTCTTATATTAAATATATAATAATATATATATATATATATATAGTATAGTATATATATATATATATATATATATCTGATTCCCCGTCCCCCCTTTCTCATTTAAATATCTCTTTTCAATTTATTTTTTTTTTTTTCCTTTATTTTTTTCATTATATAATTAACATTATATAATTACGCCTGAAAATCACACAATGATTTAGAAATTACATTTTTCACAATATTTCAATAAGATAAGTTTTCTTTTTTCTTATTTTTAAAATTTTTTTGATTTTTTTTTTTTACTTTTTTGGTCTTTGCAAAGTGATTTTGCCTCAGCCGTCTTTGGTAGAAGCACGTTTCCCATTATGTGGAACGCTTTCATCTTTTTCGTAATCAATTTTTTTTTATTTTTTTTTTTTGTTTTTTTTTGTTTTGCTTTTTAAAGAATTTTTTCTCGGTTGCGTCTCTCTGTTCCCTGAGTCCGTGTACAACCATTCAGTCTTCGCCATCCTTTCTCCTTCACTTATATTTTTTACTATTTTCTTCTTTTTCTTTAATGTTGCACTTTTTTTTTCACAACAGTCTCACACCTCTTTTCCTTTTCTTCTATCTATCTATTTTGCTTAAACACTAAACTGATACATTGTGACTCGCAGATTTGTTCGCATCTAAAAGATTAATTACGAATTAACGTTCATTTTCAAACTCAAAATTAAGTTAATAAGTGGAAGTTATTTAAAAAATTACATATTATTTTTGATTTGGAAGATGTGTAATAATTTTGGAAGATTTGCAAGTGTAAATCTTAGTATAAAAAATAATATTAAAAAATGGGATGATTCTACATAATAAAATGAATAAAAATTATAGGGTGCTATTTTTACGTACAAAGATCTGTTTTTAAAAAAATTAATTTTCAAAATACGAATAGCATATACTTTATCTTTATATTTTTTAAAAGTTTAATTACATTAAAAGAATATAACGTAATTTTATGAACGTTCTTTTTATTTTTATAATTGAATAGTTTTTAAAATATTATAAATATTCAATAGTTTTAAAAATATTATAAAATCATAAATATATTTTTAATTAAAACACTGGTTACCAACACATAATTTCCGAATTAAATTTCCAAACTTAAATTTCTAGAACTAAAATTGATATATAATACGTAAAAATTTCACTTTTTCAATTTATTTCTATATCTAGAATCACTTAATTGAATTTATCAAATTTTTGCATGATCTGAATTATGATAAATTATCGATTAGAACATATCCATGAGTCACCGCATAATAAATCAATGTTTAATAAAAACATTGAAAATTAATGAACTACCATCACACATCATAGAATTAACTTTCGTGTTTCAACGATATTTGTTTCAACTTCTCATTACGATAGAACAAAACTTAGAAGAACAAAACTTATATTTTATATCTAAAAGCTTATTAATAAAATTAAAAAAATTATTAATACAATTAAAAAAATTATTAATAAAATTAAAAAAATTATTAATAAAATTAAATTAATTTTTTTAACATAATTATTAAAAGTATTTTAAATAATTATTCAAATTGTTTTCTATAATAGAGAAGTTGAATCATATAAAATCGCATCGAAAACTCTATGAAAATAAATTTCAACGCAATTTTACTTCGATCTCACACTTGTAAAATATATACATCTCTTTCTCTTATTCGCTCATTCATTTTCGCTTTCTCTTTATCCCTCTTTTTCTCATTAACAAAGTGCAACACTTTTAATTGGCTTATCTCTATATATAAACATTTCGATGCTGCAATTGTTAATAAATCATAATACATACAATACTTATAATCATTTTCATTAGCAAAAAGGAAAAAAAACAGAAATTAATATCTAAAACTTATTGATACAAAATAAGGATATCGCGAGGAAACACGGATACATTATGATTACAATACTCGATAACCTGAATTGATCCTATCTTCTAACATCCTATATATGTATAGAATGTACATGTGTATATGGTTTTGCATGTTCATTGTGTGTACATATATAATTTTTTTGTTATATATATATATATATATATATATATATAATGTATATATATATATATATATATATATATATATAATATTTTTTTTATAAAGATTCAGGACTAAAAATCAATGTATAAGAATAGCATGTATTCGATATAATATATGCTCACATGAACAAAACCATTTCGATTAGAGTCTGTTTATTTTTATTTTTATATATAATATGTATAATTAATTAATAATAATCGATGTGTACACCACAATACATTTACTCTTTTCTTAATATAATAACTGAAATATACACGCATCTCTCTTATCTTTTTTTTATTTATTTTTATTCTAATATAGTTTAAATAGATAAAGTTTCATTTTTCCAAAATCTATTTCTTTATCGCTTCAAAACACATATACACCACATTCATCATCTTATAAATCGTCTTTCTGAGGCACATTTTCTATGAGTAATTTTCATGAATCGAATTGTATATTTTTATTATTTATTTATTTTTTTCACAAAATCGTTCGTTTATTTGCTTTACATTTTCCCTCATTCTTTGTTTTCTTCCTTTTTCTTCATCCAAGAAAGATTAATGAGGGTTAAAAAAAGTCGAAAAAATTTCGTCGACTTTTTATGTTTCGTTAGTTTTTCATTTTTATACAATTGATCACAGATAATGCGAAAAAAGAAAAATTAATCAAAGTTAGGAACACGCCACATTGAATCTTGTACGGGTTCATTAAAATATCTAAATTTTTATCTATATTTAATATCTAAACATATTAATTTTAAATTATTATACTAATTTTAAATTGTTATACTAATTTTAAATTGTTATTATAATTTATTATACTAATCTATCTTTATATCATAAAATTTTATATTATAAAATAAAGTTACATGGGTATAAAGAAATATTTAATTTTGCCATCTAATTTTATGCTATACACATAATATTATTCACATAACCTCAATATCTAATTGAAATTATCTAAGATGCTAGATAAATTAACTAATAATAAAATTTAAACACTTCTTCATTAATATAATAAAGTATTAATAAAATATTTAAATAAATATTAATAATAAAAACAGAATCGCTTTTATGAACTCATACAAAATTCGAACGGTTCCCAAGCAAAGTCCTGGAAATAGGAATGACGCAATGTATGTTGCCCGAATTCGAGCGTCGAAGGCAGCCAACGTTGCAACATTACGTGAAATGCATACATATATATATAGAAGAAGTATGAAAAGAAGATGATGCAAATTTTATCTATTCCACGGTAATAGTAGTCAATCTCTTCGGCCGCTTTCCTGTCTTCTGTTTTCGATGGATCTCTCTAAAATCTACGTGACTTGATTCGCAGGACTCTAACATCGATAATTCGTCCCCATTTATAGTCTGTTCTTCTAATTTTCTTTTTCTAGACCTGGTCACTGGACCAGTTCTATTTTTATAAACTTCTGTATGTTGGACGTTTTGTTTTTTATATTTTTTTGATTTTGTTTCCTCATCTTCATCCCGTTTACGTCGTTTCTTAGCTGGTTCTTGATGTATAATCCTTGGTGAATTTGAATCGGAAGAAGAAGATAAGGAACTGAGGTATTCATTTACTTTGTCTTCGCCGAAATCAAAAGCATTTGGTTGGGCTGGTGAAACGGATGTTGCAACGTTAGCAGTGTTACTAGGTGGTCGAAGGAGCTGCATAGAGGGACTCGATGAAGTAGTAGAAGCAGACGACGATACGGAACTAGAAGTGGAACGCTTATGCAGCTTCCTGCGCTGTGCAAGCCTCGCGCCATCTACTTCACGCAATCGGAAGCCTTCCGGTTTCTCCAACAAAGCATTCGAATTATCCAATACATCATACGAACTAGCCACGTCGAATGAATTTGATTCTTGTAACCAAGGATGATTCGCCAGTCCGCTGGCTGTCAGTCTTTCGCTCGGGTCCACGGTTAACAAGCCTTTGGCAACTTGTTTAGCAAAGTTAGACACGTGACTCCAGGATTCACTATCAAAATCAATTTCACCTGCTCTGATTCTAGTTGCTAAATCTGGAGAGCCTGATCTAAATGGCGGTTTTCCAGATAAGATTGAATATAAAATAGCGCCTAAACTCCAGAGATCGCAGCTTTGATCATAGCCTTGTCTAGCAATTACCTCTGGAGCTGCATATGGGAGAGTGAAACAGGGTGTATGTAGAGGCTCGCAGCCACGTTTTATTCTGGCAAAACCAAAATCTACAATCTTTACTGGCGAATCCTCTGCCTCATGGGCAAATACTATGTTCTCTGGTTTCAAATCTCGATGAACTACACCCCTGGAGTGCATGAATCGAACCGCAGAAGCTAACTGTCGCATTATTCTACTAGCTTGCTGATCACTGAACGGTCTTGGCCTCCTCAGTAATTCTCCTCCACATAACAATTCCATTATCAAGTACGTGTGCGCTCTGTCCTGATGGACTTCGATTAATTTGACTATATTTGGGTGACCTTGACAACTTCTTAACAAACTAGCTTCTCTTCCACAGTCGATCCTGCGACTGACAATCTTTACAGCGAATATTTCCATCGTTTTCCTATGCCTACATTTGCGACAAACTGAAAAACTACCATCTCCTAAGGCTTCCTCTCGAAGATCTATCTCGTAACTCTGGAAAAATGTGGACTCCTCGAATCTGGCTGCCAGTACATCCGATGTTGACGGTCTTTGAGACTCTGTATTGGTTTTCGTGGCTTCCTTGAAAATATCTTTACTAACTGCATTTTCTCCAAACAATATAGATGGAGCCACGTAGGAATAACCTCTAAAAATTTTGTCATAGTTGGGCGGAACTACGGCTGGACTATCAGCTGCGATCATTTTTGTAAATTCATCCGAGAAATTACTGGTGTCTAGTTCATGGGCGATTTGAGGAACAAACGGTGGAGGAATTTCACGTTTTTCCAGTGCCTCCCAGCTGAACGATGATGGCGCTTTTTTGAAGAAAGGATGTTCCTTCAATTCCTTGGCGTCTCCTGGCCCTCCACCGAGTCGTTGTCGTGGATCTTTCACGAGAAGACGAAGAATAAAATCTCGAACAATTGGGCTGAGATGGCTGGGAATAGGAGGATCTGTTTTCAGTATTCGACGCGAGATGTCCTGTTGCGTATTCTTCTCGCCTTCGACCGTAAAAGGCGAGGCGCCAGTCAGCAGCTCATAAGTGAGTACGCCTACACTCCACCAGTCCACTGCCTGGAAATCGAATCGTTAGATTATTAGAATAGAATATTTCTGGTGGCCAGGTTATTTCTGATTTCGATTAAATGGACGGTTAATGGATAAATTAAAGATGATTATTAAACTTTGGATATTTTTTGTGAAGATATAAAGATCTATGACTAAGGGATCTTTGGAATTTCATGATAGATGATTCATTGAATAAAAACACGTTATACACACTATTTTTTAATTTTTTTAGTATAATCAAAAATATATATATATATCAAAATATATATTATTCAATATAAAAGATTTTTTTACAAAATAATATAAGAAGTTTAAATTTTAAATTAAGAAATATTCTATACAAAACAAGAAGAAAATTTAACGTTTAAGAGAAAAATCACAAAAGAAAGAAAAATCCAATTTTCTTCTAAGTAAAAGTAAGGAAAAAAGGAAAATTTGCTTCAAGGAAAAATGAATCGATAAAAATGTATCTGACAAGCGGGTAACACGGGCGTGATAACGAAGTTCCAGGAATGAAGGGAACAAATCGTGACGTAAATTCATCCTGACTCACAATATCGTGGCCCGCCGAGCCCCCTCGTACCACTTCCGGTGCCATGTACTCGATAGTTCCGCAAAAGGAGTAAGCACGGGCGTTGCTGTCCCTTTCGTGCGGCAGGAACTCTTTGCTTAATCCAAAATCTGTTAACACGATATGACCCTCTTTGTCCAACAGAATGTTCTCCAGTTTAATGTCTCTGTAAATTATACCCAGCTGCAACAAAGAAAGCAACATTGTAGGTTTCACCGATCACTATATACGATAAAAATGGAATATTTTAATAATTTATCGCACAACGAGTAATACTTGAAACAAAGTGCATACAAAATTATAAGCTTGAGACTATGTTATTTTTTTTCTTTGTACATAATTTATAGAAAAACATCTGGCGTAAACAGTATATGTAAGAAAACAGATTTAAAAATTTATAATCTTGCTATTTTTTTTTTTTTTTTTTTTACAATCAAATACAAATTTTTATGCGACATTAAGAGTTATTAAACTGTCTAATCTATATGTGCATCATATATTAGAGTTCAAAAAATTATAAGTTCAATCTATAACAGCATATCAGACTTCCTAATTATAGATCTAATTTGTATAGCATATTAAGATCAATTTCTCCTCCCCTAAATTCTTCAATTATTCTTCAATTATAGACTCTCTAAGTTATATGCCATATGCCATTAGATCCAATCTATACACCACATAGAGTTCTTAAATTATAAGATTCATCTATATTATATCTACGCTTTAGAATTCTTTCATTAGAAATTAAAATATACTATATTAAAGCCTATAAATCAAAAATTTACTTTACTATATGATGAAATATTAAAGAGAGTTCTTAAAAATTTTTAAATCAAATCTAGTATATGATATAAAAGAAATAATATGAATATTTGTAAACATCATATTAACTTTTTTAAAGCCCAATATATATATATATATATATATATATATATATATATATGCACATCTATATGTATATCCATTTCAAATTTCAAATTTAAATAAAAATCATTAAATATACTGATTATATTGAACAGTTTAAGTTCGATATAATGCGTTTCAAGAAAGTGGTGATGAATGAAAGAACGAATTTACTTTGTGTAGATGTTCCAGCGCCAAAATAACTTCGCCGATATAGATTCGTACTTCATCCTCGGTAAAATGTTCCCGTTGATACAGATGCGTAAACAACTCGCCGCCGCTGACATAATCTGCAAGAAAGCAAAGTTCTCGTTTAACCTTGGTCTGGACAATATCCTTCGAAACGCGATTCGAGAAAACTCTGCGTGATGCATTATTCTCGTGTCGAATCATCATCATCATCATTGGGTCTTCGAATAAAAAGAAAAATGATATCCGATTGAAAATAATAGAAGAAGAATTTAAAGAAGATTGGAAAAGACGAAAAAATCGGTGTAACGTATAACGATATTTTTTTTTTTTTTTATCACTGGTACTCGTCAACGAGATATTGGGCTATGAAATATTCATTGATAAAGCGGCTGCGTGCAGGATTTGGAATTCAATCATGTTCTTTGGCGAATGGAATATATTTGAAGTATTTTTTGAATATTTCACCAATCTTTCGTGGCACTCTTGGGGATTTTCTTTTTCTTTTATTTAATAAAAAAGAATTATTTAACTAAAAAATGTTTCGACTAAATTAAACGTTGATATGGTAATTGAAAAATTATTTAATATTTTAATACATAAAAATTAATTTAAACGTTTATAAATATTTTTAATATAATAGAAATTTACATCTACCGATTGTAAACAATATGAATTTTCATAGATAAAAGGACTTTTGGACTTGGATAGATAATAACAAAATTACAATTAGATAAATTCTAAAATAGAAATTTACTCGTCTTACTACGAATTGCGAAAATAAAATAATTCATATATTGCAATATTCTTCTAAAGAGAAATAATTGAGGAAGAAACGAAATCACGAAATGATTATACCTTTCTACGAGGGAGGAAGGTTACACAACGTTACAGAAGACTCGATGATGATATCACGATTGCATCGTATTTTGAAAACTGCCTTAAATATACATTCCTTCTTTTTCTTGGATATTTTTTTTTTTTTTTTTTTTTTGTTCAATATGAGGCAGTAACACAGACAGTAATATTGAAGATAAAAAAAAAAATTTATACCTATTTATACATTATATCTACACATAAGCAAAAACTTTATGTAAAATATAAACTACATCTTGTGGAATTTTTGAAAACTCTACCATTAATCATAAAAAAGTTATTCGTTAATTTTTTCGATAAATACATCTATTCTTTTCGCGGTAAATATTTTTCGATATCTTAACATTCTTATTAATTTTTTGTATCATAAATATATACCTTAACATGATAATGAACTAAAAGATTACTGCTTAATTTCAATTTGGAATTTTCAAATAATCTATGATTAACTATGAATCAATTAATGATAAAATCTCAAATGCTTATTTTAATGAATAATTGCATATACACAATACTTTAATTAAACAAGCAAATGATAAAATATACATTTCTTTACAAGAAACGCAAGACATGATACACAACTTTATGAAAAAAAAGAACTTTCTTCTCTAAAAAAAAAAAAAAAAAAAAAAAAAAAAGAAAAAAGAAAAAATAACAATAAAAGGATGAAATAAATTTTCAATAAAAAATAATGTTATCTTAAACTTCACCTAAAATCAGATGTAACTTTGCGTCCGTTTGAAAGGCATAATGCAATGTAACTAAAAAAGGACTGTCGCGGACGGCCTCCAGAACTTGTCTCTCCGTCTTGGTGTGCTCGGTTGTCTTCTTTCTCTGAACGATGGACGCTTTCTTCAAGACTTTCATGGCGTAGAGTCTGCCTGCATCGGTTCCAGTTCTTTTACGCACCAGGAACACCTTTCCGTAAGCTGCACAAAAGAGTTTGTTTTTTTCTTTTTCTTTTTTCTTTGTTTCTTCATTGTCTAATATCTAAATCGAATTGACGGACGATTCATCGCCGTTCACGGTCGATTCATACTTCCTTAAAAATATATTTAATTCGTATTAAATATATTTTATTATGTGTGTTATGGAGAATTCCTCGGGAACTTTGTTTTTTAGGTAGGAAAATGGCTTCTACGTTGGGAAAACTCAACGTCTTCGTGCGGCTAGGTGTGATCCTAGATAAATCCTTGTAGATTTTTGGTTCGAATATATCGGTTGTGAATAAACTGTGGGGGGATATAAAATAAGATATAAGAGAAATAAAAACAAATGAAAATATCGTGTATACGTGTTTTACAAAGAAAAAAAAAGAGATTTCAACTAAAATAAATTTCCATTAGAATAAATTAAAATACTCTTTTTTTTTTTTTTTTTTTTATAAAATGAATATACTGCAACGAAAGCAAAACGAGAGAGAAAAAAATAACACAATATTTAAATTTTACTTATTAGAGATTGCACGTGTCGTTCAATTTAAAACGAATGAATAAATAAATAAATTAATAATTTTTAGTATTCGATTGGGGCTGTAAGAGAGAAGGAGAGTAATCAGTCGTTTCATTATGGATTTAATCGGTAAGTAATAAAGGATTTCGTTCACGTACCTCCAGTTCCAAGGACCTTCAGCAGATCGAAGTGCGTCATGTCAACCCTCTGGCCTCCGCTGTCTGCCAGGTTTACTGTAATCAGCAGGAACACTCGATTTTACTTCCCTTCCCGTCCAATGACACGTGTTCGATGAATGATAAGGTGAATTCCTTGCCAAGATGATGATGTAATGATGACGAAGGTTAAAAGTGGTACAAGGAAGTGGTGAAAAGGCACGTGGGTTTTGAATAGGAATGGAGTCACGATAACACGTGTATACATTTCCATTTGAGAAAATTGGCTCGACAATAAAAACTTTACAAGTATAATTGTGATCCAAGAGGAGCATGGATATGTATATTCTACTATTCTAAATCAAGAAAATATTTTATCTCGAGAGAGTAGTCGAAGTGTTGTTATTATTATCTTTCGAAAGATAAAAATAATAACACTTTTCTAATCGTTTTCTAATTGTTCCAGGAAATTGGTCCAACAACTTTCATCGAAGCTTGGTTATCCAAATACTGCTGCACTCTCTATTTGACTTCAATCGGATCCTTTCGAATAATAATCCGATCTTCGATTAATATCCGGAAATAATATTCATCCATTTGGAGCATGATCGTCCAAAAAATACGAAGCCTCGCTAATCACTTTCGAACAACAATAAAAGAAATATATAAATGGAAACTTTATTGATATATATCACGGTGTATATTATCATAGATAGAATATAATTTTACTTTCAAAGTGGAAACTTGTAAATTTATACGCGAGGCTTAAATGGGCAGGCTGAAATTTAAAGTAAGTCTTTATTCCCAACCAAACTAGACTTGGCAAGTTTTGGATTCAAGTTGGGGATTGTATTATCGCGATTATCGTTTGTAATGTGATATTAAAAATTCACAAAATTTATTATTATCATTAACAATAATACAACAAATTATTGTTACATGTTACACGTGTATACAGTACACATACTTAAATTACTACAATCAAGTAACAGTACATCACGGTACAATCATCAACGTACGCAATCTTGAAAGACGCTGAAAGAAATGATAGGAGCAATCGTTGGAAAAAAAGCACGTTGACTCCCACGATTAACTTTCTGCTCTGATTAATTCACGTTTTCCATTGTGCAAATCGACGAAATGCGTTAGTTTCATTGCGGAACACTAGTGCCGCCACCTCTCTCTCTCTCTCTGTCGTCGCCATTCAATTTAGAAAATAAGATTTCGCTTACGAACAATACCGTGTTATCCGGTTTTATCAGGTTTTTAGTTATATTCATCTTTGTTCGACACCTTCCCCCTCCCCCTCCCCCCCTCCCCCCTCCCCTCCTCCTTCCTTTCATCTGAAACTATGTGAAATTATCTTTAGGCCAAAGCTCTCTTTCGTAATCGCTTTGTCAAATGAATTTTATTCGAACCATTTCCAATCAGAACAGATTTCAGATATTCGCCTCTCCTAATAATATCCAGGTTCAATAGTTCGAGTTCAATTTTTATTTTTAATCTTTCCCTCTTTTTAATGGGAATGGAAGTAACGATCGTCGTAATGGAAATTAATTCCTGTTAAAAAGAATTAAGAAATTTAGGTATAATCATGGTCTTTAATGAAATAAAATTATATAACGTTTTATTTATATGTTACTTAACAATGTTTCAATTAAAATTTCGAAATTTAACTTCATCGCCATTTCGTATTTGCTTAGAAACTTGTTTGGAGACACGTTTGAAATATTGAATTTTAGAATATTATATCTATCCATATCTCTCTTGCGCTGTTCGATTAGTTAAAACCTTGAGATTGTTTATCGAATCAGCTTTCTAAATTTTTCTAAATCTGGGAAATTTTCAAATTATTCGACAACATTTTAAACAAAATGACGGCTTGAAACGGGACAAATATTTATTTTGGAATATTTTAAATATTCAATCGCTTTCCCCCGTCCAATACCGAAATTTCGAATGAAAATTACATGTACATAATTGCACGAGATAAACGAAAAGAAAAAAAGAAAAAAATAGTAGTTCAAACGACGAGAAAAAAATATAACCACGACCATCAATCACAACGATTGAAAACAAAGACAATACTCAAATTAGCAAGGTATCGATCTACATTTTCAAAATGGATTACGTGTTTTCGAATGCAAATTACGAAACTGAAAAATGAGAGGAGGGAGAGAATGTAATTATATATTGTTCGTGGGGGGGGGGGGGGGGGTGGGGGGAACTTCGATGAGGAAAAAATAGCGCGGAGTAATGATGGTATTTGCGATTTCACGACTTTGGAATCGATATCTAGACGCTGGTCGTTTCAAAAAAGACAGGCAAGGTCGACGAAGGTGATGATTGCAAAATGACGCTTGCACGGTTCCCGGGTTCGATTATCGAATCAGCTCGCCTGCGATCTCGACCTTGCATGCGAAACGAGAAAAAGAAGGGACGATCGATTTAAAATTTCTTCTATCCATTACTTTTTTTCTTCTTTTTCTTTTCGTTTACGCCGCCTTTTTTTCCATATTCACGGTCACGAATTCTCGAACCATTACTTGTAAATTATTTTCACAATGAAAAAAATAGAGAGATCGAAATCAAAGAAATATTAATTACACGTGCCCTTTCAAAAGCAAATCAATTATAACAATTCGTTCGTCATCGAAGATCATTATTTCAATTTCCTTCCCCCCCTCCCCTAATAAAGCAACAACGCTTTATCAAAAACGCAATCTTGTTCGAAAAAGAAGAAAATTCAAAATTCGAAAGAAAAAAGCTGAAAGGCATCAAATCTACGAATACTACGAACCAAATACTAAGAGAGAGAAAAAAAAAAAAAAATAAAATCCTCCTTCACGCCCACGAATCGATTCACACGGAAAACGTCAAACTCTGGGAATCTTGGGAGCGCGACGCGTGGCTGCTCGCGGAGAGTGGTATGAAATCATTTCATAGGGGAAATGAGTGTCCGGGGACAAAGCGGAGGGAAAGCAGAGGTAGTGATTCGTCATACGTCTCGGTGTGGCCGGATCGTGAAATATCGCGTGGCACGGCAGTCGCTCAAGGTGGCGTGCGCAAATGTAGATGCACCTGCAGTTAATATCGGCAGGTGTGCGGGCATGCACGCGAATGTGCGTAAATACTGATCCGCTAGAATGCAGCTGTGTGTTTTTAAAACGAGACCGCGGATGGAGGAGAACACACGCGGACCGAGCGTAGCCCGGAAGTGTTAGATCGGTGTTCCGTTTAAATCATGGCCGATCTCGAACAGACCGTGACTTGGCTCCAATCGAACCGTGAAATGTGAAACAGCCTGTTGGGAACCGCGAATTTTTTTTTTTTTTTTTTTTTTACTTTTCGGCCGTGGATATGGATATGTATAAAGTGTTTTCGACACCTCCCCCTCCTTCCTTCCCTCCTCCTTTTTTTTCTTTCTCTTTAGCACTTGTCTAGTTCGGATTTATCGTGTAAGTGAAAATTGAACGCGAACAAAAAAAAAAGGAAATCGTTGCGTTTATAATTTTTTTTTTTTCTTGTGCGTGCATATGTGCATTTATCTATGTGGAATTAATGTCAATGCGACGTGTTTTTTTTTTTTTTTTTTTTTTGGTAAAAAATAAAAATTGATGAAAATTTTTCCCGCGAAAAGAAATGATTCTGTTTTAAAGTGTCGTTTCAAAATAAAACTGGCGTTGTTTTTATGTAATTTGATTAAATCGTGGATCGTTCCGATTCAATCTAGGCGTGAAATCTAATGTTAGTTTCAATTTTTCAAGCTTGAAATTGCTAATTCGAAATGTAAATTGACATAATGTTACACGAGTGAACAGTTAATCTTAAACTTGAGCAATTACTAAAAAAAAAAAAAGGAAATTAACGAGTTTCTACTACATCGCGTTGACTGTACAAATGTAATTATTCTTTATCAAAGAATATATACATCATGGATTTTTTTTAATCCTGTATCTTTCGAATTTTATTTTATTTTATTTTATTATAATCATGAAATTTTTCGCTTCATACTTTTCTTTACAATTTGACATTTCGAAACAAGATTCCGTAACCCACTTACAGAAGAGGATTATATTATTATTCTTACATGATGAGGAATTGCATAATTGAATTATAATTAGAATAGTAGGGCAGAGTAACAAATCAAGAAGTCGGAGAAGAGAACGAAATAAGTAGGGTAAAGGTATTCTACTTGTACTTTTTTTTTTTATTTACAATCGATTGTTAAGTGGAAATTAATATTCGAGAAAGAGAGTGAATCGTTAAAGGAATTTCTTCAAGAGGAAAGTAATAATGTTGTTTTAATTTCTAGAGCACGTTTAACGAGTTTTATTAATGAATTTCATGGATCACCGATGACCTATGCAAGATTCGACTGACCTAACATAATCCACCTACTTTATATTTCCTCTAGTTATTTGGAAAATGACCTTCAATGACTCTTGAATAACCTTTACCAATCCCCTTAAAGGTTAATTCTATCCACTACACAAGAGAATAGAAATTGAAAAGGTTTTAGAAGATCAAAAGATTGATTTGTTGAACTGAAGATGATCTTCGATGATTATTCAACATGTTGGAGTTAAAAAGGATTTAAAAAAAAAAACATTAAAAGGTTAACTTTTCATTGGAGATGATTTCCGATGATTTTGAAATCATGATTGATTAATATCCTATTCTATCTTTTGTAAAGCTTCGAATCCAAGGATGGAAAAGAAATCAATCAAGAAGAATCAATCAAGAGAATAAAAATAATTATCAAGTTCATTAAAAAAAATGTATGTCAAAAATCAATGAAGTTGACTACGGACTACTCGATTACGGAAAGAAAAAGAGAAGAAAAAATAAGAAGAAGAAAAATAGAATTACTTTTCAAAAATTGTAAAATACATTAAAAGATTAAAAGGTAATTGAAAACAATTTTGTACAATCTCGACTGTTTCTATTTTATTTCGTTCTTGAAACTTCAATTACGATAGAAAAATAGATAGAAGAATAACAGAAAAGAGAGATTAAAAAAGTTTGAAATATCAACAAATTCCTTAAAAACTTAAATGAAACTGATGCTTGAACGACCGAGTACATTTTATCAATTCTAGAAACTAGAATTCCAAGAATTCTAAAAAAAAAAAAAAAAAAAAAAAAGCATTGGAGAAGAAAAAAATAGAGAGGTTATCTTATCTATCTCTAAAGAATTTATAGATATCAAAAAATTAAATAAAGGATTAACTAAAAAACAAAAAGAATCATTAACGATTTTGAACAAATTATAATCCTATCCCTCTTTTAGGCTGAAAATTTCACAAATTATCATATAGAAACGAGCAATTACAAAACGACGTTTAAAGAATATTAAAAATCAAGGAAAAATGAAATTTAACGTCCTTGAAGCTTGGAAATCACACGTTAAAATCTGCGTAACTTCACGAATGGAGGAACGTTAACAGTGCTTTCACTTCTTCCACCTCTCTCTGCTCAACTTTCGCGTAACGATCCTTCCTTTTTTCTTTCTTTTCCCTCGTTTACTTGATTACGTGAACACGGTGAAATTTCGTCAAACATACGTGTAAGTATACCAACTACTGAAAGAGCCTTCATGTTCCAGAGAGCCACAATGTCCCTTTTGTTTTCTCTCTTGTCCACGTGAAAAACAAACGAGACGATTTCAATGCAAAGCGCGACACGAGGGTACAGAGTACGGATTTTGTTAATTGTGTAAAAATGTATTACGTATCGGTTTACCGTGTAAACTCGCGGCGTGTAACACCTTGCAAAATTTTCTTCGTTCAAAGTTGAAGAGAAAAAAATATTCTCGTATTTCTACTCGTATATGTATATGTTGTATATCGACGGGGTTGAAAACAGACTTATTATATCGATTTTTATTCGTAACCTTTTTACGTTACGATATTCTTAGAGTTGAATTTTTTTTTCCAGATTGAAACTCTTTTGCTAATACTGGAAAAAAAAAAACATACGTTACAATACGTAAATAGAGATAATTTTATGTATGATTTTTATTATAGAAGACTTATAAACGTATATTTAGTAATTAATTATATGTTCTCAAAATAGAAATGTTCTCAAACGTTACAAACGTTATATAAAATAAGAGGTCGATGTGAGAAATAAAAACGTATATGTAATTTTCAATATTATCTACAGATGGCGCAACGAGAGAATTAACCTATAAATTCAAGTTCAGAAATACACGACGACAACCAATTGACGAAATTTATTTAGAATTAATTTTTTTTTTTTCCAGATATAAAATGTTTAAGAAAAATCTGTATGTAAATTTTATATATATACGTTTCTATTCGAATTAATATTAATAGAATCTACATATATATATGTATATATAGGTTAATTATCATCGAGATACGCGTATCCACAATATGAAAAATAATAGAAGAACTCGAGAATTTTTATTCACGTCATCGTGTGGCAACAGATGTTTGCCAGGGCTGTTTAAATAATAAGTCTTTACGATTATACGATAAAACGTACAAATATTATTCTATTTTTAACGTATTTGGTGCGTAATAAAACTTTTAATAAAGAGCATGAACTTAAAAAACAAATTTTCCTTTCGAATTGTCGAAAGAGGAGAGCATCGAAAAAAACAGCATTTATAAAGCTGTTGAGACATGTTTAATTAAAAGTAACAAGTATCTCTATACTTTTTAAATAACAAAATGTACACGTTTTTGTTTCCACACGTGTGTCAATAATAAAATCGTGTCGCGCGTGCTTGTGTCGAGGGCACGATAAATCGATCGAATTTTCGCCTCAAAGTTAAAAGGGTTTCCACGTGAAATTAACACGCGGGGGTCCTTCGCAAGCGTCCCCGGCCCTGACTGCCAGCCGGGAATCCATGTCAAGGTAGTAAAAGCAACCACGAGCAAACTCGAGTACCGTCCACGCGCCTCCCTCAATCTGGATTACTGTTCATGGATTCGAACACATCTTCGACCACTTGCTAAACACACTTTTCACGCTTTTCGTCAAACGTTACCAAGAATATACATCGTGATAATTAAAGATCTTAAACATGTTTAGATAAATGCAATTTGGCATTGAATGCTTCGAATTTACGTATGCATTTATCCCAATTTTAATGAGGCAACGAAAATGCAAAGGTTAAGTTTTGACGATTTTTAAAAAATTTTTTCTTTTTAAAAATTGAATAATAATAAGAAGAAAAACTTTAAACGATGAACACGAGTGTATCCGTCCTCTTTCTTATTATAATATAATATCCATTATCATAGATGAATGATTTTAAGAAAATTCTGTTTCGAAAGGACAGGAAAGTCCACTTTGAAACCGTGATGTAACATATTGCGTGATTAAGGAAAAAGCTTTACCCGATTAAGATCTAAAGCGATCTGAAAAAAAAAAAATTTCAGAGGGGAACGATGGAGGAAAGATTTCTCGGCCTCTTTCTATATTTAGACCCTCGTCTCGATTTTAATTTCGGAATATCGTCTCGATGTCAGGAATTCGCGGCCGTCTCTTACTAAACCTCTAAATCTGAGATGTTTAACACAGTCGCTCTCTCTCACTCGTGATTGAACTGTTGTCGTATCGTATCGTATTTATCGTTCGAAGAAAAAAAAAAAATTGATTCCACGCGATTTTTTCCCCGTCTCTTCTTCTACGAAAAAATTTCCTCGTTCGTTTTGAAAGGATTTTTTACATAATCAAAAAAAAGAAAAAGAGAGAGAGAGAGAGAGAGATGCAGAAATGCAGAGCACAGACACAGACAGAGAGAGAAAGAAGAGATTTTTATAGAAAAGTAAAAGGTGAAACACAGAACTGCAAAAGAAAAAAAAAAGACTACTTTTCACGCGCAAACGAGTATTTCGAGTTTTATCGTTAACTTTCAACGCGACACTCGAGGCTCTTGGTATTAAATAAATAAATAAATAAAACGTATTATATCGAAATTTTTTTTTTTTTTTAAATCGTATTTCTGTTAATATTTCTCTCGCTCGGTTGATAACGACTTTTATTTATTAATACCATTATACACGCATTGTCCCGAACACGATTAACTCTTAACTTATTATCTAGCATACTCGTGTCCTATCTACAATGCAAATGCACAATTTTAACTAAAGCTGGAAGTATAGTATCGAGGAATAATTAGAAATATAAATAACTTTGCTCGAGGAATAATAATAATAATTTGTAAATTTCAAAGAGAACAGCGAGTGGAGTGAGCGAGTAAAAATAGAAGGAGCGATAAGTAAATGAATATTGATCTGTGTAATGTAAGAAAAATAAATGTCCCGTTATCACGAAATTCGCGAACGAAGAGGATATGACGCGTTGCCGCTATTATTACTACTACTATTGAAAGATACGTGAAAGTTACGTGGAGACCAACACCACAACACGATGCATCTTCAAAGGGTGCATGCGAAGTTGAAGGTGAAGGGTAGTCGGCCAACGCAGTCCCAACGCCATTAAAACACTTTCACAAAGGTGATTTATGATTCCATCGGTTGAAGTCTGTTCACCCTGTGCGGTGAACACACAAAATGGATAGCGCATTCACCGTTTAATATGCATATACGTATTGTTGGTAAGGTTCCTTGACCACGCGTGTCTCACCAACGAATCGAAGAGTCTGCAGGAAATCTATATCACTGTCATCGGATATCTATCTGGTGAATGTACAAGCTGATTAATTCAAACATAAAATTACCAACAATACAACTTGGAAAATCGGGTATATCGGGTTTATAAATTTATTTCACTTTGTTATTCGGGGAATTGATTAGAATTATTCGAAGGAAAAAGTTTTTTTAAATTAGCATTTATTTTGATTGATATTTCTAAAAAAAATATTTAGAATTAATTTAATTCAACAGATGGAAATCTTTTCTTTTTCTTTCTTTTTCTTTTTTTTTTTTCTTCTATAAAAATATAAAATCGATCCTTTCCTCACGCTGCTTTTATAAATTTTAATTTGAAAGTAAAATTATTTTACGAATAACATTGTTTCCCTATTTCTAAAAACAATATTATAATTGAGCCATTCGTTTTATATAAAGATTTTATTTTATTTTATTTTTTTTTTTTTTTCAGATTTGGAAGAAAATATTCGTGGCAGTCTAGAGTACGAATAATTTTTCTTTCTTTTTTTTTTTTTTTTCTTTTTTCCTCTCCTTCCTCCTTCTTCTTGCAACATCAGTTGTTAAATAACAGATAACGTGTGTTGCTTATCGTTGCTTAACAATTTCATTTCACGCGAAATAGTGCTTATCGCCGTGTTGTGTATTTACAAATAGCCGAATCAAATTTTAGATACACGATAGGAACGATAACAAGTTTGTCACACGTTTCAGTTCTCATGGTGAAACTTGTGAAGCATCATTGAAAATAAATTGAATCGCGTCAAAGGTTTTTATCACTCGAACGTAAGTGAATGGTGGCGATAGTACTTTCTTTTTTTTTTTTTTTTTCCTTTACATTTTCACGTTCGAAATTTAATTTTCACGTTGCATACTTACAAAGGAGAAAAGGAATTGCATCTACGTTTATTTCGCGTAGATATATTTTTTTTTCAGTGCAGCATTTCTAAAATGTTTCAATCAAAATCGATGTTGTATAAATGTTCGTGATGAGAATGATCTTCTTTCTATCTCTTTTTTTTTTTTTTTATTCAGAATTTAGAAATAGCAGTTTTATAGATAAATCAAAAGAACGATATTACATATATTTATTTTACACGTATAATATGATAATCATAATTCCTTTTTTTTCCTTTCTTTCAAAATTTATTCCAAATTTTTAATACACTAATTATCACATTTGATCATTGAAAAGATCAAAGATGATTTTGATTTAAAAAAGTGTCGTTTCATTCTTACAATATTTTATATATATATATATATACATACATATGTATCTTTTCAAGTTTATTAAGGAAAAATGGAACATTCCTTTTTTTCTTAATCGCTGCATTTTTTCTTTTTTTTTTTTTTTGTTCAAAAACGATAATAAGACTCGTGATACGAATGACGTAAAGTGTTGTCATTTGAAATAGGAACGAAATGATGCAAACCACACGTAAAAGCATAATTACATTTTCATATTCAATGAAAGATCAAAAAATAATAATTATATAACCGTAACGTATAATAATAAAACTCGTTTATAACTTGTTTAAAATTATACTTGAAAAAATGCAATTTAATTTGCAGGGAAAATTGCTAAATATGTTAGTTCTAAAAATATAATTAGATTAATTAGTTTTAAAAATACAACTGGATTAATTATACTATTCAAATGAGTCATTCGCAGATAGAATATAATTAACCTAATTTTTTTTTTTTATCAATCATTTAAAGTCCACTCAAATTTCTAAAACACTTTTTCGTTTTATAATTCAACTTTTCATCTTGCGTCGATAATCCGAATAATTTAAAACGAAGCGAACGAAAATTTTTTACTTTCTCTTCCCGACAAATTTTCAAATCCTATTGGAAATCAAAAGTTGAAGAATAATGTCAAAAATTTTGGGATGTAAAGGTAAAATAATTAAAGATATTGTTCAATACGAATGCCATAAATAAATAATTATTTTTCCAGAAAATCTCTCAATAAGCTATTATTATCTCGATTATTAGCGACACTGGAAAAAAAAAAAAACCTGAAATCTGTCTTCTTTAACAAGACACAGTTGCAAGCATATTGCTGTGTATTATCATCGATCGTTTAATATCTGTTTAGAAATAAGCGTATCGTCCCGTTGTTCCTTGACAATAGTCGTCCCACTGTGCTGCATATAAATCAGAGAAGGGAATATATCGCGTGATATTAAGTGCACGTGTAGTTGGCTTTCGTCTGGCGAAAGAAAGTAGTCGATCCCGTTACGAAATAGCGAGTGAATGCCGACTATCTGGGTCAGACAAAAGCGGAACTTCCGCGACTATGCTCGAGGGCTGTCGAATCGTTTAACCTGGGAATCGCGCAAAAATTGATCGTATTACTGCCGTTCTAAATATTTTCCGTATATCTGTATTTTAAAAAAATTGATAAGAGATCCCGGTTAGCCCGATTAGAGTCTTGGCTGGTTCAAGTAATCCCATCATTGATTATAAAATCGTATCGTTTAGAGACATAGGTAGAATATGTAAATTGAACAAATCAAATTAAAGCAGATATATTGTAAAAAGGAAAATATTTTTCTCATTGACGAAATTATCGACAAGAGATAACGAAGAGCAGTGGCACATTTTTGAATTTATCCTCATCCTCGTTATGGATAACGATCCTTAATGTTTTTTCTTCTTGTATATATTTCAATCATATCTATATTTTGTAAAAAAAAAATATATGAATTTTGTATTTTCACGATAATATAAATAAATTTTCTTATTAATTCGAACCGATTTTCGATGACGTGAATAAAAATTAAGAGACAGATTGCAAAATATCGAAAGATTAATTTTATACGTGTTTTCAATAATATAAATATATTTTTAATCTTTTTCCTATGTCACTGACAACGAGAATATCCGTTTACATACAGGCAATTATCCTTTTTAGAAACAATTATTGCAGAAATACCGTATTGTTCGATCGTTTGCCTGTAACTGGCTGTAATTTTACGACAAACGAAGGTTTTTCGACAATTTTTAAGAGGCCGGAACATAAAATGGCCGTGTACGCTCTGCTTGCAGTAGGCACAACCGTTATTTGATACGGTACTGTGCCTTACGTTACACGCATTCCTCCGTTTGCCTCGTCGTCGCCAGGTAAATCGTGCACGTGTAACTCCACACGTGCCTCCAGTGGCGTTTCGCCATACGCACGCAATTATTACATTGATTAATTAAAATAAGATAATGAAAATGTATGGCTGACATCGGAACACGCCGATCGAACTTATTTTCCAAACTTTTAACGATTTTCTTCGCAAAGAGAAATTAACACGAATAACATTATGGTATTGGATTGGATTATGGTCGATATTTAAATAAAAGAATATGTGCATATATATATATATATACGCAATCTATTATTTTAATTATTATCCATCCGTTGAAAGATGGTTTAGGAATTTAAAGAAAAAAAGAAAAAAGATTGGTTGGAAATGAAAACTAAGTAGGTCATCACGGTGGCCACGCGACACGAAACGTACCGGTAACATTATGAAATAGTCTCCAATATTAATGAAATCGACCGTGAGTCACCAATGACCTACACGGCAAAAATATTTCCATTCTTATCTGGTAGAATATTTGTAATTAAAAGTCAATAATAAAAATGAAAATGTATAAAAAAAAAAAAAGAAAAAAAATCTAGGATAAAACTTCTCATCGACTGTGAAAACAACAAATTTAATATCTCGTTTCAATCACAGTTTCATCATTGATGTCACCAATAACTTTCGCGATAGAAGAAATATTCACTTTTATAAAATATCTTTTAACAATACGAAACAATAGAAAAAAAATTTAAGAAAATAATGAAAAGATCCTTTTACGACGATGATATTTCCAAATAATTATGATAAAAATTTTCGGAAAATCAAATCAAAGAAATCTTGTCCAATAGAAGATTATTCTCCTCTTTAAAATCCCCCCGACACCAATTCTATTACCATGCCACTAACAACTCAGTCGGTAATAATAACTTCTGTTCCCTATAAAAGCAATATCTTTCCCAACGATTAAAAATAAAAATATTAAATAAACACACTTTTTCACTCATCCTCCTTCGTTCGAAAACGATCAATATGCTGGTTACAAATTTCAAATACCAATCTGTGTTTCCATCTCTCATCGACAAAACTCTTCCACGTACGCTTTGACGTCGGAAGAAAATGAAAAGAGAGAGAAAAAAAAAAAGGAAGAAACGCGGGAAAAACGTAATAGACTCGGTGTATAAAACTCGGTCCGATATTTTACAGGGAACCGGGGATGGCGTGGATGCCTCTACACGGACGTGCAACTGGTACGCGATACGACAAAGAAGCTTTTCGACATGTAATTCCCCGTAAGCGAGCACGCTCTCAACGGGGAAAACACACCGAAGGATAAATAACTCGTTCCAAGGCAAGTTCGCCGCCGAGTCTAAATATAAATTCGCAACAAATCAATATCAACGCACACGGACGCCACTGTGGATTCGATGGGCATTTAGCGGATATGCAGACATATTCTCAAATGCACACGTTCAGGGAACGTGATCGCGGAGAATCTTTTTCCGCAACCGTTGCACGGACTCTTCGACGAGAAGAGTCTTTTTTGTGGAATCGCTTAAGGTATAATTACGAGGAGGTTAAAACGCGGGGAATGGATGTAATATGATATCTGGCTTACTCGTGACGCGAAGGGTTTGGACCTTTTACCATTTTCTTTTTTTCCTTCTTCTTCTTCTTCTTTTATATCTTCTATTCTTTCTTTTATATGAAAGTTGCAATAATACAATAACTGTACTGTAAGTTTAAAAACAAGTTGTAAAATAATTTGTATTAACGTTGAGATTCTCGTTATATATTTTTGTTATAACTTATAAAATAATAAAGACAATAGATGAGCTCTGTTTTACAGAGAATAAAACGTTATTCTTTTTTGAGAGAGAATCTCCGATTAAGATGAATTAAAAATGTGAAACACGCATTCCTTAATATTTTTGCATTTTTAAGGTTAGCGCAAATAATACGAATAGTTATAGTCGTTTATAAATTACGACGAATGTATCAGATATTGTTAACTATCATATATATAATTGTATAAAATCAAGAATTCTATCTTTTCAGACAAAACAAGTTAGCAATATTGCATACATTTTATAGACCGTTCATTCGCAAAAATATTATTCCTTCTTTTTTTCTTTTTTTACATTTCCCATCCGTGCTACAGAATGGCGACGAAAGTATCTACTGATCTTAAATATTTGTGCAGCTGTATAAATATTTTCACTACTTGCAAAAACACGAAAGTACAACCAAAGCGCTTTTTTTTTTTTTTTAAGCGACTCGTTAAAAATTGATACGAGGATCAGAAGATTGGAACGGAACGTAACGTAAACCATAAAAGTTGCTAAACAAACGAAAAATAAAGTAACTCGTCGATAGGTCGGTTTTTAATCAAGTTTTGCGCGCGTAAAAAGGGGGAGAAAGAGAGGGAAATGAGGGGCAAAACGAAGAAAAAAAGAGAACGAATCGTGCAAACATTTATCGTAATAATCGTCTTCGATGGCAATTTACTATTGCCGCGTAAACATGTTCATGCAGATTCGCTTGCGCAAAAACCAGATTACGTAAGATCGCTTGCATTAAAGAATTTATTGTTGCCGTTCTGTACCGACGAATCGAATCGAATAGAACAATCGATCGAGGAGGGAATATTTTCGTATCCTTATCCTTGTTTTAAACTCGCCAATATGAGAGAGATATCTCTTTCTCTCAATTTAATTTTATTGTCTTGTTTTCAAAAAAAAAAAAGAAAACTGTATAACTTGTCAAAAATTTTCTCCTTCGAAGATAAAAATTTCGTATTTTAGATTTTTCGATCCGTTTCAAAATTATTTTTTGTTCGGGTTTATTTCGATTTGCAAGGATCTCCAATATTAAATTTCCTACGTCTGGAAATTTATATCTTTACGCGAAAAGTACGATTCCTGTCCTAGTTTATGCGTTTCAATTTGTTTTCTGTTTTTTTTTTTTTTTTTGAACAAAGAGCAACAAAAAGTTTTTTAAATTAAATTCTCGATGTTTTGCCTCCTGAAATTTATATCGATAGAATCGTAATTCCAGGGGAAAAAATCATCGGTCAATAATATTTTTCGCGTATATTTTGTGTATTTTATGTATATACGTTTCAGATTTTTTTAATCTGAGTGTAAAAGAATTTTTCACTCAGTTATTCATACTATAATTTTCCTTATTTTTATAAAAGATTCCTTATTGAAGATTGGAAAGATATGTCGTAAATTAAAAAAAAGTAGAAAAGTATCATAAATTTCGAGGAAAGAGCAGCAACGTAACATCGTAGGTCTCATAAAAGATTCATTACTGAAAATTGGAAAGATGTAAGTAAATTAAAAACTACATCTACGATATTTCGTCCTTCTTTTTTCGAAAATTTACGAATTTGTATACTAAAGAAACTAAAAAAAAAAAAAAAAAAAAAACATCCTCAACAAAAATGAGAATTATAAATCAAGTTTCCACGAAACAAGATGAATCACATCGATCAAGATTTCACTGCAAGTAACTTCATGTTCATGTTCCTTGAATTCAAATACACAAGCATTGATTGAATGACGAAAAACAGATGAATTTTATCTCTAAAAAAAAAAAAAAAAAAAAAAAAGAAAAAAAACATCCCTCGTTAATTCGCAAAGATCAGTGACTTATTTTTGACCAAATTACCACTCGATCAATTGAGTCACTTTTGAAGCAATTATTCCAGTCAATTACTTCAGACATTGATTACGACAAATAAGATTATTTCCATATCGTCGAAATCTCGGAGCAGGGAAGATGCGATAGCCGAATTAAAAACAAAAGTCGAAGATCTTTAACCCATTAGTGTTAGGCGTAGCGGCTCCAACTGATTAATATTGCCCGAGACTTCCGTCTTGCCCTTTTGGAAATATTCCAACGTTGCGCCAGCACTGCAGCTAAAGTTCATCGTGGATTTAACGGAAGCATTGATACCGAACACTACACTTGGTGTATCCTTACAAGCATACTCGATCCATCTGCAATGCTGGTGAAACGTTGGAACACTTTACTCGATACCACTAACATGGTATCAATTTTTACGGCGTTTGAACGAGCGCTGGAGAAAATCCACTTACTCTTAAATTTATCATCAAAAAATTCTCAACCATAACAGCTATGTATAAGTCTTGAACGTAATCATTGTCAAAAATATTCTCTGAAACGCGTATTTTCATCGTTAACTTAATAAAAAAAACTTTCCATTGAAAATAAATTCGTATTTAAAAGGATATAAAATTTCTCAAATTTCCAAAACGATTCCAAATGTGGCAAACCGCGGCCAACCAACTCGTCGTAATGCAACCGTGTAAAACTTCAAAGGGGAGCGAACTCTCACCAGAAATCATGAAACAGACTGTGAAGAAACTGGGTCGCTGGGAAGCGTCTCATAGTCAGAGAATCTCGTTCACCAGGAGCTGGGATCTTCGTTAAATATACGTAAGACCTAGACACGAGGGCAGCCTTGATAATCGGTATCTCGCGATCGACACTTAATATTTTCCTCAATTGTAGTCAAGTAGTGGTGCATCAATCAGATTAATTGATAAACGAATAACATCGATTCCCTCTTACGAATAATCTTATCCAAGAGCAATTTTTCGATTGTTGTCTTTTTCCACATCGACTTAACTAACCACAACGACTCGAATTTAAGTTCAAAATTTATATTCGATAACAACGAGAGAATTAAAAATTTGTCCATTTAACCAAAGAGTTAAAATCATATTCTTCTCTACAATGTTTGCAATTTTTGAAATGAGACGTGCGAGAACAAGGTATCGTCGCGATTCCCTCATCGCGGGAAGAAGAGGAGAGATGGAAGTGTTATCGAAAAGGCAAAAAGCTTTCGTCGAAGATTAGTCAAACGTTACACAACGTCCACGATCAATCGTTCTTTACACGTGCACGTGTACCCGGCTCTGCTGCTTCTCTCCTACTATATTCCTTTTCTTCTTTTCTTCTTCTTCTTTTTTTAATGTGTACATCCGACACGAAACGGTCAACGAATAATTTACCACAAGTATAATTGCAACTGGGTGTGCAAGCCAATTCTATATGATATAATGCTCGAGTGTATTACATGCGTCTAACAGGTGTGTATAACTTGTCATCTTGGTCTCTCTCTGGTCGATAATGGACATTATATATTTTATGAAGATTAAAAAGAATTTTATGGATATTATGAAGGGGGGAAAAAAAAAAAGCAAAATGTGAGAAAAAAAGTCTCGAGAACAAGTATCAAGGTCAAATAGAGGGCGAAATGATCCATCGCTCTTCAATTTTCTATTACATCTCCTTATTTTTTGTCATTGATAATTCGAATAATTTCGTAAGCACAGTAGGGAAATTAATCTGAATCCGTTTCCATCTTTAAAAAATTTCCGTTCCTTGGAATCGTTCACGGATCGATACAACAACACACGAGTGCGAATATAAATTAAAAATAAAAGTGAGGGATTGTTGTACGCGGAAAAGATGTATAAAGAAAATTCGGAATAAGATCCAGGAAAACATCGAGTTCGAAAAAAATAATAACAAACGAACTTGGCTCATTCTCAATTACCGATGCATCATCTTAATGATCGCGAAATAAATAATTCTGAATAAAATTCGAACACTGATTAGATATTAGATCTTCTCTCTGGGAATAACAACGAGTTTGCATCGGGAGATCGTTTTATAATACATGAATGGAAGAAAGGAAAAGATATATATATAGAGAGAGAGAGAGAGAAAGAATCGCAAAATCGACAAATTCGCGATCGTTATTTCATCTTTTCCAGACTTGTCCAGACTTGACCATTCGATACGTTATACGTTCGAGCCCGTAGTCCAATATATTTCCACCGCAAACAGCAGCATTGTCGGCCACCATTACCCGGAAATATCTATAAATTTATTACGAGACCCGTGGAAATGCATCCACGCCGCGGCTACGTTTTGCCGGACAAAGCAGAGAGTTATTTATCACTCTCGATTCAAGAGAATCGCGATTCTTGGATTCACTTGATATCTTTGCGATGAGAATATCTTTTGATAATTTTATAAGGCCAATGAATGGAAAAGTGAATTGGAAAATTTCTCGTTAATTCGTTCTCAAATCTCGATAGTTTTTTAAAAATATCCCGAGTGTTGTTGTTCCATCGTTTGGGGAGTAATTAAATAGAAATGTTAATAAATTGATCCTCTGATTATTATACCCTGAACAACTTTTTCAGAATTTTCGAGGAGACTCGGGAAATTTATAGGTTAGGTTCTCTCAAACTCGAGCGACCTAAAATATGAATAAAAATTTTACGAATGCTTCGACAAAATTTAAAACAAGATTTTGGGTTAATATTCGTAATTTGCATTCGTAAAAATTATAATTTCGACAATGAAGTTTGAAATATTCGCGGCAAATTCGCGGTGTTAAATGATGATAGAAGAACTTGAAGAATTTGAAAGATTTAAGGCTCGCATGATCCAAGTTTTGTAGTTTGGCTACAATTAAATTAAGTTCCAGTTTTAATAAATGGATACAATTTCTGATTTGGGCGTAGCTTGGAATATATCTGGAAGCCTTGAAGTGAACGATAACCCTCGAATAGCCTACGTGTACCGATCACATTGAACGAACAACAATGAGCCGAGAGGTATCGAAAGTTATAAAATCATTGGGAACGATTATTTCTGTGGCGAAATAAAAAAGGTTTATCATGTATGGCCTAACGATAGCAATTGCAGATTAAAAAGTGTATGTAATGGCAAAAGGAAAACCATAACAAATTACAAAAATCGTTTCTATCTGTTTGAAGATTGGATTGTATTTAGATTAAACGATCTGAATTAAAATTTAGATAAGAATAAATAAAAATTAACGTGGTTGAATAAAAAAAAAAAAACGGTGAAAAGTTTTGAAACTATCAAAATTAACTGATACAACTTCTAACAGATCATTTAAAAAAAAAAAAAAAAAAAAAAAACAAAAACATTAAACAGAAGATATGCAAATAAATGTAAAACGAAAGGTTAGCTATAATTTTTCATTCGAATGAAGTATGAAGGACAAATAGTATATACATAAGAAGGTATGTTATCTACGAAAAACGTGAAAAAAAAAAAATCCTTTTGCCCATATTTCTTTGTCACGATCTAAATTATAACGAATTCGTATTATAGAAATTTGTTCGATCGGTTACGACTACTATTCGCTATTTCTTTTTTCCTTTATGATAACTGTACAATATCAGTGTTATACCTGTGTAATCTACGTGGCACAAGGTCACAGATGTCCAAGGACGGCGTGTTGCTTTAAGAAAGAATGCAATATTTTTTTTTTTTTTTCGTATATATAACTTTTTTTGCAAGCATTTTAGAAACCGCTTTTTTTTTTTTTAAACTTTCGATACACTCGAGATATTGAATTTATGTTGAAAAAAATTTAGAAAAATAACAAGGACGATTTTTCATGGTCGAGAAGAAAAAACATTGGAGAAACAGATTTGCTCTAAATGATACACGTATACGTATCAAGGCAGACGAATGATTATCGATTTAATTCTTAATGGGATTTTAATGATCGTAAAATTCAAGAAAACATAATTGAGAAGAGAGAAAGAAAATAACTCGAGGTTATAAACTTTATTTCTTTATTTCTAGAATTTATTTGTGTCGTTAATAAACTGCGTTTTGTAATTGTACGAAGTTCACTTTATCGAACGTCAAGCAGTTATTAAAATTAATTACCGTACAATTAAAAAAATATGTGACTCTGGCTGAAAAATTTCAATAATATTAAAATAACATTTAAATCTCGACATAAATAATCAATTAAAATATTTTTATATTCATACTTTCTTTTTTTTTTTCTTTCTTATTTTACATTATTAAAAAGAAAAAAATTATTTTATACTACGTATAAAATATTATTACCTGGAATAATGTATATACATTAAACACTTGATAGACTTTGAACGTTTGTATAAGACTATAACCGATCTTAGAAACTTATATATCAAAGTCAATGAACTCGAAATAGTTTACATATCTTCTTGAAAAAAAAAAAAAAAAGGAAAACAAAGATAGAAAGAGAGAAAAGAAAAATAAACATTCTATTGAAAAAAAAAAACAAAAGTCATCCTAAAAATTTCAAAGAACAATATTTACTTCAATTGTAAAATGAGAATATATCCACGAATAATTGTCACAACAATCGTTCTTATACGTAGTTCAAAAATTTCTTATCAAATTTAAACGGTTAAAAATTTCATTAACGACACGGAATAATTTCAATTCTTACTCAATCAATTTTCTTTCACTCAAATAAGCATTTCTTCTGTCGACAAGAAAAAATAAAAAAATTCGAGAACCTCTAATTATTTCCAGCGATGCAACTTTATAATTTATAACAAAAAGCGTAACGAAGAAGCCCTCGATTATACGAATAGAAGAACACATTCTTCGAGCGATTCTCTGACTTTTCGAATTCGTAATCACGTGTCGAAGAAATAGAATCTTCGAATTGTCGAAGCGAGCTTTGAACAATTCGAAATGATCGATATTTCTGGGTGGATAATCTAAAAATTCAAAAATTGTTCGTAAAACGAGGGATGGAATGGATGTAAGAAATCGTGGAATGTCAAAAGTTCGATTTTCCATCCGGATTTAAAACGAATTACCGATGACCTAACCTCACTGTAACGTGCCACCCTCCATGTTACGCCAGAAGCCTTAAAAGATCGCGAACAACGCTTGCAGATTGTATAGCCAAGTTTCACTTTACTACGATCCTCGTCCTAAAAAAAAGAATCCACGACATTGATCGCGTATATAAAAATCTGTTTCGAAAGCTTCGTAAAAAGGAAGAAACAAATAAACAATTTGTGCTTAAATATTCGTAAAACTTTCTCCAATAAATCAGGTGATAAAACATTTTCAAAATTTTAATAAATAATCAAAAGGTACGAAAGTATGGAGGTACTTTCAAAAGATACTTTCCATACTATTTCAGAATGTTACGACTAATCTCTGTGCACAGGTATAAAATTCTTTTGTACATTTCTTCGATATTATTCTTTCTAAAAATCTGTTAAAAGCTCCTTTAATTTTCAAACAAATTATCCCTCAACTTTCTCCTTCAAATAATTCCATGCCATAAAATTCCTCAACTTCAAGTGCAAAACCAATGGTTTTTAATTATGGTAATAAGTCAGAAATTCTAAAATTCTATATGCATAATTCCCAGGTAACAAGGTGACTGAACACATGCCATTCACGACATATTCAAAATTTAGCACTTTCCCCTAGTCAAACGTTCCTCAAAACCTTTGAAGAATAAATTAAACAAAAACTAAAGAAAATAATCCCAGAATTAAGTTTCCAAAAGACCTTTTTTCCTTCTTAAGAAGAAAAGAAAAATTGGAAATTCGCATACCATTATCATCTAAGCTCCCCCCCCCCCCCACAACAAGGTGATTGAACACATGCCATTCACGACATATTCAAAATTTAGCACTTTCCCCTAGTCAAACGTTCCTCAAAACCTTTGAAGAATAAATTAAACAAAAACTAAAGAAAATAATCCCAGAATTAAGTTTCCAAAAGTCTTTTTTTCCTTCTTAAGAAGAAAAGAAAAATTGGAAATTCGCATACCATTATCATCTAAGCTCCCTCCTCCCCTAACTAGGTGATTGAACACATGCCATTCACGACATATTCAAGATTTAGCACTTTCCCCTAGTCAAACGTTCCTCAAAACCTTTGAAGAATAAATTAAACAAAAACTAAAGAAAATAATCCCAGAATTAAGTTTTCAAAAATCTTTTTTTCCTTCTTAAGAAGAAAAGAAAAATTGGAAATTCGCATACCATTATCATCTAAGCTCCCTCCTTCCCTAACTAGGTGATTGAACACATGCCATTCACGACATATTCAAAATTTAGCACTTTCCCCTAGTCAAACGTTCCTCAAAACCTTTGAAGAATATATTAAACAAAAACTAAAGAAAATAATCCCAGAATTAAGTTTCCAAAAGACCTTTTTTCCTTCTTAAGAAGAAAAGAAAAATTCGCATACCATTATCATCTAAGCCCCTCTGTCCCCATTGTTCCCTCGTATCGAGCACCAAAATGTCTTCATAAACGAGAGGAAACGAACGGTCTCTCGAAAAACAGACCGGTTCAAAGGCTTTCGATAACGGGTCTCGTAACAGTTGCATTATACGAAGCTCGAATTTCCTTCCTTCCCCTTCGGGGCCCGGCGCGCTGTCCTTCGACGCGGAGCAGCCCGTCCCGACCGGGGCCCCGCGAACTGGACCCAATTATACGCACCGTCTCCTCCTCCCCGCCTCTCCTCTCTCTCTCTCTCTCTCTCTCTCTCTCTCTCGCAGAGATCGACCATTCGGCGAGGAATGCGGATGAGAAAGTGGCGTGTGTACGGTCACGCGTTAGCAAGGATCGATGTCCAGTAGTGTAACGCGTGCAGATCGCGCGGGAGGGGCGTGAAAGCGAACGCAAAAAAGAGAGAGAGAGAGAGAAAGAGAGAAGGAAAGAGGAAAAATGAATGATGCACGCGGATAGGTGTCTAAAAACCGCATCGTGCGGTCGAGAGAGTTGTCAGTCCTCGGATTTCGTTCGAGAAGGGAGGGAAAAGGGGGAGAGAAAGAGAGAGAGATAGAATGGGATCTGTCCCTTTTATCGGCCTGAATATATAGATATGATAGAAATTCGTTGTTCATTGCTTGTTAATTATTTTATGGTTGGCTCGAGGTGTGATTAATTATTATCGATTACGTAGAGAGTTTTTTGGTGAAATGAAAAAGGGATAGATGATAGAGGAGCGTGAGAACGTGAGTCTGTTTAATAAATTTCTTAAATGAAGCTATGTGTCTTTCAAAAAATAAAATTATTGCTGATTAATATATATATATATAAACTCCTTTGTTCCTTCCATAAAACAATCGATTCGAAAATTGATTACTAAAAAACCCAAATCCACCCCGAATGTAATTCGAATCCAAAACGAGAAGAAAACGTAGCAAAAAATGAGGTATACGCTTGTCGTATTAAAGATAAAATAGATAATCGCAATGTGGTAGTATTTTTTTAACCCAGATACTCGACACTTCGAAATTTTCGCACGTTAAACGTATGTTGAGTCTCTCATAAAATACTCGTTAGAAGTATTGAATTCGCTTTGAGAAGCATACACATTATACAGTATGCATTTTTTTTGAGGTCCGGTTTTGGGTGGGAATATTTTTTTTCGGGGTAATCCGAGGTGTCTCTAGCGCGTCGAACTGCACGACGAATTTTTCGGATGTTTGAAACATTGTAGCAAGACTTCTTTCGACTTTTTTCTCGAAACGTTTTATCGATATAATTTTTCACTTTCCCCTTTTTATTTTTTACAATAAGAAGAGTTATATAATTATAATTTATATTTTATTACTTTATTATTATTACTTTATTCTATCTGCTTATCAAATATATAATCACTTGGATAGATAATTAATGTAAAAGTGCATTTTCTATATAAATATAGAATGATTCAAAGTTGATATGTTCAAGGCAACAGAAGTGTAGAAAACAATCATTGAAATATAAATACATTTTAAATTATAACAAAAAAAAAGGGGATTACTAATTCTGTACACAAACTGGTATCTGATAAAATACCGGTACAATGGCGAGGAAGTAAAGGCTAAAGAAGAAGGAAAATAAATGCTTGTGTGTTCATCAAGCTTTTGTGTTCTCTTCACCTTAACTGGACAGAAGAGAGATGTTTTCTATTTCTCTCTGTAAATTGTCATTTCAATTGGAAAAAAAAAAAAAATAAAGAAAAATAAAATTTCAAACCAGTTGAAAAAAATTTAAATTGATGAAGAAGGAGCATGAATAAATAATAACAACGAAAGCATGATTCTTGTTATCCTCTGTCAAACATCTATACGACTTCGAGAATACTTTGTTGCAACCGATATCAAAACTGTGATGGCACTTTGGACGAGCATTGCGCAACAAGGTTGCCACGTGCGGTGTGTCTTTGAACGTTTGCAATAATAGAAGCGGTTGGCGTACGATCAAATCGTGCAATTTCTTTCATTTCTATTAAAAATGAAAAAAAAAAAAAAAAAAAAAAAGAAGGATAATAAATTGCACGAAACAATCAACAACTGGAATTATCATCACCACAGTGACTTTCGAATTTGCAAAATTGAATCGAAATGAAGTGAAAATTGATTGCGATCGAAGAAAGTTGCTTGACTTTAAGAAGAAAAAAAATTTTTACAAGCATCTTTTGAATGGAACTATATTGCAACTACACGGACGAGATATGGGACGAAACTTGCGATAATTGGAACAAATTTTCTCTAATAAAAAAAATTTCATTTCACATCCGAAGATAATTTCTAAATTATCGAGAATTATTGATAATTCTCTTTAAGAAACATCTTAAAGCCATAAAAGTTTACGAGCCCACACGTGAACGTTTTACTTTCTGGGTCCCGATACCCTGAAAGAGGGTTAAACGTGACGTTACACACTCTTATGGCGTGACTCACGAGATACTACAATGTCTACGAAAATGCGACGCAATCTTTGGAACGAAGCAATGTCCAGCATACTCGTTAGCAAAAAAAAAATATATATATATATATATAAATTAAGACACCAAATAAAGACACGATTGATAAATTTTTATAACCAGAAATACTAATTTATAGAAACACGGATCTTGATATTAAAATTTCTATAGAATATGTTTATGTTTATGTAAAAAAAAAATAGCAAGTTATTTCTAAAATTTATATGATGATTATATGTAAAATAAATCCACAGGCCTCTAACCTCTTTTAGCTTTAAAATTGAAATATAATTTATAAATAATAAAAATAAAATGTAAGAATATTTTTTTATATGAATTAAAAAATTTCTATATATAATTGAAAAAAAAAAAAAGAAAATGAATTTAAAAGATTTAAAATCGTGAATGTAATATATTACAAAAGAAAAAATTGTTTGTTTCATTTTGTGACCAATTTTACAATCATATGAATTTCACCAAATTTTATCGGTCTAGTGACTAATTGAGTGTCCCATTCCAGGCGTCATTCGCTAGATTTATTCACTAGAATCGTTGCGCGTTACCAAAATAAGGGAAGGCTGTCCTCTGGTTGCAAACAAGCTTTTCAATGAAATTGTTTTCGTGCATTCGAATTATAGTCAAGTTATATGTACGATTCATTGGACAATTTTGGGGGACTTGTTTGCGGATAATTTTGGAGATCGTTTGTTAATAGGGCTCGTGATGATAAGAATAGCACAGACGAATGATTGTTTTGCTACCGTTCCTGCACAAGAATAGACGAGAAGTTCTTGGGAAGTGTGTATTTCTTCCGTGATCATGCGTTTAAAGATAACAAGAATATATTAATTCAACGTAAATGTAAAATTCAACGTAAAATTTATGAGAAAAATTTCTTCTGGCCAAGTTTGAAATATTGAAATTGATTGATCTGTATCTAATATTGTTAATTTAAAAAATATTCAAAGTAATCGATGTTATTCAATTTATTTAACGGACTCAGTTCACACCGTTAGAGCATTCAATGATATATTTATCATATTTAAATCATACTTTCGTTTATCATGTACTCGATGAACTCAATGCTCTCAACATGCGCTCAACATACGAAATTATTTATTTAAGAAAATCATAGAAAGGAGGAAAATCGGCTGTCAGCACAAGCCCTTCAGAAACTTCATTTCCAAAGTCATGTAACCAAACAAGTCAATCTTCTAGCTACTCTGTTCCATTCAGTGAATGGTATTCACCCAACAACCCATTACACACATCATTTCATTGACACAAAGTGTCACTAACTAGTTCTATAACTCAAAAAAAGGATGAATCTATATGGTTAAATATATAAATAAATAAAAAAGAAAAAAAGCTCGATACTCCTTTGAATCGATTAATTTTCAAATTCTATTCATCGAATACTAACTAAAAGATATAATACTAACAAAAATGTATCGCGATTACCGATTTAAATTCTTCGATCGTGAAACTTGTGTCTTTTACGTACACACATAAAGCCATCCTTTATCGAGTTAATATCACCAATTAAACAGCACCCGTTTATACACTTTCGAGGAAAATATCTCGTCGTACCTCTGTCGTCGTCGTAATCAGGAACCGGCTCGTTGAAGTCCTTCATGTCGAAGTCGTCGACGTCCTTGGATAGCCCGTAACAGGTCGACCCGTAGTTCCTCTCTTCAATGACAATCGGCTCCTCGACGATCGTCTCAACATCGCTTCCATCCTCGAAATAACCGCTCTCGTGCTCTGGGTTCTTCGTGGTACCTGCCGACGAGTCACCACTCTTCGACATGATTCTTCTCTTTCACGATCACGAGGTTTCTCAAGGGAGGATATCACTGCATAACGCGGTCACAGCTGCGTGAATGAACGAGACACGAGAACGATCAGGAACGCGTCAGCCGGACGATCATCCGCATGATCCGCTTCAACGAGGATTCTTCCTCCACTTCTCGCCCAGATTTTTTCTTTTTTCTTCCTTTTTCACCAATCAGTTCCCACCACCAACTGTCGTCGCTCGTGGAATGTGACTTTCTTGCAGCTGGATCGAGTCGATTCTTCGAAACACCGCTTCGTGACAGCTGAATATTCGTCGATGCTTTTTCCCGCGCTTTTTTTTAAAAACACGGAACTCGGCTGTTCCACGAGTGTAACGAGCGAACGAGACTCGTTCGCTCCGCCTCGAACGAGCTGAATAATGCGTGTGTTTTCGAAGCGCTCGGTTATCGATGATTTTTATGATTCTACGATCGTGCGTATACCTGCGATTTAAAGAACAACCCATTAAAGCTAATGTCCAATTCGAATTTGAGGATTAACCGATTTGGGAAATCGAAAATGGATTGTTTCGTTAATTATTGTGAAACTTGTTTTAATGTAAGAATTCCCGTAATTTTTTTTTTCCTCTCTTGAATAATAATTTTTCTGACAATCTTTTTAAAATCTGGACGGAAACGAAGAAACGACGTTTTTTTTTTTTTTTTTCGTTTCTACGCCTCATAGAGGAAGTTCACGCGAGAACAATTGAATTCCAATGAAATAATCCATCTTCGGATCAATTGTGTTAGAGTGCGCGAGTGTAGCGATTATCGGGATAGGCGCGTAGTTAGATTG
The DNA here is from genome assembly GCF_048593485.1 of Apis florea. Lineage (NCBI taxonomy): Eukaryota > Metazoa > Arthropoda > Insecta > Hymenoptera > Apidae > Apis > Apis florea. The sequence goes on along the minus strand of NW_028256542.1, from coordinate 1,783,629 downwards.
CACCAGGTCGGCGAACAATAAACTTTATCGGGGATAAAATTATTTTGAATTTTTTTTTTTTTGTGTTATATACCGCGTGCCACCACGATTTCAAATGTTTTTCTTTTTTAAAATCCACCGCGAATACTTTCTCCAAACGTCGAGCGAATTTATTGGGTCGTAACGTTCGAAATGTCCGGTTGTAAACAGTTAACTCTAAATCGTATTGCTGTTTAAAGGAATATGATCGTTTACGAGGAAACGGGTATGAAGATAAAAGATAGAATCTTCGAATCTTCTACTAATGGTGCTTCATTCATTTGGCGGAAAATTTTTACCTCGTTAACTAATACGTTAATCTCACAAGTTTTTTTAAAATTATCTACGTAAAATAATATTCAATCTGTGTTCGTTTCAAATTTAGAATCAAACGTTAAATGAAATTATAACAGAATTTATTTGGAACGAAAAATAACGGCAAACAAGTGATAAAGTATTTAGGAAATTCCCGGATAATTATCCTACATACTTGGATACCCATCCAAACGGACTGAAGCAACTCGAACGAATGAGACAGTCAATAATCTCGAAGCAAAAGCCGACCGTCTTTCGGTTATTTTCGACTAACATCGGTAAATTAACCGAAAATGACCGAAAGACGATCGGCCATTAAGTCGAGGTTCTTGACTACCTCATTGGTTCGAATTTCTCATTTGTCATAAAACATCAATGGTCAAAGTAATTTTTATTTATGCAGATATCTCTCCAGTTATTTAAATAATTATATACATACTTATACATACATTTCATAGTTCATAATTTTATTTACTAATCTTAAGTTCTTAGAACTAGCTTTGTTGGAAAGATATCCAATATACAATTTGTTTCAAAAATCTCGTAATGAATATACATATAATGTAATTTCTGTTCAATAAAAAAAGAGATATGTTTTCAAGATTTTTTAAAAATATACATATATCTTTGGATATTTGGTTATTAATTTTATTCGAAAAAAAAAAAAAAATCCGCTTCGATGAATACAAATATTTTTAGTTTCAAAAAATCGAAAGTATCAAATTGAAGATAATTCGAATTATTCTTCACGATTTTAAAACTTGGCTATAATCATATTATTGTGCGAAGATAAGAATAATTAATATAAATTTAAATAATACAAAGTGCAAAATTTTAATGTACTATTGCTGGAAATGAAAATGATTTTTTTTTTTTTTTTTATATCTCAGTACATATTTATGTTATTTTTTTCATTTACATACAAAGATGAATTTATTTCAATTTAATTACTGTTTCATATTGAAGGATGAGATCTTCTTATTTAACTATGAAAACAAATTAATATCAATATAAATGAACTAAGACATTGGTACGTTAATCTAGACATAAAAATCTTATACATATTAGCCTGTTTTTATAATTATGAAATGATAAGCTTAATCTCGTTAATTTCTTCTTTAAAATTCTTTAGAAAATAAATTGCCTACAAAAAAGGAAATTTATTATTTTAATAACACAATTTAATTTTATAAATTTCTTATTTTTTTAATTTTGGACTTTTAAATTTGGAATTTTTTTCTTCTATGTTTTCTTTAATGTCAACACAATTTATCTAATATTTTCCTTACATAATTTTTCTCTATTTAATACCTATTAACAACACATTCTTTATCAAGTGACCCATCGATAACCCACAATGAACTTTCTAATTTCTCATATCTTCCTTATTAAATTTAACTTAAAAACATTTCATAAAACTACCTATTAATATTTAAAATATCAATAACTTCTATTTTGTTTACTAATATTTTGCAATCCTGTAACTATTATAAAATAGAAATATCATTATTTAAATCTAACAACATGCTGTAAAATAATATTATTAAGTTAGCCAATATCTATTTAATTTAATTTAATTAATTAAAAAATTAGTAAAAAAAAAAAAAAAAAGCCATTGTTTAAATCTAAAGACATGCTGCAGTATATATTTAAAATAATATTATTAATTCAGCAATGCCTACATAATTTATGTCATAAGAAGTTAATAAAAAAAAAAAATAAAAAAATAAAATGATTCAGAATATTTCATACACTCCAAGTGGGAATAAATCGAAGAACAGTTCAATTGGTCCCCTCGAGGAGTCTTATGGTTTTTGTTTTCCGGGAGCAAAGTTCGCTCGACATCAAGACTCGTAAAACTCCCATCGTGTTTCTTCACGTATCGTCTGTTCAACGTCAGATAAGACGTCGATAAGCGTTTTCTTCGAGATTCTCTAATACAGCGTAGAAACGAGCGAATACTTTCGCGATAAACGATCGAACACAATCGACATCCGCGTGCACCAACGTAATATGACTCCTATTACCCTAATCATAGGATTAATCGATGGAAATGTTGATCGATTGACACGTTTTGCGCTACGTTGAGAATTGAAAGATTGAAAGTGAAATTGAAAATGAAATTTCGAAAAATAGAAAAAAAAAAAAAGTATATCTTGAAAATATAATATAATTTTCTACCTTTCTTTTCGATAGAATTCGGTAAAATACGGTAATGAATCAGAGATAAGAGAAATGATTTTTAAATGTTTAAATGTTTGAACGTGATTTAATAATCTCTCTTTACTCTTTTCCTCTTATGTAAAAGTCGAGTCAAGAATAATGCGTAAATCATAAAATTCATTTTATGCTATTTGAGAATTGAAAGTCTCAGAGTGAAATTGAAACGAGATTTTGAAATCAAAAGTAAGAAAAAATATCTCAGAATGTTTAATTATTGCAAAATAGTATTTATAATTTATTATTTTTCCTTTATATAATAAATTAAAATAAATATATTTACTCACTACGGAGTGTCATAATATATTATATAATTAATATATTGCAATTATAATATAAATATATTATAATTTTTACTATTTATTATTATTATTATTATTGTTATTGTTAAAATCTATTTTAATTTATGCTTTCCTTTTTTTTATATTTCTATAATAATAAATATGATTGCCTGGTTATGAAAATTTTAAATTAAAGTTTAACACTGAAAGGTCAACCTTCGACTTTTAAAAGAGGTACATTAGCAAACTATTGAATGAAGATTATGTTTATGACCGTAAAAATAGTTTTAAGTGTCTTTACCTCGAAAGGTAACTTTCGAAAGGTAACAATGATTTCTGGCTACTGTAATAAAATTTCTAAATTCTCTAAAATGACTAATAAATTTTTAAAATTTTTCTTTTATACTAACTTTCCATATTAATATAATCTCCATAAGATAAAATATATCAATATGAAACTTAAAAATTGTATTCAAAACTGTAGAATTCCTTTCTTTACTTGCTGATAAATCTGATATTCAATTTGAACTTAATTACCCTAGGTATTTCTGTTCAATACTAAGCAAACAACAATTTTAAGGAAATAATTTTTTGTCACGATACGATATTTTTAAACAATATATATAATCATAATTAAAAATATATTTATTGCGAAACATTTGTAAATTTTTGAAATTTTCGTTATAACGTCAATAACATATATTTAGTATGATTTAAGTATTAAATGATAAATAAGTTGATAAAATTATTACTCTAAACATTCTCCTTATAATATTAATAATAATGATAACAATAATAATAATGATGATAAAAAAAAAGGAAATATGATAAGAATATTAAAATAATATTTTAATTTGTTATTTCAATGGTAGATAATGATCATATCACGTACTACTATCATTATGCAATATAACAACTTTCATGCTCATCCAGTCGTAGATTTGATAAAATAAACAGAATTACAGCTTGTATTATAAAACAGTATCTCTTTCATATTAATGATTTCATATAATTAACTTAAATTACTGTTTTAGCAGTTATTACATTGCTATGATCAATATATACCTTTTTTTCTAAATATATTTAACAATATAAAATCATGTTTATTATCGAGAAAAATAATAATTTAATAATTTTACTCATTACTCTTTCATTGAATTACTAAATTAATAGATGCAAGAAAGTTCTTCGGCTTAAAAAAACACAATGCTAGAATTACTAAATGTGAAAACTTCAATTTTAGAACTTTCTTTTAGAAATATTTTATTTTATTTTTAATGCAAATTTTATAATTTATTTGATTTATATTACAAAATATTGCCATATTGATAAATTCATCACTCGATTAATTCTCAACTATTAAACCGTCATGAAATAATAATTAAAACTCATTCCATACTAGGAATGATATTTCACTTATCATCGATAAGTGATATCTTATATAATTTCATGAAAATTTCCTCAAACTATGCTAATTACACAAAATTTAATTTTTTTAACTTTTTTTTTCTTAAATCAAATAAGTCTTTATGTTTTCTAACAAAAATTATAAAATAAAATAAATAATCCTTTATTCAACGATTTAAATTGAAATTTCAGCATGGATAATAGAGATCATACTATGTAATTTTGAATATATATAATAGAAAATTGTACAAATATATGATTTTTATAGTTTTTATAGTAAATAATAAAAACATAAAGAATAATGAAAAGTATTATAAATAAAACAATAAAAGAAAATTATAAAATAAAAATATTGTTTATATATGAACATTTATCAACAAATCTTAAAAACTATTTGATAGCTGAACGTATTAAAAACAAGTCAATAATATAAACCACTATCTACAACGCGTGCTAATTACACTCAAAGTTTATACCTAATCCGAATCAGTGACCCCGATATACGTATCACATGTTCCTCGTTCAAACCAGACACCCTGTACCAACGTATTAATATAACTGCCATTGCTCAGTTAAATAGTGTATCGCGCGGGTATTAGGTTAACCGTAACCGTATTATCCGTGTAGCCGGATACCACGGTTGAACAATCGGTAACTAACCTGCTTACATACTCGGATATTCGACTGTATCTGCTGAAAACCGGTGTATATGCTGATTCAATTTCACTTCGTACAAATTCTTTTTTTTTTTGTCTTACTATCGTCGTCATCGTCATCGTCATCACCATCCTCCTCTTCTCTTTCCCTTACCCCAATGACGCAGAACAAGACAACGCGACTCACGAATAGATAATAAGGAAAAGAAAAGAGAAGATATACAACACAAAATCGCGATTAAAACAACTAAAAACAGCATTTTTTCTTTAGTGAAATGTAAAAATATTATATCTAATAAAGCTTCAACCGACCATGGCGCAATCCCTTTCTCTAGTTATGCAGTCGTGTTCCAATTCCTAAGAGTCGAGTCAGGCAAAAGTGTCGGGCCGAACGAAACGGATCGGCCGTCGTTATCCTACTGACACACTTTAAGTCGCGTACCTTGTACGGAGAGCAAGCCTCGGCCTTGGCCACCTTCGTGAATATCTGTGCGATCTGTTTCTCCCTCAGTGGGTGTTATGTTGATTTAGGAAGAGGAGCCGTGAAAAACAGGATGGATTAACCGTGACTGCTGCCACGTGTTCCGATGATCTAATGTTTTCGATACACCGTGCCGTCAAGCACTGCCTCACCGTTAAACAGGACACAACTTTGCGTTGGTATTTATTTTTAAATACTTGCTGCGCTTCCACTGTACGCTACAGTGTTCCCCTTCATCGATACATGGAAGTTTCCACTAGTATATCATACGTAATATCAAGAGCATATGGTTTCACGGAGCGATTGGTATTCAACTAATGATTTGGTTATACGGTGCAAAAAAGAATATTATTTTTAGCAGATTTTTACGCGATCTGTATCACACGAAACTTGATGTTTCTTTTTCACTATGCACTCAACACGAGCGAATAAATAGTGGAAATAACGTGGAATACGAATGCTTTTTAAAAAATTATTTTACACAATAGTTTTCGTTCCACTTTCACTTGACTGATACATCACAGATGACCACGAATGTGCTATGAAAACAATATTTATACACGCAACGAAACAAGAAAGATGATATGCGAACACGAGACTACTTACGTAGTTTACGCGTACACATAGAACGCGTACTGTGGTGCGATGCCTACTAAACACGATGCGCACCGGCTCAAGACTCGAAGCCGACTGACGGGTCCCCACTATACGACTCACGAGTCACCCTTCACCGGCGACTAACAGCTGATTTGGAAAACACCGAGATCCGCCCAGTGACGGATTAAGTAGATAGAGTGCCTAACTCGTTGCGTAATACTATAGTTAATCTTATTTCTCAATTCCACAAAAATCGAATTAACAGTTTCAATAATATAGATAACTATAATACGATAAATATATTATTAAAAATATTATACTTACAATTATTTTATATTTTTATAATTTGTTTTTGAAATATTTTAAGATAGTTTATAGATCTAGAATTCAATTTATTATGAATTTTTTATAGTATAAGTCATTAAATCGTTTATTGTAATATTTTAATCGATCAATACTTTATTTATAATCGTATCAAAGTTTGCATATGAAACAAAAAAACAATTTTTAATTATATTTCAACGAAATTCTATATATTGAAAAAAAATAATAAATGAATTGTAAAATATATTATTATAATATATCATATCTGTACCAAGCATATTTATCTTCATTACGCAGTATTTAAACAACTAGATAAGTTGATTTTCATGTAGTAAGGTTAAGGAAGAAACATGGAGGAAATATATTGAAAAGAGCTCGAAATATCATGATAGGGGCATGCGTTTTCAAAGAATACATTTATGATTCATGATATGTATTTATATATATATTATATTGTTAGAAAACATAGTGTTGAAGTCCAACTATCTAATATTTATAACTATAATTATAAATAAATATGTGTATTAACACATAGCTCGTTATTATACAAAGATATAAATATAATTGACATAAATTACTCTACAGTTTAAATACTCAAACTACATTGTAAGATAAATATCGATTGTCGATAAATAAAATATCTATTCCATCGATAAAACTATATAATCGTGTAACGTACATAACAAAATCTAAATATGAGTTTAATTTTCTATATTAAGTTAACATAAATATGATTAATGCTTTTATATTATAAACTATAAGATACGGAGAATTTAGATATAATTAAATATATTTTCATGAATAAATTATTTAAATTCGAATTTTCATAACCATGATTTTAGTTTTGTAATTAAAATTATTAGAATGAAATATCTAATGAAAATATAAATATAGTAACTTTGTATTATTGTTATTTTCATAATTACTTCTAATTTATCCATTTTTTTATTTAAAAAGATACAAAACATTATCATACAAAACATTATAAAATTAAGATATCATTTCATAACTCATAAGAAATATTTATTATTTTATGTAATAAACAATACTTTGTTATATGTAATATTTTTATTATATTTTTTTTCATATTTTTATACTTTTATTTATTTTTTAAAAAATGTAAACAAATTATCTTAAAAATAATAAATATATTAAAATTTTATTTTATTCAAATAAAATAATTTTCTTAAAACTTTTATAAAACAATCATATTATGTAATATTTATTTCATGCATAATAAGTAATTATTAGAAAGTATTTTTAATAAATCAATAAAATAAAATGTAGTTACACTACTAATCAAAATTGTTAATTAATTATTAATTAGTTATATAATAGATACATATATAATATATATTGCAGAAAACTAATTAAGAAAGGTCAACAAGTTTATTTTAAAATCTATCATATATGTCAACAAAGGCCAATAAACATTTCACTACCACGATTACATTGTTCTGTTTCATCAACCAACAAAGAATATCCAATATTGCTCGCTTAAAAGGCTACCATCTTCTGGTTGGTAAGCCACTAAATTTAGAAGTTCACATATGCATGTCATTTTTGTTCTTTGGGAACCTTGCATTCAAATTCTTCCTTTATTCTCAGAAAAGAGAGAATGAAGGCCAATGTGTTAATATCAGAAATTTCAGAAGCGACGCTCTATTTTTAGAGCTTTCAAATGCTATTAATTCTATATATTATACTGACTCTATTTAAGGAAACAAAAATAAATTATAATATAAAATATGTATAATTTAAAATTTAAATTAATGAAATATGAAATTATGAAATATGAAAATAATTTGAAAATAGCCATTTATATATTATTATAAATCATAATATTATATATATTATTTATAAATCAAATTATATAATATTTAAATACTTAATATCAAATACTTTTATAATGTTTAAAAAAAATTAATTTTTTAAAACAAATTATTGTTTCATCTGAACATATATTTTTATTTTTTTCTTATTAATTATACTTTGATAAGTTTGTTGAAATTAATTATATTAATATATAGATAAAATGATATATAGAATATAACAATATTAAAAATTTATGTCATGTCAAAGATATTTTAACATTCAACAATATATCATAATATGACAAACAATTTTAAATTTCAAGCTTTATTACAAGTTTAATTTAATATTTTCTATAGATTAATTGAATGACATTTAATATAGATAGAAATTTTAAAAAAATCTCTTTTAAATACAACATACATTTCTAAAGAAAAATGAAAACTATCATTTTTAATGTTATAAAAACATGCATACACGTTCTCCGAAATATATTTGCGTCACGTATGCAATCAAAATTTGCTCAATGACAGCGAGTACGTTGTAAAAATGTTATCAATTTGAAACGGTAATCAATTATACGTTATCAGATTAAAAGATAGATGAAATTATCATTCTACAGAACCGTGTCGAAACATGAAAGAAATAAGAATATAACGTACCAAATGTCAAGACGTGGGTGATCGTGTGTTCCGTGCTGGTATTCTCAAGGATTTCCGAGGGTGGGGGTGGCGGTGGAAGTGGCGGTTGCATGGTGTTCTCCATGTCCCTGTTGCTCATTAAATTTTGATGTCAGTCACAATGCAACACTCGTTCTTACTCAGCGAAAACACATCTCGCGAAATATGCGGGTCGATGATCCTCTTGTTCGTCGCAAAACGTATGTCTATCTATAGTATGTATTCACGATCGTCAAGATGGAATCGCGTATTTCTCGTATATGTAAGAATACCGATTGTTTGAATAATCACGAAAAATACACGAATGACCCGAGAAATAATGTTGACACCGGATTTTTACATGATTGCCACTGATTTTCTCGCGTCCGCGTTGACGGACAACGAAGACACGCACGTTTCGATACTGCGCATCCACAACGCGCAAGTATAATACCGACTGCTTTCGGTTGGTGCGTCAGTATTGTCAACAGATTACCGACTGTAACGATAAAAATGATCTTATATTTTCGCTAGAATACTTTTGAAAAAAATATCATTTTTTTTATTATTAAATATATCTATATAAAATTAAAAAAAGGAAAAACAGGAATGCTTACCTTATACATAATCATAGAGGAATAAGACAGATTATATTGATTATAATAAATAAAAATTATTAAAAGTAAACAGTGACTTTATTTGTAATAACAAGTCTTTAACAATAGTAAGATGTTAATAAAAGTCATTGTCTAAAGCCAGCGTCGATGAATTAATTTTTTTTAATAGCCTGAGTTTTTTTACGCTGAATAATTAAATCGTTTTCATGTATTGCTTAAAGATTTACTATATGTTTCGATAGATAATATTCTCTTTTTCTAAGACAGAAGGTACAAAAGACAATTTCAAATACTTGCTAATTATATATGATAAAAATTATAATTAGTGCTTTTCACATTTAAAAAATTAGAAACTTATTAAGCATATTATGTATGTTAAAATACAAGTACTTAAATACTTCGTTGTACTGTAAATGATTGATGAAAAATTCATGAACATGTAAATCTATGTTTTAGTATATAATAATAATGGGATACATCATCTGTTTAACGCGATAACTTAGATATTGTAGGTCAGACATATCCTACTCTTGTTGCAACACATACCGTTATTACTTACATCTTGAATCGTCAAAACAATTGAATATAATACTCAATCTTCGAAATAAATATTAAATTTTTATTAAGAATGTTTACTGAACTTTTTCCATTTTGGACGAAATACTGGTACCACGTGTTGATTACTATTGTAGTTTATATTTTTTTAAAATTATTTTATAAAATATTGAAAAAGGACGCTATTTTTACTGAAAAAAATAAACATAATTTTGACATTTCAAATATTATAAAGCAACTAAAAGGTAATAATATTAATTATTATCTATCAAAATATAAATTTTTAAAATAATTGTTAGAAATATTATAATCCACTGAAGTTACAAAATTAATGTAATTTTATATAAAATTAATTTTTTTATTCTATATAATTTTAATAGATACTAATAATTAAACATATATTTTTTTAATAAAATTAAGAATTATAAAATTCTAGAAACTAATCAAGAAACAAAAGATAGTGAGGAATCTGCATTACCAAAAGATTTAAAACATATTCCTTATGAATATAAAAGACCTTCTGAAATGGAGTTATTCTGTCAAGCTTCTGAGTTTTATAAAATAGTAACTGCTAGAAGAACTATAAGATTTTTCAGTTCTGACCCTGTACCAAAAGAAGTCATATATGAGATAATAAAAGCTGCAGGTACAATATCATGTTATTACGTTCACAAAACTTTTTATACATCTGAGTCTGTTTTAGGCACTGCGCCTAGTGGTGCACATACAGAACCATGGACATTCGTAGCGGTGTCAAATCAGAAGATAAAAGAACAAATACGTTATATTGTTGAAAGCGAAGAAGAAATAAATTATAAAAAAAGAATGGGAGTAAAGTGGACAACTGATTTACTTCCATTAAGAACAAATTGGATTAAAGAATACCTGACTACCGCTCCTTATTTGTTGCTTGTATTTAAACAAATTTATGGAATTTTACCAAATGGAAAAAAGAAAATTCATTATTATAACGAAATAAGCACATGTATTGCTTGTGGTATTCTTATCACCGCTATACAAGTAATATTGTTATAATACTATGATTTCTTATAATGTATACCTATGAATAATATGGATGATAATATATGAATTTTAAAACTAGTATGCAGGTTTGGTAACTCTGACTTCTACTCCTTTAAATTGTGGACCTGCCATCCGCAACCTTCTTGGACGTCCTTCTAATGAAAAGCTTGTTGTACTACTGCCAGTTGGTTATCCAGCAAAGGATGCTACAGTGCCTGATCTTCAGCGAAAATCTCTATCTGATATTTTAGTAGAAATTGATTGACATATATTATAACAAATTATGGGAAGTACCTTTGTTTAATATTTTATCAGATACTTGCTTGTAGGACAATACAAAAATGAGTACACATAATTATAGATTTATATAAATCCTGTTTTTGTAAAAAAACTTATATTTGTTTTGAGTATTGTTTGTTACTTATGTATACCTTACATTACACTTTCGCAAATATATATATATGTATGTGTGTATATATATATATATTATTTATTATAATTATAGAATATAATTTTCCTTGGTCAAAGACATGACTTTCAATCTTATAAAGTTATCCTAAAATGTTCAAAAGGGAACTAATCCCTGAAATATAGCACCCAAAGAAGTTCTATCATAATATATTATATTCCTGCACTCAGAAAATATTCATGGCACACAATAAGACTGTCTAAAATTAGTGATTCAGTTGTATACTAATATTTATTTAAATTTGCATACAGTGTGTTAAAAATAAGCAATATAAAATGTAAATTCACCAGTAATTGGTTTAAACTCAAAAATCTTTATAGACTAATTTTCATGACATCTAATATACAATTCCATGTCGTTAAGCGACCTTAAAATTACTAAATAAAAAAAAATTACATCAATGAGTACCAAATATCACCATGGTATCTTAAATTAAGTACATTCAATATATAAAATATAAAAATACTGAGCTAAAACAATAAAGGGCATATAGAATATAATTTTCTGCTGTACTGCAAGTTTGTATGTCATAATTATACTGCTACTAATGGCTGTGTCATTAAATGTAAAAGCTTTAGTATCATGATACATACAGATAAACAGATAGTCCTATTCATCACTATTTATGAAACAGATGTTATCATGTTTTTCCTAGAATATCAATTTTTTTCTTATTTTTGCATCTTTCATAAATCTTGGATTGGACCAAGTTTGATAGCAAGGAGTTAAAGAGATTATTAAAATTTGAGATCTCCAAAATCGTTTAAAGTATGTGTAAGCAGTTTTGAAATCCTAAAAGCAACCGAACTTCGAATGTCAATGGCTAAAAATAAATTGGCCCGGAGAACTAGGAGAGTATTTGTCGATGTTCACAATTCTCAAACTAATTTCTATAATATTAATCGTCTTCATAAATATATCTTTCTAAAATCAATCGAAAATATTCTTTTGTTTCAATTATAAAATATGACGATGTTCGACAATCTTATATTGGAGTCCTTGACCAAGATTATTCCACTAACTTTAATGACGAGTTTAAAGTGATTGTTAGTCTGTTTTCATAAAAACATTAAGCCAACCCTTATACTTTCGTACATCTATTGATAAACGCTAGCTCATTAAAATTATAAATACATAATTACCATACTTTTAATTTTCTGAGATCACCAGTGCCTGAGATAATCTAAGATAGCGTATATACCACGAATACTTCGTAATATTTTATCTTATTTAATAGAGCTTAAATCAAAAAAAAGAATATTAATGCTGCCAACATTATTAATAGATCTTTTTACAAAAATCAAAAAAAGTAAACAGAAGTCTTCAAATATTGAAAGTACATCTGCGTTTATCATAATACTATAAGAAGGGGAAGTGTACTTATGAATACTCTCCTAATTCGAAAACGGCCATTGCACCACAGCAAATAGATAAAATTCATCACTTATCTACGAGATAAAAGATTCTCAATCACGGCGATGAAACTCTGCTATGCACAGACGGCAAGACCAGGAGCCCTCGGGAGGAGATGCAAGAGGTGGAGACAGACAATACATGTGGTATCCACGATCACAGTCGTCACAGAACAGCAGCTGATCCTAGTTTGGTTCGCGAAATAATTAATTAAGATTGCAACGATACCTAACTGAGTGTAGTTATTCGCAATCGTTGCTTTAATTTACTATCTTTCCTTTACGATAACAATTATCCTATGATTTACTTCAAATCATCCATTGTTTATTTTTTATAATCATAAATAATAAGATTTTTTTGTTTTCTTTTATAGAAAACATTAGCAATGCAATTGTAATAGATTGTAAAAATTTAAATAATTTAAAAAAAATATTAAATCGTTAACAACGTTTCTGTATCATCTTTCTCAAACTATTTTGATATATGATTAATTAATCAACAAAATTTTAAAATAATATGATATATAATATATAATATTGATATATAATATGAAAATATATATAATATATTGAAAATATTTCAATATATAATGGTAACAAAAACTTAATATAAAATTAATGAGGCAAGATGCAAGAAATATTAACATTAATTAACACAAAAATAAAAGATACTCGAATTATTTTCCACAGTCAAAGGGAAGAAATCAAAATAGTTGGAGTAAGTGAATTGTTTTTTGTTTCGTCACGTAAAGGGAAAAATGGTAATGAATACTCACATCGTTGTCAGAAGTGCCACAAATGGAACAGCATTTGCATTCGATACACTGCCACCTGTACTTGCGAACAGAAACGATCATGTTCGCTGTGAATTGCAAACAAGTCGGATGCCCTATAACAAGAACGTAGCTAGGTCATGGAAAACGCATATGGGACGGAATAGGATATTTTGGACGAGTAGAAAGGTGCTAGGACATTTATCTTGTGCCGAAGAACAGTGAACTCCAAGCTATCATTTCACTTCGAATATTTTTTTTCGTACCATTTTCAAATTCAAATAGAAGTATTTGTTAAAATTCCAAATCAAATTTAATATTTTCTTCTTCTTTTTTTCGATTGCTCAAGAAACGCGTGCAATTATATTTGATATGATTTATCATAAAGAATCATAACTTTCACCTTTCCTCAGCACTAAAAACGTCCGGAATAATGATACGTTCTGTTATATTTCCGCACAGAATATTTTATTTCATGATATCTGCGATTTTATTTTTTTTTTTTTTGATGTCGCCTCTTGAACATATTGTTATTTTATTTGGAATAGTAAGGTGGTAAGTAATAGCGGTGCGTACCTTGGAATAGTTCACGTTCTTTCTTGCGCAGCACAATATAAACGTCACGAACCAGCACACTCTCTTCTCTCATTAGTTTCTACACACTTTTTTCATATCATCACACTCTTTCATCCCTTTCATACTATTTTTCTTTTTTTTTTTTTCTCATTTATGCTCTCTTTTCTTTCGCGCACGTGCACATGCGAGTGTATGCGTGTCTCTCTTCACATGTACACTCACACTCGCGCGCGCACAAAACATATATACTCATATAACATATCACATTTGATATATATAATATATATATAATATATATATTTATATATAACTAGCGTTACTTAAATACTAGATTTGTAAGCCTCATGGGTATTGCTTAATTAAAATTGCCTAATAACAAGTCTTCGATCTTTTTTTTTTTTTTTTTTATATAACAAGGAGGAACTATTTCTGCATGCTTTCATACTCGTAATTATTTTTTTAATCTTTCATCATTTTTCTTTTTTCTTTCTCTCTCTCTCTCTCTCCCTCTCTTATACCATGTGAATCTTTCTTAATACAATAAATAGAAGGGTTCATCAAGATACGATAGTGATTCATCTTCGGATTTATTTTTCTCGTCATATGATCGCTACTAATTGTAAATTATAAAGTTAACCTAAAAAAGACCTCTCGCCATTATAACATATCTTATCTTTCCTCTTAACTTTTTCTTTTTATATATTTTTCTTTCTTCTTTCTTTTTCCTATCTTTTTCCCGTTTTTTTTTTTTTCTAATTTTTTGGTAAAAATCGAGAAACTGCCATCAACAATGCAGCAGAATAGAAAAAACTGCGTATAACATTCACAGACGATAATCCTAGGGAATTTCTGTATGTATTTTTGCGCTGTGCATTTTCGGTTAATCAGACGCACTGTGAAATTAGCCATCTACCCGCTGCGCTTGTTTATATGTCAGATGTAAGGTAACAAGGGAAAGTATCGAGTACACGTGCATACGTTACAACTCGCTTGCATCGATTATCATAAATCTATGATAATATAATATAATTTTAGCGTTAGAAACCAGCTACTTATTATGAAAAATGAACACGCGGATTGCAGTACCATTCAGAAGTGGGAATTGAATTTGATGACTTAATACACGAATGACGACGACGACGACCTCCGCTACAACGAAAAATCGTGAAATATTATACAAGTAATAAAACGACGATTTTTTCTTATTTTTCCCTTTTTTTTCTTGTTAATTCTAGCATTCGAACAATATTTTCTTGTATGAATATCAAAGCTTGTACAAAACTAAGCTATTATCGAATCTCTAAGATTACGTGATATATCTTTATTCCTTTTTTTTTTTTATCGTTAAAACACGACATATGATCAAAATCCTGCCTAAAGACTGGAGAAACTCGTTTGGAAAAAAAGAAAGAATATTATAACTTTTACACTTTTCTTCTTTCTATACATATGTATTGTATATGTTGTCACTTGTTTTCTTCTCCCTCTATGTATGCAATAAATATGCTCGTCATTTGATAACGATTACAAATGGTAAAAAGGCGATTACTATATTACGTATTACATTTGCAATATGAGACGGAAACGATTAATGCCCAGAACGAAACGGAAGATTTTAAGAGCAGCAGATTTATATATGGAATGTCTACACGAAAAAAAAAAGAAAAAAATTTGAAAAAAAAAACTGATAAGTGAAAGAAAAACTTTTTTTTCAAATCAAAATTATGGTTTTTCTAATCATTAAAAAAAATACCTTATTTATATTATTACATTAAAAAGTAATGGATAACATTTAATTGAATTAATTGATGCAATTTTTAAAAAAATTGCTATATTTATATAAAAAATCAACTTTCTTTTTTACTTTTTAAGAAAAATAATATTAAAAAAATTACATAATAATCATGAATCATGATCACAATATTATAAAAATGAATATTTTTTTTCTTGCGATTTCTTTAATCGAATATTTTGAATAATAATAATTTTAGTTTACTAGCATTATATGTGCTGCGCTCTTATGTGTGGTATTCTATGATAATATATTCTATAAATAGAAACACTCGAAAAACGCAAAATAAAAAAGAATATTTACAGATTTGAAAAAGTGTAGAAGTATCGAAAAAATGTGGTCGATCCTCTTTTTTCGTTTTACTATATATAAATATTGTTGCTTTCGTTAAACGATTCACTGTGCTGGATAATATCAATAATATAAAGTATATATATATATATATATTTATATATAATATATTGTATATCGTATCGTTTTCGTGTAAGCTCTCTTAAAATTTCGCGATCTTGTAGAACGAACAATTTTCGCGGCAAGCCTCGTTTTTTATTGAGTCCTTTTTTTTTTTTTTATCGAAATAATATTTAAAAAAAAACACTGCAATTACACTATAGTCAAACAGAGAACACAAATACATCTTCTTCAATATGTGCTTTAGTGATACTGTGCAACAGGAATTTTTTATTTTTCTTCTCTTTTATCTCTTTTTTCTATTTTTTTTTTTTTTTTAAATATTCAAATATTCAAAACATTTTGGATTTGGAAATTTTCACGTAACTTCGTAAATTGTACCTGACTATTTATCTCATCGACATTTTGTTTTTTTTCTTTCTTATTTTTTTATTTATTTTCTCTTTCTTTTTTTCTTAAATATCCAGAGTGAGATTCGTTTATCTTGAATTAATTTTTGTACATAATTAATCTTTTTTATTTTTTCACTTGTTTTCTTTTTCTTTTTTGTCTCTCTTTCTTTCGTAAAAATTTTTTATCTCTTAAAAACTAATCATTGAATTACACAATAAATCACAGTTGATCCGTGCAGTAAAGGAATTTCGCCGAAAATTCCTATTACTCAGATGCGACAAATTGCACCATTGACAAAGTGATGTTTTTGCTTTTCTTTGACTAGTGTATATAAAGCTCGTAATCATTCATATTCTTTCCTCCCTCTCTCTTCCCCCCCTCTCTTTTTTCTTTTTGTCCATCAAGAAACCGTGTAGATAATCGATATTTTTTAATTATTGCACACATGAAATACGATGATTCCGAACGCGTCACACAGCAATTAGTTTATCAACCTAACCTCAATCCGAAAAATAGTATTTTTCTTTCATTTTTGTTTTCTTTTTTTTTTTTTTATTTTATTATCATTTTTTTTTATCCTTTTTTTTTTTTTCGTTATGATTTTCACGGATAAATCGAATTCGGTCTATCTTTAACGGTATGAAAAATAGCATTCGATACGGCACAATAACCGCCGAATTGACGATGGACAATAACAACTATTCGTTTAGAAACGAACAGAAAACGAAAAAAAAGAAAAAACGATCTTGACGATACGGATAAAAAAATATATACTTCAACAGGTTGAATAGTTCAACGATAAACAATAATTAATCGATCATAAACGAATGATCGAATAAACAACAAAGAAACGCGATAATTCCTCGGTTTTTATGAACACAAGTCGCGGATCATAAGGAGACACAAGAGAGAAAATTTACGCCACTGACTGTGTTTTATGGGGACGATAAAAATTTCAATTTGAAAAATTGATATATTAATATTATTTTTTCCTACAGGTTGCTAATTTTTCATAAAAAGATAAGATAATAAGAAGACTGCAAAAAGAAGATATTTAAAATTGCATGAATGGACTAGAAAGAGTTAGAGAAATAGTTAGAGAAATGGCTTATTAAAAAATAAAAAATATCATTTCTACATGAAATATATGTTGCTCTGTTAAGAAAATAAATAGATAAAATATCATATTTCGGAAGACAAATACTGGAAAATAGTAGAATGCCAAGATGTGGCTTCCTCGATAACAATAATATCCATCCTTCATAAATTTTCTTCGGGAAGAGATAAAATGGAAGTCCATTTAGATTTCTGCGATCAAACGCTATATAAAACAATATCTACAAAATATTCTCTTAATAATAAACGTCTCATAGAACTAATACAAATTCAACAAAAAGGTAAAATATAAATTCTCTTAAATACATTGATCAATTCAAATAAAATATTCGTCCCCACATACACAACCGATAGCGTGTAGATCATTGAAAAACGAGAAGAGCTACATCTTCGGCTGCTAAACGTTCGACTAACGAACACGATACATCAGGATAATCAACACCGGAACACGTTAATGTCCGTTGCGTCAAAACGCAACAAACGGACTTCGGTGACCGGAATGACCGATGCCCTAATTATGATTCATTCTCCGTGTATATTTGCGCTTGATCTTTTCCTCTGGCTTACCTGAGCGACCGCAATCACTGCAAGAGACCAACTCCTCGGAACCGCCGGTCTTTTTATTTTCCCTAGCATCGCCCAAACAGAAGTCGCAGTATGGGGACGGTTGCGCGGACTTTCCAGCTTTTTTTTCATTTGTCCCTGGCGTCGGTGGACCCTCTGCTCTCACGGAAGAAGGCGAGGGGACTGCCGTCCCTGGAGAAGGCACAGCTGGTAGATGTTCTTCCTTCACGACTGGTATCGTAGGTGAAGCTGGTGCTATCGTCGGTGGTACCGCGGGCAGTTGCTGCTGCTGCGACGGTTGCTGCGACTGTTGCGATGGTTGCTGTTGTTGCTGCTGCTGTGACTGCTGCGACGGAGGCTGCGCCGGTTGCGATTGCGGCTGTGGCTGCACCGATGCTCCCGCAGCGGTCACAGAGGGCGCTGCGGGAGAGGGACTCGACGTACTCGACGAAGTTGCATTCTGACGACCCCGACGTGTACCACCTGATCACAAACCGACCACATACCCAGTTGCGCTTTGCGTCACAAGCTAATGACCATGCACACTGGCTTAGAGACAATGATTTAGAGTCAATTTCTGTGATAGCGAACACCGATAATCGATTCGGTTACGAGACTTACTTCCGTTCATCGGAAATCAAATGCGAATTGCGATCATGAATTGATCGACTTGATAATATTCAATTTTGTGGTTATAATTGTAGTGAGTGATTGCCGGTTTCGTATGGTGATTTTAATAGGTATTTGAAGAGGAGAGAGGTAAGATATAATAAAAAAAAAAATAATAAAGAAATTCTGAAACAAAGACTGTTCAAAATCTTTCATTTTTGTGAAATATTTCAGAATGCGCTATTGTATAAATTATTCAATTTATCGAATAATTTATTGAATTTTTAGGAATTAAAAATTACAATTTATGAATCATGAACAGTACTTTTTGTTTGTTGACAATAGTTGAAAATAAATATCAGAAACCGATAACAATCAATTCTATTATATTAAGAGGAAAATATTTAAACTTAATTTTTTATATAAAACGTGATTAAGTTATGTTATTAATAGTTTTGAAAAATATAAAGGTAAAAAAATTAGATCACGTAGTGCGAGATTATTTTGAACAGTGAACAGATTTTGTGCTATGTTAATAAAAAGAGAATATTAGATTTTTATGAAATTTGAAAAATTTTCACAACAGGCAATCACTTACCGTAAATGATGAAATTGTTATCTTGAATAATAAGAATCGATTATTCGATGCATCACAAATGTTTTAATGAAAAGAAACTGGCACAACAATAAGGAAACAAATGAAATAATACTTATAGATACATATAATATATATATATATATACACACAAATATATAATCGTAACAAGGTGCACATATGTCAATCCGATGCATTCCATCACCAAAAAGGGCAATTCCAAGATTATACAACGAAGTCGGGGTATATTCCAAGATCAGACAATACAGCATACAAACATGACAAACTACTTTGGCAATTCACAGAGAGAAAGAGAGAGAGATATATATATAGAGAGAGAGAGATAGAGAGAGATAGAGAGAGAGAAAGAGAAAGATATAAGTGAACTTCTCTCCGTGCATTTTTCTTTAGTTGAAGCTCTGCAGGCGCTCATCGATAGGAAAAATCGAAGCCAAAATCGCTCTAGGAATCCAAAGTGAAGCAGTAACAAAAACAACAAGCAAACAGAAATTAAAAAATAAGAAAAAATACAGACAATTGATCATATTTGTAAAAAATATATATAATATACATCACAATCAAAAATTAATAATAAATATCATCTCATGCTATAGAAAGATATGGAAGAAACAACTATTTTGTATAAAAATAATAAAACGCACACACATATCAAACATTCAAAAATCACTGCATTGAGGAGCATTACCGATTTCAAAGTGGCATTGCCTCTTTATACTTCCAACTTTCGAAAATATTTTTTGAAAAGAGAGAAAAAAAAAAGAAAGAAAGAAAGAAAGAAAGAAAAGAAAAGAAATGCGAATTGCAAAAACATGCTATTGCAAAACATTCATAACGATTGCTGTATTTCTCTTTATAACTTGTTTTGAGTCAGCACATCGTAAATAATATATAAATGTGAAAGAAAGAAAGAAACAGATTTGAAAATTTTTAGCACAATGAAAGACAGATATAATATTCGATCTAATCATGACATATAAACGATATACATATCTCAAAAAGTAAAATAATCGACAATATCATACTGGCTTAGTTATATTTATTTCTGTATGATATTTCCACGCGACACGCGATAAAATATAATAATAAAAAAAAAAAGGAGTAGAAGAATAAAATGCATAAAAGATTCCATATGCATGAAAAATGCTATGGAAAAAGTGAAAATATAAAAATTTATTACGGCTATAATTTGCAATACATGCATTTGCAATACATGTAAATTAAGAAGAGAGAAAAAAGAAGAAGAAAAAGAAGAAAAGATTATATTTAATTCCATCAAATTAGGAAAATGTTGAGGGTTGTATGAACAAGTAGTTGCAAGTATTGGGATTTAGAGATCAAAGATCATAAGGCATTAGGTAAAAAAGATATTAGGGGACAAGGAACGAGAGGGCGTTTTTTTGTTTCTTTTGGGTTTCTTTTCTTTAAAGGAAAGTGAGAAAACTGAGCTGATTTTGGCTCCAACCTGGCTGGTTCGAAGCAGCGGTGTCTGCAACGCTCCTAGGTTCAACTTCGGCAGGACTGGGACTTAGTTCCTTAGCAGGATCACCGGAGGAAGTAGAGTGGGAATGACCGTAATGGTAGACCAGACCAGGTCTGGTTTTATACCGTGCGCTGCATACTGCAAAAGTGCAAATACTGTTTTCCCACAAACCATCCAATGCAACGTCCATGATAAGAGAAATCTTGGTCGACGAGTTGGTTGGACGATATGGGAGGATGTATTCGTTTAACCGCCGCGTCAAAAATCTATTCTTAAATCTTTCACAATAACAAATATCACACAGGAAGTATAGAAGATAGGATAGAATAAGATAGTCGTGTAGCAAAATAGAAAAGATGTTCTTGAAGAATTTCAAGAAACGAGGCGGTTAAAGTATTCTAGGATAAAAGCTTACGGATTAGGGACAGCATTTGCACACCTTCCGCACCAGTACATATCCCTATCCACCTACGAATCTATATGTGGACAAGCAGTGAAGGAGTTCCAGCCCAAGAAGCAAAACTAATACGATGCAAGGCTTGATGCTTGTATACTCCTACAGAATGAGCTCGCTACAGTGTGAGCCAGTACATTCTTGCTCTGTTATTGGCAGGTAGTATAGAAGTCCGAAGATATTTGGCCAATTTCGTAAGCTCGATGTGAGATATGAAATTTAGAATATCGTAAGACTTTTCTTCGTTGCAGTTGTCGAAGCTTACTAATCGAGACCAAATGTCTTTAGATTTATTTTCTGCTAATCTAACAGGAGTGGTTTCAAGAAGTAAACAGATTGCAGGCACATTCGAGTTAATTCATAGACTTCATGTCTGGAAAAAGTTCGATCAAATTAGTAATGACTATTATACTCCTTCAAGGTTTGGGCAAGCGCGAAGTGAAATTACTTATTCTGTGAAATTATATTTCAAATATTTTTGATATTTTGTTAATCCTATTATTATAATCTTATCTCATAATATGATATAACAAAAATTTGTTTAATTGCTACATAATAAATATAAATATATGTTAAATATATAATCGCGATTCATAATTTGCGAATAAATGTGATTAAACACGAATTGTATAATTATATATAATACACGATTTTAGGGGATAATTATCTTTGTACATACAGAATGACAAAGTAGTATTACTTCATTAAAATTTCACATAACCTGAAATAATATAATATAAATTCTTTTAAATGTAAAAATTTAAAATATTTTATTAATGTGTATATTAAATCTTTGCCTTTCATCCATGAATCATACCACGTCTCTTCATACTTCGACAAATAGGAAAAAAGAAATGGAATATAAGGTTTTTTGACAGAAATTATATAATAAGGACTGGAATATGCTAAGTAATACACTGCAATTTATAAACTTGAAGGAAAACAGCAGTCAATACAATAATGATCAATTCTTCTAATTAAAAGAGCATTAAAAGTCAATATGAAATTAATTTAAATCTAACAGGGCACCTTTCCATGTTATAAATTCAATTATATTTAGTTCAATCACCATCCCCAAATGTAAAATTATGCGGCAACCAAAACTAAAGTCTTTAATGATTTATTTTGTATCATCATTTTATATCATATAGTAATCTCTGCGTATTTTGTAAAATAATACGTAGGCATTGTAAAAATATAGTTATTTAATAAAAGTAACAAATTTTCTAACTTAATGCAATTTTTTCTCTTATTCAAAATTAACAACTGATAAACTAATAATAATATTTGTAATGAAACTAATAACAGGAAGTGGTCATTTGTAGTTGTATCTGTGATTAAACTTACGGTCACAAACGAATGGCTTATCAGTGTCAACGGCATCATAGTTGGTTTTTTTGCGCCCACGTCCCCCACCCTATATATAATAAAATATATACAATAAATTTAATATTTATTATATATAAAAAAACAAAAAAAATTTGTATGAAAGAATCAATTTTTTTCTTTCATTACTGAAATAAAATATTCACATAATAATACAAAATAATAAAATATTAATTTACCTTAGTACGTTTACCCCCAGGACTATCTGTGGAAGAGGGATGATTTCGTGCAGGATGATGACCACCTCCACGTGGTTTTCTTCTTTTTCTTTTACTACTATAACTTTCTTCATAATCATAATCACTTTCAGCATCAGGTTCTTCATATGTGTCCATATCTAACATATCTTGCTCATCATAGTACCATGCATCTTTACTATGTTCATCTGCATAAAATTATTATATAATTATAATATTTTATTATAACATATTTTTTTATTAATATATTTTTATATAAATATAAAAGAATAATAAATATAATTACCTTTGAGAGCTACTGAATCTTTACTATCATCATTTACATGTGTAACAGTCTCTACACCTTCATTACCATCTTCAGTATCACCTCTTGGTCCTCTTTTTGGATGCAAATAATGCATTAAATATTGTCGTCGTTTTTTCCTCCATCTTTTACTAGGATATGTGTATATTTGGCCATGTAATAAACCAGGCAATCTTTCTCTTGAAGACATAAATAATGCAGAGTGATTTTGTGCTACACCTGTAATTTTATATAGTTAAATTATAACAGCAATTACAATTGATATAATTATATATTTTAATTTCAAGATTAACATAATATTTATAATAATCAACTTCAATTATTTTTAATCGTTTATATTGAAATTTTTTCAAATAAAAAAAATAGCGAAATCAATGAAACAAGATTAAGTTATTTTCAAAACATTTAAATAAGGAAATCTACAGAGTGCGAGTAAACTCGTTCATCGGATAAATATAAAAAACTTCAAGAAAAATTATGATACTAATACCTGTTTGAGAATCAAGGAAAGGCATACGTAAACGTCGTTCTCTGCATAATCGGCTGTTATAGTTTGAGGAATTTTCAATGGCTTCTCTATATGCCGTGTCATTGAGGAAGCTATGAAGAAATCAATAGTAATCTTATAGATTTTGGAATCGTATTAAAAATAACTTTTACATTTTATTATCAACAAAATACATACCTTTCAATTTTACATAAATTACTTTCATTTACAACTTGAATAATTCCCTGTGCAGCCGGTGAAATAGTAATGGCTGTCATCTTATAACAACCAAACACGCTCGCAAATTCTACTTGCAGCTTACTGTTCTTACCGGAAGCAGAGCTCTATATTTTCAGGCATGCGCATTCGTTTTAATCATGATTTTAACTAAGAATATACCATAGACAAAATATAATATAGATCTGACAATTTAAAACATATTAAATATTAATACAAAAAAATATATTTAATAAATGAATCTTCGATAATATTGTTTTTCAATAAAATGTTTCAAAATTTCCTTCTTATTCCCTTTATTTTTAGATCAGGCTTTCGTTTATTTAAATTTGTAAAACAATCACGTCAGTGCGTCGATACATCATATATTAGAATATATTTTGTGAGATATAATAACATATAAAATTATGTTATTATAAAATTAAGAATGTAATATTTAATATTATATTTTTTATCTAAAGATTAAGATATATTGTATATTTGAAAGAGAATTGATAAAAATATATTCAATTGACATATTTCTTCTATGATCTGCACCAAAAACAAGTATATATAAGAAAGAAAATAATAAAAAAAGGAGAGAGATAGTATAAAAATTATCGCCATTTCAAGAGACGTAAATTAAACACAAATATAATTAAAAAAATAGTGAAAAGATAGAGAAAAGAATTAAGTATCAGCGTTATCTTTTGAGTGCTAAATACATCCTCAAAAAGTAGTCAAAAGATGACATTAATATTTTATTCTTTTTCTGCCTGGAAGTAATATATTTTTAATACTTTAGAGATAGTCAACAGTCAATTTTTATTTTCTTGCTATTTATTACTCGTTTATTTACATGTATTTCTTTTGCAACATGAAAATAATGTTTATTATAAAATTTTTTTATTTCTATTCTTCTTGCACTATTTTATTCTCCTTGTTTTTATTTTCTATATAAAATTAATGTTTAAGAGATGGCTTTAATATTAATATAACATACCACTTTTAGATAAAAACAAATAAGAAAAGGAAATAGATAGGAGAATTAAAGAAGCATTAAAAATCAACGTTATCTCTTTCTAGAAAAATTTTATAAAAATAATTAAGACTCTCTTTCTATTTTTTTTCTTATTATTTATTCTTTCTGTCCATATGAAGATATTAGTAAGAAAATATAAACTACAAATCATTTTTTATTAAAATAATATTTTTATTATTAATAAAAAAAAGCAATTTTATTCATAGATATTTTTTTATTATGTAAAAAATATGAATAATTTTAATAATAAAAAATTTTTCATTTTTGTCAATGTGATCTAATTTTTTTACAATAACAATTTATTCTCAAAAAATACTAATACAGTTACAGCAACATGCACATATTGACAGTATCTGCAAATTATGAAGCACAGCCGTTGAGATGAACATTTAAAGTTACAATGTACGCTCAGTTTTTGTTATTAAAAATAAAAAATTAATTATAGTTTTTGAATAAAATTATTTATCGTAAAATTTCTTTATTGATTAACGATTAAATAAAAAATAAGGCTTGAAAAAGTAAGAGAATAAATTATAATTGATATTAATAAAAAAATTCACATTTTTTTTAGAAAGAGATCTATTCAATGAAACCGAAGATTTTTATAATAAATTATAAATTATTTTTACAAGCATAAATATATGACCTAACAAGCTGAAATTTGAATGTAAATTTAATGATTATTATATATTTTTATATAATTTTTTTAGAAATAGATCTTTTATATAATGATATTCTTTTGCTATATATTATTTTACATATTTAAAAAAATGTGATTTTAAATCTATTAAGAATTAATTATTATCATTAAAATTATAATCTAGAAATAAATAAATATTATGTATACAAAGCTTATTTAAAAATTTTCTTCACAGTTTTTATCTTTTCTTTCTTTGAATATTCGGAATTTTTTAAGTAGATCATCAACAAGAATTTCTCCATGTACCACATTATCTCTAGTTCGTACATTTACTGTACCAGCATTAAGTTCTTTTTCTCCAACAACTAAAAATATAAAAATATAAAAATTAAACAAATTAGTATTTAATATGAAGAATATTGTATATAGAAAATATTTCTTCACCAAGGATGAAATTGAACTGAGCAAGTTGGGCGTTTCGTATCTTTTTATTTAGAGTATCACTTGGATCTGTGTCAAGTTCTGCCATAAATCCATCATTCCAAAGTTTATCTTTTACTTGTATGGCATAATCGTCAAACTGAGAGCTTACTGGTATAACCATTGCTTGCCGCGGAGACAACCAAAATGGCCATTTTCCAGCATAAGATTCTGTTAAAATTGCGATCATTCTTTCTACAGAACCCAAAATCGCTCTATGAATAATTACTGGTCTCGTTTTTTCTCCGGCTTCGCTAAAATTTTAAATTAGAATTAAATAATACAATAAAATATAATAAATAATACAATTAAAGATAAATAATTAAAGATATAAATACAATTTAAGATTTTAATTAAAATCAAAATGAATTCAAAATTATTCTTACTTAACATAAGATAAATTAAATCTAATTGGTAATTGGAAATCCAATTGAATAGTGGCACACTGATGAGCTCTTTTAAGTGCATCCATAATTGTTATATCAATTTTTGGACCATAAAATGCACCATCTTCTGGATTAATTTTCCATTGTTCTCCAAATGCATCTAAACTTTCTGCTAATGCTTTTTCAGCTTGATTCCACATTGCTAAATCTCCTAAATATTTTTCAGGTCTTGTAGATAAACATAAATTAAATGTAAAACCAAACACAGAATATACGTGTTTTAAAAATTCAAGTGCACCAATCATTTCGTCTTTAATTTGATCAACCGAGCAGAATATATGCGCATCGTCTTGTTGAAAACGCCTAACTCTAGTTAATCCAGTTAATGCTCCAGACAATTCATTTCTATGTAATACTCCGAAATCTGCCATTCTTAACGGTAATTCACGCCAAGATCTATTACGAACATCGAAAATCATACAATGACCAGGGCAATTCATTGGTTTAAGTGCAAAAGTTTCCTTCTCAACATCAAAGGAAAACATATTTTCCGCATAATGCATCCAATGACCAGATGTTTGCCATAATTTACTATTATAAATATTAGGTGTGACTACTTCTTGGAAACCTCGTTTTCTATATTCAGAACGAATAAATTCAACTAAAGTGTTGTAAATATAAGCTCCACGTGGTTGAAAGAAACATGATCCTGGAGAAAGTTCATGGAAGAAAAATAGTTCTTGTTCCTTTCCTATTTTTCTGTGATCTCGTTTAGCAGCTTCTTCTTGGAATTTTTCCCATTCTTTTAATTGCTTAGTATCTGGGAAACTAATACCATAAACTCTTTGTAAAGATTCTGCATTGGCATTTCCTTCCCAATAAGTAGAAGAATTTTTGGTAATTTTAATAGCTTTAACTTTTCCGGTATGTCTAATGTGTGGTCCTCTGCATAGATCAATCAGTGGACCACATCTATATACTGTAGTGGTAGGAGTGTGTATTTTTTCATTAATAATTCGAATTTTAAATTCATTATATTTAAACATTTCTAAAAGATCTTCCTTGGTCATTTCTAATCTCTCAAATGGTTGTTTGTCTTTAACTATACTTTTATAAAGACTTTCCAGAAATGGGAAATCTAAATTAGAAATTCCTTTATCACCTAAATACATATCATAATAAAATCCATTTTCTATTGGTGGACCATAACATAAACAACCACCATAAACTCTTTCCATAGCTTCCCCCAAAATATGAGCACTGGAATGCCAAAAAACTTGTTGGGCATCTGGATGATCAAACTTAAGAAGTTCAAGTTTGCAATTAAATTCTAAGGGTCTGTCAAGATCCCACAATTCATTATTAACCTTTGCAATTATAGTATTATCTGCTAGACCTTGACTAATATTCTTAGCAATTTCATATGGTGTTGTATGCCAAGATTGAGCAATAATTTCCTTTCCATCAGGAAGAATTACTTTTATATCAGTCATTGATTTTGAAGCTAATGATGCTTCATATTCTGCTTTAAGCTTATCCCACAATACAATACGATCCTAAAAAGATAATTATTCAATAATTAAATAATAATATATAATATATATATATTTATAAAAATTAATTTAAATTAATTTATTTTTTATAAACTATTTAAATTTCTAAATAAACATTTTAAAATATAAATAAAGTATATAGATACCTGAATATAATTTGGCCAAGGATTTAGTTCAGAAATAGATTTCTCATCTGTAATCTTTTTTTTTGATTTCATTTTCGTCTAATGTTGAAGAAAAAAAATATTAAATTTCATCAAAAAAGCTTATTATTATTTTTTAAATTCAGAAAACACAAGAAATTTTATAGAAAAGCTTGTTATTATTTTTTAAATTTAAAAAATACAAGAGATTAATATTAAAATAGAATTATTATAATTTAAAATAGAAGTAATACAACAGCAATCAATGGTATAAAATCAGATTGCATCAGAATATTGATTTTAAAGATATGGGTGGTCATTCTTAATACGGCACGCCTTTTAAGATAACAAATACTTTGAAAAATAAATAAAAATAAAAAATTCATGATGTTAGCGATATTAAAATCATAATGATGATATACTTTATAACCAACCCAAGCATGTGTCCTTTTAGAAACATTGTAAAGGTTTCTATTATTGCGAATAAACAAAGTCGTCAACATATTTTATAGCTAAAAATAAAAATTAAAAAAATTTTATCAAATGTAAACTATATTCATGCCTTTTCTTCCTTTATATTCAGGTTTTCCACGTTATTCACCACGTCGTCACACATGTTGTCGACCATATTGAAACTTACTGATGCTTTTGGTTGAGTATACCAACGTGTTTTCTCTATATACCTATATATAAAATAATGATTATGTTTATAATGATTATATATTTTGTTATGAAATAACAAAAATTGAGTTTGTTCAATATATATCTTTTCATTTCGGGATAGAAAAAAGAAATAGAAATAAAGAATTAATATTTTCTTTTTTATTAAAAAATAATCATTTATAAAACATATTTTAAATGCTTTACAATATGTATTAACTGTTTACAATAATTCATATATATAACATTGTAAAGAATATAACAGAACAACATGTATATATATGTACATATGTATATTATTATTATTTCTTATTTAAGAAAATTATAATTATTTTAATTTTATTATATTTTGTTTCTTATGTTTTTAAATAAATAAAAACAAGCTTATATTTTCCTAAAAATGTATCCGTTCGTGTCGAATAATATGACTTCGATGATGAAATCTTTTTCCACAAGTGCGACAGACGTAAGGCCGTTCATCAGTATGAATTCTATTGTGTATTTTTAAATCGTATTTTTTAAAAAATGATTTACCGCATTGAGAACAAACATGATTTCGTTGTTTTAAATGATCACGTTTTACATGTTCCTATACCAAAAAAAATTTATTGTAATATCATTGTAATATATAATTATATTAAGAAAATATATTATTATATTAAGAAAAAATTTTCAAATATACTCACATTTACTTGCGAAGAAGTGTTATAAATTTTATTACATATATCACATGCAAATTTCTGTGGACCATCTGGTCTATGATTACTTGCGATATGTTTATTTAATGTTGATTTCCAAGCAAAAGATATTTTACAATCTTTACAATGAAATTTTTGTTGATCTGCAAAATGAGTACCTATATGTTGCTTATAATTATAACTAGTTGAAAAAGATTTTTCACATACTGTACATTGAAATTTTATTAAAAAAGTTTTTGTTTTTTTTGAGTCTTGTTCGTTTTTTAGTTTTTCATTAATACTAACATCATTTTCATTTTTTTCTCGTTTTCCATTGGTTTTAATAATTGCATTATTACTGTTATTATTACTAGTAATATTATTTTCTTCATTTGATTGTATAACATTAAGTTGATTGAAATTTTGAAACTGTAAGAATTCTTCACTTTCTTTATTACATTCTGAAATTTTTGAATTTTGATTCTCAAATCCTGTTCCAACAAATTCAAGAAACCGTTCGGAACTGTCATCGTAATTTAATCTTTCAAATACTTCGAAATTTGTTTCAACATATTTATCAAAATCAGTTTGTGTGTCTAATAAAATTTGATTTGTAACATAATTTTTTTCTTCCTCTTGTAATTCATATTGCACATAATTTAAGTCATTATGTAAATCATCTCGTATATTTTGCTCTTGATGGTTTTCTTCATTTATATTTGTACCAGGATCATCTTTATTCTCAGGATTTTTTGCAGATTGTGTATTCGGTAATTTTTCAACTAAATTGTTAATTAAAAATTCATAAAATTGTTCTCCTGTTTCTGCTTGTACTAATCGCAACATTGGTTCATCATGATTTACAATATTATTTATGTCATTTAAATCATCAGATATTTTTCCATTTTGTACTAAATTTATTTCCCGATTTTTATTTATATTTGAATCGGAATTAATATGTTCATTGCTATTAGATTCTGAAAGATCTATCTTTTGAAACATATCGGTAACATTTAGAGAAGTATTTATTAAAGTATTATAATTCGTTTCGGATTTTTGTAAATCTAATTCGCATGTTTGTATACATAATTTACTTTTAAGAATATTTTCGTCTACTTGACAAACATATGTTACATTTTCTTTTTCAATGCAATTAGATTTACATGACAAAAGTGGAGTATCTTGAACAAATTGAGTTTGTTCATTTTTAAATGTTATTTTCTCAGAGACATTTAATTCTTCATCTGCTAAAATTTTTGTTTCACATAAATTTTCTTGTGAAACATGATTTCTATTGTCTTCAACATTTTCTAAATTAATTTTCTTCAACTTTTTTCATATAAAAAATTAAATATATGTAAAAATATTTTAAAATTACATTGGTTATAAATATTAAAATATTTACCTGTTCTGATGTAATATAAATAATTGTTTCTAATGGCAAGGCTTTTTTTATATTTATTTCATTTTCAAAGAAATCAAAATTATCATTATGCTCTGTTTGTTTTTTAAGTTCTGTAGTTTTCTGAAAATTCTAAATGAAAGAAATAAATCAAAAAATTAATAACATAAATCTCAAATATTTTTTATTTTCAGAATTCTTACCATCTTATTATTCTTACATTCCAAAGTTTCTGAATGGGATTTCTCATGATCTCTTAAGAGAAAGATAAAATTGAAACTTTCACCACAAATTTTACAATAATGTTGTCTCTTGACAATCTTTTGCTGACTAAGTGCATTACCTTCAACAAACTGTACATTGACAGTAAGATATACTTAGATTCAAAGGATATTATGTAATACCACATTTGTTCATCACCTTATTCTTATATATTGCATGATCTTTTTTCTGCAAATTACTATTGAAATTATTTTGTAATTGAAGTTTAACATCACTTTTTACTCTTTCATGAATACGTTTGTGTCTCGCAAGGGAACTGATCTGAGTAAAACGTTTACCACAAATGGAACATGGATATAATTTTATTCCTAAAAATTTATTTTCAAATTAAAATTTTTTTCATTATTTATTTCATTTATTTTTTATTTTATAAAAAATTTTGAATATAATTACCAGCATGCATTCTGCAATGTCTAATTAAATTAGATATGTGATTAAATTTTCTTCCACAAACTTCACAAATGCAAACATTTGTGCCTAAGTGAATATTCAAATGGGTTCTTAAGTCTGCTTTGCGAAAAAAACTTTTGCCACAGATTTCACAAAGCTGAGATTTTTCTCCTAAATGTATACTTCGATGATGATAGTCATACTGAGAAGCTCTGTCAAAAGTTAAACTGCATTGTTGACATTTAAAAGGTCTTAATATAGTTTCATAAAAATTATTATCAATTTTTTTTAATAAAGAATATTTTGGTACTGTTTCTAATCCATTGTTTATATCTTTTTTAAAATATTGCATATGTTTCAGTAATACATCTCCAGTATGGATACGTAAATGATTATAGAATTCTTTTTTGTTTATATATCCAACATCACATACTGGACATACAAGATTGATGGATTGCATTTGAACCATGTCATTTTTACAATTTTTTTCTGAATTTAAAATAAATGACATGCTTTTATACTCAGACATGAACTTTCTATAGAAAAAGTTTTAATTTTTCAAATAAAGCAATCAAAATGATAAAAATTTTAGATTTTAAACTTCTATCTAAAATAAAACGATAACCTAAAAAAATTTAGTATTATCAGTTTATTATTTTTCTAGTTATTATTTTTTCGTTATATATGATTTTCAATTAATAATTTTATATATTAAAATTTTTAAATTATAATTAAGAATGAGATGAATTCCATAGAATTATCATACATACACTTCAATTTAATAATTATAGAACGCAATTACATTGTTTTTAATGATTATAGGAAATTTTATATTTAGAACATCTTTTGTTAATTAACTTAACATGTTCACATTATTTCAAATTTTTTAAAAAAGAATGCAAAACATTACTTTCCTTTTTACTTTGAAATACATGTTAAATGTATATAAATATGAAATAAAGTTTTTGTATTGGTATTACTTATTTAAAGTCTTATGTTGGTACGATTGTATCATTTAGTTAATTTTTAAAGGTGAATTATAATATTTGAGTTTGAATTTACTGTTTACTGATGTTAAAAATTTTACTGTATTTTGTTTAAAACATTTCAAAGTTCAATTTAAGGTAAATTCATTTTTCAATTTTAAATATTATATAATGTTAAATATAACAAACATGCATTGAATATTAAATAAATATTTGTAAAATATTGACTATAATATATTACTGATCCGTTATATATTTAAAAAAGTGATGTTGGTAATGTAATCGAAAATATAATCGAATTTTATTTTGAATTTATTCATTGAAAATCAAAGTGAAAAAATATAAAAAAAACAATCACGATAATGGGAAATTATGTTAATAAATTTTTTATTCATAAAACTGAAACTTATAACAATGAGATTGAAAAAGAAGAAATAAAAGATTCATCAGCGATAGATGAAGTAACTGTTGAAAAAAATATGCAAACTCCACCAATAATTCGTAAAACATTAATTACGGATCCTAGATCTGTAACGAATGGAATAAATAGAACACCAATTGAGGTAATTATAACATAAATTGATATAAATTTTATAAATTATTAATTATTAATTATTTTATAAATTATTATTTATTATAAATAATAATAATATTAATATTAATAGGTGAATAATACACCTGTTGGATTAAATAAAAAAATATCAGCAATTCCAAAACATTTACAAAATAAACCATACTTGGAAACAGATATAGATAAAATAATGTTATGTTTAACTCCTAAAAAACATTTGGTGCCAAAATTAATAGAAGCTCCAAAAGTATATCTCAACATTTTCTCTTTTTTAATAAAATGAAATATTTTGTTTTCGTAGTTTTATTGTTATAAATAATTTATGAAATTTTTTTAAATATTTTAGCAAAAAAGTGAAGAAAATCTTTTAACACCAACAAGTAATAATTTAAATAATAAAAAAATAATCACTGATATCGAAAAGGAACGTTATAATATTCTAGGACTTGATCCTAGATCTCCAGCAGCAGATTTTGATAGAACTCCAATTTTAATGCCAAAATCTATTGAACGTTTAAGAGCAAGATCTCAAGAATGTTTGCATAGACAAGGCAGTTATGATACAGATATTTTTTATCCAAAATTTTCATATTGTGAAATGTCATCACAATTTAATGTTACTGAAGTACAAGTTTTAACAGATTTAGACACATCTGCAGTAAATTCTTTACATTCAGTTATTACTGATTCTGATGACAAATTAAACGAGCCTAAATCATCATATTCAAATGATTCAGTTAAAACTAATTTTATTTCAGAAATTGGTAAGAAATTAATAATTAATAATTTAAAGTTAATTTATATTATAATAAAAATTATATAAAAATATGTTTTAAAAAATTTATTATATCTGACCAAGAAATATTTATATTAGTAGAAAAAGAATTAGAAGATCAAAATAAAATTCAAAGCATTGTAGAACAAAATAATTGTGATGATAATAATATTAAAAAGAATGCAGAACAAAAATGTATTATTAATAATGATATAATTAAAGTGTGGAGAGATTCATTAATATTGGATACATTTGAGGAATCAAATGAATCAGATAATGTACAAGAAGTTACAGAAAAAATGTCACAAATAAATAAGGAAGAAGTAATTATAACATTTGACAATGATAGTACCAAAGACTTAATTCCAAAATTAATTAATTCTGAAAATGAAAAAACAAAAGTAGACACAATTAAAAAAAAGAAAAAAATTGTCAAATCAGAAATTAAAGTTACAACAGATGAAAAAAAATCCTTTATTGATAAAAATGAAAATGAATCCATAAAGGTATTTCATAAATAGTAAAAGTTAATTATTTTTAAGGAAATAAAGGTATTATGTGCATATTTTTATTTTCAGATTCGAACTCCTCTTGGAAATCGTTCAAATAATGAACAAATACAAACATTGTTAACAAAGTCACCACAACAAATGTTTAAGAGTAAAAGTATTGTTTCAAAAATATTAAAAGAAAATACACCACCACATAAAAAATATTTTGTAAAATCTAAATTAAATGGTGTACAATGGGATCCTGATTCAACTGTTATTATTTAAGATTATTAATTTTTATAAGAAAAATTTAAACATAGTTTATATCTTTTATAGAACTATTTTTATAGAAATTTAAATAATTGTAAAAATTAATTATAAACATAAATATAAAAAATTAGTTGAAATAGTGTATTTATTTAATATAAAATAAATAATTTTCTTAAAAAAGAATTTTTTTCTCTATTACATATTTTAATATAAAATCATGGATTTTCCTTATTATTCATTTGCATGGCTGCTCGTATTTGCGATTTAGCTTCTTTAATTGACAATTGCAGATTTTCACTTGGTTGTACCAATTGGGATACACTATAATAATTATAACATATTATAAAAGTATATATGATATAAAATATAATATATAATCTACCTTGGATCTTTTATTATAATCCTTTTTTTCTCAACATCATTTTTTGGTATTAATTTAATAGTTATATTACTATTAATTTTCTTTGGATTAGAAAATATATTTTTATTTGAAATATCCCATTTTACTATAGTACTTGTATCTACAAGTTGTGGTTTAACAAGTCTAACTTTCACATTATTATTAATATGTTGTCCTTTATAATTTTTTCTTTTGTTTTTAGTAGAATTTGATTTTAATGTAGTTTCTTTAGATACATTTGTTTCAATAATAGCTTCAGTTGAATGGTAAGGAACTTTTAATATAGAAGCATTACTTGGATATTCAAATGAAGTAGATGGTAGATTGGATTGACATACTGGTCTTGGATCTATATTTTGTGGTATACCATCATAAATAGATGATAAAGTTTTTCCAGGATATTGTTGAATAAGACGCTCTTTTGTAAGTGGTAAAGCAGGTGTTCTCTTTCTTCTATTATATTGTTCTCTGAAAATTATTCAATGTAATAATTCAAATTTTTTATTTACTATTATTTTTATATTTTACATACTTGGGAATAAATTTATTGATATTTGGATTCTTTAGATCTTGTTGATTTTTTTTTATACGTATATTTACATCTCTTTGACGTTGAAGAAGTTTTTCTTTAGTTTCTGAGATACTTTCAAGTTCGGGTACATAAAAAACATGTAATGAACCTCCATAAAAATTTTTATCATCAATGAATCGTTTTGCTATTCTACATAATGTATAATATAAGACATAAACATAATAAATTTAAATTATATATTACATTATTATAGAAAAAAAATATGTTTACCTTGCACTTTGTATATGAACATATTGTATATAATATGCTTCTGTAAACTCTTCTGTGGGATAATCATGAACTACATGTATTTTTTTTATATTACCATAAGATTCAACAAGTTTTTTTATTTCTTCACCTAATTGGAGTTTTGGTACTCCACATATCATTAAATGTTTTGATTCATCATTTATTGTATAAACCTGTTACATAGAGCTAGTGTGTCAAGGAAATATTATTGAAAAAAAACAAAAATGATAGTAGATTAATTATTTTAAATAAGATTATGTAAATTTGAAAATTTAAATTTATTATAATTTTTAAAGAAATTTATTTAAATGACCTAATAATTTTTATAATTTATATTTATGATTTAATTAAAAAAATAATATGAAAAAATAACTTATTATTAAAATATTATTTATTATTAAACTTATTTTAGGAAAAATAGGATACAAGTTCACAATGCTACCTTCACAGATGTTAATCTTTTTCCCTGCCTATAAGGAGGTCGTGTATTACACAATTTTTGTTGTATATGATGAGGAAGTTTTGTTATAGTACAATTATTATCCATGATTTATATTTTTCACTATAATTTTTAGTATAGTAATTATAATAACTTTATAAATATTTTATATCAACTTGCTAATATTTTGAAAGATCATTGTTTCAATAAATTTTAAATGAATTATAAATATTTATATATCTTAATAATTATTTTTAGAAACTTTTAGAAATATTGTACTTTCATATACAAGAAACACTAAATGTACAATATGGCTATAACTAAATGAATTTCCACATTGCGAATAATGCTGGAAATTAGTATAGTTTATGGTGTCATGGCGTCATGACTCGTACTATAATAAAATGAAAATGAGAGAAAAAATAACGGGTGTCCTATTATATCGTATTGTTTTAGAATTAGATTAGTTTAGGAATAGAATCAAAAAATAACAATTTATAAATCCATGATCATTTCCAAATTCGAATCTTGAATATCTGAAAAATCAAATTTAAATCAAACATCGTTACGTTCTTAAGCTAATCTAATTCTAAATTCTAACAGTGCAGTATTCGTTATTTTTTCTTGCTCTTTCTAATTTTTCTTAATTTTCAATAGAAATTTGCACAATTCTGAATGTGCTAAACATAATAATTTGACACAAATGGTTTTCTTTTCATAATAATATTTCGCATTTTTCTGTATATCTGCAGAATTAAATAAATATGTTCAAACAATTTCTTTAAAAAATTGTCTTTGTTTTAAAAAATATAAAAATAAAAAATTCAATAATATTATAATTTTTATACATAATTTTTATTATTTAATGCAGCACATTATTTCTTACAAAAAAATTCTAAGTTATTTATGTTGGCAAATCTTTAATTTAAGAGAAAGTTTAAGTGAAGTTTGTAAAGATCATATGAAAGGCACGTGTTTTTATTATTTTTGTTTTTCATATAAAAAATATTTACTTTTATATTCACTATTATTATTTGCACAAAACTATATACGAGACAAAAATTAAATTCTTTTTTATCATGCATATGTATTGCATATGTTTTAATAACAATTGATTGACGTACATATACATAAATTATATTATGTCTTACAAAAATATAGAAATTTTATGCACAGATACAATTATTTTGACGCAATTTGCAAACAGTGCATAATATATAGTGTATATAAGTTAAAGAAGAAATACATAACCATTATATAAAGTCAATAATATATTAACGTTAACTGGAATAACATTAATTTTTAATTAATTTTATTGAATTATAAAGAGATAGACAGTCATTAAATGAATATTTCAAAAAATATAACTCATGCTTGATTGTTTTAATAATATCCATTGTTTTTTTTAGAAAAATTCATAAAATATGTGATAATTTTTAACGTATATTAATATTTTGATCATAATATCTAAACAACTTTTTTACATATAATATATTTTTAGTTTTATTCTAAATATATGCAAATAATTTAGAACAATTTTATTAAAATTTCTGTCGGAAATACAAATAAATATGAATAATATATCATTGTCAAAAGTAATGGCGTATAATAGCAGATACATAGATTCTTTTGCTGTTCGTTGAGTAAATTTATATATGATAGAAGTAGAACATGAAAGTTATAAGATACTTTTTTTTTGAGTAATGATTGTCTCAATCTATATATTTCATTAATTCAGCGTTTAAAAATCTTTTTTTATACGAAGGTAAAAATGATTGT
Organism: Apis florea; assembly: GCF_048593485.1. NCBI lineage: Eukaryota > Metazoa > Arthropoda > Insecta > Hymenoptera > Apidae > Apis > Apis florea. The sequence continues at coordinate 1,745,223 of NW_028256542.1, read as the reverse complement.
AAAGGCACTGTTGTAAGGATAGAAAAATTAAGTTGTATTTGTAGAAACGGATAATTTGTCGACCTCTTGTGGGAAAGATAGTAAGTTAATAGACCTCTGGTGGCAAGCGTGGGAAGTATTCCCACAACATATTAAGCGTTTTACAGTGTAACAGCATCAAAGAAAATTTGTTCACAATTAACAAACAGGTTGTTTATCAGCTTCTGTAAATACGTTTTACCTCATATTAGAGAAAGTTAGAATTTTAATACAGTTTATTGGATTTATTTCTTTTTTTCGAAAATAATTCATATAACCTTTATTAACGTTTTAATTTTGATAGAAATAGGTTTTGTCTTATCTTCACCTATTATATATTTAATTATTTCATGATAAATTAATCAAAGGAAAATTTGTAGTAATAAATATAAATATTGAGGAATTTCAATATTATATTTTATATTGTGAAAGTGAATTTTCTATTCATTTATATTTGAACGTGACGTAGATCTACTATTCGTTACAATATTTTGTGTTAAAGAAACTATAGAATTAATATCATTTTATTAAAATTTACATAATCTCTTTTTTTAATTTAATAAATTATGCAAATATAAATTAAGTCAAAATTGTAGGTGTTTTTTATTTATTAAATAACCCAACAGTGTATTACATACCATATGTGAATTAAATAAATATAATTTAAAAATCTATTAAATGTAACATTAATGAAGATTAAATGCTATTAAAATTGTTTTATAAAATAATAATAGAAATCTTATGTTTATTTACAGAATTAATAACTGCAATGGATTCAGCATAGCAACATTAACTAATATTAAACAACAAACATCGTTTGTCCCTTATTGTCCATTTAGATTACATTTTCTTTTATATATTTAAAGTTATTATATTATCCTATAAATTATTTCGTTATGTCTGCAAATACTCAATTTGCAAATCCTCCACCAGCTATAAGTTTACCTAATATGTCTGTGCCACCTCCTGCTACTCCAAATTTATCAGCTCCACCTCCTAATTTAACTACTATAAACACATCTGGAAGTTACCAGCATCGATATACCAATCATAGGGATGGAGCAAGAGGATTTTTTAAACCATTTAGACCTTATCATGCACCCAAAATTGTTGCTGCTGGTCAAGATACATTACAAGATGAATTTGATGGAAAAAGACTTCGGAAATCTGTTATGCGCAAAACTGTAGACTACAATTCTGCTATTATAAAGAGCTTAGAGGTAGTGTTCTTAATAGAATTCTATATTTTGAATAACAGTTCTGATAAATAATAGTAATGTTATATTTTTTATTTATAGAATCGAGTATGGCAAAGAGATTATAGGGACAGGCGTGCCCTTCAACCAGATGTAATGTATTATCCTGATCTACTTCCACCACCTAGTTATGTTGATAATCCCATAAATGCAGTTACTACAAGATTTGTAAAAACTGCAACAAATAAAATGCGATGTCCTATCTTTTGTATGGCTTGGACACCAGAGGGAAGACGTCTTGTTACTGGTGCATCTAGTGGAGAATTTACTTTATGGAATGGTCTTACGTTTAATTTTGAAACTATTTTGCAGGTATTTTATATACATTATTTACAACTTAATATTGATTAAATTTTTGCATAATTTACTGTATAATTTATTATTCTATTATCTATTATTAATTTTTATAATTTCAATAAAAGTTATTCCTGTAAAGAAGAAACTTCAAACACTTGTAAAAAGTTAAAATTTGAGTATATTATATTATTTGCCTTACAAAATATATATTAGTTTCAGATACATTAATGAACAATTGCTTTTGTCTGTGTAGGCACATGATAGTCCTGTGAGAACAATGGTTTGGTCACACAATGAGAGCTGGATGGTCACAGGAGATCATGCAGGCTATGTGAAGTATTGGCAGAGCAACATGAACAACGTCAAGATGTTTCAGGCGCACAAAGAAGCGATTAGAGGACTCAGGTATACCATCCACCACACTAGTCCTTACGTCTCTTGCGCCACTGTTATCGATGATCCGTCCATCCTTGCTGTAGTTGAGATATTGGACATGACTCTCATTCTCTTCCTTTTCTGGTTTTATAACATTTTTGTTTTGAAAACATTGATTCTTGTATGGGTACACAGGTGATTTCTAGAATTTTTCATAGATTGTATTTGTCCTGATATTAGGTGTATGGGAAGTATAAATTTTCAGTATTAATTTAGAAAATTTCTGTGATATAAAATCTAGGATGAAAATCTATTTCCTATACTATGCAGCGGTATCTAGTTATTATAAATCAATTTTCTTATTTTTCTTATTAAGATTTTCATTGCATTTAATTTTTAAGTAATTTTATGATATTAAACATGAAGTTCTTTATAATAAAAAAACAATATACTATAATAATGCTACAAATATTGAATAGTATATTATACAAGTAACTAGTTTTTATTTGATTAAATTTTTTAATAAAATCTTTTGAGATTACTAAATTTTTAAAATCTTTTTCATATTCACATACATCATAATATTCAAAATTGATCAGCAAGGATAGTGTTCTGTCAAATATATTGTATGTGTATTAATATGAAACTTATTATTTGTATTCATAGAGTCTTAGGGACCTAAATAAATCTATATGGTCCAATAGATTATGATAGTAAAAATATATTATCTTTATACTGAAAAATCTGAAAAAAAATAAAATAAATTAAAAAAAAAAAGATTAGGTCCTTATGGCTCATAGTTTATGAATTTATATGGTTAGATTATTGGGTAAAATGTATATTTAGAATGACGAATAAACAAACAAAAAATATAAATACAGCAATACCTAGTCGAGATTCCCATGGAATTACAATAAAAATAAATATCCTGTGTCCTTCTTTACATCCAAGTTTTCAATAAAGTTAAATAAAAATATTTGCAATATCAATATGTTTCTGAAAATAAAATATTTTCTCTTTGGTCTGTGTCACTTGTACCCTTTTGCAGATGAGAGAGAGAGAGAGAGTAACAGAGAGATATAATAAATTTCATGTACACTTCGGACATTTTTTTTGTGCAATAAATGTTGAACTTTTGAAAAAATATCACTCTTGGTATATCATTCGGTGGTCATGTGGCATCAAAAAGACTTCTATTTTCATGACAATGAAACAGTTTCTTGTTTGATCAGCAATAAATTTTGTTTGAGTGCCAGATATGACTGTCGAAGATGGTTTTTTGTTTATTTACAATATTTACACTTAGATCTTCCTTTTATTACTGATGTCTGTTTATTCCTCAAAATGAATTACAGTAAAAGATCACTATGCGCGTTTTTAAAACATTAAATTACATTATTTTTTAATTGATCTAAAAATGAACTTTTTTCATATACTTATGAAATATATTCTTCATATATTCTTTCATATATTCTTTACCATAAATGTTTTTCATATAAATATAATTTATGCTTAACTCAGAAAATATAGTAAAGAAGTAAAGAATATTAATGATAATAGCTTGCTATGCATTTAATTTATTAATATTTATTTATATTAAATAATTTAACAATATAAGTTTGTTAGTTAATTTCATTTAACTTGCTAAATATAATATGTTTAGGATAGATATTATAAATTCAAGGATGCACATGTAGATATGCAAATATATAATTTATTTAGCTAATGGTACTGTAAAAAAAAAGAAGGATATAATATTCTTTGCTTGTTTCATATACATATAAATAAATATTGCATGTGTAATATATATATCTAACAAGCAAAATGACAAATCAGTAATAAATGTAAGCTTGTATGTTTTTAACTTCAATTCTTAATGATCATATTTTGATATATTATAATAATGTCCGTAAGGTGTACTATATGTTTTATGAAATGTTTTATTAAATATAAATAAATTCCTCATGTTTTGTTTTTTTCCGCTTTGAATATATTGCACTTGTAAAAGGATAGAACTTCAATAAAAATTAATAAATCTCAATGTGTAATCAATTTTTCATTATGTTACATTACTATTTTATTATCTGACTTTATACGCGTATCTAATAAAATATGTATTATACATTCTATAATACTTGTTTCATTGAGAAAATTCTCATTGTGAGCATTTGCAAATAAAGAATTGCTTTATAAATACATAACAGCGTATTGTTTGAATATAATTCTTGTTTTTTGGGTGGGTAGTTTCAGCCCAACGGATCACAAACTGGCAACATGCAGTGATGATGGAACTGTCAGAATTTGGGACTTTCTTCGATGTCATGAAGAACGAATTCTCAGGGGTATACATTAAATTATTTTTTATTAAAGTTCTCTCTCATTAATGTAATATTAAACATAAACTTTCGTTTATATTTTATTTATTGCTCATATTTTAAATAGATAACTAAAAATTAATATTAGATAGATATATATATTGATATTAACATAATTGTTGTTTAGGTCATGGAGCTGATGTGAAGTGTGTACACTGGCATCCACAAAAAAGTCTAGTCATCTCTGGGAGCAAAGATAATCAGCAACCAGTTAAATTATGGGACCCAAAAACTGGACAGTCTCTTGCAACTTTGCATGCACACAAATCGACAGTTATGGATGTTAAATGGAATGAAAATGGAAATTGGCTAGTAACTGCGTCACGAGATCATTTGCTCAAATTGTTTGATCTTCGAAATTTAAGTCAAGAAGTTCAAACGTTTCGTGGTCATAAAAAAGAAGCTTCTAGCGTTGCGTGGCATCCAAGTCACGAAGGTCTCTTTTGTAGTGGCGGTAGTGATGGAGCTATTTTATTTTGGCATGTCGGGTATGCTTTCAGCGTTTCTTTTATAATTTAATTTTTTTACATATTGTTTATATCATGATTGATTTTTAGAGCTGATAAAGAAGTAGGTGCGATAGAACAAGCTCATGATAGTATAGTCTGGACATTAGCATGGCATCCATTAGGACATATTCTATGCTCCGGTAGTAACGATCATACTTCAAAGTTTTGGACACGAAACAGACCTGGAGATTTAATGAGAGACAAGTATAATCTCAATACTTTACCTGCAGGATCGGCTGGTGTTGATGATCACGAAATTGGTATTATATGTTATGAGAATAACAAAAAAAATCTTGTAAACAAAATTAAAGGAATTGGATATTTTGTTATTGTTTTGATTATTTTATAGCCGATGAAGCAGCCGTCATACCTGGTATGGGACCAGAAGATAGAATCAATGCTGATGGTGAACCAGAAGACAAAAGTGGTGGTATTCCTGGTTTAGATTTGGATCATGCAGTTGATGAAGGCAAGAAATTCGCTAATAAAAAAGTTCCATATAGCAAACCAATTCCAAGAAATTTTCAAGCTCAATGGAATGAAATGGAGGCAGAAGATATGGAGCAGGTAGAAGCTTTAAATGCATTTGTAAATCAATTAATTGAAACCACGCCAGGAGCAGTGCCTCTAAACGAAGTGACACCAAATGGTATTATATTATATGGAAAAATGATTCCCGTTGAACGTAAGTTTTAATGTATAAAAATTCAACTATTATAATTTTAAATAGAACTTTAAGATTATTAATTATTTATTAATTTTATAGCTGGTTCTAAGTTAGCAGAAGCAATTAGTAAAGGAAACGATGCCATAAATAAATTAGTATTCTCCGGAGAAATAGAAGAACTACGGGATGTTGTAGGTCCACCGGATAACATGGACGATTCCGAAGAATATTTGCAAGACGACGGCGAAATAGATTATTCTAAAGTACCCGATATTGAACTTCCTCCACCTTTACCTAGTTCCAAGTTCGCACAGAATCCCGAATTGTTAAAAGCTTTGAATCGTGGTGGAAAGCGAAAGTTTGATCAACTGATCGGTTGGAGTGATGGTGGAGCCAGTGATCGAACATCGAAGATTCATCAACCGGTTTTCGGCGGAGTGATGACAGAAGACTCACAATCTAGTGATACCGATTTAAGGTATACCGGAGCTAAGTCAAATCAACACTCCAACGAGACCAACTCTTTTCATAGTGGACAGGATGAAGATCTCAGGAAACTTCCTCATGGTGAAAGCACTAGAAATACAAATCGCGACGAGGACTTACGGTTTAACATATCCAGCGGACCTGGAAGGCCTAGTTCGCGTTCTGATTATGATGTAAGGAGTAACTTTGCAGATAAGGATTTTAGGAGTTCACATGGATTTTCTTTAAAGAAGCCTTTGGACAACGACATTTATGATGATAGAGATAGAGATGGTAGTTCGCGATGGGATGATGAAAAGTCAATGAATGATGGGCCCAGGAAAGGAGATGGTGGTTTTTCAAGCAATTTCGATAAACGCGATAATATGCCCATAGGTATAGGCATAAGTAACAATATGCCCCATTTAGGCAACAGTATATCTCATATATCGAGTCATCATAATATGCAGAATATTAATCCTAATATGACTCCTCCCATTCCAAGTTTAGTGCCACATCCAAACATGTCCCAGCATCCTATGCAGAATAAACCACTACATCCTGGTATGCAAGGAATTGATGGTCCCATGCACATGATGCATCATCCTAATATGCATCCTGGTTTTGGTCCTAATGGACCACCACCTGGAAATTTCGGTCCTAATTTTAGACCGCCAAATGGTAATTTCGGACCTAATCAACACTTTAGGCCGAGTCCATTACCTCCATTTGGACCGAATCAAGGACCATTTGGTAACAATTTTCAAGGTTTGCCAAATTTTCGTGGACCGAATTCTGGTCCGCCCAATTTTGATCGACCTGGATTCGGTCCTGGTTTTCGAGGTCAAAACCCTGGACAAAATCCAGCAAATAATTTTAATTCAAATTTCGGTAACTTTGGAAATAAACTTGGACCTAATCGGGGTCCCATGAATCGGGGACTTAATGACAATAACATGGGAAGAATGGGAAGGAGTGGGTATAATAATCGCGGTAGAGGACGCGATGGTGATCAACCACGAGGCATTCGAGGAAGAGATAATTATTGAAATTATTCAGAATGAAAGTGTCTGCATGTTATATGTATGTTGACATACTGCCGTTCGCCCTGCACGAATGATCCGGTTGTTCCGAAATAGGTTGTACAGTTGTCGATAATGAATTTTATGCGTAGAACGGTGGTATTCTGTAAGAGCATTGCAGTGTAAAATAACGACCCATATCAGACACGTTGCGAGCCATTTTGTATTCAGTGTTAAAAGAGAAACTCGAAGTGGGCGTTAATACAGCGTGCTTGGATGAAAGTATATTTTCTTTTTCCGAAAGGACTTTATTTGATGAGAATTGTCCTTTTGCCAGAAAAAGCGACTGATTATCCATATTCTAGATGACTAGATTTCTAAATAATGCAAGAGATGAATTCGTGCCGGAAACAAGTGCGACCTCTTTCCCGCAACTTGTAATACTTGCACGAGTGTACAAGTGTGGTGAATCATATAAAGCCGCAGAAATTGTAATATATAAGATATAACCAATGACTCACCGATATTATTCCGATTAAAAAAAGGATAAAAAAAGAAAAAAACAACTGTTCACAAGCTGCCTTGCGAAAGAAATTTTCTTGTTCCGATTTTGAGAATTGATTGAGCGTGCGGGAATAGGGTAGAGAAGCATGTGGAGCATGTTGAACGTTTCGTAATTGTTACTGGTCGTCAAAAATTGTGAACCAGAACAGTTTACCTATCAATTATTAATAAAAATGAAGTACGATGCAGAATTATTCGATTAAAGCTCTGCCCCAAAAATAATTTATAGATATTAGATATAGATTTATCTTAGCTATATACATAAAAATAGTTCAAATGTATGATGTATAAATATATATATTTTAATTCTATTCGTAAAATATTTTATGCACTAAATTGCATTTAAAAATACTTTTTTAATACATGATTCATAATTATTATTTATTTGTAATATATATCATATTTATTTTTTTGACATTTTATTCATACCGTTACGTTACTTCCGATATTCGATAGTTGTATTTTAGTAACAAACATTCTCACGCCATGCTTTTTTGAAGTACTATAATATTTAATACAATGGGTAAAAAAGGAAAAGTAAAAAGTGGCAATTTAGGAAAATCTTTGATTAGAGATCGTCTTAGTTCGTCTAGAAATAAAAGAAATGTTGATTCATCTATGGTAAGGTAATGCCTTCATTCATAACCTGTTCGTTTTTTGAACATGAAAAAAAATTATGATAAATAATTCCCAATATTCTAATTATATCTTTGATTAGCTTCACACTACCGAATTAAATGATGGTTACGATTGGGGACGTCTTAATCTTCAATCCGTCACAGAAGAAAATTCTTTTCAAGAATTTCTTTCTACTGCAGAGTTAGCAGGAACTGAATTTCATGCCGAGAAATTAAATATCAAATTTGTTAATCCAAAAAGTGGAATCGGATTACTTTCAAAAGACGAAAAAAAGAAAGTGTTAGAATCACAAAAGAAAAATAAAACACTTCTGAAAATACCAAGAAGACCAAAATGGGACAGTTCTACTACAGCTCACGAATTACAAAGCAAAGAAAAAGAAGAATTTTTAGAATGGAGACGTTCTCTTTCTATGTTACAAGAAACAGAGGGATTAATATTAACTCCATATGAAAAGAATTTGGAATTTTGGAGACAATTATGGAGAGTAGTAGAACGTAGTGATATTGTTGTACAGATAGTTGATGCAAGAAATCCACTTCTCTTCCGTTGTGAAGATTTGGAATCATATGTTAAAGAAGTAGATTCTAAAAAAATGAACATAATATTGATTAATAAAGCAGATTTTTTAACAGAAGAACAAAGACAAATATGGGCAGAATATTTCACAAGTATTAAGTTGACAGTTGCATTTTTTTCTGCCATATTAGCAGTTGAGAAAGAAAAGATAAAAGATGTAATAGAAGAAGAGTATTCTGAAAATGAACAAAATAGTGATATAGAAAATGATGATAGCGATAAATCATTATATACTTCAGAATTTGCTTCAGAAAGTGAATATGAAAGTGCAGATGATGGTAGTAATAATATCAATATTGAAAATGAAAAAAAAATAAATTGCAAAGACAATAAAAATAATATAAATGATTTAAAAACTTTAGAAAAGAAAACGGATAAAAAAAATATAGAAGATAATACAGAGGTAAAAAATTCATCAGAATTATTAAGTAGAGATCAATTAGTATTATTTTTTAAAACAATCTATAAAGGTGAAACATATACAAAAGGAATTACAACAATTGGTTTAGTTGGCTATCCAAATGTAGGTAAGAGTTCTACAATAAATGCTTTGTTAATGGACAAAAAAGTATCTGTATCTGCAACACCAGGTAAAACAAAGCATTTTCAAACATTATTTTTGGATAAGGATCTACTTCTTTGTGATTGTCCTGGATTAGTAATGCCCTCTTTTGTTTGTACAAAAGCTGAAATGATTATACATGGTATATTGCCAATTGATCAAATGAAAGATCATGTACCTTCAATTACATTATTGGGTACTTTAATACCAAAGCATATTATAGAGGATCTTTATGGGATTATGATACCTCTACCATTAGAAGGAGAAGATTCTGATCGTCCTCCAACCGCAGAAGAAATTTTAAATGCTTATGGATGTATGTTCATTATTTGAATATATAATAATTTATATATCTTATAATTTATAATATTTTCCTTTATTGTAGATAGTAGAGGTTTCATGACACAAAATGGACAACCAGATAATCCACGCTCCGCGCGATATCTTTTGAAAGATTTTGTAAATGGTAAATTGTTATATTGTGTTGCACCACCAACAATAGAACAAAAAAAATTCCATACATTCCCTCCACGAAAAAGAATAATTTCTGAAAATAAACATTTACCGCCTAGAACGGTGCGCGCGAATAAAGGAAATAAAATTACGTCAGAAGATGTAGATAAAGTATTTTTTCAAAATAATATTTCTAATATTCATGTGAAAGGAGTGATTGGAAAAATGCATAGTTTATGCCGATCTAGTTCTAAGTATGTAACATTATTTTATATTTATTATTTGATAAAGTCATTCTTGTATAATTATTGACAATAATTCATGTATAATAATAAGTAATGGAGCGTATCATTTTGAATATTTTAGTAATTAATGTAATTTTTTTTCAGCGATATAGGATCAATGACTGGTTCTACACAGAGTTTGTTGCTTGAAGAAAAACCATGGAAAAAGATTAACAAACATTCGAATAAAAAAAAACGCGAGAAAACAAGAAGATTATACGCTCATCTTGATCAACATTGATTTTATGAATATTTATATTATATTGTGAGAATTGAAGGCCTTTTCGCTATATAACAGCGGATCATATTTTGTAATATACAAGTCTCTGTATTCATAAGCACATCAGAGACTCATATCAGTTCTACATACCACAAATACATTCTAACAGTAAAATATATACGTATATAAGAATAGTTTACTATTATACTTATATACGTATATATTATAAAATTAAAATATTTCATAATTTATATTCTTTATTTTTTAATCTCTCCTAATTCCTCTGATACCAGTATCTTGGATTACTGAATAAGTTCAATAATCTCACTTTTGTATATCTTGCCATGGAGTACAGATATAATATAAATGTAATGGTAGATCCCTAAAACGATTTCCGTGGAAAGCAATAATTCGTTAAATAGGAAGCGCGGATCGAATTCCTACTTGTTGCTAAAACGGAACTCGCTCCACATTATCTGATTCAGAGAATGTGGTGGTACATTTATAGTTTATAATTTAGTCTGCTTTTATAAGTTAAGTTGTGTGAACACCAAGTTCTTGATATATATAACAGGTTTTTCAATAAAAAAGTACTGTATGTAAAATTGTTCTTGCAAATTTTGATTCAAATTCATGAAGTAGTTCATCTATGTCATTATCTAAATCCTCACTATTTGCCAGCTGGAAGAATAAATTTTTGTTAGCAAAAAAATTATAGAAACATGTAAATATAGAATTTTAAATGAATTTACCACAGTGACTAATTCACAAATAAGAAATGATCCCACTGTAGCTTCTTCATGATTATCTTGAATATCAATATTAATCAAATGTACAGGTTGACTATCTTCTTGAGTTCTAGATTCCATGCATTCAATTACTTGGTCATATACACGTTCTTCACAAGTAATTAAAATATCAAATTTATCTTTGGATAATTGAAATCGTTCTGGTTTAGGTTTTATTCTACGATTTCTGTCTAACATGTGCAACAATCCATTTTGTGTGTAGCTAATATTATGATTAAGGAAGTTTTTACTTTCAATTATTTCATAAACTTTGTAATCTAAAAAAAAAAAAAAATACTATAAAAAAATAAAAATTAAAAAAATATATATCTTAAATCTAATAATCTTGTTTATATTTTAGTAAAAAGAAAGAAAAAATTTATTTATTTAATAATAAGAAAGGATACTATTGCTTATCTTTTGATAAAAGATCATTATAGATTTCATCATAAGAAGTTCCAAAGTCATATATGTTAGGACGATCAGGTGCATTTCCAGGAAGCTTGACTTTATCACCAGTTCCAAAAGATTTTACATTGAAACCTTTTTTACTGAAAAAGAAAAATAAGAATTTAATTTGTTCAATATTTTTTCTTGGAATAATTAAATAGTTTATAATTTGATTATTATTTGAATCAATTACCTTAAGAAGGCATGAGCTTCCATGCTTCTATTCATATTGCTAGAACATATTACAGCTACGCTGATAGAATTTGATGCTGGCATTGTTCTAAATAATTTAATATTTAAAAAAAAAAATCACAATATAAAAAAGCGTAATATCACTTAACCTTAAGGATCGTTACGCTGTCTGTCACATTCGATACATTTGTTAACGCTATATAAAATTTAATACAGAATAAGTCGTTTCTTAGAATGTTAAAGTATAAAAGGAAATCGAATTATTCTGATCGCGAGAAATTCTGACAATTTGTATGATTAAAATTATTATCGTATCTTCTCTACTTATCGTATACTCATAATAAAATTTGTAATGAAAATCCTCTACTTATATATTCTTACGCTCACATTTGGCAGTTCATCGTTGGACAGTGACATCTGCGTTTATATGAGAAGCTTAACCATTAAGAGAATCGACAGTCAGTAACGCAACATACGATGCGTCGGTGTAGTTTGTGGTAAATGTTGAATTTTTATCGACCAATGCTCGATGACGTCATAAATAAACTTCAAACCCGCCAGTTTAATGTGCTTCGAGGAAGTCTGTGTATGAATTAAAGGTAAAATTAATTATAAAACATTAAGATTTTAGGATGTTTAAAAGTTTTTTCTGTCAATCGTTTATGTTTGTATTATACGCAATTCCTTAGGACTTCTAACCTAACTTATCATTATAAAGTATACAGAAAATGGTGACATATGAGTTAGTTGATCGAAGCTTTATATGTATAAATATATTCATTTAATTTATATTCATGATCATAAAAAACATATAAAAAAATTCAAAGTACAAGGTTGCAATATATCATATTATATTTTAAGAGGGATATTTTAAAATATATAAGTTTTAAGGGCATTGAATTATCATAAGATTAATATATGTATATTTTTTTAAATAGGCACAACGTGAAACATCATTTGTAAACAATCTATAGAAAGGAAAGTGTGTATGTGAGAAAGAAGTAAATCTTTTTTGCATATTTTTTACTACAGAACCTGTCAGAGCAGTTTCAAGACGGCGATGCGGTGAGTCAAAAATCAATAAATTAAAACAGTAATTAATTATATAAAAATATATCGTGTGACATAATAATATATTTTTATTCATATATATACGAATGCATAGAAACTTAGTTCATTTTATTTTAATGCGCATCTTCATTAAAATTTTATATATCGATCTATCGATATATATCGATATTATTTTTATCGATATTATCAATCTCGAAAATGATATAATTTGAAATTTAAACATTTGTACAATTTTTTATTGAACAAAGGAAAATGAATCTAAATAATTCTAAAATATAAAAATTATTGCGATATATAGTAAACGACAAATGTATTAAAATGTATTAGAAGAGGGAGAAAGATGCTAAAATTGTATCAATTGCTAATTAACTAATATGAATAAGATAGTGATATATTATTTAAAATTATATTTATTCTAATTATTATTTTAATATATTTCAATCAAATATTTTAATTACTTATTGTTTATTCATTCTTTAAATTTTTAATATTTTATTAATACAAACAAGGAAGAGAAAAAGAATTCAGAAAGACTATCGAATAGATTTGTTGTTGTTAAATTACACAATGTCGTATGATTGTAGATTTGTTGCAAAATCGTCAAATAACAGACGATGTAGGCAATGAAAATTGTGGCTTTTAGGTTAGAATTAAGGCGGAGTTTGTATCTCGATCTCGACAAGACTTTAATTTTGCGATCGACCAATCCTTCGATTTTTCTCAATTTCTAAATTCTTCTTCTACTTAAATTTCTTTTTATTTACCAACTATTTACAATTTTCGTTTGCAAGCGATTAAAAGAACATTGTCTTAGAAAAAAATTCATTTTCATTGTTTTTCCATTTAGGAATTTAATTTTTTTTTTTTTTTTAAGTATATAAATTTAAATATTAAAATTTCAAATATTTAAAGATTACAAAATTTTTTTTTAAATATTTCAAAGTTCAAAGATTTAAAAATTCAAAGATTTAAGAAATTAAAGATTGAAAAATTTCAAAAATTTGAATATTTAGAAATGCACAAATCCAAAAATTCAAATATTTGATTCTTTCGCATCTCGAAATGTTACTTGTACATCTGGAACGTTCGAATTGTCGCTTTTTAACCTATTCGATATCAACGTAATTGAGAAATTGTCCTTTGAAAAGCGTCAATTGTTGCGACACAGAAACGATCTTCAATCTGCATCCGTCTTTAAATTTGTTTCTTTACCAGCCGGTTGTCCATCCTGGCTGATTACTGCAACTCTTTTCGTCGTTTGTTTCGTTAAGCAAACTGATCGACGATTGACGAAACCAATTTAGATCCGCGACTCGTCTTTTTCTATTCTTCCCAATGAATCTTGTTACTCGCATACTTTGTGTCTTTACCATGAAAGGGAATATGATTCGAGATCGTTCAAGATGTAACTTGGATAAAAACAGATTTCGGAAAGGATTGGTTTACGTTTTAGTGAATGTAGTAAATGAATCTTTTATTCTTTTAAAATTATAAAGAACATAATTAACGTAAGAATATGCAAGATCTTTTGACAAAAGTAATATATCGATTTTTATAAAATTTTTATATCAATTTTTCTATCATTATTCATTTATTTTTCATCAATTTTCTCGTGTAACGAAAAATAGGATAATTATAATGAAAATATGAAAAATACGAATGCATGTAAAATTGTTGTTTATTCTGTAATACTTGAATTAAATTCTAAACATATATAATTAAAATTATGATATTAGATTCAAAGATTATGTATGTTAAGATAGAAAAAAAAATCTTATATATATTTTTATATATATATATTATAAAAATTTTATATTATAAATGTTAATGTAATTACATAATTTAATTTTGATGTCTCATATGATAAATTTTTTATTACGTGGTGAATGATTATTGATATTAAGAGTCTTTAAATATTTTGTTAAAACGGATGCTAATGTCTCTTTGCCTTAAACGGAAGTAAAAACGTCATTAATGGATGTTGGATGAGGTATACACGATGCTTATACTAGAAATTTTATAAAGACGCCAATCATGAATTTAAATTGAAAGAATCTCGGTATCGGGGAAAAAGAACGTATATTAAACATTTTTTTACTTTTTACTTATTAAGAGATAATAAAGAAATACAATTATCTTTCATTTCCTGAAATTTATACAAAAAATTAATTATTTAAACTGATAAAGATTCATTTTCACGATGGACGTAAGATTTATTAATTTCATTCCTCATTGCGATCCAATCATATTTTACCGCTTATAAAACCAACAATCATAAATGAAATAACAATTAAATTAAAAGAGCTCGATGTTCTTCGTCCTGCGTTTATTTTGTAATCCAAACTTGTCGTAAGAGTAAAAAATTTGAAGGTTGTACGTAACATAAGAGTGATGTAATCAGGAAAAAATGCTTTAGAAGAAAAATATTAAATTTGCTTTAAAAATTAAATACAAATACTGATTCTTTTTACTCTCTAAAATAATTTTCGTTGCTGTTCAATTTCAATTTTCTTCAATTCATATTTAATTCCAAATCATCGCTTAAATCCGCATTGTATTATTTTTTTCACCTTGATCATTTTTTTTCGCTTTAATTTCAATGAAGCTGATTTTTTGCAATTCATTGCTTCACCCTATCTTCAGATAATATTTTTGCTTGCATTGTTTGCTCGCATCGTAATCTTCTTCAATTTACAATCTTTCGTTCCATTTCTCTAATCTCTTTTGTTTTATTCCAATACCTCTTCCGTATTCCGTATTGATTCGAATCTAGCTAATTTTTCTGCTCGAATCCGCTCGTTCCTTCCATTTCATCTTAATATTCACCAATCTTCATCGCTCTGATTCTAATTCCTATTTTTCTGCTTCCAATCCCCCGTTATTCTTCCCCAATTATTGTTTCGCTCTAATCATCTCCAGCTCGTAATGTTTTCGCTTTAATCGTCTCCAATTTGCAACATTTCTCTCCGCGATCATCTCCAACAGTGTTTCGCAGCAGTGCATCACACTCCACGATCCATAATCGTTTCACTTCGACTGGCCTCGCTCATCTCCAGCCATCTTCGTATCGCGTGATCACTCGCAATCTTAACGACTCTCTAACTGTACCATTTCTTCTCCGCTTCTCCCAGGACAGATTTATATCGAATAATCGAATCCCTTCTTTGTCCAATTCTCGCCTCGTTCTTCCATTTCCACAGGCGGAACAGGTTGTTGCAATAATTCATTAAGCGAGGCAAAATGCAACCTTCGTCGTCGCTTATCACCGGGATCGACGAAAGGAAACGGCGTCACCTCGTTCCCTTGCATTATTATCTCACGCACGTTGCCCACGATCCCTCCGCCCGGTTATCACGGATCCTTGTAAATTATTCCGCGTGTGTACGCGAAGACGGATGTCCTTTGACTTATGGATATTGATGAGGGACGTTCCACCAGCGTGAGCCATCTTGTTGACGTTTGACGCATGTCGTCTGCATAAAATGGCCGGCTGAACGTCATCCGCGCGATGCAGGCACCTGTTAAATTATAATCAAAGTTATGGCCTAGTCACCCACTCGAATATTAATATCGTTCATACATGCCTTCTTCTTTTTTCCCTTAGTATTTTTTTTAAACGCTATTTCTTATTAAAAATTATTATTCTCTAATTTATACGACGATTAGAATTAAAGTGATACAAGGGTGATTGTAATTTAAGGGGGCGGTAATTTTGTCAAGGATATCGGGACGTCTTTCGTAATTATGAAAGAAAAAGTCGTCTATGTAATCTATCATTTTGATAGATTTGTTAAGCATAGAAAATTATAGTAGCATTTACGAAACAACTGTCACGCGACTCATGGTGGACGTTGCAGAAAAATCCTTCACACGATTTCGAGCTACTCGAATTAATGGCCGTTGGCAATTAAGCCAACTTTCCGAATGGCCAGTTGCCAGCGTTTTGGAGCTTGGCCTTGAGCGCTATGTTGAAGTGATTCTAATAATTCCAGTCACAAAATTCATTGAAATTTTTGCACAAGTGCATATTTTTATTTAATTAATTCCCAAAATCATTGAAAACTAATTTGAAATGATAAAAGATCCTGGTGTGTCGTGATCATCGATTAAAGAACTTATGATTTCACTCAATCTGTTTCATGTCACGTACACGTATTATATAGACAGAAAAATAATATTTATATTATTAAAAAGGGAATAAATTCAACGATAAACCATTTTAAAGGATAAAAAATCAAAATATGTTTCTCAATTTAAAGATTTAATTTTTTCGAATACATTAAAAAAAGTCATGAAATGAAAGTTGGGAAAATTGAATCGTGATTCGTTTCAATGTCGAGAATCGAGTCTGATCTTCAAAATCTTGCATACCGATCGAGGACAAATCGTGACACGAATCGACGAACTTTGATGACATTTGCCGGTTGATTTCATCATTGAATCGATCGGAGAACGCGTTTTCCTGCTGCGAAAAATTCGTAAAAATTTTCGCATTCATGACTTCCGCCACTTTCATCGCGCGCATCGGCCATCGATAAGTTATGCAAATTCACTTGAACGATGAATTTTATTCTGTTTGGTGAGCCTCGTTCGACCGAGTGCTCGCTTATATTTATTATGGAAATTTAAAATTGTGATTTTAAAAGAAATTTTGAATAATTCGAATATCATACGTAAGGATATTCCGTATACTGACAACTGAATAGTTGATGCAAATCTTGAGTAATAATAGTTTTTCAGAAAATATATATCTAGCCACACAAGATGGATCAAAGATTGTTTCGTAGAATTCGAAAATGAGATACATTTTAAAGTGGATTAGAAATATGAAATAGACTTTGTTTCTTAAAAAAAAATCGTTGCACACTAAATTTACATACTATTACTGTTAATGATAGGAAAAACTCATCTGAGTGATGCTATTGATGAGAGGAAAAACGATGAAGAAAAAATAACATTAGCGAGTTAAGGAAGTTCTTTGATTCTGACGCGGAACATTCACAACCTTGATAGGGCATTGCCCCAACATCTTGCAGAGACAGACGAGAACGTAGTAATGTACGTGCTCAGCTGGGATCTCCAGGAGTTGACGAGAATTATCGCTTAACTCGGTCTAGAAAGTGAAAAATATTCATTTATGACGCGATACACGCGCCATAGTAAAACGTCCTTCTGTTGTTTCTATCGAAATTTTCATCGAAATTCGCGCGGTTGTTGATCGTGTCGAGCAACTTTACCATGCTTCACTCGATCGCAGAATAACGAAGATCCGTGAAACGATAGCACAGTAAAGAAATTACGTAACAAAGTATTCTCTCTTACGTTGTTAATTGAAAGCGAAGCTTTTCTTTCATCTTTTCTTCTGTCTCATCTCACGTGTAAAGCGAAATGATGATGATGATGATGATGATTATGATGATGACGACGACGATGAATGGTTAATTTAATTGTTAATTTAATTGGATATAAGAATCTTTTGTTATAAAAAGATGAATGTGTTGATTAAATTTGTGATTATTGTTAAGTAATTTTTGAAAAGGTGGCCATTTTTTAAAGAATACGTTGAGTAATATGAAAGTAACATACGATTGTCCTATGTATTTTAACATTAGTGATGGTCTTTTAGATTCTAATTTTTTCAGGTAACAATTAAATAGTTTTCAATTGTATAAAATAGTATCTAGAAGAATTTCAATTTTCAATCTACATACATAATTTTCATTATTCTTTCAAACACGATATAGAATAGATTATGGATATCAACTGATTTTATCAGTGTCATAAAAATTTATCTGCATAATCACAATAATTTAGTATCGATCATTATTCTTGGAGTAAAAAAAAAATTTTTTTATTTTTTTATAAGAGCACATTCGACTCTTCTTCACTATTATCTTCTTCATTCATTATCTCGCCTTTGTTTGTTATCGAATCACGAGAAAATATCGAAGGAAACAAGAAAGATAGTCTAAAAATATTAGAAAGAAGATGGCTGCTGCGCAGATGGACAGACAGGAAATGCCTCGCCACGTTGCTTTCTCCGAAAGACCTTTCCTCGACGTGTGAAAGCGACGATTGCCCTTAGAATTCCTTTCTCGCCGCTCTCGATTTCGTTCATTGAAATCTGACATCGACGCGATAGATGATACTTTTTAATCATCGATATGAAAGAATTATTTTATGAAAAAAAAAAAAAAATGAAAATTAATATATAATATCATTTCTGAATTAGATCTTTCTTACACATATAAAAGCTTAAAGATTGTTCTTAGAATTTTTATCCCTTTTTGATTCGAATATCGAATTGGATTTAGGCGAGGAAATAATATTTTTAAGAATAAGAAAAACAAAGAAGTTGTTCGAAGAAGAAATAATTTTTTATCCATTTCTCGTTACTGTTATTTTATTTTATTGTTTGAGGAATCGAGTTCTCCTTTGATGTTTAAAAATTTTTCAAGCGAATCTTTGACAATTCTCGAACGAAGGGCATTTTACCCTCTTAAGAACACGAATAAACAATGCCGTGTTAAACAAACTTTCGCAATGTTACATAGAAATATAGAGATACGTGATTTCGCATATGAAAAAACATCGATTATTTTGAACATAACGTAGAAAAATGGCCTTTCTAACTAATTATCTTCGTGTCTCTGAAAAATATTCATATTTTGTCACGACAAATTTTTTTTTCCTATGTGTCTTGTTCACGACAAAGGACATGACGAATCCATTGTTTTTGGCGGACCACCTTGTATAATGGGTTACGAAAAGAATAGGGAACACGAAGCGTACCGGTGCATTTTAATGCTCTTCTTCGTCTCTGTATTCTTCGTAGAGCTGTTAAAAGATCGTTCGTTCGAGTGATTTTGCCATTCACCAGAAGAGCTATTCAATAATCAGCCGTTATTCCGATAATTTTTTACAAAACATCAGTGGCTTTGTCATCTTTGTTTAATGTTTTCTCATTATCTTTTCAACCAATCAACGTCAACTGTCAAACTCGTCAATTTTTAGGAGAAAATCGACAAATCTTGAGTTTTAATGTTAAGATGTGTTATACTGTCGTAATATCTTTTCACGATGACATAAGTTTGAAATATAATTAATTTTCTGTACACTGTTCTTGCGAAGTTAGTAAAATTGATAAAAAATTTTTTTAATAGTATCAAGAAAAGTTTATAATTTGCTCCATTAAAAAAAAAAAAATAATTATCAGAAAACGTTTAAACTAAAGTGACAAATGAAATTACGTATAATTAATTAATATTACAAACATCTAACCTCGATACTTTTCTATAAGCGGTACGTTTCAAAGAGTGAATTCACTCCAAAAAAAGAAATTCATCCATAGAAGGAAGTCCAATTGCCGCACGCAGGTGTTTCTTTTCACCAACTAGAGGTGCTAGAAAGACAAATCGCTCTCGTCCATCGGGAGTTGTTTGTTTAACCTTCTCTCACGATTATTTTTTTTTTTTTTTTCCTCCCATTCCCAATGAATTCAATCGCGTGACTCAAGCTCGTCCAACGATCCGGAGAGTCAACCTAACCTATTCAACACCTTGCCCAGAGGTGTCTTAATCGTTATGTGCCAAGAATATTCGATCAACGCTCGCGTGGGACAATTTGATCGAATATTATCACCGATTATTATGATTTTCGTCACATGTTCCAACCATCTTCGTTCACAATCTAGAAAACGAATATATTCGTACGTGACACTCATTCTATATGGTAATTCCTGTTCCAAGGGCGAAGATTACCGAAGTGAGTCGAGTTACTGAAACTCGAGCACGATCGGTAACATTCGCGCAGTGGGGTGATCATTCGTCTTCGTGACACTTTATACGTCGCGTCGCGTTCGTTTGATTGTTAGTTGCGAAAGTCGAAGATGAGCAAGATTGTTCCGCTCATCTTTTTTACCGTGTTCGTCGCGAATATAGGGGTCGAATTACGTAATACCAAGTAGTATTTAGAAATGACCTGGCGAGTACACGAGAAATCTGTCTGGCCAATTGCCTTCGACATGTCCACGAATCGCGCGTGATTCGAATTGGAAAAGAGTTCGGAGACTCGTCCTAGACATCGTTCGTGACTGATGGTGGGATCACGATGATGATGGTATTTATAAAATGAAGTTGAATTAATTTTTGAATATTTAAGATTATTTTAGATATTTAAGATTGTCTATATATATTTATTATATTGTGTATTTTAAGAATACGAAGTTACGGAATTGTTTGTTCATTAGACAAATTATTATTAGTGCGGTTTTGTTCCACCAGAATGCGCAATGAGCACTGAACAACAATCTGGAAAGTTGCGTCATTAACATAACGAATGTAAAAAAAATTTAAGGGAGTTTTCAATTAAACAACAATCATCAATTTCCGGCAATTGTAACGAGATAAATCAACAGATGATAATGCACGTGAAATTTCTGTCGTTACGAGGCTCACGAAGGATGCAGAATTATATAACGGAACCATGTTATTGGATGCAATTATCGCATTACATTGCATAACCTTGCTACTTTAAAGTAATCTTCGTGTTCGCACGCTTAACCGATCTTCCTAATCTCGCCTCTCTATGCAAAAAGAATAATTTTTATTTAGATTACACGCAAGATCTTGGAATTTCTAAGTGTATCATTACAATCAAATTGCAATGATAGTTGAGTAGAAAATTCTTCGCTGAAAATTCTTTATCCTATGAAATTTCCTTTTTTAAAGCAAATTTCTCGATTTAAAAAAAGAATATTTCCTTTTTCTCTCGTTCAAACTTTTAGCAAAACAACTCAAAACAATCCAAACGGGATATTTTTTACCGGAATTCCTTTCAAATAACCAAACCATAAAAATTCTCACCATTTCAATTTCTAATTTCTCTCATTCGAATGCACGGTACACATTCCTAATTCGTCTCAAAACTTTAAAAAATTTTAAACTTTACAACTCTGTTATTAAACGGAATAGAAAGAGGGGAGGGGGAGAGAGAGAGGAATAGAAGGAAACATTCGTAGAATTCGCTGTTACATCTCGTCTTCGATTGTTGTCGTGGATGCGCAGAGGATGCGCCGAGTCATCCATGCGTGCCCTCCATTACTCGTTTCTCGCGCCACGATTTCACGTTTATACGTTCGATCGGCCAATGTTTTCGCGGTTTTTCACGCGTCTTACGGTATATTGCATTAAAATCAAAAACGTCACCGACGATTCCACGCATCCTCTCGATGAAGTTGCATAACGGAATTACGCCGGTCTTGGGTATACGATTACCAGAAACAAGTAGAACATCCGGAGACGTTTTTGTCTCGGTTGTCTATCCGTGCCGGGGCATTCAATCTTTATTTAACCCGTTATTACCCATGGACCAGTTCACGTCACGCGGTACACCATAATTCTGTTATCTAATATTCGAGGCAACGTGGTGGACGGCGATACGCGTTAACGAGCCGGCTATACGAGGAACCGTTAGGAACTCGTAAGAATTTTTCGATCTTCCTCCTCGATGGATACCTGTTCGAAGCTGTTTTCTAATATTCTACCTTCTTGATATTACTTGGCTATCGTCTATGAACATGGCGAGTATTAAAGGGGAATAGGAGATTCGTTTGAATCTCACATGCTTTACGAAATCTTTTCTTCTTGAACGATTGAATTTGTTGAACATTATTTTTTTTACTTTTAATTCACTTTACTACTCTTCGTTTAATTGAAATTAAACAGATACATATTTTCAAACGGGAGAATTATAATGTGTAAAAAAATCATCGGAAACATTTGATTAATCATCTTTGTCTATGAAGACGATGATGAAAAAGAAGCGTAAAAGGAACTTAGATCACGCTCGCAGAAATCATGGTTCCATGGTTATTTGATCGATTGTTAAGAGGTTTTTATCGAGATTCGAATTTCTCGACGTATGTTAAGCGTGAAACGAAAAAAATTTTACGATGTTGGAATCGTTGAATTTAAGTAATTACGGGTAAATTATTACGAAGGAGGCTTCGTGTTTCGCAAGTTAAACGACCGACATAGCGGAATCGGTATCGATGCCGGTCTAAGGTCTAACCTCAGAGTATTAAGCGTTTCGTAACGACGAAAGGTCACTATGCTGATGTACCGTGAAGAGAGACGTCGACTGCCACTCGTTCTGCTATACATCCTTTCCCATAGCCTTTCTCTTTCACCACGAGGATTCTCCCTCCTGCCTATCCGTACTTTCCCGTCGTCCTCCACGACGATCGTAGACTTTTGTTCACATTTTCATTTTTGTTAATTATAAATTGCGTTGATTTCGTCAATTCAACAGTAATTAATTGATTTTTACTCGATTCTCTTGGTTTTTTTTTTCCGTTTTTTCCCTTCTTCTTTCTATTCTTCGTCTCTTTATCTCTTTCTTTCCTTTCTCTTTTCTCTTTTAAACAATACATTCTTTTTTATTTTTAATTTTTACTTCTTTGTATTTTTTTCTGAGAAAAGAGTTTCTTTATATCTTTACGAAAATATAATTTTCAATTTTCATGTAAACTTTTAGCTAATTTTCTAACTTATAATTTTTCTCCATTTTTTAAATTTTTCTTTTTTTTCTTTATGAAAGTACATTCGCTTTTTCTTCTCTCCTCTTCTTTAATTCTTTTATTTTTTGCTCTCAATTCTTGAGAATTTCGTCGTTCAGAAATTTCTCGTTTAAAAATAACTTATTAAAATAGATCAAACCTGTTTACTTTCTATTGACTCTTTTTTAATCTTAAATTCGAGATGTTTTTTTTGAATTTAGATTTTTTCGAAACTTGTTTCCGATTGATCTTGAAAATTATTGGTCAAGGACAGAATGATGATTGATTAGATCAAGGAGGTCGATGGCCTATTGAAAAACCTGTCTCAGAATCAGACGAAGGAATTTGGCGAGAAGAGAGAGATTAATTCCACGAAAGAAATGTTTCATCCATCCCAATCATTGGATATACATATACGCGAAAGAAAACACATTTAAATGCTATTGAAGAAGTAGCTGTACTTGAATACCTGTTCGTAACCACAAAACCCGATGATGTTATTTTTAGCACTTATACTTGCTGTCAATATCTCGTATTTCTCAACTATTCCTCATCGTTTATCTCTTCTTTCTTCTTCTTAATTTCTCTTTTCTTTCACATATTTTTTTTTTTCCAATACCTTCCGAAAATTACTTTGTTTCGCGTGATTTTCCCATCTTGATACCAATAATTTTCGAAGAAAAGAACTGTATCCAACATGGAAAAAAAAAAAAAATTTCTCACGAAACACTCTATCTCTTCTCTGACCTATACTTCGGTATTTCAATTTTCTTCTATCGCATCATCTTTGAAAATTACTTTCAATAAATATCCCGTTAAGGATAATCATTATCATATCCATATTATTTTATCATCAATCTTTTCTATCTACATTTCCACGAGGCATATCTCATATTCTCGAAGGACATTGACCTTCGACTCATCATCACCGTCTCATTTCTTCTCGCCAATCAAGAGACACCGTTCGATCGATTTCGCCGGTAAATCTTGATGAAAGTTCGAACATTCCTGGTAGATTGTAGCCAAGGGTAAATTTCCATTTTGATGGGACGCAGCTGTTCGCGTGTTCCCCACACGGGACCCGTTAGATCGTTACGTAAACGAGATCGTTCCGGACGATCGAGACTCTCTCGAGACTTGGACGGAATTCCGAGACGAACCTCGACTTTGTAATGAACTGCGTCGAGGGTGGAAGAGGATGGACAGTGAATTTTTATTATTAACTAAAAAAATTTTTTTCTTCATCACGTTCCTTTCGAATCTCTTTTGCTCAACTGGCAAATTTTGAGATTGATAAGATTTCCAATAGAAATCGTTCGATTTATCGAGACTAGCGTATGCTTTCCAGAGTGAAATTTTCAACTTTCATTCTCAATATTTTGTAATACGTCGATTTCGACGATTTATTAATCGTCAATAATACACATCGCGCAAATAAATTTTATTTATAATTTGCATGATTATCTCTAGTATATTACACGTTGCCCATTACAAGCAAATTGCATAAGTAGCTAATACATGAAGACAATTTAAACAATTATTTATTATTATTTTGTAAACTTTAAACTTTAAAGACATTCTAATAAATTAATTTTTTTTAATCCATGAATAATATATTCGTCAATTTCAACCATTTATCCACCATCGAAAGATTTATTTCATTTCGCTACTTAGTTATTTCTTACATAAGAGGTATCCTTTTTTTTTTCTTTCTCTTCTCTCTCTTTTTTTTTTTTTTTACAAACAATCATATTATAACCTTCTCTTCCTCGACTCTTAATTCGTATTCTGCACATCGTCGGCCCAAACGCGGCATAGTCGACATTATTTTACGAAGGTATTTTATGCCCACCTTCTCCTGGTCACGTGCGAATTTATTTATAGTAACAAAACACCGTTATTAACATACGAATTGATCCCGCGTCAATTAACGATTGACAATTAACAAAATGTCAATGGATTCGGTTAATTATTTACATAATTTTAACATTCTTGTTTAATTTTTATTTAATTCTCAGGTATCGCAGAGTCATAGGTTGAATAAATAATAATTTTTACTCGATAAAAATCGTGTTAATAGTTTCTAATTACTATTTAAAAATATGCATATTTTTTTGTCTTCTTCTTCTTTTTTTTTTTTTTTTTCTTTAAAGAATTGAATAATAATCTTAAAAGTGAGAGTTTCGAAATTCTCTCTGAGAGTCGGACTTGGGATAACAAGTTTCAAAATTAATTTTTGCAGCGTCGGTTTACTACTTTTTTTTTAACATCGAAATTTATTTACTGTACCATAATAATCCATTTCGAGAATTATTCTTCAACCTCTCATCATTAAAGACATTTTTCGTCCATCTATACTATCTAACAATTACATTAGATTGAGAATTAAAAATCATCCAAAGATGAATAGAGAAAGCGTCGCTTTCTACGCTCGAACATGTTCGAACATTTGCAACAGAAATTATTGCTTCTAGATCGACAGATCTACGCGTACCCGTTTGTTCAATGATAAATATTAACGATTTCC
The DNA here is from genome assembly GCF_048593485.1 of Apis florea. NCBI lineage: Eukaryota > Metazoa > Arthropoda > Insecta > Hymenoptera > Apidae > Apis > Apis florea. The sequence continues at coordinate 1,719,352 of NW_028256542.1, read as the reverse complement.
TTGTGGCATTACATTTGCAAATTTGATCGTAGCCGTGCATTAAATTATAAATGAAACATTAGAGGATTGAAACATCGAAGATGCATTTGCTATGTCCACATTAATAAAAGTTCAGATTTATGGTAAAATTGTGAAAGTAGCGATGATCGAAGTGGTAGTGGGAAGGATGGCCTTGAATGATCATAATCTTTACCATAAATATATATATATATATATATTTATGGTAAAGATAGAAAGAGAGAGAGAACATACAGAATGCTATAGAATGTTATAGTAAGAGTTGGTAAAAGTTAAGTCAAATTACCATACCATTTTGCTTAAGAGAGTAAAAGATTTTTCAAATCTTCTCCAACTTCGATAAAAAACTTATTATTATTACATCGATTTTAACAACAATTTTCAAACGCAGGCAATTTATATCACCGGGCTTTTCCATCGAAAGTTTAATGAACACGCGCCAAGTCAATGCACAACTTTCATCATAAACACGTTCTAATTTATCCGATCCGTGTATTTGCCCGTGTAAACGCGTTTTAAAGGTACCGTTTACAGAAAACCCGACGCGGTTGGCTTCATCGGCCCATGAAATCAATGGGTAGCTTAAAGCAATCAACAGCCTGGAAAACCCATCGTTCCGCCGTCCTAACGAGCGGAATTTTCTATTTACTAGAAAACGGTCGGATTACCCGATCTTCAGCTTTTAAACAGTTCGAAACAATCGAATTTGTCATGCTCGACTTGCGATCACGCGGCCATCGATTTCTCCGTCAATTTTACAATGTAAACGACGATTGAGATCAACGAAGATGGGACGAGAGGTAGGCCGTTGATCGACAATGTTGATGCTATCAGCGACGAAGAAGAAACAAATTGACGGCATAAATTCTTTTCTTCTTCCATTATGGTTGCTCCATTGGATGCACGTCGAGAGGTTGATGACTCGAGATACTGCGATATTTCAGAAAGATTTTCTCACTTTCTGTTTTCCAATCGAAAACTCTTCGAATCTTCGAGAGGATTACACTTTTTTTTTTTTTTTTTTTTCACTAAAGATTTTAAAATTCAACGACAAAATTCTTCCAATCAATGTTTAAGCTAGTGGAATTGTTGAGAAAAGTGACTTTTGCGGCAAAATTTTCGAAAATTCTCGACGAATCCAGCTCTCTTTCAATCGGGTTCCAAGGAAACGCGCAAGGAACTCTCGGTAAATTATTATCGCGTTCCACGAGGAAAGGAACGAGTTCGAGAATCGAGGTGAATTACCTCGGAAATCGAGGCGGTATCGCGATCGTTCTCAAGGCGAATAACACACACACACACACACAAGAGAGAGAGAGAGAGAGAAATAACAGCCCTGTCGGGACGGAAGCCGGGTGAAACGTGCTGGCGAGCAGGAAACCGTGCTCGCCTTCGAAGGTAACGCGAGCCAAGGTCGTTCTACGTCCGAGAACCGCTTTTCGAAACGGCCTCTCCGTGGAAACGATCCTCGGTGGAAAGTTGGTCTTTCACCCGCCGCAGCCTCGCGTTACCATTCGATTACGTCGATTTTACGCCGACAAGCCTGCCGAGATATTATTCACCGCGAGCGAAATAGTCGGGCAATTCTCTCGAACGATCTCCAAATCAAAGCAAAATGATCCGATTAAAAATATTTGCCGAGTTTGCCTACGGTGGAATCGTTAAAAGAGAGAGATCGTTAAGTAAATTGCGCGCAATAAAGAAAATTAGCGGACGTTTTAGAAGGGTAACTGTAGCAAATGGGGTTTCGAGCGTGGGGTTAATGATATTTAAATTGCGTTAACAGTTTGTTTTCCTTTAGGATTGGAAGAGAATTGTATAGCTTCTTCTTTTTTTTTTTTTATTGTTATTTGGAAAATTCGCAGTCTCGGATATCGGGTGAAAAATGAATCATCACGGATCGTATCCAGTCGGTTCTTATTATGCGACTTTAAACGCAAGCGTGGACGTGTAAAACGAGATATTCGAACGCACGCAATAGTTATCGCGGACATGAAACGTTAATAGAAGACAATCAATGGCCGCACGTGCACCGATGTGTATCGACGCGCTTCAATAGGTATTGTCTGCAATTTTCGAGGAGGGGCCATTACTTTAGACCATTTTTAGACGTTCTATATTTTTTAACACGTCCTCATACTCTCGTATTCATTCAGGGATGGAAAGTATAAGATAATTTATCGATGAATATTCGCGTGAACGGAATTTAAATACATTGAAATTACATATTTTTATTCTACTTGTTATTCTATATTTGTACGGAAAGTGTAATTCAATATACTTAATAATCGATGGAACTTTTGTTGAAACAAATTTGATTTCAATTCAAAAACTTTATTTTAATCTAAAGCTAATTCTTCGTTTTATGTTTTTGCATAGTCTGTGTACAAATATACACACACGCGCACATTTACATTTCTTCGCTGACGTAAAAGTATTACCATTCTCCTAATTGTTCTTCAGTTTCCGCTAACTATAATTTAATTCGAATTACTTAAACCGCATAAATACGCGCACGAGCCTCGGTCGTTTCTCTTTATTGCACGATGAACACTGTCTACGAAAGTATTCGATCGAATCATGGACGAGAAACTCTTACGAAATGTCTCTGTTTATATTATAAATATCAATCTCGAGAGTAATAAATCTCGAGAGGATTGGAAAAATGTGAATGAGAAAAATTTTAATGTTTTTTTGAGAAACGTTCAACATCTCTAATAAATAATGAACGACTTATCGGTATTATTAATTTCATTTCCGGAATAAAAATCTACCATTTGTTTCCCCTTTTTCGCTTAGACCCTCGGTTATTTCAAGATCTCTTACGTAGAACTCTTTCTGCGATCGAACGAGCGTCCATTCAAATGAATTACAGTCTTACAGTCGATTGGTAGATTAATGACGGAGAATATAGTTGGATGGTGTCAATCAATGTCTGTGATAATGACGTATAATCATAAGCATTGATTTCTTTCGATGGTTAAAATTAGCAGCGGTTAACCTTTGCGCCGTAATATTCTTTTGAATTTCCCGCGCAATGATTTTTAACCTTTTCGTATATATATATATATGTATATTTATTGTTTCGTAGAGAACGTATCTGTGGTTTGTACCTTCTCACTATTACTTACCTTCTTATTAGAGTAAAGGAGCTAATCATCGAGACAAACTGGTGTAATAACTTTCGTAATATAAGAAAGTTACTGTAATAACTTTTTATTTAACCAATATGGCGAAAGAATCTTTTCAAATACTTCTTTCTTAAAGTGAATATTGAATTTTTACTTAATCCAAGTTGTAATTTCACGAGATAACAATATATAACAAAGTAATTTCCATCATTGTCTTTCTTTTCTTCCTAATTTCAATTTTATAAAAGCTGGAATGGAAATTATAAGATTCTGTAAATAAATACAGTTTACAGTTAAAATTCATTTGTTGATAAAAAAACAGTAAGTTTAACAAAAGATTGTGTCTTACAATACGATTTTGTAGATATTTCCAAAATAATCAAACATCCTTCAAGAATTACAGTACTGCAAATACGAGAGTTCTGCAATGTTAAACAATGTAATCTCCCTTCGAAACTCGCCAATTCCACGGTTTGGATATATCTCAAACGATGAGTCAACGTTTATCCATGTGAGAATAATTATCGATCACGTAACTCTCACAAAAGGAATTCACGTATCTGTTAAATGAAACCGACGTGATGTCTCTTAAAAAATATTTCATGTTTCAATGGTGAAAGTGGATTTAGCGAGTGAAAAAGATATTCGTTTTTGTTTTTTTTTCTTTTCTTTTCTTTTTTTTTTTTTTTTTTGCGAAAGAAAAAGTTGTTTTCGTTGCAATTCTTTTTTCTGTGTTTATTAATATATTATAATCGTTTATTAATCCGCGATTCTCAGCGGAGATCTCGATTTTTTTCGACGAATTATATCTGTAGACAAATTATAGATAAACGGAAAGGGAATTTATGCATTCCTTTTATCGAAATGAATTTGCAAATATCAAGTTCTTTTCATAATCATATAAATTGCCCTTGTTCTAGATTCATCGTAAATTCATTAAACAGATGTAAATTATTCTTCTAGGATACTTTCATCTTAAAATTCTTTTTCCTTCTTTTGAATAAGATAAGAAAAGAAAATTGATAAAAATTTTCAGAATTCACGATGATGCGTCGCTCTTTTAATTTTCCTCGAACATTGTGTCTAAATTGTTTTTTTAACAAGATAACAAAATAATAAAATATAATGATAACAAAATAATAAATCAAAAAAAACCTATGTAAGAGCTGATACCGCGTCATGTAAGATTGTTAAATTCCTATTATTGATAGGAAAGATTCAAAACGATTAACTTGTTTTGAATCCGCAGGAAATCATGTCAAAGCTTTAGAAATCCATCGATTTTTACGATTAATTATAGTTTATTATTTCGATTCAATATGGAGAATTTTTTATATCATGGAATAAGAACGATCTATAAAAATTAAATATATTTAATCCTTAAATTTCTCTAAATATCAAAAAATATAATTAAGAGACAGAGAAATTTTTTGATACATTTTATTATACATTAATTTTAATAATCATCTTTGTCCATACATTTGCAATACTTCGATCCTCGATATTAGTTTTCCTCTCAAATATTATTCTGCTGTTACACTAAATTCAAGATCGTCGTGAATCACGAAAAGATCCGTGGTTAATTCCGTTCCGTGTTCGGCTCGTGACTCGTTTATTATTTATACCATTTGCCGGGGTTGAGATAATATGTAAATTCGACGTTGACGTCTGTTTTCGCGGTGGTGAACGGACCGATCCACCGTGCAGATCGCATGGCACGAAGATTTATGCGTGGCCGCTCTCGAAACCGACCGGAAGCTGGCGCGAAGCCATTCGAGTTCTCGGTTCTTCGTGCATGGATCCGAACTTCTCTTCGAATCTTGTGATTTATCGTATTACGGGATACCATAAATTCGATCATCTCTCGAGGAGGTAACGGTATCTTTAATGATATTTTAGTTTCTTTTCTAAGCAAATTTTTCGATTAGAATATTTTTCGACGACCAGAGATCTCCTCGACGACTACATCTCTTTAATTTTAATTCCTTTTCCACTCTTCAATAGTGGAAATCTGTTCGAGAAGAATTGATGATTACAATCAGAATATAAATGTAAAAGAATCGAGAAGAAAGAGAGATTCGAAGGAGTCTTAATTTTAACTGCTTAATTTCGTGCAATACAAATATTATTCTCATACTTGTTTTCACAATTATTTTTCTTATATCTTCAACACGAAGTTTGGATATTGAAATTATATCCAAAGACACACAGAACTATAGAGTTCCATTGCCGATAGTTTTGTGTAAGTTCGATCGATCGAAAAAAAAAAACGATTGTTACTACAAGAAAGATTTACCAAAAATGGTGGAGAAGACGCGACGAGAAAGTGCGCTCTGAATCGAGTCGAGAAAGGGTTACCCGACATGGAACGAAAGTGAACCAATTTCTGATCGACCGCACGTTCCGGCGTGCACGCTCGAGAAGCTGAAATGCATCTCGCATCACGGTTCATGGATTTCGTGGCGGACGACGAAAGGAAGAAAGAGGCGGGCGAAGGAAGTGGCCTGCACAATGAGTATACTCCTCTTAAGTACACGTTGGCGAGCAGGCTTTATTATATATTTTCTTTTGATTCTTTGATATTTTTAAAAGTCATTTTTGTTAATATTAGAATTAATTAACTGATCATGAGGATAGTTGGATAAATATAAAGTTGATTAATTTTACTTGTACTTGTTTTTAGTAAAAAATATGAAAGATTTTTTTTCTTATTGTGATCTGCGTATGCGCAGATTAATCGTGCAACGATAATCAGCATGATGTGAATGTGAGCATATGTTACTTGGCTTGTGTCGTTTAATTTGGTGGATATAAAAAAAGTGATATCTCTTTAATCTTTCGCTTTTTTCTATAACATCCAGTAAAATTATAGATTGTAAAAATACGATATTGATAATCTTCTAAATCCATATAAATGATCCATATCCATTTTTCTGTATTATTATTATTATTATTATTATTATTTAATTTCCATTAAGCTATTAATTTTTTTCCCAGCACGAAGATCCACGAAACTATAAAACAATATAAAATCGTAAAAATAAAACGAATCTTTAACAAATATTACAGAATTTTATCTTAACTTTTGTATGTATCATTTTATGATACGTACGTTTCGAAGGGATTTTATTAAAATTATTAAAGTTTTTTCTTTTTTAAGAAAATGTATTTCCTGTATTTTTAAATCCAATTTATGTTTTATTATGAATCGAGTTCTGCAAGATTCACATGTGGGTGGATCTGTTTTTCCATGGCGTGATTACGAGCTATTTTTATATGCCCCATACCGTGTCTCGATTTACCATCTGTATTCTTTCTTGCTAACAGTCCGTAAAATTAGCTCGTTATTTCTCATAATTAACGCTATTAATAAATTATTTGTAATATATATATATATAATTTATCACTCCATAGATCTTAATTTCTTTCCTTATATTAACCCAATATTTAATTTCTTAATTTTTTAAACATTCTGCTTATAAAAATGGAGAATTGTCCATTCTCCATTGTTTTTATGATGTTGACAGAATTCCCCCTTATTGAAATATAAAGGATAAAGAGAAAAAAATAATTTTCGTCCGCTCGATTCTCCCGTGAAATTTTCAAAAGAAAGCCCGTCATCGATGGAAAGTTGTGAAAAATTCACGGTTCAGAAGGCAAACCGTGTGCACCGTTTTCATTAACCTACTTGATTGAAGCAAGCCTCGATTGAGCGCCGATCCGGTAGACCTCGATTGGGCCTCTTACCTTGCCATCGTGAACGTTAATGGGCGACAATGTAACATCGAGTCGAGTGCTCTCTGTTCATTACGCGCTCCTCCACTGTTATTCAAACCGAATGAAAGCGCGATATTTCTTTCCCATTTGTTACCGCCATTTTGACTCGCTCCGAATACACGCTCGAAACGAAGTAAGAAAATGATTTATGCATCAAGGACTCGACACTTTTTTCGTTAACCACGTCATTAATTAAATTATGGATTTATGTTTACGCAAACTTATATAAAGTTTATATTTATATAAACTACTTGGATATATAATTGCGACTTATAAAGTGTCTCATACATGACAAATTAGATTAGACTGCTTGCAAAACTTTGTCCGACATTTTTAAATTTTACGTAATTTCTTTACTTTAAGTTTTATTTATAGTTTTACCTATTTCTTCTATAATTATTGATTAAAATGTAATTTACTTGTTACTGATTAGACTATCTCTTGGAGTAATTTTGCATAGATATAGATATAAATAAAATTAAAAAAGAATTTAAAGAGAGTCATATTTAAGGGGCAAAAAAAAAAATAAATCAATTTTCGTATCGTGTAATTTGTTTTTTCTTTTTTTTTTTTTTTCTAGGGAAATCAACATTTTAATTGAGAATTTTAATTTTTAATAATCTAGAAATCTGCTCTTCTAAATATTATCGGGAATCAAAATTAGATCGATTCAAACATTTCGAACTTTGTACCACGAATTTTCAAATATTCCTCTGTTCTTATCGCTGTGATACCTATCTATATTCGTTATTCGTTACAATTTTTACCATTTTTATCGAATATTATCATTTTTTTCATGATTATTTTTTATGGAAATGCGCCGATTATTGCCGATTATTCCTGATTTCGTTATCTCGATCGTAAAATGCGGTTTATTCATGTTCCCCTCTCTATTCTCGCAGCTCTCGATCACAGTTTTGGATAAGAATTTCCTCGCGATTCACGCAACCAACATTTCCAAATCGCTTCGAATTGCGGAGAAAGATCCGAGATAAGGGGGTACGTGTATTATATCAAATGTTATACCAACTGTTAATTCGAAGGTGGAGATTAAAAGCGAGACACTGGATTATTTCTACGTAATTTCGCGATGATTTCAAGAATATGCGCACAGTTCAATACTTCTCACGTGGAAATATTCTTTATTTTTTATCTTTTAACCATCGGCAATAATTATGAACGAAGAAACTATATATAATTGGTAATAGAGATTGATTTCGATCGTTTGAAGATATTATAACGCGTTGTTCGTTGCTCTCTCCTCGAAACGTTCTATTTATCTTTATTTTCCTCGCGATTGATGAAAATGAAGAAAAAACGTATTCGACGTTATGACATATCTATGCATCATCGATATTTTTTTTTTTTAATTTTCTACCCAAGCAATTTTCTTCCCTTCAATCATTTTGTCCAATCGTTTTTCTACAGACGAGTTTTTTCTTTTTTCTTCTCCGTATTAATTAACGATTATTATCTCTATTATTATGAGGGGATCCTGGCCCGTATTCGAAGATGTATTAATTCAGACGGTTGTTATTTTCACCCGAATAAAGCGAGACTTTCGCTTATTACGTTGTTCGCTCTCGTTTCTTTTCTTTTTTTTTTTTTTTTTTAACTCGTTGTTTAATATTTCAGAATCGCGTGATTTGAATTAATTGAACTTCCGCGGTTATAAAGCGGGCTACGTAATCGCGTCTCCTCCATGATGAAGAAAAGATTCATTCTCAGTCTGGAGAACGATGGATCTTCGAGATAGGCGCCACTTTACCGAACATATCGATGATTCCTTCCTTTGAAATTGTTTAATTAGTTTTTTTTTTATTCGTCGCCCTTTTGATTTTGAATTAAAATTATAAATATATTTTTGCCAATTTTTAATCTCAATTTATAGATAATATATATATATATATATAATAGATTCTTATTTTTAAAATTATTATTTTACAAGTATTATAAATGTATATTATGATTGTAATAATGAAAAAAATCGAGTCGAATTCGACCAATCTTTTGGAAGGTTTTCAACAACGATACGAAACTTAGGTAATTTTCAAATTATGAACGACATAAATGTAAAAGATCGGCCGGTTATTATCTATAATTGCCGCGGAAATAATAATGGAGACGAACGGAACCCGATCCCCTAGAAAACGTGCACGGGAATCAAACTCGTGAAAACAAACTCTTTGCACCTCGATGCCTGGGAACTGGGACGGAATAGCGCTTCCAAGGTGCATATCGGTTAGATCGATTATAAAACAGGCCCGAATGATTTCACGACGAATCACGAGAGGAGGAATCGGGAGGGAAAATTGCGATAATTATGTCGTAAGAGGGAGAGTTAATCGAACGAGTTTAAACGAGTGATCGATTCGTCGTAAAAATGAACGAACCTTGTCACGTTTATTTCGCGACAGAAGATGGTTGTCGGTGGGATCTAATCGACGATGGCAGAATTTGAAACGAGAAAGACGGCCGGCTCCAGGTCGCCTCGATTGGCGGAATGAGCCCTCCCCCCTCCTCGCTCTTTCTCTCCCTCTTCGTGACGTTAGATAACAGTTGAGCTCGATTGGTGCACCCTCGACCCCTTTTCGAATCATTATTTATAAAGAGGAGCACGGTAGAACGGTAGATACGTCTCTCCTCGTCCTTCGTTTCGAGAAGATTCTGGAACGAAACGATTTACAAAACGAGAAATAGAATAAACGTTTATAAATCTTCTTTTATTATTATGCGCAAGATTATATGATGGAACGAATTGCATATATGGATATTTCGTCGAGTAATCGTAACACATGAATTATCTGTGAAATTGGGAAGGAAGAGGATCTGTGCGTATCGCGTTGTTTAAAATTTATGCTTTAGCGCGTAGAAAGTCACGTGGAAAGAAGTGGTGCATATCTGCATTCGATGATATGTAAAAACGCCGTTGACCTGAAATTTCTTTTCCATTTCACCGTGAACTTTGTAAATAATCCTGTAAATAATCCCGTAAAAGAGAAACAAGGGATATTTTTCAATCCGCCTCAACGATGGAGATCTCGCCCTGAAGCCAAGTTTTTGCTCCAACTTCCTTTGAAATTTTCATCCTTTGAATCTGCCACGATATCCGCTTCGAATAAATTTATCTTCCTCCTCGAACAAAAGATCAAACTTCCCTTCCGTCAATTTAAAAAAAGCGTTCCACCCTCGAGCTCTAAAAATTTTTCTTTATTAGAAAAATCTAAATATCCCAGCGCCACGTTTCAATTTGAAATTTCGAAACACTTTCCAATTATTCTTTTTCTTTTTTCCCATAACGCGAAAATTTGCGACTCGACGAGATTCGAATCCGACAACAAGCCAATTCGAAATCGGGACACCTGTCATGTCATCTTCTACGTTTGCGATCGTTTCGTATTTTCGAATTTTCTCAACACGTCCACTCGTTACGCGACACGGAGGAGAAAAGAGAATCGCAACGGTCCGCGATTGGCAAAAACCGGAAATTACGGAGTGTTTCACGAGGTTGCGCAGGAGGAGGAGGAGGGACGATGCCATCCTGGGATTATGTCATCGATAACGATATTCATGTAACCGCTGTCAATTATCCTCCATCCGGCCCATCTTCCCCGATACGCGCGCTTTGGAAACGCATAGATGATAATGCACGCCTCGAATATATTATTTAACCCGTAAACGATTTCCCCGTGATGGGTACACGTTTGATAATAAATGTCGCTTCCTGGATGGATCCTCCGCGGTAACGGTACACGGAAAATAAAGTTCCATCTCGTTTCTTCTTATTCTTCTTCTTCTTCTTCTTCTTCTTCTTGTTCCCATGAACTGAACTTTGTAAATCGTTTTGCTTCAGGCTCTCTCTTCTTTCCCGATGATGGTCGTCTGGTGTTTTTCCCTGTGCGATGCAAAGTGTATACGATTGTGAAAGGATTGATGAAAACATTCAAGATTGGAATTTTGACGAAATTTTATTCGGTTTTATACTTGGGGACGAGTCATCCAAGTTTCATTATTCTCGTTGTCATCACCCTTGTCCTGTCTTAATCTTTTTTCCAAAGCGATGAAGATAGAATCAATACGAATTAATTTTGGTTAGGTATTAATTCAAGCATCTGTTCAACACCGTGAGATCACTTTATTCTGATGACAATTTAACGTCTATCTCATAATTCTGAATAAATAAAAGAAAAGGAAAGGAAGAGCTTGCCTTAAAGTGATCGATACTTGACGCGGACAAATGAGATCTAGATCCGAGTCAGGCTCAAGTCAGCCTCGACAGGCAGACCCACTTCAACCCGGACAAAATCGTAACTCATCGCGTCTAAACGGGAGACACGACCCAAAGCGATCCAGTCTTGAACTGGACGTGACCTAGACCTGGCCAGTCCACTTGCAAGACCTGTTAGACGGTCCCAGACCTAGGTCAGCCAAAGCGTGAGGCATCGTGCGAGCATGTACGAGGGCAGCAACTATCATGTATGATGTACCGTTCCACCTGTGTCTACCATCTGTTCCAAAAGTGTTACTCGCATTTTACACGACAGCTGTCGTGCCTCCTTTCGCGACCTTAATTTTCCTCGCTCTTGCCATCGGCATCGACCCAAATTTCCTGCAGCCTTTTATGTATCTTTCATCCGTGTAGTCCCTTCCGTTCCTCCACCACGAGGTCGCTCGTGAAACAATTCTCTCCGCCTCTTTCAACGAACCCTCATATCGCTTCCTCGTGATATCTACTTTTTGATCACTCACTTTTTTCTTTCTATCACGGAATATAATCGAGATTATCGTTCGAGATATTTCCTCTGATTCGTATAAAAAAATGACACGTTTCGGTGTTAATTGCTACGAATCGATTAAATTATATTTTGAATTGAATGTATCTGTGTAATTTCGTTGATACAATTTCTAATAGATAGTTTCATTGGCGCAATAAGATAATCAGGAGCGATAAATTGATTAAAACGAATATTACTTGAAATACTACTATTAAAAATTCTGAATAGAGGTATTAGACACATTTTCTGTTTAATTTAAAACATTCGATATATAAAAAAGAAACAGTCGAGAGTAACGAAAAAAAGAATTCTATCATAGAGTCGCCTTAAAAAACTTCTTCTTCCTTCCCCAACGCCTCGAAACCTAATCTAACTCTTTCCCCCATCCAAGGAGCGGCAAGAATTGACAGAACAGTTTCGTTTCACATAAGATAACCATCCTGTTACTCCACATATTACGCCCGTATCTTCGAACGATCCTAGATGCCTGTTTCGCGGTTCAATGGATCATTATGTACACGGTTTTCGCGTGAATCGGCCTTTCTCGGAACACTTTCGAGCCGAGACGCCTTCCAGCCGTGCCTTCCGCCATTACGGCTCGCGCCATAAAACTCGAATCTGCCATGCGCTTTTTATAGAACGAGGAGGATATACTTTCGAAGAGCAGGAAGCCGTTCTCGAAAACCGAGATGTTTTTTAAACGGTGGATATATAAAAATTCATATCTCGTAGTCTGACTCGGTCTGTTTCCTCCGCGAATAATTGTGCCGGGTAAACGAATTCGCGAATTTACCATGCATGCATTCCATTTTTATCTCCACGAAACGAAATTTCGCGGTTTATGGAGTTCATCGGTTTGTCCACGACACTCGTCTCAGACGTTTGTATGCGAATAAACTAAGCCGATGGAGAGGAAATTGTATTGACATTTTGAGGAATTATCTTTTTTGGTGTTTTTTTTTTTTTTTTTTATCTTGGATGTAAAATTTATTCAATGGAGTAATATTTTAGGTAATAATTTAGAATGAAAAAACGTTTGGATATATCCAGGTAGAATTGTACGTAAGTTTTATTGAATTGAATTTTTCATTGATGATGCAATGTTCGTGAATATTTTATTACTGCAGTTTTATTACTTTTTATATGGAATATTCTTGATGGTGGATATGAATTCTTGAAGAAACGGGGAAAATTAGCATTTTGAAGAGAGGAAAAAGATATTTGGTGTTCTTGCCTCGAGTAGAATTTAATGAGGTAATTTTAAGTAATAATTTAAAAATATATATTTTAGGTAAATATATGGAAATAGGAATTTTCTGATGATGCAATGTATTTGTAAATAATAAAGTTTTATTGTTTTTATATGTATTTTTTATGGGATATTCGATATGAATTCTTGGTGGAATGGAAAAAAAAATTAACATTTTAAAAAGGGAGAAAAGGATATCCTTGAAATATGAAACGAAATTTTATGAATGATTTAAAAAAATTTTTATGTAATTTAATTTTGTTAATGTTTTGCTATTGTGTTATTATTGTTATTATTATTATTCTATATTTTCTAATCAATGCCTAATTAATGCCTCTTTGTATAAATAGTTGGTGTAGTTAATAATTGGGGAAAGGAAAAGTATCTTGAAACAATTGAGTAATAATCTTATAATATAAATTCTACTTGTGAAATAAATTGTATTAAATTATTTTTTAATCCATCCAAGAAACTTTGGAAATCATACAGACAGTTTTGTAATTATTTCAGATTGGAAAGATTATTTTTAAAAAAAGATTAGATATTCCGCTTCATAATTAAAGAATGGTGCCAGTTACTCATCTTACAAAAGAAGAGAATCACCTTGGATACTTTTTCTCTCATTTAAAATGTAAGAAGGGAAAATTGCACACCCTGTAAAACTCGTTGGCATCTCTTCATGATGAATATAAAAATAAATGTGTCAATGAATATTTCAAGGCGTATAATTCATCTTCAAATGAAATAATTAGGGAACGAAGAAACTGAAAGATATTTACTTTTTATCGAATGATTATTATAATATATATCGAATATTATAAGGATTGGAGAGATAAGAATATAAAAATTGACAATTTAAATGAATAAACGTGTAATAATAATTTTACATTCGAATGAGAGAATCAAGTCTCACGTTACAATATCCGTTTTTAAAACGCGTGCATTCAGGTTGGATTAATTAATTAATTAATCAATTAATCAATTATAAAAATTTAATGAACGGTTTAACGTTGTTCGAGACAAAAGAAAAATGGTAAAAATGGTACAATGATCATTGACAATCGGTTAATAATGCATTCAATTAACCAATTTACGTGGAAAAAATTGTCTATGATATACTTCACATAACGATCCACTGAAAGAAATGATGGAGATCGACCAGGGGGAATGAGGTTGATTAGCTCGAACAGATCTTCGTATCTGTAATCTTTTAATAAGCGATTTGATCATTGAGACAACAGATTTGAAGTGAATTTCTCCGTGCTTATAATGATTTTCAAGATGTTGTCGATGACTCAAGGTCATCCTTCCTTCATTATTAAATTATTAATACAAAGTTAAGTAAATTTCTCATTTTTTTTTAAACTTAAAATATATATATATATTCACGATCTTAAATCATCAAAGTTTCATTTAAACGCCCATTCTTATTTTATCAACTTTTAAGTATCCTTAAGTTTTTAAATCAACAATATCGAGTAGGTAATTAACAATAAATAAAATTACCATTAATAAGAAATAAAAATGAGCTATAAATTATACAAAATTTTTATTCGAAATTTCTTTTCTGAAAAGATTTCTTTCCACGATCTTGTACGATCTCTCCATTCGCTCAAGTTCTCGAGAATCCTTATTATCCTCGTCGTCAATCAGTTAAATTATTCACTCGATTCAAAATCAATGGAAATCGTAGACTCAGTCGCTCAGAGCGCGATTTATAAGTCGATCGAACAAGGTTAGAGTAACCGCAAGCCGTGTCATAAGCCTTTCAACGTCGCGTGTTCCGCAGAATCGTTCCGTTAAGCGAAGGAACAGGCGAAATATGGCTTCTGGGGGGAAATATCGGCCACTATTGGTCAATATTTGTCGTGCACAACGTCGATACTGGCCCAAGGTAGTTTCAATGCGAACACATCCGGGCATTAAGTTTTCGCTCTCGTTTTGCACGCGAACGAAATAGATATTTCGGAATAGATGGCGGACAGGGAACGTTACACATGCAGTTTCAATATTATTTCAGAGTTGTACATTGGCCGTGTCTATACATTGTCTATCGATCTTCCTTGATGTTTAATTAAATTTCGATACAGGATTCTTCGCGGAGAAATGGTCGAATTTGTGGATGATGAACGAACTTTTGAACGAATATTGAAACGTTGAAACTTAATTTTTAGTATTCGTGAAAAATTGAATTGAATTCTTTGTGAAAACTTGTTTCGAAACTTGTTAAAATAAATTTAAATCGATCAAATTTAGATTTCGCATAGATTGACGATATCTTCGTTTGTACTAATATCGATATCGCTCCTTTTTTAAAATAATTTTAACGCAAAAAAAAAAAAAAGATATTTTGCTCGCGTATTTTAGCCTTTTTTAAATTATACAAAATTTTTTGCAGTTTATGATAATAAATAAACATGTTGTTCCTCGTATAACGTTATGAATAAAGAAGTTAAAGCCATCCGAGAGACAAATTAATTTTTTTATTTCAGCTTGTTTTTATTACACGAAGCGTATAATTATAATTTTAATCACTTGTTAATTATCGGATGATCGCCAATATAACATTTATTTAAATATATATTTATGTAAAACTTATTCATTTTAAAGTTTACGATCTTGCATAATCCGTCGCTATTCCGTTGCATTATTAAGAAATAATATCGTAGAATGAATCGATTTTCCAACCAATAAATATCGTAATAAAAATACCGTACAATCATTTCCGTGATTGTAAACATTCTTTTGTATTTAAGACAAAAAGAAAAAAATATTAAACGTGAAATCATCCGTCTCTTCTTTTCGCAATTCTTCACGGTTCTTCTTTTTTCGCCTAAAAAAAAAATTGACAAACATTCTCTTCTTCTTCTTCTTTTTCTTTTTTCTTACGCGAGATAATAAAAATAGCACGTGAAATTTGTTGCTAGAATTTTTCTTCGACGTTAAACGTTTTTTCATATTTTCTTCACGTGCACAAATATATCACCATCTCTTCCACAGATCCTCCTTTAATAAACTCTTCTAAAAATTTTTTCCCCTCGCGTTCGAGAGTGGAATAAAATTTCGAAGAAAAAAGGATGGTGTTCAGAAAAACGAATATTAATCGAATGGAATCAAAAAAAAGGCTTATTAATCGCGAAACACGTGATTGGAACCACGGTGACGTGGATCGAGATAAATTTCATTTCGTAGATTCCTTCCGACGAATACCCGTTACTATATATCCTCCTAACTGTTCATCTCAACCCGTCTACAAGTATTCTTTCGTCCAACTGCTTATTTCGCCGTCACCCAGAGGAGAAAACCCGCGTTATTAATATTAATTACACGTGTTTTAGTCATCGAACGGTATCGTGTTATCGACGCCGATTAATCGTACGCTATGTCGCAATCATCTACGGCGGTCGTTTTTTCATTCAATATGTTTATCAATATCGTGGAGATGTTGCGACGTATCAATAGCCAGAAGGAATATTCGTTTCTTTTTTTTTTTTTTTTTTCTTTTTTTTTACGCCTTTTCTTTATAAGATGTTTCACGTTTTTGAGGAAGGATCGATATTATAATGTCTTCTACGAATATGGTCAGTTTTATATATTCATTGAGAAGATTTTAATTTTATTTGATGATTTTATGGTATAGGTACGATTGAAACGATGAAATTTTTATGGACAGAAAATATGAAATTTTTTTTGTTGAGTTGGAATTTTATAGAATTATTATATATAGTCAATGCTTGTGTATCGCCATTGAGTTACTTTTATCATAATGTGAATTTTTTTTTTACAATATTAAGAGACTATTTGGCATAGTAGCTATATAAATTGATGGCTCTTTTTTCCTCTGTCTTCGAATGCCGTTTGTGAAAAATTTCATATTAAATTTTTATGGATGAATTTTAATTGTTACGTAATTCATTGCGAGTCGATTACGTATTACCATATTACCATATTACTTATTTAGTTTGTGCGCTGAGATTATTAAGCAGCGAGGAAATATCATTATTATGATGCAAATTTTTAAAGCTTCCAGTATAATGCTTTGAAGTCTTGACTTTGATCAAGGCATTGCGATTTTGCGTAAAAAAATCTTTATATTTTTTTTCTTTCTTTTTTTTGATTAAATATGTTATTATTTTTTTTTTGTTTGCAACGAAGACACGTTCCTATCTTATTTCATTTTTATTCTAATTCCAATAATTAAAACATCATTCAGTGTTTATTTAAATATAATATACCCAATTTACATTACATTTCTTTCATACGTGAAATTTAAATCATTTTATAAAATAACATTAACAGCTTGTTTTGACAATATTTCCTGTTTAAATTAAGTGGAATTAACACGTATTATCAACGACGATGTTAATGGAACCTTTTACGAGAAATTATCTTAAGTGAGTTTTTTTTCCTCCCCCTTTTTATGCACAATGTTTGGACAGTCGGTGACTCTAATTATTATAACAACGTGTAATGTGTACCCTTGTTCGTGGTTATTATGCCTTCAAGTTAATAGCGGGGAATAATGCCGAGATTATAGTTATCAAAAACTTCTTTGTTCCGTAAGATTGTTTTCTTCGTGAAATTTTAATAATACCAACCGGTTTTTTAATCGATAAATCTTGTCTTCTCGCGTGTCAAACTATCAAGTGTATAAATATAGCGATGAAATTTGCAAATCATTCGAGACTTTATTAAATTTAGAATCCGTCTCTTTGCCATATCTATCGAATTTATCATATTCCAATTTAAAATAATTCACTTTGCAATGATTCTATTCTCTTCACAAATTGTCCAAGAAGCATTTTCAATTTTCTCGTTTCAAGTTGAAACGATACGCTCTGCTAACATCTCTAATAATAACATCCAAGCTAGAAAAGATATATCTTCACAAAATTTCGAAAAAGCTTGACTCGATACATTCTTCTCTTCCACATAATTAATAAGATTTCATCAATCAAATTCACTCTTTCTCTCTTCACCTTCTCCTCTCACGAAAATAAAAAAAAAACATTTTTTCTCTGAACGTAAAAAACATTCCTTCCACCTCGCCTCACTCGATCAAAATTAAATTCTCAACGTCCACGACAGAAACAACCCAACTCGACTACAACTCTTCTGTAAAAAAAGAAAAAATTGCAAAAAAGACTTCTTCAGTTCGTTTCTCCTCGCGCATCGAAACGACTCACCCTGTATATATTCCCGCCGGGTGTATTCCCATCTGTTCCCAGTGTCCATGGGGTCCCGCGGGCATCTCCCACCCCGTAACGCCACGTAAGTCGACCGATCGTTCCTTCCCCCCCCCCCCTTCCCTCCCCATTCCAGCGCGACGACCCTCCAACGGCCCCTATTCAAAGTCTTCGTCCGGCGTCTGTCGGCAGTCAGTCGCGGGACATCCGTGGTGGAGCGCGTGCCTTTCGCGCGTTTCGAGCTGTCGTCGAGTAGTGTCGAACCAACAACACCCCCTTCCCGTCCCAACCGTACTCTTTGAACAAAGAGATTTTCGACAACGGACGTTACGGAAAATTCCACGAAGGAAAGGAAGG
The DNA here is from genome assembly GCF_048593485.1 of Apis florea. Lineage (NCBI taxonomy): Eukaryota > Metazoa > Arthropoda > Insecta > Hymenoptera > Apidae > Apis > Apis florea. Next base: position 1,700,859 of record NW_028256542.1, on the reverse strand, counting down.
AATTTCTTCTTCTCTTCCATTTTTACACCCATTATCGTATCGCCGGTTCTCTAGTGTGTTTTTCGTGTGCTTCTACGACTCGTATATCGTATATATATATATATATTTATAGGAGGAACAACGTGCAACAGGTTACAGATATTATAAATATTTTCATCAATATTCGTTGATGATATTGAGTCAGAATTGCGGGAATAGAGTGAGGTTTCGAACATTTCTGTGAATTGTGACGGATTGTGCAGTTTTTATGGTTGTTGTACATCGTTGGTTGGTGAAGACTGTTGGACACTGTTTATAAGATTTTCGACGACGAGGGAATACGTTCGACGAGATCGATTTGTTTAGTGTTGAAGAAGAAAGTCGAAGAAGAATTCGTATAGAATATATAGATATAGGATTTTAATTAAAGTAGAAGATTTCGAATATTCGAAATTGACATCGATATTATTGCTTCTCCGCTTCGTTTTTTCCAAGTCGTAAATTAAAACGCACGCTCCCCAAAATAATCCTCGAGACTATTTTTATCTCTAAGTGTATCGTACATTACTCGAGACAAGAAAGAAAGAAAGATAGGGCAAAGAAGAAGAGGATAAAAAAAAAAGAAAGTGGAAGAACTCGAAGTAAAGATCGACGAATTGGAGAATTGGAAGGAACAGTGGGAAAAATAAAAATCTTCGAGGCTGTCTCGAAGGCCAGATTACCTGGCACGGATAATCGGGAGAGAAGAAAGTTCGTCTGAATGCTACATCCGGTTTTCGAGACCGTTGCCTACATTTCTCGATATCGAATCATCTCGTCCTTAAAGATTTCTGTATCATCATCTTTCAAATTTTTTTCTTTCTCGCGAAATTTTTCCAAGTAAAATATATATATATATACTGGAAGAGGAGGGTGGAAGAGGTAAGAAGCGGAATGCCGGCTCGTTAATGATCTTCGCGCGCCTCTTCGTGGTGGAAACGGAAGGAATGAGAGGCGCCGCGGGTGAAGTTCCTTGGTGCCGATTGAATGGAGTTACTTCGAAGAGGTTTTGACTGTCTCTCGTGCCGACCGACTCGTCCCTCTAGAAGTGAGTAGAATAATTTATTCTTGGTTTACGTTTATATTTATTTTTTATTCCTCTCCCTCAATATTCCGCGTTATTATTATGCAATCCAATTTTTGTATTGCGTGATCGTGTTTATATAGGAAAAGTTTTATAAAGGTAGTGTCGAGGAAATCGGTTATTTTTGGCAGAATTGTGAGTTTTGTAAAAATATCTTATTGGAGGATTCTGAAATTTGATTCGAGACGATTCCATTTTCTGTGAAGTAATTTTAACAGAGGAATTATTTCTTTTTTATTCCAACTATTTATTCTATTTTATTTCATTGTAATTATAATGTATTAGCATAAAAGCAAATGATTATCTTAAATATGATCAATTTTTGGATATGTATCATTTTTTATAGGTTTTAGAGATTGATGTATCGCTTTTTTTGTTAAAGAATTTATTCTTTGAGAGATGTGGAACGAGAATGAAACAGGACAAAATGTGTAAAATAAATATCAGAGTTCATCGTGAGTGGAATAAATATATTTCTTTCTTTATTTATTCCTTAAACAAATAAGATAAAAATAAGATAAACAAGATAAAATTCATTTTGTTTTCTCTATTTAAAGTACAACATTTACAATCATCAAATGATTTTTAATTAATTATTCTTAATATGGTGATCAATATGAAGAATAATTATACAAATATAATAAAATTATACAATTGCTCAAAAAGTATAATATCGATAGGGTAACACGATGCAATCTGTGCAATTAAAAAATAAACAAAAAATTAAATTAGCAATTTTCTTTATAATTATAATTAATATTTTACCAGTAATAAGTGGAAGATAATATATGCATACAATATTATTATTATTATTCGAAGGTAGCCGTATATTTTCCTAGTTTACGAGTAACTTTTTATATGTAAAAATTTATATAGTATCTGTACCTGTTGACATTTGATCAGTTTATTAGTAAAAGATATAATATTGATAATCAAACAAGAAATGTAAAAATTGTTTCTTAATTTAGTTCTATGTTAATGTATTCATACTAATTGCATCGCAAGTTTTTCTACAGCCTACTCGAGGAATGTCGGATTACAATTATTATTGCCTCAAACAGGTTTGTTGTGAATAAAATATAATGGGGAGAATGGTTTGCCCGAGTCTTTAAGAATCTCTTCACGTCCATTATACCATTATTCGTGTATTCACGCGAATTATTAAGAATACATACGTCACAATGATTCATTACACGGTCCAGAATTACTAAATTAGAATGTTACTTTCGATTTCCTTCTCCCCCCACCATCCCAGTAATTTTATTCTTCTTATTTTTAAAAATAAGTAATTATTCTTACGAATATATTTAACATCTAAGATAATTTTTATTTTTAATTATTCGGTAATTTATCAAATTAAATTACGAATTATTAAGAAGGAAGATATTAGCAATAATTTTTATTAAATTCTGTTATGTGAGTAAAAAAAAAAAAATTAAAAGTAAAAGTGAATTCAAAATAAGAAATTTATTATTTAAATAAAATTTCTTATATCGTTTTCTCAATTTATATTACAATTCATTTACAATTAATCAAAGTTCTGATTCCTCATAATTTTCTCGATATTTGCATCGCTATGCCTCCTCGCCTCTGAAATATTTCCAGCGGAGAAAATGTCAGAAGGTGTGCGTGAAAGAGACGAAGAAGGAAGGGAAGAAAGAAAGAAAGAACACGAAACGAAACGGAATTGTTCGATCGAAATCTCACGAGATCGAGAATTTCCATTTTTCGAAAATCGCGTCAAATTTGGAATAATTGTAACGCGATCGAATTGTGGAAGATTTTTTCGATTGCATACGGTTTCACGGTTATTGAAGCAATTGTCCCCAGAAAACTACCGTTAAAGTGATCGTGACCTCGATCGAGTCTCTATAGATTCTGTATAGATCCGCTTCTGGATCGTCTATATACGACTTAACAACCGGATCGACAACTTTTTACGAAATCACTGAAAGCACCAGCCGACATAACGTGATTCAGAAAATTATTTTATCGTTTTTCTCGATCGAATTATTTTTTAACGCTTCATAAATGTTCTCGATTTAATAAGCAACTGTATGCACGTATGCACGGTTTTTTCTTCTTTGATCTGTATCATAGATTTTCGATTGTGTAATGTGGAGGATGAATATTTTGATTTTTTCTTTTTTTTTTTTTTAAATCAATCATTCCATACGTATATGGAATCGAATTTTTTTCAGAACACAAGGGAATATTGTTTTTGTTACTCCAATTATTGATAATTAAAATTAAAAAATATAACTTTTCTGGTAATGGAGAAAAAGTGAAAGATTAGATAATCGAAGAATTTTGTACGAAGAATATTTTTTCGATGTGAAAAAAATGAATGGACATTGCAAAAAATTTTTTATCTGAATAGGAAACATGATATGAATATGGATAGTATTCTGAATATTTATAAAGTTGTAAATTTTACCATTGTCATCTTTGAATTGTTCCATCCTGGATATTGATATATATATTCGAAAAAGTCTAAACATTATATATTATTTATCATTAAATTTCAAAAAGAGAAGACAAATATAAAAAAATATTGTATAATGTAGAAATTTTATTTTAATGTATAGAATTACCTAATACAAAACACCATATTTAATTTTCTTTTACATAAATGTTAGGATTTTTTGAAAAATTTTAATTGTAATAAAATTGTTTCTATCTAACTTGACGATCTCTTCTTTTTTATCGAATAAAAGAAAACCATTTTCTTCTGAGTTTACTAAATTCTTCTTTTAACCAAATATAATTAATAGAAAGAATTACAAGATTATTTCGAAAATTTACTGTAAACATAATCACTTTAAAGATCCTTACGAATCATCTCAGAAACAAAATCAATAAAAAATTATAACGAAATGCACACAATTGAGATCCTGAGTCTGTAATAATGAAATATTCAGCTGAATCGTTTTCGAATTTCAATTCACCTCAGCTTCCTTCCTCGTCTGAATCGTAATTACAAAACCACACACGGATTAATAATCAATTTCGTTACATTCTCTTCTTTCTTTCGATCCACGAGCTCACGTTTCGTTATTTCTCTCCCCCACCGTCCATCCATTTCCTTCCATCCGTTTCCTTTCGCGTTTATAATTTTTTCCGATTCATCGCGAATCATAATCGCTTTTTATCGTTTTATAATGGATGAGAAACGAGCGTGTAATCCCGACGATTGAACGAAGATTGTGCGTTGCAATCTCGCGGTGGCATCTACGTAAATTCCATGCTGATTAATTCGCGGCCGTGATCGAGCTGTTATTTTTTTTTTTTACACGTTTAAAAACGTTCCTCGACTTCTTTCTTCTTTGCGGAGTGGAAACGAATGATGAAAAAGAAAACAAAGCGGGCGATGAGTGATGATGCGTCGAAGAGGAAGGTTGAACGTTTCTTCCTTTCTTTTTTTCGTGGGTAAAGAAGAAGTTTTTTAACACGAAGAATTTTTATTTTATCTCTATCCTTTCACCCCCAATTTTTTCTCCTTATTTTTCATTCTTGTTTTTGAAAAAAAAATTGCAATTTTACACTGCAATATCTGATTTCTTAATCAAGTAGTTTATTCTCTATAATCTCAAAAATAGAAAAAAATGGAAAAATTGCAGCTTCTCCACCACGACTATTCATTTACTCGTTTAAATGGATTCAACGATCTCTAAAGGTAATTCATTTACCTTTATATATCCAAGCAATACCTCGATTCGATTGAAGGCGATTAACATACTTTGAAAAAAACTACTTACCATCGGCCAGTCCTCACCCTATGCACACCCTAACCATTACAATTCGCTCAGAATTTCGAAACAAGTGGAAAAGAAAACGAATTGGAACAACTACTCCGTCCATTATTTCTTTTATTCTTTTCTTCCTTCCATCCAAAACGGATTCGTAATTCGAACGAGTTGCCAAACACACGAGTCTTACGATCGAAATTACAAAATTTCAAATGGTTAGAATGATCAACAAAGATTCCGGATACCATAACTCGCGTGTTCAGTGATCAGAGTTACGTTACAGATATTGTAAAAACAAGATTTTTAAGGTGGTGACGTAAGACAGATATCATCTTGGTATCACAGTGTAACACGTAAGCGAGATCTCCAACTGTTATACTATTTCGTAATACAGTCTAACATCGATAAAACGTATACAGGCGTTGTTGCTCCTTTAATGGAAGATGAGTTTGGCAGCTTTTATATACGAATAAGTTGTTGTGAATCTTTTAAATAGAAAGATGGAATTAAGAAGATACGTTTGTTTGAGGTTTGCGAAAAAATATAACGATTTCGAGGAGCGAAAAAAGAAGAGGAGAAAATAAATAATTAAGTGGATGGATTAATAGTTGATGCATAGTATTAATTTGAAATTGGGAAAGAACGTAGAAAGTTTGGTACAGTAAATCGAAATTTCGTTTTACAGAACACGCATACATAGTTTCTGAATTGTTGTTTAGTTGAGACTGAGGAAAGAGGAGAACCATCTGACGAGCGTAACTTTTCTGTTATACAGTGAAATTCCTGTATCCCGAATTACAGGAACTTTACTCTGTTATCGCGTTAATTTTAAACGTTATATAAAATATAACCGATTTTAATTTTTCTACAAGGATAACAGTTCCATTTTAACTCAAATTAAAATAATTTTCTTTCTCTCTCTCTTTTAAAATTTAAGCAATTATCCAATTATCTTGTTCCATAGAAAAATTGAAATCGATCGTATTCTATAATTATTCGAATAACTCTTATCTTATCTATTTCAAACTTTGTTCTAGAATTTCTGAAATTTATTTTAATACCACTACTACTTAGAAATTACATGAAATTAAAATTGCGAGATCAAACAAGAGGAAGCTCGCAGTAATCGGCTCGCTGGAGGCGAATTCGTTTAAAGCAAATCAACCGTCTCATCGGTTTAACCCTTACCTCCTTTTCGCCCCTATAAATATTGTCGTGAATCGTCGCACGAGTGATATCCTTTTTTTTTTTCTTTGTGCCTTGTTTTTTTTTTTTTTTTTGACGAAATTTTAGCGAAAGCGCGGCAAATGGATTACAAATTCATGGAAATTCGAAATAAAAATCGTATCATTTGTAATTTTTAATAATCGAAGGATAGGATTGGATTTCTGGGATCCGATTGTTCACGATTGTTTAATTAGAAAATTTTCAACCGCGTTGCTCTTCCTCGGGGAAAAGTGTTATAACGCAACTTTAAAATTTCATACAACTTGATCAATTATCTCGTTAATTATGACGAAGCGAAATTATATATAGCGTACAACGAACCTTGTTACTTTGCGCATATTTTTAAATTTCATATAGGTAATTGATTAATTATCTTATTAGCTATAACGAGCCTCGATGCGTATACGTATCCTCAAGATTCTATCGCACGCTTATCAATTACACGTTGACAAATTTTCACCCTTCCTTTTTTGAAAACAAAACTTTTCCACAAAACTTCTTTCCACGCGTTTCAATTTACAATTTGAAAAAGAGAATTTTCTTCAATTTTCTGGCTCGCGTATTCGAAGAAAAACACACATGGATGAAACCAATGAGTGAACAGCAATGATTCATCGATTAAAGGAAAATAGAATAATTAATATATCGAGATTCATTTTCAATCGAATAACCGAGAGGCCTAAAGCGGCTCATCCCCCGAGGGCAGACGAGTTATCGTGCGCATCAATTTAACGTTCGCTTCCTGTGCGTGGAAGGGAACAACGGCCTGGTTTCGACCGCCTCCTGTCGTTTAAGTATTCGCGTGTGACCGTCCTAATTGCACGATGGACGCGTGTTACCGCCGAGCGTATCGTGCAAGCTGATCGCCCCCGTCCTCGACCGATCTCGCGCGAGTTTATCGCCCGGTTATTAAAGATACGTGGCCGGGCTGTCGTCGTCAATGCCCGCATTAACCGAAACGAGACTAGACGTACGGTACGCGGTTCGCGCTCTGTGGTGGTGCATGGTGCGCCTTTACGTGGCTTCTTCACGCTCCTTTGATTCCCTTTTACTTTCCAAGACGTGTCGACTCGGTGATGGGATCCCACTATTTTGACGCGGCTTTTTCTTACGGTGGAGGAAGATTTCATTCGAGTCTATCCGCTATATCTAATTACAGATAAACATCGAGTAACGTGGCATTTGCGCAACACGGTTTCACTTTAATATGTATCCGTCCGAAGAATTTGAGCAAAATTATGCTTCTCTCCAAATAGGGATTTTAGATTCTTAGGATTGATTGGAAAGATGGTTAATTTTGTATAGTGTATTGTGAGAGGAGAGATAAGGAGATTTTGTTCTTTATATTTGGGGGGAGAGAGAGAGAGAGAGAGAGAGAACATGGATACCGTGTCACTTTGACTCGTATTGAAAATTTAGATGGTGGAAAGTTTTGTAATAAATTTCGTTGCCATTTTTTTTTTAACTTTGATACGCTATTCCTCTTTCTGGGAATTAAATGATATAGAAATAGAAAATGAAGTCATTATCAAACTTCTAATCTTTGTTTTATACATTTTGTAAAACTTCAAATCAATCTTCCGCTCAAATTAAATTGCTTATATATTATTATGACTCGTTGTGACATGATCATGTGACAAACTAGGAATAATCTATCTAACGATGAATATGTTATTTGCGTGATTCAAATCATGTTCCCGATGGAAAAAACATGATTTTTTTTTTTAAACGATGATATACTCGTTACTGTTCGCATGGTGAGCCTTTCACTAGATACGAGGATGATCTTGAATCGAGATAATATAATCGTGTATCTCATTAACATAGTAGGATTGCAGGTTAATGACGTTGAAGATGGTAAATATAGTAAACGGTTGAAGGACGTTCTATGATACCTGGTTTTGCGATTCCACTGCGAGGTTTTAAAACAATTATTAAATTATCATTATAATATCATTTTCATGGAAGCGTGGAAACAGTTATTTGTAAAAGAAACGTGTTGATCCTTCGTCAATCATGACTCAATTTGACTTCTCCAGTAATCAAATTTAATCTAATAAGTTTTATATCATATGAAATAAATAAAAGATGTGATACTTGAAAAAAAAAAATTAATCTCGATAATCTTTATTATTCATTGTTTTTAAGATCTTCAAAGCGAAGAAATAATCGCGATTGAGATATAAAATTATAATCGATATAAATGAATAAATTCGAATATATGAAATTCTTTGAAAAATTAATCGAAAATCCTAATAGAAATTCTAACAAATAAATCACTACGGTCCTCGACCCCGTCCATCTCTCTCCACACACCAGACACCATTTCTCTCAGAGTTTTGAAAGTTCCATCCGTCGAAAGAGCAACATATCGCGTTTCACGCAAAACATTTAACCGTTCCATTAACTGTTTTAACACGTTTGAATTATAATGAAAAAAAAAAAGTCCACGCGCTAATATCTATAAAAAAAAACGACAAAAAAGGAGAGAAAAACTAATGAAAAATGTTTCAAAAGAAAAAAAGTAACTTTTCTCGCGAAAAATTTCAAAAAGAAAAAATCCAACGACTCCGCTACTTCTCTCTCTCTCTCTCTCTCCTTTTTTTTTTTTTTTAAATTCTCCAAATCACACTTTCCAAATCACAAATTAAAATCGCTCCGCATCGTGTCACGCCTCCACGTAAGACCCACCATATATCTCCGCAATCGAAAGTTCCATTACAGCTCCGCCGAACAAGCGTATCGCTCGAAGACAAAGCGTTTTGCTATACGACATCCGCGGCAAAACCGTATGGAAAGTCGACTGGGAGGAGAGAGCGACGTGATGCTGTTGCTATACACGTCTGTGCTCCAATTGCGATTTCTCGCTTACGCGTGCTAATTAACCCTAATTGTAACTAGCAGACGGGAGTAAGAAGAAGAAGAAGAAGAAGAGACGAGAAGAAGGAGGAGTGAAGACGAGTTTCACTCCCGTGTAAAGTGGCGGATCGGTCTCCTCCCTCCCTCCTCTCTCTTTCTCTCTTTCTCTCCGTCGATCTGACCGATTCGAGACCGAGATACCATGTACGATGTATCGTTCGTGATCGTAAGAGGGCACACGTGTATTATAAAGTACACGTGTCACGCATGCTTGAATTCTTTCAACATCGAAAGTTCCGCGTTTCGTGCGCGTATATATATATATATGCACTTAGAAACCGTTGTGTACAGGATACGACAATTACGGTTATGTCAAACTTGGTTTGTTTCGCTTGTTGATGGAGCATGGGCATCTGTAATTTGTTGCGTGATGCAGGATGATCGTAATTCTGGGGTATATTCTTGGAGTATCACTTTTTGGAAATTTTGAAGCTATTAATACGAGGGGATGAAAAGTTAATAACGATTATTATTAAGATAGCGGTGAGAGAAGTGAAATTTTGTTAATTGATAAAACTTTTGAACTTATCGAAATAATAATACGAGCAACTTTGATTTTACGTTTAATCTTCGATTATTGAAGCGTTATTAATTATTGTGTTTAGAAGTGATCTTTCAGAGAAACGTTTTCTAATTAATTATTGCCTTTTTCCTTTCCATTTTTTCTTTATTCGCGTAATAAATTTGTGGTATTTAAATAGGCTTACTTTCAAGAAGTTAACAAGGATAAAGAGGTAGTTTTAATTTGGATTATCATGTTTATAAATCTTGAAAATTATTTTAATTATATCATTTAATCATTTCTTTAAATCTAAAAAAATTGTAGCTATCCTATTATTATCTATTAATCGGTTTATCATTATTATCTTCACTTTTTCCTTATGTTATACCACCTATCTTCTGCATCGAAGTAATTTGATCGATATCCTATAACAGTACTTCTACTATCATCCACTATTACCTTACCACTTTACTGCCATTATAAATTAGAAATAAACTCGGGGCAATATTACAATATTTCTGGAGAATTGACTTATTATCGTAAATTATTAATTATACGAAAATGTAGATTTTAACAATCTTCTTCACACGATCTCTTGCGAGATTTTCTAGTTTTCAATTCTGGATTAATCAAATTTATATATATATATATTAAATTTTTCGATATTTTGAAAAATTTTGATGATAATAAAAGCTTGAACCGTAAATTTTACGTTTGTTAAATTTAAACGAGTTGTTTGTCTCTCGTTCAAAGTATTTTCGTTATCGAGACTTCCAACCTCTCAACGATTGCACAATAAGGTCCTGATCTCTCGTTCCCAATAAAGATTGACTTATCGTGAGGTTGTGTCACGACACGCCCAGTCAGTGACCTTGACGAATTTACAGCTTCTGGGTCCAGTTTCTCTCGAGGAACATGTGGTGACTAACGTTTCTGCGTGGCCAACAGGGTGACACTTTCCAAACAAAGAATATATATTCAGAGCCTTTCGATTATTTTCTTTGGCCCAATTTTTCTCTTCTCTTCTCTTCTTTAATTATTTTCATTTAAAATTTGCCTTCCATCAAGAATGAAATTTCATCTTCTTGTATATAAATATTTAAATAAACAGTAATCATTCTACGTCATTCTATGCATAAAAGCAACCGATCAACAATTATCAATTTCTAATTTTTCAAAACAATTAACAATTTTCTCGTAACAATACCACTCTTTGTTCCCCCATTCATGAATATTTTTCCACTTATTTTACAGTCTCACAGTCAGAACTTGATCCTTTGTAATTCAGCCTTGGTCTCGCTAATTATCGAAGAAGTAAGAAAAATAATCGAAGCTTACCATTCAACAGATTTATTCACGACCCCGAAAATGATTGACCCTTCGATCGTTAATTAAACGATGAAACGTTATCTCGCTTATTTAACGTTAAAGATTGTCGTAAATACTAGACATATTGTACAATTGTATAGGGGAAAAGTAGGATAAGATAAAAATAAAAATAACAAATTATATTTTCTTTTAAATTGACTTTTAAAAAAGATTGCAGAATCGATAGAGTTAAAAGTAAGATATAAAAATAAAAAGTATATTCGTCGTATCTATCTTTCACAGATATGAGAAACTAAAAAAAGAAAAATAGACAATACACATGCGATACGCATTCGCTTTAAAAAGCAATGAGTTAAGGTAATCAGCTTTCGTGACAAGCTTGCTCGATCGATTTCCTCGTATCGATTCCAACTTATGCCCAAATAGAAACACGCGCTAAAAGATTTCTCTCTATTTCAGAATTCGATCTATCGAAAATTGATTATTTATAGCCTTTTTTTCTCCCTCCCCTCCCCTCCCCTCCCCCTCTTCTTTTTTCTTATTTTTTAAACAGCGAGTCACTTCGCTTGTGTGTGTCACTTTCCGATAAAAAGGTATTTTTTTTTTTTTTTTATCCAGATCGCAAGGACAGATCGCGTTATTAAGAAATCTGCGTGTTGTACATGCGAAAGATCGTGACACTTTCTCTTGCACGCGATATCTCATTCATCGAAACGCCTCGACGATTGACGTTTTCTTAATCCAACCGGCCAAGAAGGACACAGGTTCTTTTTCTCTGGTAATTCGATTTCGTTAGAAACGCTTCGTTGCTTGAAATTTTCCATTAGATTATTCGCGATGAAATAGCGATAATTGGACACTTGGTTTCAATTCTTCGTTGTTTCCGTTTAATTTAAAATTTGTGATCGAACAAATGGAAAAAAGAGGTGACTTGTAGGAAATTTTTAACACAAAAAGATTGAAATTTAAAACAATTTCACGAAATTAATATTTCATCAAGACGAAACGAAACAATTGATAAATCGTATTTTCTAATTTTTAATTTTTAAATAATTTTAAACTTGGATCTGTTTCAATTATTTCTCTTATAGCATAATTAAAATAGATTATACTTTGGAAAGTGAATTGTCAAATTTTTCATGTTTTCAACTTAAAAGATATATCAAAGTTGAATTCGACAACTATTTAAAAAAAAAAAAAAAAAATAGAAAATTCATAAAAATAGATTTATCAAGTTTATTTCTGCTTCAGGAAATTTTCAAATATTCAATAATTCATCATTATCATTATTATAATACAACAGAAGACGAAGAAAAATAATTAAAGAAAATCCTTTGTCAGTCTCCCAAGGAGGTATTTTCATGTTTCCCACTTCTTTGAATGCCTCTCCCTGCATCCATCAACGGTTAAGATAACCACACTTCTTGGAACATGTTTTCCTCTAATCAATTTTTCTCTCTCTCAAATTTTTTCCAAACGGGTATTCCTTCCCAGGCAGGAGGAGAAAAAATTAATCAAGTGTCCATTAGTCGCGTGCTGTGTTAACACGTCGTCAGACAAAGCTGGCAAAAGCCTCTCCAAGCCCTGGAACTTAAGTTGGACAGCGTTGGGCTAGACGAAAGAGCATCGACGTGTTCTGGTGAGCTGGGCGATGGCCAGGTAGAGGGAGGTGCAAAAGGTGAAAAACAGTTTGCCATCAGCATAACCGGTTCCACGTATCCCGAGCCTGCGCGTCTCACTGTTTCTCCGCAGCGGCTGGATGACGACGATTCGGCCAGCAGAGGGGTCTCTTCCCGATCATAATCGATATCCATCCGCTACCGGTTACGATATCGTTAATGCGCTAGCTTTTACGACTCGTAGCCACTACTCGTAAAATCGATCGAATCCCAAAGTTTGTTTGCTTCACTTGAGATATTCGTGGTCCGTAGCCCGTAGTGGTGAAAAGAGATTGAATAGAATAATAATAATTTTGATAATTTTCCTTCACCCTGAGAGAAGTATCGTGCGATATATTGGCGAAGAGAATTTTCGAAATATCAAAAGGGAATTTTGATCAGAGTAGATTTCTTTAAATTTGTTTTTAGAATTGTCGTGTGGAATTTTATTGTATATTATTGTTGTTATCCTAAGAGGTTACCAACCTCGGCTTTATAGTTTATAATCTATACCGGAAACAGTTGAGAATGGTTGGTCAAAAGAACTTGAGATGTAAGTTTGGTACAATAGCTGGGGAGGAAAAAAACGAACTATACTTTTAGTTGCAGATTCACGGTATATAAGTTGTAGAGATGAAAGAAATTTTTATCAGAAAAGATATTTTCGTTTGTATATTAGTGTATATGTATCGATTTTGTCATATTTGATTCTTCAACTAAAGATTTTCCAATATTGTCGATATTATTCAATATTGTGATTTCTTTATCTTAAATGTGTTTTATTTGTATTTATAAAGATGTCGAGATTATAATTTGGGTCATATCTTTTTTTCTTTAAATGAAATATTGTTATGTTTCTTTAGTTTTATGAGTATATTAATAATAAATGAGTATATTAATAATATCAATTAATAATAAATGTAAATGTACAGAAATAGAAATAGAAATGCAAACACAAATATATGCATAAAGAAAAGTGACAGTACAAACTCAAAGAATACAAGAACAAAAAAAAATATCCCCCTTCATTTCTTCTCGATTATTCACCTTTTGTCATTCCAATCATACTTCATCGCTTACACCGAGAGTTTATAAATAAAAAGACGAATAAAAGCTAGCACGATTAAATGTGAAAGCTACCGCAACAAGTTCTTGATACCTTGACATGGTCGACTCGTTTCAGATAAGCTTTCCATCAACACTCTTTACTCCCCTTATCTGCAAACCAATTTGTTTTTCGCTTTTTGTATAAAATTATAAAATAATCAGACGGAAAATTTATTGCTATTCCATACACGAAAGGCCAAGGATAATAAAAATAAAAACCAGAATCATAATCGAATGGAATTCATATGTTAGAAATATAATCTCATCGTGACTAACGTATGACCTCTAATTCTTTATGTAATTCATGGTATATCGTTTTGGATGAACGATTTCACGTTCATAATAAAGCCTAATCTTAGTGGTCGTACAGGAAAAGATTTTCCTCGATGGACGAGCAATTATGTTGAAGATCATAGACATCAATGAGATGGGAGCAATAATAAAAGGAACTTTCGAACGTGTCTTCTTGTTTCTTTCTTATTTTACGACTTGTTAGAAGGAAGATCGTCGATTACGATCCTCCAGTTTCGCCGGTTGCATCAAACGTCGGAAAACGCTTCCGGTTATTATCGACTTCCTTCCACATGAAGAGATGCGACTGCTCATGAAAGATATTCCAAGAATTATTCCATAATTTTAATCTCGATTTTTTTTTAAGACTAAACCTTCTTTTACATTATAGATTTTCAATTGTATAATTCAAATTTATTAATGACTTAATTTCTTTTTTTTTTTTTTTTTTTTTTTTAGTTTAATTTTTTAAGCTTTAATATGTCTCGAAGCTTATCATCTCATTTGAAATTAGTTAATCTCTTAAAGTCATGTTTCCCTCTATTGAATATATTTTCTCTTTTGTTTCTTAGATACTTAGGTACTTATATAATCGTATATAATAATGAATTAAAAAAGGAATTTAATAATCATTCTAATAAGATAATATGATAATTTTACTCAATTTTCATATAATATAGTAATATAGAAATAGAAAAATACTTTTTTCTAACAATTATAAATAATTTTGTTTCAGACGCAGCATCGTTGTACATCCGCGTGAGTGGAGTTGGATCTACAAAAGCAGCGTGTCTCGATCGATACGCAGCTAGTCGATCAGTATGATGTTGCAGAACTGTAGCGGCGGTGGATCCAGGTGCGCTAGACGCGCTCTGATATTCGTGTTCGCCTGGGGCTTGGTAATGATCGCAGCTGTACAATTCCGTCACGTGGAGAACAATCTTAGAGAGACACCAACGGCTGAGGATTCCACTAACGAATTGCTGATCGACGATATCTACAGTCGACATGAAACACTGAATAATCATGGATCTTCGAGTCTTGGTCTATCCAGATACCTGTTGCAAAGATCCTCAGCAGACTCCAGTTTTTCGAATTCTGGTGGTTCAAGCCTTCTAACCACTTTGACCACTATATCCAACAATTCAACCAGAAATCCTTTAGATTTAGAGCCACTATTAGACAAAAGACCTGCGAAAACGGAGGAAGAATTAATTCAAGAAATAGAACAGAGATTACCTAGTCTCCCTTTATCTTACTGGAATAAAAATAGCAAATATTCTGGTAATCAGGGCAAGATTAAAGGCAATAATAGTTGTTCCAATTTAAAATATCCCTCTATCTATGATATAGAATTCAATAATGTTTATTGGCAAACAATGAGGACCAGTAATGGTACCTTTCAATTATTTGGTGCTTTTTATGATCATAGAAAGTTGTCTAGAATAGGCCCAGCAATTAGAATTGTTGGAATGATTGACAGAATTGAACCTATTGTAAAAACTCACTGTCAATTATGGTATGATGGGGAAAGAGAACCCAAGATTGTTGAAACTTTAGAATACAAATATATTTGGTATCCTAAATGGGGCAACTATAAACAGGGAATTTATCAGCCTTATGTAATTGCCTGCAAAATCCCACAAACTCATTGGTTGAAAGGACCCCCAGCCTCAGTTTCTATGGTAGAAAAGCCATGTGAAACTCCCAGCAATAATCTTAGAGTGATATACAATAAGCCTGAATATAAAAAAGATTTTGCTGTTTGTGTAAAAGGACTAGATTTTCTTCATGAAGATCTATCTGTCAGATTGGTTGAATGGATAGAGTTAATTACTCTATTAGGTGCAGACAAAATCTTCTTCTACCAGTTACAGGTTCATCCCAATGTGACCAAAATTTTGGATTATTATCAAAAGCTAGGTAAAGTTCATGTTACTCCATTAACTCTTCCTGGTGGACAACCTAATGTGCCTGCCTTTCAACATATGTATCTGACTAAAAAGACCAATCATAAGAGACAGAATGAACTGATTCCTTATAATGATTGTTTATATAAACATATGTATGAGTATGAATATATTGCTTTGTTGGATGTGGATGAAGTAATAATGCCAGTGAAAGATGGTACATGGCAGAATTTAATGAAAAGAGTATTGACAAAAGCATTCAAGATTAGAAATGAGACAAGAGCCTCATATAATGTGAGAAATGTATATTTCCTAGATGATTTGCTGCATTCTCATGGGTACTTCAAAAATATACCAAAGTAAGTATTAATATAAAGTATCTTCATACTTGGAAAAATATTTATGATGGAAACATTAGTAAGTAAAAGTTAAATTAATGAAAATTTTTTGAAACAAATTGTATTTAAATATTTTTACAATTTCTTCTGTCATTAAAAATTTTAGTAAATTTTAATGTAACTAAGCGTTTCTCTCTCTCTCTCTCTCTCGTTCTTTAATAAAATAACAAATATAAATTGTAATTTAGTAATGCTGTTTGTCAAATGCTGTTTCTAAAATGAAATGAAGTGAAACGAAACGGAACGAAATCGTAAACGATCTAATAACACCTTATAAATTTTCTAATAATTACTCTCTAAAATAAAGTGATTAATTATTAAAAGATACTGATAAGTTAAAAGAAGTATTTTATATTTGAAATTTAAAAAAGATGGAAGATATGAAAGTTTGAAAATTGAGAAAATTGAAAATTCTGTAATAAAAATTTTGTAATATTTGAGAATTTAAATTGATTTATAAATTCAAATTCTTAAAAAAGTTAAAAAATTTAAAGAACAAAGAATTTAAAAACTAAAGTGAATAATAGTTTGAGAATTCAAAAGTTTTGAAATTCGAAAATTTCAAAAATTTACAATTTAAAATTTTCAAAAAAAAAAAATTTCAGAACAAGTATAATTTTAAATTTCTCACTTAAAATTTTCTATATTTGCACAGGTATATGCACATGTTGCAGCATGTTTACCGCTCGAAGAACTTCACCAAACCTAATCAATACATCAAGTGCTTCCACAATCCGGAAAGGGTGGTAACCTTGCACAATCACTTTCCTTTAGCTTGTTTGGGCGCCGGATGCACCAGTTATCCTATAGAGACAGAAGATGCTCAACTTCAGCATTATCGGGCTGATTGCGTGAAATCGTTGAGAAAAACTTGCGTCGAGTATCGAGAAAACAGCGTGTTGGATACTACGATATGGCGATACAGAGATCAATTAATCGAAAGGGTCACCAGAACATTGGAAACTCTTGGTTTTTTTGGACCAAGCTAGCGCAAACAAGATAGAACGAGTCTCTGTGCTATTGACGACGAAGCTTGAAATCGTTTAGAATCATTTCCTTCGTTCGTCTCGTTTCCCTTTTCATTGAAGATTTTCAAAATGGTCCAATGCGTGAGAAGTTTGCTACTTGAATGGTCGTTGGAAAGCGTTTGCTTCGTGGATAGAGGATTTTTATAAAATTGAATATCTTTTTTTTCTTTCTACCAAGGGTCTATGCCAAAAATTTATTATAAAAATAATCTTTCTATAAAAGTATTATATATATTTTTTTTTATAATAATGATACTTTGCAGTTTCTTAAAAATTATACAACATATATTTTGATTTTACAACTAATGAAGTATAAATAAAGATCCTTGAATGGAAAGCGCGAAGCATTTATTCGTTGACCAATACATTCGAGAACGAAATGGCTGTGTAATCGGATGGAATATACGACAACGATTAGAATAAAGCGTAGAATAAGGATAGCGTTAACGATTTTTCAATTTGTGCCACTAGATGAAGAAACGTATTTGCGAATTGTAAATTGAATGCTGTCTTTGCTCAACGCCCTTCGAGATAATCGCGATATCGATCGGTTCTTGAGTTAATTATATTTTTTCAATACATTCGATATATCATAATATCGAATATCATCAAACGCATATAGAAGATATACCTGTACTCGAGCAATCGAAACAAATTCGTTTCAAACTAAACTAAAGGCACAAAGCAAAATATTTTATTTTGAGTGATCATGTTATCCATTCAAATAATTTAATTTTATCAAAAAATTAGTATTTGTATTACATTTATCTGTAATGTATTGTATATCATTAAATTATACTATTGACTTCTTTGGAAATGTTCGAATATTAAATTTGATTAATTCGAATATTTTAAACTGAAAAAACATGATCAAAAAGTATGAATATTTTTGATGAAAGTTAAATTAAAATTAAAATTATTAAAGATTCAGAAAAGAATCAGAAAAATTAATTATTTTTGATTATTGATAATTGTTGATTTTGATTTGAATACTTTTTAATAATTGAAATTTATTTTAACAAATTAAATTTTGAAAATTTTTCAAATGTATCAACTGAATTTGTATTAGCGAATATCTCGAAAAATGAGTCGAAAATATAATAAGAATTTGAAAGTTTTTAATTTATTTAAAAAATTTAAAAACTGAAAACAAATAATTATTTTAAAAAATCTTTTGTATTATACATCTCGAATTTCAAAAAAATGATGAAATGAATGATCAAAAGAAATGGAATATAATCAAAAGCGAAATCTAATAATAATCTGACTTTTTCTATTTATCACTTTCAATGAAATTCGATAGAAGATAGTGAACAAGTAATTATTTCTATTGTTTCTAAACGATTTGTGTGAAGCTTCTTTATGTTTTTAATTGTACCTTAATTTAGCCATTTATTGGTCCTGTATCGAATAATTCGAGTATTTTATATCGAATATAAGTAGACTCGTAAGAATAGAAATAGGTTAGAAAGAATGTTGTTACATTTTATTCTAAAAGAAAGAAAAAATAATGGATCAATAGAATGATACAGGATATTGTTTTTTGCTATCGATCATGTAACAGGAAAATGCATTTATCGATAGACATCGATGCTATTTAAACGAGTTGCACGACCGTACGACATTAGTATTAATTAGGTTATTATTCTATTTGAAGACTAGGATTTGCAGTATCCGTAGTTCGCGTACGTTTTATCTTTTTCTTTTTTTCCTTTCTCTTCATTTCCTCGCATTAAACGGAAAATCTCTGTAAAGAGAGATTCATTGTGATTTTTGTCAAACAATGACGGGAAGAAAGCTAATTATGGGCATAAATTGGAAATTAAATTAAAGTATTTGAAAAATAATATCGATTGTTAATTCGAAATCATTATTTTGAATTTTTTAATAGTTTTATAGGATTCTTTATATAAAACGTTTCAAAATAAGTCTTTTATATTTCTTATTTATTATATTTTTATTACAATTTTTCTAAATAGTCTCTTTATTTTATCATAAAAATATTAATTGAAACAAAATTGCTAAGTTTATAAAAAATAACTTTTTATAATATAATTTTTAAAAAGATAAAATTTTATGAATAAAAAAATAAAAAATAATACTTGTTTTGAAATATCTGTACGCAATACCGAATTGCCTGTAGAAAGCTTCATTTTTGATGCGCAACACAAAGAATGGTCTCGAATTCACGATTGATACTATAATTCGAGTTTAGTAAACTAATGATCGTAATTCTTGTTGAATAGCGTTTCTTGCGCGTTTCAATGAGATGTAACGAAAGCCCCTTGTTCCAGGGATATACGAACATACACAATGGATTGTGAAATAATATGTCGATTTTAAATTCAGTCACGTAAAAAGAAGACAACATAAAATAAATTGTCTGGTTAAAGGATTTTCGAAAAATTGCGTTTTACCATTTTCATTCTTTGTTACAATCGAATGTCATTTATTTTATGCAATCGAAGAGTGTTGGATCGATTGGTGTCGAAAGTAAGAAAAAATTAAAAAATTTTAAAACTTAAATTGATAAGCATCAATTAAAAGAATTTTTTAAATCATGTTTCATCGAATATCTTCACGAGTTTCACAAAAGAACAAAATGATACATAACCATGGAACAATCGAATGCTTTCTTCTCTCGTATGTTTGCTTTGTAACTCGAAACAAGCTATATAGGTTCATTTCCTCTTCTTTTTATATGGTGAACCTCGATCGCTTTCTATGCGATACGATCGTTTTCTTTCTTTTTCTTTTGTGCTATTAAATGAGAGCGCGATTGACGTTACACCATAAATTAATGCATAAATATTATTATTAATATTTCTATTCCTATTATTATTAATATAAATGTTTACATATATATATATACATATATACATATATATGTATATGTATATATATATAACAGATCCATTTAATATTTTCCAAGATATATATATTTATATTCATAATATACAAACATTTGAATATAATTATCTAAATCGACGTTAACCTATCCAAATTAATTTTTTATCACGCAATGCGATCACAATGATCAGACAAATGACAATTCTTTCATTTAATCTATTATTTTCACTCGGCTTTGTGGTATTTTTTATATTTTAATTAATAGGTATATCTGATTAGTCTGGTGATTTGGGTCGTTTTGGTGATTTTTATCTTTTTAATATGGCGAAATCGTGTGTCAAAGTGCCTAAAATCATCGATTACGAATATAATCTATGTGATCTACAGCTCAGTCTTGACGATCGACCTCTCGTTTTTTATGTAAATACACAGAGGAGTCGATTGGGATAATAATAAGCTATTACCAGATATACACGTATTTTTTATTTTTCGCACTTTTTTAAATGAACTTTAAACTAATAAAGAAGAAAGACAAGGTTAGATAAATAATTTCATAAACAAGTGATTAGATTGATTTAATTTTATTTTCTTATATATTATTTCCTTATAATTATTATTAATATTTTTAATTCAGCAATATAGATACAATAATTAGAAAAAAATAATTCAAATAATCAAATATTCTCTAATATTTATAAAAAAAATTTTTGAACATTTCTAATTATGTTTAAAAAAGTTTACTTATTAATATTGATAAAATACTTATAACGTTGATATTAAATTATAAATCATATATAACATCAATGAATTATACAAATAATAAATTATTAATGAAATATTAAAAATTATAATATTTAAATATTTTATTTAAATATTATTTTAATATTAAATTTAATAATGTATTTCACAAATACTTTAATAGAAATTTCATTAAAAAAAGAAATATTCAGATATCGGAGCTGTTTCTAAATGTATTAGACAAGGAGATTAAATATTTGAAAAAGGATGGAGATAGAATAAAAGTATTAGCATCAGCGCCATCTTCAGTGTGCCGCAAATGAAACTCGTAAAAGACAAGGAAAACAAATTATAGAAAAGGATGAAAATAGAGTATAATTGATCAGTGGCGCCATCTCTGGAGCATAAAACGTATCAATTGTAAACAGGATAAAGTAGAGAAGGAATTGAATATCAGCGCCATCTCTCAGTAGTTTTTAAAAATAGATATCTTTAGCATTCAAAAGATGGCACAAGCAATCAATTCTTATCTCTATCTTTATTTTTTTCTTATTATTTGTTTTCTTTGTTTATTTTCATATTTATTTTACGGCAAGATTAGATAAATAATTCCATAAATAAGTGACTAGATTCATTTAATTTTGTTTTCTTATATATTATTTCCTTATATATAATTGCCATTAATATTTAATTCAACAATATAGATATAATGATTAGAAAATAAAATTCAAGTAATCAAATATTCTCTCAAATATTTATAAAAAGAATTTTTGAACATTTCTAATTATGTTTAAAAAAGTTTACTTATTATTTTAAGTTTACTTATTAATATTGATAAAATACTTATAACGTTGATATTAAATTATAAATCATATATAACATCAATGAATTATACAAATAATAAATTATTAATGAAATATTAAAAATTATAATATTTAAATATTTTATTTAAATATTATTTTAATATTAAATTTAATAATGTATTTCACAAATACTTTAATAGAAATTTCATTAAAAAAAGAAATATTCAGATATCGGAGCTGTTTCTAAATGTATTAGACAAGGAGATTAAATATTTGAAAAAGGATGGAGATAGAATAAAAGTATTAGCATCAGCGCCATCTTCAGTGTGCCGCAAATGAAACTCGTAAAAGACAAGGAAAACAAATTATAGAAAAGGATGAAAATAGAGTATAATTGATCAGTGGCGCCATCTCTGGAGCATAAAACGTATCAATTGTAAACAGGATAAAGTAGAGAAGGAATTGAATATCAGCGCCATCTCTCAGTAGTTTTTAAAAATAGATATCTTTAGCATTCAAAAGATGGCACAAGCAATCAATTCTTATCTCTATCTTTATTTTTTTCTTATTATTTGTTTTCTTTGTTTATTTTCATATTTATTTTACGGCAAGATTAGATAAATAATTCCATAAATAAGTGACTAGATTCATTTAATTTTGTTTTCTTATATATTATTTCCTTATATATAATTGCCATTAATATTTAATTCAACAATATAGATATAATGATTAGAAAATAAAATTCAAGTAATCAAATATTCTCTCAAATATTTATAAAAAGAATTTTTGAACATTTCTAATTATGTTTAAAAAAGTTTACTTATTATTTTAAGTTTACTTATTAATATTGATAAAATACTTATAACGTTGATATTAAATTATAAATCATATATAACATCAATGAATTATACAAATAATAAATTATTAATGAAATATTAAAAATTATAATATTTAAATATTTTATTTAAATATTATTTTAATATTAAATTTAATAATGTATTTCACAAATACTTTAATAGAAATTTCATTAAAAAAAGAAATATTCAGATATCGGAGCTGTTTCTAAATGTATTAGACAAGGAGATTAAATATTTGAAAAAGGATGGAGATAGAATAAAAGTATTAGCATCAGCGCCATCTTCAGTGTGCCGCAAATGAAACTCGTAAAAGACAAGGAAAACAAATTATAGAAAAGGATGGAAATAGAGTATAATTGATCAGTGGCGCCATCTCTGGAGCATAAAACGTATCAATTGTAAACAGGATAAAGTAGAGAAGGAATTGAGTATCATCGCCATCTCTTAGTAGTTTTTAAAAATAGATATATTTAGCATTCAAAAGATGGCACTAGCAATCAATTCTTATCTCTATCTTTATTTTTCTCTTATTATTTGTTCTCTTTGTTTATTTTCATGTTTATTTTACGGCACTCTGGAGATGGCGCTGATTTCCAAATTTTTATCCTATTTCTGTCCTTTTTTTTATTATTTGCTGTTCTTGTTTATATTATTTTATTGAAATCTTTGCAGATGACTATTGATCCACAGTTTTCCTCGTATTAAGAGTTAATAATATATATATAATTTTTCATGGATATTTCTTTAGAAAATATTCATTATTATCTTGAAAATGATACAAAAATTGTTTCTTGAAAAACGATATCAAGTTAAGAATTATGCAGTACTTATAACCCAGTTTAAATTAAGCAAAATTTTTTTTAATCATTTAGACTTTAGATCTTATCATTTTATTTGTATCTGTCGTGGAATTTTGTGAGATTATCGTGGAATATCAGAAGATATCATGGCATGTATATAAAAATACAGATTTCTTAATTTAAAGATAAAAATCTCAATTTTTTTACTTCGTTCTTTTTAAAAAAAAAATGACCGTGTTAATTTTTTTTATTTTTTATTTTTTCAGATAATTATCTAATCATACATTTATAAAATGTCTTCCTGAACATTTAAATCCAATTCAAATTATTGTCGAATAACTTTTATATTACAATTCTTGGATCGTCAGGCTGACTTCTTCCGGTAATCAGTCGAATATCCTGGTCGATTGATAAATTTGTTGAGTATTTAATCAGAATTTGAATTCTGTAAGTAAAACTTGAAAAAGATTGCAGGTATCATGTTATATTATATTTATATAAATTTTTATTCATTTTTTTATATACAATATTAAATTATTTGAATCATATACAAGAATTATTTTAGAATTATTTTAGAAAGTTAAAATCATAAAAATTTAGTTCAATTTTTATATAAATAAATTAAATTTTTGTTTCGCCCTCAATATTTCGCCTTTTTACATTTCGGTTGATAACATTGTTGGTGAAAGTATACAATTTGTTCCACGATAACGTGGCGTTAGAATTATGTTGTTCTATTATGGTTACCTACCTCGAATCCTAGATAAAATGAGCGAAGTCTCGATGCGCTTGGCAAGATTATATTACGATACACTTCGTTTCACAGATGGTCTACTTTTGAGAGCGGTAACTAGTGTCTAATTTACATATTTAGGCTGCCTAAAATCTTTTCAAAAATGATCATAATCTTAAAAATTTTTGAAAAGAGCAAGCAATTTTAATTTAATTTTGTAATTTA
Organism: Apis florea; assembly: GCF_048593485.1. Classification (NCBI taxonomy): domain Eukaryota; kingdom Metazoa; phylum Arthropoda; class Insecta; order Hymenoptera; family Apidae; genus Apis; species Apis florea. The sequence goes on along the minus strand of NW_028256542.1, from coordinate 1,676,633 downwards.
CAGTTATAATGTTTTAACTACCTCAGATAATAATTTTCGACACAGATTTATTTATATAGAGAAAATAAAAAATAATAATCTTTAAAAGATTATTAATATTCTAAGTAAAGATAATTTTTTAACAATTTTGAGGTAAAAACAAATGTATTTTTCGTAAATTGTTTGGCTTTGTTCACTGACAAACAACATACCTTTTTAGGTTGTGCAACCTTTAATGGATGGATTGCATGCCACCAACAATTGGTGCTTTCTTTTGATTCGCATTCTTCAAAGAATAATTTCTCATGATGTTCGCTTCGTGGACCTTTAACATTCATTTCATTGCACGAAAATAGATGTTTGCTTACTATGAAGAAACTCGAAACAAGATAAAGGTAAACAGGTATATATTTCTTAGAAAGAATGTCAAACTTCGAACAGCAATTAACATCATTTTATTAGCGAAAGTGTTCTAAAGAGCAAATTTATGATGTTAATTTTCCAATTTTATATTAAAGTCAAAATAGAAATTTTGAGAATTTCTTTAAAACATTTTTCTATTTCATGTTAAAATAATTATCAGATGAAATTTTTATCCTAATAAATAAGAAATAATAGTTTTTTTAGTTAGTGATCTAGTTAATTTAGTAAACGAAATTTAATTACTTTGATTCAATACTTGACTTCAATCTCATTATATAATCAGTTTTTCAGCACTCTTAAGAAACACTGAATAATTACATTCGAATCTATCGTCGTATCACATTAAATGATTATAAATTCTATTACATATTAAATTTTATTTACATTATATCATTTTTTTACAGGTTCATCAAATTCAAAGAGATTGTTATAATTCAGAAAACGATACTTAACGCGGGTGAAACTGTCTGAAGCGTTCATTCTTCGACAGGCCATTGTTCTATTTATCGGTATACAAGTACGATCTTGCAATTTCCTGTGAGCGAATCTCGTCTCATGATTGTTTTTCTACATGATATAGCAGGATTGGTTTTGAAATCAGATTTAAAAATCCTGGAAACATTGTTGAGGCGAGTATTTCGTTTAAATTTCGCGTAAATAATCAAATACAAATAAAGAAAATTTAATATTGGATATTTATAAAAATGGATCGAAAAATATAAAATATTTTACATTTCATTTGCAATTTTGATAAAATTTGTTCATAATAATTACTTGCAAGAAATTACACATAACAAATTATGATAATTAAAATATCAAAAGTAATCATAGGCATAATTCATTCTGTTGAATTGGAACATTGTATTTATAATAAAATAATTATTTTTTTAAATATTCCATCAAACATCTATTGTTCACAGCAAGTACCGCTAGATTCAACGTAGCACATTTACTATGTGTGTATCTATAGTTACTAGTAGTAAATACCAACCAGTTGGATGTTACTATTTTACGATTATGAACTACATCGACTAGTCGGTCAATTGATAAATTTATTGTTTTCGATGCTTAATCACCGTAACATGACATTTTGGATTTTAAATGAAAATAAAAATGAAAATATTTTATCATTATTATACAATTTGAAAATAGTTAATATTTTTATTTACAATTTTATTGAACAAATATAAATATATATTTTTCAAATTTCTTAAATAATTTTAATTCGTATTTTAAAGGAATATGTATTAATTTAAAGAAAATTCATTTAAAGAAATAACAAGAGAGCAATTAAATAAAATATGTACGTCGTTATTTATATCTGTATTTTAATCTTTGAACTTATTCTGGGAAAAATCTGGACTACTTCAAAATTAGATCTTATCTACAAGAGAATTTCATCATACATTTCATTATTTAGTTGATTAAAAAGTGAAGAAATGAATAAATTTAATAAATAGCGAAATAAAAGGTGAATGTGGCATCTCGAGCATTCCCCGCTTCAAGGAAATCGTCGAAAGTATAACAGTAGGTTTCTCAGACCGCGTCTAAGCATCTCTCCTCCTGGATGAAGAAGATTAGTTGGCGTGCTGTTCCTCGAGTGTTTCATTGCGAGTTCCGACAAACAATCTCGGGGTCACTGAGTTTCAGTAGAACAGTGAACACGGGTCATCAAATGTAGTATATACCATGGTAAGAAGGAGTAGGTTTCCTTTTTAGATACCTCGTGGAGGGAATCGATGGATCAGTATTCGTTTGATTCTCCTGACGAAACAACAAGAACTTCGGCTCCTATCTTTGGAGAAAAACGGATATTGTGCGATCTCAGTTGATAAAAGTTACTTGGTGAATCAAGTTTCAATTGTATTAAAGAAAATAATATTTCTATGTTTGAGACAAAAGATAGTGAAGTTTAAATATTTTAAAATATTTTGTGAGATATGAATATTTTTCAAATTTATGAAAAAGATTGATCATTAATGGATTTATATGATGGAAATATAAAAATTGAAAATTTACCTCAAATGAATTTTAAATAAAATTTGAAGAAGAATACTTGAATAAAAGAAAAAAAATTTTAAAGTAGAATTTAAAAAGATTTTATTTTGTATGATAAAAGAAGACCAAGAAATTAATCTTTATCAAGTGATTTTCCATGTTTGATGAATTTTAAAAATATATCTTTCAATTGGATTGGCAATATGTAACAGATAATGCATTCACGAATGAAACACTATTCTTCGGCACCGGAACTCAAAAATCATAACATGTTGAATGAATTCAGAATTCTTAGCTGACAGTTCATTTTCGTGAAAACATATACTCGATGAATCGTAAAAGAGTCATCCTCGTGTTCATTTTTCATGGCTTCGATAAGTCATGGATAATACATCATCGAAGAATCTTTCTCATCTTTCTTTCCCTTGTGATACTCGTAACACCTTGTTACGAAAGTCGTGGTATGTTGCAAAACTAATATCATACAATATTCATATTTATTTTTATTTGAAATAATAAATTTTAAAATATATTTGTAAAAAAAGAGTTAAATTATCATTTAAATTAAATTTAAATAGGTCGTAACGAATTACTTAATACAATTTTTTGCAATAAAAATTTATCTATAGAAAAAATGGAAAATATAATAATTAATAAATTGTAAAATAAGATAGCGGTTGTCTTAGCAGTTCTGTCCTAATAATTGATAAGTGAGTTTTCCAATGATTGTAATAATTGAAGTCACTGTAGACATAAGTATGTCTCATTCTTAAAGATCGTGAAGCAGTAAGCGTGAAAGAAAAGAACAGAACAATTGAAAAAATATATTTTCGTTCGATTTCGAATTAAAAAATAGCTCGAGAAAAAAGGGATGACTTGTTAGAAATTCTAATTATTATTATCAATAATTAGAATAAGTGATTTTTTTAAAAAAATAAATTAATATTTTTTTAATTTATTATATATGTATTTTATTATGTAAATTTTTAAAATATAAAATTTATAAAAATCATATAAAAATTATAACAACAAAGTATAAAATTAAATATAAAATAAGATATATTAAAAGAAATTAGGATAATTTTAGAGAGAAAACTAACTTAGTCGTAGTTTGTAATGACCATAAATTATGCATGTTTTATGCAATGAAAAGTTTATTTTGAAGAGAAGATAATTTCAAAAATGTGCAAATAAATTTTTATGTAAAACAAGTTATTTAAATGATTTGATATAGTTAAATTGTTATCATTACGATTATTATGATTTGTTTAATAATAATTCAATAATTTTTAATATTATTGTTTTCATCTTATTAGAATTTTTAATTTATTATTAAATATTTTTATTATAGCCAGGAATACTCCAAATACTCAGAAATTAATTAGAAATAGAGAAATATATAAGTTATATGAAAATAAACCATCATCCAATTATATAGAAAACAATTGGGAAAAAAAAACTCTTCAATTTGAACAAAATGATGAGAGATGGGATTCAATATCTATGCAAAAGGAAAATACTTATATACATGAATTTCCATCTATTAATTTTACATACAATAATACAAGAGATAATCGAATATTGTATGTTTGTGTTTTTTAATATCTTTTACATTTTTCATTTATTTTATTATTTAAACAAATAATTTATTGGCAATATTTATTTTAATAACATTACTTAATTAAAATATATTATTTTTAATTCTAAATCTTTTATTTTATAAGAAAAATATATAATTTTTAATTGTTTATAAAATTTATATTATTTTAGAATGTATAATAAACAAAGTTTAACACATAAAAGATTTAAAAGAGGTGTTATACATTTATATAACATGGTAGTATGCGCCACTGGATGTAATCCTTTAGCTTATAAAGGATATGGATGTTATTGCGGTTTTTTGGGTTCCGGATATGTAATAGATGGAATAGATAGGTAAACTTTATGCATATATTTACGAAATATATATTTTTTATTTTTAATAAAGTTCATAAAAATAAGTCTCATAATTTAAATATTTTAATAATTTTTTTTAGATGTTGTAAAATGCACGATTGGTGCTATGATGCTACAGAATGTCCAGTATTTTCAGGATACTTTATACCATATTATTGGAGATGTTATCGTGGTCACAAACCAGTATGCGGTTAGCTTCATTGAATGCGTTATTTTATTATTATATATATAATTATAATTATATCTATTTTAAACAATATTTTTCTTTGTATTAAAGCTGTTGAACATGGAAATTGGGGAGGCTCTGGATCATGTGCTCAACGATTGTGTGAATGTGATCGTTCATTCGCCGAGTGTTTAAAACGTTATCCTTGTCCAACAACTAAAGCTGTATGCACTTCTTCACCTTGGAGACTCGTACAAAATCTTTTTATGATTATGTAATTATTGGCATAATTATGAAACGGTACTTAATTATTATTAACATAGTGTTCATACCAAAGATAAGAAACATATTTCAGTAAGTACTGTAACATTTATTATGACAAAATGTACAAATATTTTTATGAAATTATAAAATCAACAAAATAATATATATCGAAATAGTTTCTTAATTTTCATTTTTATTATTTTTCAAAGAACTAAGCATTCAATAAGAATAATATTAGAAAATATAGTAATTTCTTCATATCATTAAATAATATTATTCATTCTTTATTTTGTAATAAAATCTTATTTACAATAGACATATTATTTTTATTTCTTTTTTTTAATTATTTACAACATATTTATACTTCCAGTTAAATGGACAGTTCTGTTTTTATATTTTTTTGAAATATCTTGTTCGATCTATAAACAAAATAAGAAAAATAGTACATTAATAATATAATAATAAGATATTCATATGCAATGAATATTATTTCAAATACCTCTGTTTGAAGTTCCTTTGTTTTTTGTATAAGAAGTTGAAGATAAGGTCTAATAGAATTAATATCTTCACCAGAATTTTCTCGTTTCTCTTTTACATTTTTTTGTAAAATTATCATTTTTTCAACTAAGCTTAATTTTTGTTTCAATGATGAAGTTAAAACATCTACATATCTATAAAAACAAATTTCTGTAAAAATACTATATAAATATAATATAATATTTATTTATTTACCTTATAGAATGTTTAATATTATGTAAATGTTGAACTTTAGTATCCAAAATTTCAGATAAAACAACTTGAACATTATCTAACATATTTTGAGTATTTTCCAATGTAGAATACTGAACAATAGAAGATGAATCTTGTAGTTGACTAAAGCTTAAAAAATTTACACTATCATCCCCTTTAAACTCATATAAACGTACTTTAAGAAATGCTTCCAACTATAAAAAAAAAAAAAAATAATGATTTAGAAAATAGTATCAAAATATAATTTAATCAGAAAAATTTAATTATTAATCAGAAAAAATATAAAATTTATGTACCTCAAATAACTGATTAATAAAATCATTTCTAGTTGATGGATTGTCAAGAACAGTATATGCTTTACTACCAGTAGCAATTCCACCTTCATGACCAGCTGCTTCTACAACTATACCAGATTCTTCTAAAGAAATATTATAATCTATATTTTCATCTTCTATAGTCTCATCTGTATTTTCATCACCCCAATCAATTTCACCTCCAACTTCTAACATTATATCTTCAAAATTTATGCCATTGTTTATATCAATTTTTCCAAAATCAATTCCCTGAATTTATGAAAATATTAGGAAAAAATTTATAATTATTCATATATTTTATAATGTTATTAATGTTACATACAATGTTATCAATATCTTCAATTTTCTTATTTTCTAAATCATCATTATTTAAACTTATATTTAAAGGTGGTTCATTAACTGATAGTGGAGCTTCTCCATAAATCCATTCATATGTTGTAGTATTTCCTTTATCTAATTAATTTATAATATGTAATATGTATAACAATATATATATGTATATATATGTATAAATATATTTCTTTAAATAATTTAACATACCAATTATATATTTTACCATAGGAACACAACCACCATCATGCTGTCTACCAAGAGTATAATTAACAAAAGCACAATAAAATTCTACAACTTTCTCTAATGATTTTATTTTTTTGGCAATTTTTTCATAAATTTCTGGAAGTTCTTTTACTTTTTCAGTTAATTCTTGCTTTATTTGTTCTCCAGGAATACCTAATTGCTTACAAAGTAAATTAAATTCTGATCTAGCAATATTTTCTGATTTTTTATAGTCAGCTTCTTTTTTTTCTAATTCCTATTAAAAAATTTTTTATTTATAAAAATGTAATAATAAATAATATACAAATAATAATAAGTACTTACAACTTGTATTTGTTCTAGTTTTTGAATTTGTTTTTTAGTACTTGGAATTTCATAATTAACATTTCTTATAAGTATTTGTGCAATTTCTGCAAGATATATATTATCTTTTTCATATAAACGTAATATTTCTTGCCAATCTTTCATTCTTTGTGAACCATATCTGCCAAATACATTTTTTGTATCAGCTTCAGTTTCTTTTAAAATTTCTATTATTTTCAAGCAATGAAAATAATTTATATCTAAAAAAATATAAATTAAATTATAAATTGTTAAATTATAAATATAATAAAATAATAATTAAACATACATGAACCAGATAATAATTTTGCAATGCCTTCATGAATAGGCATATCTTGTATTGCATTATTAATTTTTTCTCTGATAGGTAAAATCATTACATGCCAATCTTTAGTGCAATGCCTTCTATTAATTAACCATTCTAATAATTTTCCACTATTAATATCAATAGGAATATCTTGTTCCTGGAAAAATATAATATTAATTAAAATATAAATTGTGTAAATTAAAAATATACGTACGTAAATATAACATTTTTATTAGCATTAAATAAATACAATATTCAATAAAATAAAAGACTTTTGATAATTTATAAAAATAAATATAAAACTTAGATATAAAAAAATTAAAAAATTTACCTCCATGATGTGAAACTTTATACAATTTTGATAAAATTTATTTATATCTTTTCTTTGACAGGTTATAACAGCTGTTGTTTCTTATTTGTATTTTTACTATCACCATTAAAATTGAATATATAGATAAATTGCTCTACTGGCAATCTCAAGAATACTTACATTACGTATTTCCGTAAAAACAAAATTTAAATCAATTATATTATTATATAAAAATATATATATGTTATATATTTTAGTAATTAATTAATATTAATAATACTAATAATGATTAATATTAGTAATAATGTTAATATTTTAAATAACAAAACAAATTTTTGTAAATTCTGTTTTTTAATTTTTTTGTGACGTGTATTGAAAATATCGTTTTCATTATTGGATAAATATTTTTCATCATATTAATATGTCAATATTTATAAATAGTAGTCAGTATAGAAAAAATTAATATCATGTATGATGTAGATATTTATTTATTGTTAATTTTATGCGTAATGATTAATTTTTTCTAAAAAAAAATATCCAATAAAAAATTTCATATATTATTTTATTTAAAATATTTATAAAAGAGAATGCATTATATAAATTTTTATGGTTCTATAAAAAAAAATACATGAAATTAGAAAATTATATTTCTAAAAATGTTTAATATTATTATACATATTTTTTTAATTATAGAAAATGCAAATTTCAAATATTTTTATTTTTTAATCAATATACATTAAGTAAAATATTTATATACGTACATAAATACAATATATTAAATATATGTGTAACAATTATATTAATATTTAAGTATCAATCAAAAATAAGATGGGAAAAGTAATTATAGAAAGTAACACATATATACGCGCAAATATTCTAATTTATTATTACAGTAAGAAAAATGTCTCTCATGGCAATGTTACACTGTCAATGCCAAAATACAGTTATAACATAAAGATTTACTATTAGAAGATAGTTTAATTATTTCCACATTTCTTATTAATGTTTATATTAGAGCAAGTACTTATTAAAAAGTTCTAACTTTTATAACTTAATATTCAAATTATTCACACATAAACGCGCATACACAACATTCTCATAATTTAGTAAACTGCAAGTTTCTGCTGCTACATTATTCCATTTGTTTGAAATTGTATTTCCAAGTCCAAAATAAACATAGATATAATACACAACTGGCCCAGTTTAACATGGCACCATAATTGGTGGAACTTGTGAAATATTAAGTATGATGATGTCTCACGTTCACTTGATGGATAAATTGTTTAATTTGCGAACAAAAAAGTATTATTATTCGCAAATACACTAATAAACATATTAACGTTTTCTCTCTGTGAAAAAGGTCCTTAAGATATACACCTGCCCCACAGATATAACTAAGATTGTAATAGTTTCCATAACGGACCATAAGAGTACACGAGTGTTCAAATCTTCTGCACGTTTACGACCTTGTGCTTCTCTTAATCGATGATGTGTTTGATAATCTAAAATGCTATTTAGATTCTTGTGTACTGTTTGAGCAGAAGATTCCATCTAGAAATATTAGTATAATATTTATTAATATTTTAAATTTATTTAATTATATTAAAAAATATAAAAATAATTTATATTACCTGAGTCATAACAGTTACATGTTCTCCAAGTGATGATTGATCACCTACTCTAAAATCCATATAAACAAGTTTATGTGAAAAGGTTGAAAATTCATTGCTAAAACAAGCTTTATATGCTCCTGTCATAGATGCTATAAATTGATGTGAATCAAATTGCGTTTTTATTTGTTTATAAATAATCTCTTTATTTGGTGCTTCCAAAATTACATCTACATCATATTGTCCACCTGTCACAACCTAAAAAAACATTCATTTTTAGAAAAATATATTTAATTTTTTTAAACATATTGATTTTCAATAATAAATTAATGACAATTATAAATATCGTTATTATATTAAACTAAATTAATTTCTCATATATTTATAATTGTGCTATTATATATATATAAAAAAATTTCATTTAATAAAATTATATTAATATATACCTGAAATTCAAATAATGCGGTCGCATTTTTTTCAATATCCTGATAAAAACATTGTTTCGCATTGTCAGGTAGTTCAAAGGATAGCTCGACACCACCAGTACGTAATATCGTACCCAATAGCGAAATAAATAGCAAGCAAATCGACCAGTAGTCCATTCTTCGTTAAATTCCTATTTCTTGCAGCTTATTCACATTTAAGTTTGAGAAAGTTTGCAAAACACAATATTTAATTAATTGATCAAAATCGCCGCTAATATTATAACCAAACAAGCTATTTTAACGTGGCCGGATACTGTTCATGTTAATACGACAGAAGCGCCACTAAAACGGAATTGACTGCGACGACGTCAGATTTTAAAGAATGTTTTTACATTGAATATGTTTTAAAAAATTCAAAATAAATTTATTAAATAAAAAAAGAGATATACAAAAATATATACAAGAATATGAAAATCTTTATAATATAAAATGTTTTTTAAATATCATTATATTAGTAATACAAATTGAATAAAAAATTAAATTATAGAAAAAAATATAACTATAATAAGTACAATAACAATTTTCTTTTTAAAAAAGCAGAAAGCAAGAATGTTACTTTTTAGTTATTGATATATTTATTATTGATATACAAAATATAATTTTGAAGGTGTAAAAAAGATATGATTAACATATAACTTTGATATAATTTATGTATTAGTATAGTATTTATAAATTATACTTTAACTATCGATAACTATATGAATTTAAAGAATATGAATAAGTTAAAGAAATTTTAAATAATTTCCACTGTATGTATTGCATAATTCTAAAAACCAGAATTTGTTTTAGATTTAGAATTTGTTCAATTTTTCAATACTTTTTTATTAAAATAAATGAATGGAATAAGAAATAAATATCTTATTGATGAATCGAATAAATTTCTTGAAATATAATAACTATTATTAAACTATTTCATATTCATTAAAAATTAAGAAATTTAAAAATATAAAATAAAATTAAAAAATTAATATATAAATAGAATTTAATATAAAATTTTATTTTATTAAAAAAATATTTAATTTTTGTATTAAAAAGTTAAATTTTAATTTTTATATATTAATTTTATTCACATATTATAATATAGAATGATTTGCAATTTTTTAAAACAATCAGATAAAAAAGATTGCAAACAAATATATGGATATTTACGTATAAAACTGTTGCGTGAGGCGCCTTAAAGTCCCGCGTTCTATTCTAATACAGTTGCCTTTCGTCTGTCATGTTATATACTTTATTCATGAAAGTGTGTTGCAGAACAAACCCCACATCGAAGAAGGGTAACCAAAAAAGAGGGAGTGCAATATAAAGATCCTTTTCTTTGTAAAAGGAAACCAAGCATGAAAGGACATGGAAAATTATACATCACCCTAAAAATCATTTCAAGCAAGTACAGTAGACCATAAAATTACATCATTAAAATATATTTTTCTATAAAAAAAATGTACAAAAAGATTATCTACATATCAGAGGAAAAAGAATTGATTATCACTGTATTGTTTATTCATACATTATTTTTATATAAGTTGTAAATATGTAAATATTAAATATGTTTTTTTAAATGTGATTGTAAAAGTTATGCAGATTTGATATTTTTGAGACAGAAAAATAAAATCGCGATTACGTAGATCGCATTAAATAAAGTAAATTGTATATGTATATGTGTAATGCAATACTTATCTACTGTATACTTACTGTGCATATTCGCGTAATACTATATATATATATATATATAATAAATAGTATTAATATATATATATATATTGTATCATATAATCTCTTCTCATCTACTGGCATGATAATAACCATTATGAATTTTTTGATAATTCCATATTGCGTGATCATATGATCTTTGACAATATCTGTAACAGTTTTAAATTTAACATATTATTATTTGGATCAAAAATCGATATAAGTTTTAAATTATAATAAATTTTAAATGTAATAAATATTGAAACTTTGAAAAAATTACATTGAACTAATTATAAATTTTAAATAAAATGAATATTTATTATTAAGATAAATATTTATTTTTAAAAAGTTTCTAGTTATTAAAAATTAATCAGAGTGATTAATATATCGATATAATATAATATAATAGATTATATTACATCGATATATATAATATAATATAATATCGGTATAATATAATCTATATTATATTATATATATATTATCTATATATATATATATATATATATATATATATATATATATATATATAATCTATATTATATTATATCGATATATATAATATAATATAATAATAATTCCATATTTATTATATACGATATTATAATATAATTTTACAAAGAACTATGATATAATTTTGTACATTTATATTATGTTTAATTGAATTTCTCAATAATACATTTTTAATAGTTTAATAGTTTAATAGTTTTAATTTATACTATTTATTTATAATAGTGAAAAAGCAAAATTTTTATATAAAAACTTAAAGTACCTGTTCTATGTCGTATACACGGTTCATGAACATCTAATGATTACGTTCCGTTTGAAATTGTGTACATATGTACCTACATACATTATCTATCAAAAGTTTCAGCATACAAAAAAATATATTTTTGAATATGATATAAAAGCGAAAAGTATTTTAAGAAATTTAAAAAATACAGAATAATAAAAGATTATAAAATGCATAAAAAATTAAAGTATTAATTCTAAGAAAGAAAGAAATTTAAGAATTCTTTAGTAATAAGCATATTCAACTTTTGAATGTAGTGTATATAAGTACACGTGTATTCGTTTATATATGAAGAGCAGGTTCGAAATACGACAACACAAGGGGTTTCTCTACTACGATTAACTTTGTTGGAGTGGGGGAAGAGCACACGATCGCATCAAGCTCGCACCATGAGTTTTCGAACGACAACGGTAGGAGGCAGATCTCTTGTATACGTTTCTCGTTTCTTGTTAATATTATTTTTATCCAACAATTTTTCTTTTTTCTTTAGTAATAAGAAGAAATTTATATGTGAAAAATATAATATCTTTATTGTGTAGAAATGCGTGTGAAATGAAAAACATTTTCTATCGTGTTCAAAACAGAAGATGATTTGATGTAACATAGGTACATATATACAAAGGTCGGTGACTTGAAAAATCTTTGGACTGCTGTCTATAAAGTAAGTACTTCCAGATGAATATATATATAATTTTTATTAGAAATTTTATCTTTTTAAAACTATCGAAATATTAAAAAAATTAAATTACTATTTTCAAAAAGTATAAATATAATCATCGAAAAGTGCAATGATTTTTAGTTTTTATTAATAGAAATATATAGTTCTTTTTTATATTTTTATGTATAAAAATTATGTAAAAAATATTGAAAAAGTTGGTTACTTTCATGAGTGTCTTTTGTAGTATCTTTTTGATTTTATGTATTGTTTTAGCCGAAATTGAATTTGTAGTATATAAAAACACTTTACCTATTGAATGTTATTTTGAATGTATATATTGAATGTATAATATAAAATAATAAACTAAAAATCTTGAATGCTTTCGTGGATTAAACTTTATTTTGTAGTGATATTTCATGACAATAAGTACTTTCATGTTATTAAATAATAATAAATTGATAATAATATTTGAAAATAAGTATTCTACGCATTTACAAAATTTTTCTAAATATATATTCACGTATAATTATTTAAATAATTTATTGAAAATATTTATTTTATATTTATTAGATATCTATTTTCTATGTTTATACTGATATAATTATTTCTATTTTTAGTTCATATTATCGTTTATAATAATATAATATTAAAGTATAATAATAGTTTATTATAGTTTGATACACATTGTTATTTAACTACTTTTTTTTTCATCTTTTCTTGATTCCTGATATTATCTTTATTAAATTTTTTTTTTTTAATAAAATTTAGAAATATAAAATAGTTTTCTAAATAGAATTTCTTCAGTGTTATGCGATATGTTTTTGAAATTGAAAAATTGATAGCTTCCATAGTTATTTAATATTGTCCTAAAATATAAACATTAAAATTATTTTGTTTTATTTTATTTAATCAACAATTTTATTTCATCATATCGATTTTTATTATTATCTTATTATCTTTTTATTATCTTTCTTCGATTTATGATTTTCATGATTAACCAATGAAAACAGCAATGAGTTATGCTGCGAATTAAGGATACTATAACGAAAGTTAAAAATAACTAAATATAGCAAATAAAGGAAGTAAAGTTGACGGACCCGATGTTCACTTGCATTAAGAAATTATTCGATTAATATATTTTAATATATTTCATATATTTGTTTTTGATATAATTCATATATATTTAAATATAAAAATAATAAAATGAAAATATTAATTTTTTAACTGATATTGATCTTCTTATTAAAAAAAATAAATATTAAGAAAAATTAAAATATAGAGAAATATTTTCTTACTTTACAATGTAAAACTTTACATGCATTATAATAGTACTGTTTCTATAAATTTTCCAAAATTATGGGGATATATTTTCAAAACAAAAACATTATCTACGGAAAGAGGAATAATATTATAGAATAAATTTTATGTAAGTTATAAAAGGATGTATGTACGATGTCCATGCAGTTATATTCTTGGAATAGGATTTTGGCATAAGGTGGTCATAAAACGTAGCAACTGACTGTCTAGACTTCACTATGCTCGCACGTGAACACAACATATACTAAGTACGTTGTTCGATCGATTTCTTACCGTCCATGTTCGATAAACTATAGTTTTCACCGTCACGACATTGCAAACGAACAGGTCAATGTACTGGCGCATAATTGAAACAATCTCTTAGTTAATAATTAGCAATTCACAAACAATGTAGATTGGAAGAAATGTTCCATTTGTAACGCTTCGCTACCAGCTTTTATTCTAACTAGATTAATTTAACGCGATATACGATGCGTATAGAATCATTGACGATCACTAGGATTTAAAACTATTATTTCGAATAAAATCTCTGAGATCTAATGTATCGAGGTATTTGTCAGTTAGGTAAAAATTATTCAAATTTTAATATTCGAAATTAAATACTTATATATCTCTATTGAATATTTAAATCGATATGATAATTGAGAAACTTAACCTTACAACTGATCGCCTTTCCATTGTTTTTAACTAACAATAATAAATTAATCGAAAGTGACTAAAAGCGATCGATTCTTAAATTTAATTATTTGGAATTTATTTCTTGCCTAACATTTTTTTTTTAATTTAATTTTAATGTTGATATATAGGTTATACAATTTTGCACATAAAGAATGTATCGATTCTCGAAACGCTCATTCGTTAGATAGAAATAGACGTGCACACTATTTATTATTAGACAGTGTAAACGATGAGATTCAGAAACTTTTTCTTCTATTCATCCAACCGCGGAAGAAACACAGAGATCCTCTTTCGAGAAAGACACATTCAGTTAACGTACCTACCTGTTTCTTCTTGCTATGTAGTCTGGTTTCAGTTATGGACCACGAAGCAATGTAAATGTGCTCTACGGAACTCAGTATATCTTCATTTCGCGGCATTATCTTTCGCCATTATTCCATATTTTTTTCTGCGAATTTAAATACAATTTGAAATTTACATAACCCAGTTTAATTATTAAGTTATGCAATGCAAGAAATAGAAAACTAATAATCGGAATCAATAAAATAATTTCATTATGAAAATGATTTACAAATTACAATAATTTTTTTAATGACTATGATTTAAAAATAAATTATTTGTTTGCTCATTTTAGGATGTTTATGAATAGTTTTGTAAAAATAATTCCTATTATATATAATTATGTTATAAGGAACAAGAATAACGAGATATATATTATTTATTAAATTTTATTTATTTTTTTTTAAATTATTTATTTTGATATAAAATAATAAGTAATAATAAATAATAATAGAATATGATATAGAAAATAAATCTTTCGATTATAATGAAATAAATTTATTAATTGATAAAATTAATGATCTTAGTCCAATTCAACAAAGAAATTTTCAAATGCATGCAAATTGTGTGAAAGCAATATGTACAATTAACCGGATAACCAGAATTTGCAATTAAATGCAATATCTTACAGTACATGGAAAACTTTCTCTATATATATCGTGAAACTTATTATAATGTAAAAATCCATGAAATTATTAAGTTTATTGTTTTGATTATATTCTTATTATATTACATATATAGATTATGTCTATATCTACTATATATTTGTTAAACATATAAAATATAAAATAAGATATACAATACAAGAGTATTATTTTAGATATATTTTATATTTTTATATAAAAAATATATAAGATATAAATATCGAATATAATAAAGTTAATGAAGTTAAAAAAAAGTTTCTTTCTGTACAATATTTTCTCTCTACTCAACTTATTATTATTATCGCATTTGTACTCGTAAACTCGATGGAAGTGTCTTTGATTCCTTTCAAATTGCACGTTGGCAAGCTACGGAATCATTACTCTTCAAATGAATTCCCTAATCAAGTTGCTGATGAAGAGGCGCACAATCATTTGGGTCATGAATTGATTTTGTGTCTGATGAGCGTGGCGACCAATATGTAATAAATTCATAGCTTCTGAAACGGTATAAATAAGCGCATCTCTTCTCTCCACTTGTTTGAAGTTGTAATTAAAATTCCCGCGATAATGAAGCAGACAATACGACGCAAAAAGATTCGGATAAATCCGTATTCTCTTCAAATTCTCCAATAAATAATTGCTATTTGTGAAGATGGATATCGCTGAAAAGCAATAATACAATTGTGAAATTTATTAATTAAATAGATTAAATATTTTTTTATTACATAATTTTAAATACATCTAATTCTTTCTGAACATATTTTATTTATTGTTTAGTAATTTAATAATATTTCAATTATAATGTTATACTAAAAATTTATTGCATGATAATATTTAACAATATTTTTTATGGCTAAAAAGAATCCTTAAAAAAGATTAAAAAATTTGTATTCAAACTGAATTAGGAAATCTTTATTTTAAATATTCAATTATAATTATCTATAATCTTTTTATCTATAATCTTATTTATTGCATGATAATATTTAACAATATTTTTTATGGCTAAAAAGAATCCTTAAAAAAGATTAAAATTTGTATTCAAACTGAATTAGGAAATCTTTATTTTAAATATTCAATTATAATTATCTATAATCTTAGAAATTCTTCTTACCATAATATTAAAAAGATAAAAAACTATTCCTTCTTATTTCTAAATCAGATATATGTATTTTAATTCACAGGATAAGGTGAAACACTGAAGTTGCTCTCTCATTCGAGACTACCGTGACCGTATTGGATTTCTATTTCCTGTAGTGCAAGAAAACGCACGCACATGAAGAGTGCTCTCCCTTGTTTCACCATCAAGAGGGAAATTATGAGAACGATACGGGATCTCGGAGGACATGCGCAAGTTTAGCGAAGGTAAGTCTTCTATAAGTATATATTCCTTTCAACTTTTTTTTTTTTCAATTTTCTACATCTAAAACGTATTTTAATATCGTTATTTCGATGAGAAGGTATTAAGATTATTATTAGATATTAATTCAAGATTCTTAAATCACAAGTATCTGGTGGAAGTTTAAGAAAAATAGCTTAGGCAACACATTTTTATTGATTTCTTTATTTTTATCTAAAAATAAAACTGCATTGTTTGACCCAGATACTAAAGATCAATTAATATAAGCACTTAATGAATGTTCAAGTATTCGTTTCATAAAAAACATCAAGTATCAGATTTACAAGTTCCATATTTTTTTACTGCTCTTTTCTTGTTCGAATTATACAAGAAATGCGTAGTAAGCAATCGCATTCGATATAGGTTTATAAATGCGATGCAACGAGGTCTCGTGGACGTATGATACTTTTCATGATCAACCAGTCGCACATGGTGCTTTATACTTTTATGGTATTCCACGAAAACCGGTACACATTCCTATCAAGGCATCTTCTGTTTTTGTCACAAACCTTGTAACTATAATTAACCGGCGAGGAATTCGATAGCGTTCGTTTTCTTTCAAGTAAAAAATGTATTTAACCTTTTCAACGAGAATCACAGTATATTCGATTATTTATTCATAATGTTTTTTTTTCTTTTTATTTTTCTTTTAATGCACTTTATGTGCAATAATGGTATAATCATAAAGTAGATAAGTTCATTAAAATTTAATATTTTATGATACTTTAGTATTTCTAATCATGTTAAATAATTATGGGTTATAAAATAACAATATTTGATAAATTTATTGAAAAAATAATTATAAAGAAGAAAGTATAATAATAAAAGAACTATGTATTATATATGTATGTAAGTATTATGCCATAATATATTAAAATAGCCTCTGTTTATTACATATGTTTGAATTTTCTTTTTATAAGTATATTTAAATCTTATGTATATCATCTTCATCTTATTTGTTGTTAACCTCAGGTTTATCCTTACTGGTTCTCCTTGTGTGGTTTTACTACAATCTTGATAGCTTTCTGCATATACTCAATTTCATTGTGATTGGATGCTAGGCGCGAGGGCATATTGAATCATCGAAAACATTTTACAACCTTCATTGGAATAAAAAAAATTTGGTATGAAAGTGGTTTTCACTTTTCTATCGTCACTCTCTATTTAATGTACCATCAATCATTTACATTAATATCTCTTCTGTTAAAATTACAGTTTCTTCTGTAAAGTTAACTTTTTTAAGAAAATGAAATTACTTTTTATTTGATGATGTATGATAATTTTTTTCTAATAAAATATAATTTTATAGATGAATTTCTCATCAAAATCAAAAATATTCATATGATCAACGCTTTCCCATAACATAAAATCGCTCACACATCATCATATATTATATTTATTTCTTCATCAATATAATAAGATTGTATTTTTTTCACACTTCTCTTTCACGACACCTCAGTTTAGCAAATGTATGATTATGATATTAGTTAGAAATATACGAGTAGGAACGTTTGCATATACGTAGGAGTGACAAAACAATGAAATTTTAGGTCATCATTAGGATGGTATGAGATTTATTAGAAGGTTTGATCGTTCAAGGCTCTTAATTTTGAATAACATTCGGAACGATTCCAGGGCATTCGTCACATGTTTGAAGAATCTCGCTAAACACGAGCCATGAAACGACACGAGGGGTTTCTCCACCACGATTAACTTCCATTTCTAAGAGTGGGGGAAGGAAGAGCCTCCGTAGTCGCGTTGAGCGTGCACCATGAGTTTTCGTTGGACAGCGAAAGGAGAAGGTTCTTCTCGTGTTTGTTTCACAGTGTTGTGTATTTCTCGTTTAATAATTTTATCGTTGCATTTTATCTTCTTTTAAAAGATAACACAAACTATTATTCTTTGCTCTTTTCTGTGAGAGATTGATTCTTTATTTCTGACTCAAGATTGAAGATAATTTTAAATTGGTGATTTCTGGGAGTCTCATAGCGGATGTCTACAGGATATAAATATAGTACGTAATTAATAAGTTCATTTTGTACTTAGAAATCAGCGTGAATAAAAAAATTGTGCAATGA
Organism: Apis florea; assembly: GCF_048593485.1. NCBI lineage: Eukaryota > Metazoa > Arthropoda > Insecta > Hymenoptera > Apidae > Apis > Apis florea. The sequence continues at coordinate 1,657,582 of NW_028256542.1, read as the reverse complement.
TTGTATTAGATCAATGCATAATAATTTTTATTTCTCCTTGACAAGATCTTATTTCAATCAATTTTAAATCATAAAATATTTGACAATTATTTGTGTATTGTTTTATTTAGAAGGTTTTTGTTTATTATAGCTTTCAGTGGTCTTTTTAAACTGCAACATTTTATTTCTTTAATTGTATAGAAATAAAATTTTTAGAGTATTTTTTTTAATAAATTTATTAAAATGATATAAAAATATATATATTAAGATAAATCTTATTTTTATTGAAAATTTTTATTTTAAATTATTATTTATTTTAAATAATAATTTTTATCGAAATAAATCACAATTTATTGTATAATATTTAAAAAAGATATCGTATATTAATCAACATTATAATCAATGCTTTTAAATAGGTTTATAATTATTCATTATTCTCGTTATACAATACACTACAATCTTCGACTATTTAATTATCAGCATCTTTAAAGAGATTAGCTTTGTAACCGCGTTGATTAATATACATCATTATATACTTGTTTGAACTTAATTATTATCTTGTTTTAGAATATCAAGAATATTTAATTTTCACTTTAAATTATAATTTTATTATATTGTATATATATTATGCGTTTATTCTAATGTAACACTTTTTCAGTCATTTGTGACTAATCTAACCTACTTAAAATAATATTATACAATATTAATGATATTATATAAAAATTAATTAATTATACAAAATAACATGTAAATACAAAAAAATAGTACGTTTATCTTATTTCTATGTTGTAACACATCACTATTTGTATGTTGTAATTACATCATTGTTTTTGAGATTTCTATGTTATCCTAAATTCGATTGCAAGCGTGTGAAATTATTTTTTATGACTGCCAAGAAATTATTTTGACCGCGTTCTCATAAAATATCACGCAATAAACCAGTAAACAAGAATGGTTTCGTGGAAAATAGTTTATTCAAAATGCATCTGGTCAACTTCTGCTTAACAACACTTGCAAGCCAGTGCACTTTTATTTCATATGAAATATAAGATTAAATATAATATAATATCGTCTTAAAATATTAATCAACTTATAAATAAATAAGTTTATAGTTCAACGGTTTAATATTTTCCTTATAACTTTTTTTATTGCTTTTATCAATATCCAAAATTCTTGATTTCTAATTTCAGTTAATTACTAGTAAATAGGAATACAATTGAATTAAATAATTTTTGGATAATAAAGATAAAATAATTTTTAATTTCAGTATAAAGATTATTTTTGATACATGAAATAATTATGAGCGTTGACCGCATTAATAAATTCCAACATAGCAAAGAGGAACATTGACGAAGAGTGTTATATTTTTGGAATACAATTTTGACATTAAACTCCTATAAAATTGGAGTTTTATATGTAGATCTTCTTACGCATACACTTAGCATACGTAATATCTGGTCAAGTATAGCATTCGACGAACTTTAATGTTTGCAAGATTTATTAGTTATTAGTCGAGGCAATAAAATACACTATATATACTCTTTATAATTAATGATACTTTACGATTTATACATATATTTATATCATTATATTTTTTAATATTTTTAGATTTTTATATCTTATAGATATAATTATAATTATCTTCTTTTTTTTTTCTTATTTATTTTTCAATGAATTTTATTCATATTTCTGTATGAAAATTTTTGGAATTTTTTTCTTTCTTATAAATAATAAAAATTTTTAAATTCTCTTTTATATCAATGAAATTAATTTAAAATCAAATTTATTCTCAATATTTTGTTATTTACGTCAATATGAAATTTAAATCATTAATGATCGTGTGTGATTATACTATAAGAACGTTTGCATGATTCTATTATGATGGCATTGAAAAGGTTTCGCCGTACGAAGCATAGATACTATAAAAGTTGCTGATATATAAGTGTACATAATTTTAAAATAACAAAAATTACAATATAATTATTTATTCATATTTACATAATTTAAATTTATAGCCATAAGCCATAATTAATCAAATATTTAAAAATTAATAGTAAACTTTAAATATTTCATTGAGCTCTTAAGAAATTAAAGTTTGAGTAAATCATAAAATATAGATTCTTCGATAGATTTCCAAAAATAGTTTCTTTATAAGTTTATTTGATATAATTATATATCATATATATACGCAATTATAATTCGATGAGATAGAATATCGAGATTGCTCTATCGATTCAATTTCTTCTACTCGGTTCTCGACCTTCGAGAGAAGTCAGGTCGAAATTCTCTCTTTTTGCAAGCCGCATTCAACCAAAGTTTCTACCAGTTTCTTATTGCAATCTAGACTGGTTCCAGTCATGGATCACGAAGCGAAACAGACGCGCTCTGGCGGACCCGCTATGCCTTCATTCCACGACATTATTTTCTATGCGTGTACCATCTACGGGTTCACCTAGAATTCATGGTTTTCGCGTTGAGAATTAACCGATTCATACATTTTATATATACAAACATCAAATGATATTTTGTGTATTATTTATTGTATTATTTTATTTTATTATTTTATATTATTTTATTACTTTATTATTTTATTTTATTATTGAACTAATTATTACAAAGATTTAAATACATAATTCATTGCAAATTATATTTTTTGAACCGATTATTATAAAAATTTTAAAATATAAATAATTAAAAAATTCAAGATATATCATAAAACAATTTGTATAAAAGTAATTTTTTTTTCTTTTATAATTTTATTAATCTATTAATCAAGACTAATAAAAAGAAATCACAAAAATTATAAAAATAATAAAAATCTTCACAAAATTTGAAAAGACTTTTTCATAGTAAGTAAAATATCGGTAAAAATAAAATCAACCAACAATTATTGACCGCGGTTACTATGTTTTGGAGGACAAACTGGTTGACATAAACGAATGTGGTAAGTTTAGGGTATTTCCTCATGCACGCGTGCTTTTCACGTGACATGCTAGTGCTGTCACGAATAGGAAGAGGGTTGCAGTGTTTCGTCCCCATCGACAAAAGCTCTTTTAAGCACCAACGAGTGCTGCACTTAAGCGTACATATGCATAGTAAAATACGCAGACTGCAATTGCACGACTCGTGATTCGTAGCTTTTCAACTAAAAAGGGTTCCCCGCATATACATATATTTCCCGTGTATATAGGACGATGAGTTTGAGTAGCTTAGAGCTCAGTCGCATTCAATGTATGACATCGTTCTTCACGATTTTTCGTGCTTTGATGTCACTTATAATCGCAAGATGACTATGGTTAAAATGAATTTTGAAAGTATTATCTGGCCAAAACGCAACTTATCTAAAAATAAATTATTCTAAATAGAAAAATTTATTTTATATGTTATATATGATTATATATGATTATATAATGTAATGAAATTTTTTTAGTGGAATAGTGCTTAGAAATTTTCAAGTGATTTTAAAATAATTTTTTAATATTAACGTAATTATTTAATTGAGATTTTGCACGATATATTTTATATTAATAAATAATATTCGTCTGTTACAGAATTCAAATCGGATGGCTATTCTTTTAAAATTTGAGCGCAAAGGCGCAGTGAAGGCAACAGAGTGCAATAGCAATGACGCTTCCGGTATCAAATTATCAGGAGCTGCTCATTCAAGTTCGAGAATTGACGCATGAAACGATTCGTTTGCAAAGACAATTATCTTCTGACTTGTTCGATAATGCTGATCCTCCAGATGTAAATCACAATTTTTCTCTCAGTCAAAAGAATTATGAAAACGGTAAGTTTTATTTAATTTCCTAAAAAAAATTATTATCATTTTTTAAAAATTATTTATCATTTTTTTTCTTTTGATATTTTTAAATATCATACTCTATGTTAATTAGATCTTATATGTTAATTAAATTAGTAATTATGAATTCAAAAATAATAAGTATTTTTATTTGTATGCACACTATTTGATGAGATAACCAATTAGATAAAATTCATACAAGTCAAAATACTATAAAACACGCACATTAAATAATAAAATTTCCTGTTGACAATTTCATTCACAACGAATTACACATTTTACGGTCGATGCGTCGTGTTTAAATTAAAATAGTATTCAGTGCGTTAAATTGTAATACGGCAATTATCTTTCAAATCGATTTTTTTTCCATGTGGATTGTGCGACAACATGTTTTAATTTAATACAATCGTATTGTACGGAATGATATTTTAGTATTTATTCTTTTGATATTGCTATTTATTAAATTGTCCGAATATATAACTACGAATTATCCCTATCTAGTTAATTGGTATTATTATGAGATAAAACTTGATATTATTTGATTAAAATCTTAATATTATTATGATCCGCATCTCGATGATTCAACAGCTATTAAGTTTCTTTCTCAATCTTTTCACGGAGTGTACGAAGATTTTCGTAAACAATTATAACTCCAGATTCACGATTGACTTTTTGAACTAGTCTTCGCTCTATTCTATAACTATTTTCCAGTTTACATAACAATCTTCAAGCAATTGTGTAATCGGCGCATGCGCGAAACAGTTGCGGTTCACATGATACTACCGTCAAAGTCTCAAAATTAGAAAGAGAATTCGGTTTTATACTGTTGATCGAGTTTGTCTCTGCGAATGCTTTCCGGATTATATTTAGTCGGCAATAAATACAGCATTGTTCTGTACGGATCCGTGGCGCGGTAAATCTATTGAGATACGTTTACGATGATCGCTTAGAGCACGTATATTTTACATGCTTTGGCGAACTTGGTTGTCGAGGTTACCGACACTAAGACTGACACCGAAAGAGATGTGAAAACAGGAAGATCCGTATCGAACATTCCATTCGCGTGCGACACGCTCCTGGAAATGAGCGTATCGTTCCTGGTGCAGTATTTAAGTGAGATTATAGGATTGGTAGTATAGCAGAACTCCATGTATTTGAAATACATTTATTGGAACGAGGAATTAGAGTAAGAAAAGAAAACTTATTAACTTTATGTAACATACGTAAATATATCGCTATTGATAAATAAATATAATCAATTCAGATTTATCAGAGGATATTATTGAATTATCAATTAAAATTTTATACTTGTAAGGTTATACTTGTAACGAAACTTACATAAAAGTTATTAACAAAATTATTGAATGGAAAATTAATCAATAATGGTTAATGTCGTTATAATTTATCTTTCATTGAACGAATTTGATAAAGAAATTACCCGAGAGAAACTTCTGTTCAAATTCTATTCGTGATATATTCATTTATCTTTATATAACAAGTAATATGTAATAAAAGTCAGATAAATGGAGTTCTATCTTAATTTATGAATAATTGGTATAATGTTGTTATACGTCGAATTATTTTTTAAAAAAATATTATATATTAAACATTAATATTATGTGAATTAATAGGGATAGAGAATATTTGAGAAATTCTTGGATAGTAAAATATTTGTCTTTTCTTCTAATTATTATTTTATATTTGAGAGTATAGTTGAAATATTCTTTATATTTGTTATTATAAAAGTTTGAAAACATTAGAAACGCTAGAGAATTCATCTATTTCGATTATTCTATTTAAAAATAATATTGTATTCAATTATATGTGAATACACTGCACTTTTGTCACTGGTGTGTAAAGTTTTCAACGCATTAAACATACAATACATTTCGATTTACGATTAATCAAAGACCCTGGTTGAACATTAATACAGGAAATCAATCATCAGCTTATAAAATAGATTTCCAATACATTATTTTTTCATTACTATTTTAAGAAGTTGGAAAATTAGTATTAAAAAACTAATATAATTTTTGTACAAAAATAATAAAAATATGTAAAATTGTTTTTATTAAAATAATAAATACTAGATCGTGTTAAAGAAAATTCATTAAAATTTTCAAAATATTCAATTTTTTTGATAAAATTGAAAATCTTAAGAGCAAAATTTATTAATTATAAATTATTATATATAATTTTTATACAGTTAATCTTATATGATATAATTGATAACGTTACAACATAATTGATAAAAAAAAGTCTGAATATTTATTTCAATTTATCTCATTATCTCATATTATCATATTATTATATTCCTGTTTACTTTAACGATGAAAATAAATGAAAAATTGTATCATTATTATTACATATAGTATATTATCATGTTACTTTCTATTTACAAACATAATTTCGCTTTCGAAATTACTTCATACATTCGACTTATAAATTTCCCGCGTAAATTATCCAATAGGACGCAGGAAATATGAATAAAATATAAGCGAAATATAAATAATTTTTTCTTCGTAATTATATAGACGAGAAAAGTTCGTAAGAGAGCATAGAACGCGTGTAATCCAAAAGCGTGTGGAATCGTGAAACATTCACGAGAGTGCACCCTCGCTATTTTTTAATTCTCAGCACTTGCGTCACGACCGAGTGCGTTTTTCTGTTCTCCGTCTTTCGACGGTTTACTTCTCTCTCTCTCTCTCTCTCTCTCTCTCTTCATTCCCCAGTAATATGGTTATTTTGGTGAAGAGTGCTGATAGGTAAAAAACAAGCAATGTTGCTTGTGGAACAAGTGCACTCGACAAAGTTTTCGAGTATTCGTGAATATTTGCTGAAATTTGAAATGCGTTGAAATTATCGAATGACAAAAAAGAAAAAACATTTTTTCTTTTTTTCCCTCAATTTTATTCATCTATTTTTTCAAAAGTGTTTAAAATAGCAAGTAGAAAATATTACTTCAGAGACAAAATATTTATATAACGAGATCTCTGAAAGTTTTGAATGTGGAAAATTGACAAAAAAAATTTTTTATGAGGTTAAAATTTAGAAATTTATTATATAATGTTCCAATTTAATTTATTTGGAATTTGTTGAAGAGAAGAAATAAACAGACGAGATTTATATGCATTATCAAAGAATAGGAAATAAATTTTATCATTATTAATAATCCAGTTCTTTGTTAATTTTAACTATTTAATTTATCAATATTTATATAAAAGATAAATTTTTAGACCCTATTTTATTTTTTGAAATATCATATCTAATGATATTTGATGTTATAAATGAATATTTTTGATAAATAAAGTTATTCAAAAATTTCTGGTTGGAATTTCAATATTTTTTGTAATATTACAAATTCAACGCTAACATACCTATGAAATGTCGTGTTTCAGGAAAACATCTAACAGACAACGTGATACGACAGAGCGAGAAAAGTAGAAAAGAAGAGATAGGACAGAATCCGTTGGTTGGATACGAGTGAGTACAGCATTAAACGATGTCTTTGAAGATATAACTTCCGCGTGCAATTCAAAGTTGAGCTTGATATAACAGAAGCGTGTCTTTTAACGCCAAGATTATTACAATCGTGCTATTTCTGTCATCTACAAATGATTTTAATACATTTACTGTTGATCGAATTTTCATTATTTATATCATATTTTATTTAGAAATTTTATTTAGAAAATAATGTTTTTCAAAATTTTAAATTTCTAATTAAAGAATTATTATTTCAATTGATAATATAAATTATTAATTTTTAAATGAATATTTTCAATAATTATATTTATCATTATCGTAAAATATAAATCTTGAATTATTATTTTATTTAATCAGAATTTACTTTTATAGAGATGATTTTATACACGGTGAACGCTATCTATATCTTATATATTTATATGTATTTCATATATTATAAAAGTAAATTTATATATATCGATTTGGATGTGATATATATACACAATAAAACTATTCACTTTATACTCGAATATATTATATTCAAGTAGATAATAATATTAAGAGACTGTTAAAATTTTTTAAGAGATAATATCTTCTATTGAAACAGCAGAGAATCGTTGAGAATCGAACATCTTTCGATTGTTTTCGAATAATAACTAAAAGATGATCGGTTCTATGTTCGAAATTCTTGATTATTACATCAGTTTTAGTATTTCATCGTTATTTAGAAATACAGAATAATTATTATCCGAATAATTTTTGTCTATTTACATATCCAAATATTATCAAGTATTTTATTCGAAGTATATACATATTATTAAAGGTACACAGTAAATGTATTAATGAGTGTGTTATACATCTTATAACTTTGTGTTTACCTATTGTGGTACAATAATATCAGCATGTTGTAATCATTATACAATCATTAAACACGATTTTAATAAAATATTCAAAGATTTTAAATAATAATTTTGTGCAATTACAAAATTGAATATCAATTATTTTGAATTAATTTTTACTTCTCATATGTTTTTAATTAACTTTTTTTTTTTCTTTTTATAGCAATCTCCGATTTCGACCACGATTCTGTCAAAATTTAGATTCCAGCGAAGGTATACGAGCAGGAGAATTGACCAGTCGTCTCTTGACTTGGAGAAGTCGAAGCCATCGTCCAATAATACTGCAGGTAAGCTGGTTCAATATTTCCTTTTGATCAGATCGAGCCCATGGAAAATAGTTTAGAGAGCAAATAGAAATTTCACATAGAGAATTACTGACGAGAAAACGTTGGCCTCGATATATTTAAAAAAAATAAATATATTTTTCCAACAACCGAAAAAGAAAAAAAATTATCCCTTTCCTCTCAACATCACAATTTTTTAAAATCATTTAAATTTTATTTCTCATATTCTACATTTTAGCAAAGGTTTTTCATATTTCATTTTATAGAACGAAGGATCGAGGAGGAAACGTATACTCGTTAAAAAAATTAAATGTAATTTATGATTTCGTATTAAATTACCTCTTGATGGCGTGGTTTTAAATTAAGGTACTTCGCGTACTTGAGTATCTTCACATTGCTGTTCCATTTTTTTTTTTTCTTTTTCTTTTCCTTGTTTATGATATTATAAACTCCATTAAAAATTTTTCTCATCGCTAGCACACTAATGCAGGTACGTACTTGCATTAGTCAAACCCAAATGATACTCTTACTATACTGCGCCATTAATGACGATGATATGGTGAAGTGGCAAGGTAATACGCAGCATCCGCGCTAAACTGTCCCTCTCAATTTACAAATTGTTATCATTATTGATAATCTATGTTTTAAATTGATATATACTTAATAATTATTTTCGTTAGTGATATGAAATTTTTTTTTTCCAACACTTAAATTTGATAGGTTGATGTAAATGTATTTTTTTTATGTAATTGAAATTTTTATATTCGTCCAAATTTTTTTATAGATAATTTGAAATATTTATCTACTTACATTTATTCATTTCATGATATACTCTAATATTCCATATTAGATATGAATATTGTATTTTTAGGGTGTCATTGTAAGGTACTTCGAATTATAACAAAAAATTAATCAAAAACTCCATTGAACCAATTGAATTAATTTTATAAAATTTTCGAAAAAAAAGACTATCCTCAATTTTAATAATTATGATAGCATATTTTTGATCAAATATTTAATCAATCAAAAAAAAAAAAAAAAGGGAAAGAAAGAAAAAGAATTAAAGAAAGGCAAAGGAAAAAGAGAAATTAAAGACAAAAATTTTCAATATTTAAAAAAGAAATAAGTACGGGCTACAAATTGATAATCTTATGATGATGCAATGCTCCACATTTGATAAGTCGTTGGAATTTCTCCAGCGAGAATATTTTCACGATCAAGGTCAGCTCATTAGCCTGAATGAATGTCGCGTACAAACGCGGTGTCCCTTTGCTTACGCGCTTCTGCATATTTATTTTTCGTCCTTTCCCTGCTAGGAAGTGGAAAAGAGGGATGAAATCGTGAGAGAGGGTGCCGTTTAATTCGTGAGCATGCGCCCACCACCATGGGGGAGTCGTTGCAGAGGGTTGCCGCCTCTCTTTGGGGGTGATGTTATTGATCAGAGTTTCTTCTGTCTCACGAAATGGCTCAAGTGTATCACGCCATGGGGAATCGAGAACTTCGATTTTTTCCTCCCTTGTTTCCAGCTTGTAAGGCTGTAGATGTTGGGTTTGATATAAAGTTCCGAATTTTTGTTGGATAGAAAATATTATTGGATCATCGTAATTTTGTGTTCGTTATGGTCTTCTCTTTTTTCTTTTTTAAAGAATATTATTTAAGAATAAAAGATTTGTGAATATTAATTGGTTATTAGGAATATTAAACTTACAAAATCAATAAATTTTTTAATCTTGAAAAAAATCATTCGATCCATTTGTATCTCTGAAAAATGACTGCTTTAATTGTAATCTTAAAAGATAGTAGTTTATTTATTTGAATTTTTTTATATAAATAATATTCTGTGCAGAAAATTGAAAATTGTGTCATGTAAGTAAAAGTGTATGTAGAAATACTATATATTAAAAAATTATTTGAAGAGATTTATAAATCACATACTATCATCTCGTACTCGAAGCCACTTAATTTTGCTTCATACAATTATTTTTTTATGTTCTCTAGAAATTATAGAAAATTTCTTTAAAAAGTAGCTAATATTTATAAAATTGTTTTTCAATATTAATTAACATTTATTATAATCGATATTAATATATGAATATTTTTATATTTTTATATCATCATCATTAAGATCGATAAATTTTAAAAGGTCACGTTAATAAAAAATTATAGACTGAATGAAACATTTCAATTATAAAATTTAATGATTAAATAATATATTCCAATAATATTTCTTTGATAAGTAAACAATGATAGATTTATATCTTTTTTTTATTTAAAATATTAAATCTCCTACATAAATAACGTGATATTGATCTTTATTAAAATGAAGTAATATCACTTTCAATGTTTTGTATTTTAATATCATCATTTACATATTTCAAATAGCGCAAAATAAAATAATCGAAGTAAATTAACGCGAAAGCCGCGAAATTAGTGATTAAAGCAAACCTCATTTTATCTATAAAGGAAGCGGAGTACATTCTAAAGTGCTTGATAAACGAACAAGTGTTGTACTGATAACGAAGAATATTAAAAAGCAGCTTTGACGTTGCACTCTTTTTCTTTTGATCGTTCCGCTCAGGCGCCAATCCATTTTCTAGTCAATAATGTTGAATTATTCGTCTCTAAGTAAGCAAAAGAGAAGAGGTTTTGATTAGATACCTTAGATAAAAGATTCAGTAGATACCTTAGATAAAAGATTCAGTAACAGTATGAAGAGAGGTAAAGATAATAAAATAGAAGATGGAATAGAGAGATAATTTGATATTTAAAAACCAGTATTATATTTCGTAAAATATATAGAGAGAACGAAGATGATGTTTAAAGAAAATATATTGTATAAGAACGTAAAAGGCAAGAGAAATAACCTTATATCAATATGTGAAATAGAAGAGTAATTTTGTATATAGAAAGAAAAATTTTATTTAGAATTGATCATAGATCATTACATATTAATAGAATTAAAAAAAATTAGTATACAAATAATAATAAAATAATTTAATGAAAAATAAATAAATATGAAATAAACAGTTATAAAAAAAAAAAATGAATAAAATCCATCCAAATTTCTAAGTCGTGAAATTTTATTATAGTAATAATTTCATTTAGTGTTAGATTGTACAGTAATATATCGAGGAATGCAGTCATTGTGAAATGAGTAATCCTTTAATTACTCTATATAAGTGGAGAAAAAAGCGGAGTAGTTTCACAAATAAAATGGAAATACCACTTTGTACGAGAATGGAAAGGAAATAATGGATGCTATATATGATATGAAATGATATAACACTAATTTTCTATAAGAAATTTTAAATGGAACGACCTCTCCTTAACAAAACGAGGCACTTAAAAACTCATAACAAAACTGATAATTACTTAAAGTATTTTATTGAAAATGTAATACTTATAAAAATTTAACGACTAGAAAATACGAAATAAAAAAAGAAAGAAACAATTTTAAGAGGACATAAAGTATCGAAAAAGTTGGAGAAATCTTCATTTTACTTTACAAACAATAAAAAATCTGTCATAAGTCAATCAAAGACACAGATCAAAACGTCAAAAAAGGCACGATAATTTCATGCAAGAGAGAAAGGACGAATCATCCTGAACAGCGCCATAGGGAGTGAGCAAACGTAATTTATCCAAAAGCGCGAGAGGGAGAAAGACAGTCGGATAGAGTGTGCACGAGCGAGGGAGGGAGAATAGAGAGAAAACAGGATAAAAAGAGAGAGAAAGACATAGTGCTGGAAGAGCGAGAGGTACCGCACAAAGGAATAAGTTGGAGAGAGAAGGAAGGTGTTGAGTGAGTCAGTGATGGCGTACAGCAGCCAGGCCGAGCCCAGCTGTTCTTCGATCCCCTAACCTACGCCAGTTTATTTCAGCTACCAACACTATGTGGTCCTGAAACCGCTTCGTGCTCTCTTGTGTTCGTCAAAGTTTCGTTATCTGTCGATCTTCGGTTTTATCGCACTCATTAACATTTTTTTTCGCTGTGATTTCTTTCGATTTGAAATTCTATTGAGGAAGGGAAAAAAAGAAAAGGACAAAGTACGAACAACGTGAGATAAGAACATTTTACCTGCTCGAAACAACATGAATCGATCGTGTAGTGTTTCATTTCTCTTCGGAAATCGCGATGTGACAGTGATAATTCGATGACGCATAAAAACCGAATTTCCCCTGACAATTTATTAATGCAAGTGTCTTATGATACGGGGAAACGCATGTGACTTTGCCAGATCTCGTTACCTTGGTTTCTTTTAATGGATTAACCGCTTTGACTCACGAACTTTCCTTTAGACACTTTTGGATCTCGTTCGAGCGAAAAAATAACGAATCGATCACAACGCTAGGGTGAATTGCGATTATTCGCGATTATACATCGCGCGTTTCGAAATCGAATCAAAGTGGTGTGTGTTCATGATACGAAGGAGCTCCCGTTGATTGTCGTAATTGAAACGGAACCGGAGATTTTTTAACAAGCACGAGTCGGTAAAAAAGAAGTCGGTTTTCAAGATTTCTTTGGGAAATAACTTGGAAAAAATAGAAATGTTCTTTGGATATCAAAAAAGGATATGAAAGTCTGTTTAAATAAAGAATTTAAATAGGCGATTTTTAAGATTGCGATCTGAAAAGTGTCGCAAACTTCTTTTCGGATGTTAAATTCGAAGGAAGCCGAATAAGAAGATTTGCCAGAGTGGAGATTTTTTTAAAATATCCTTGAAATTTTGAGGTTAAGATAAATTTTAAAAAAAATTTAAGAAAAGAATTATTAATTTTTACGGAATGAAGATTCTTTTATGATAACGAAAGCTCAAGGAAAATAAATGTGAGAGATTTATCCGATGAATCTTATATTTCTTCTATTTTTGGATAAATTTATTAAATTTATTAAATTTATTAAAAACCGTATAAGGTAATATCGAATCAAACATAAGATTAAATAAGACGTTAGTATCAATTCGAAATTTTCTTCGGAAGAAATCGAATTCAGGTCGAAGAAGAAGGAAGAAAGCAGATTTTTCTTCTTTATCTCTCACCGCAAAAGGCGCGTCCGGTTGATTTGCGAAACAAATGGCAAAACGTGGGCCGCAAACGAGTGGCAACGTGCAACTATAAATGGAACCTGTAATTCCAAACCATCGACCGTGTCACAAGGAAAATAAACCGTGAAAGGAATCGATATTTTCAAAGAATCTCTCTGAAAAGAGAAATTCTTTCTAAATCAACTTCAGTTATATACTTACGATAACTAAGAATTGTGAAATAGATATAATACTTAAAATATATAAAATCTAAAAAGATTAAAAGATTGTTCCTTCGATAAGATAAGCATCGCAAGCTCTATAAATTTTAAAATATTAAAGATTATTACAAATTTATAATATCATATATATGATAAATATTAAATGTAACAAAATAAATTGATCGTAATATTATATTCATCTATATAACAAATCTATATAACAAAAAAAGAAGAGAGAGAAGAAGACAGAAGTTCCTCGCAGTCTGATTATATAAAGAAGACTTATATATTACGGGTATCTATCTATATATACATTCCCTGACACTAATTTCAAGATTTCAATGCAGATTTGGTTGATCAACAATATCGATAACCAACCCTTTCCACAAATCATTGTATCATTCGATCGTTTGCTATATTAAACCGCGAAGGAAAAAAAAAAATAGTTCCTCCCTCGACACATTCCGCAAATTCTCGAAAGGTCAGCGTACCAATTAAGCCTCGTAGAGCTACGGTCTCGTCATCGTTTCGACGCAACGAAACGAGAAAGAAAGCAACAAGTATAAACGAATGGTACGTAAAAAATAATTAATCGTGGCGCGATAAAGAATACATAGATACATACATCGAGAGGGCTTTTCGTCGCGCAGCCGGGATGGGGTGTTGAAATGCCAGAGGGACATTTTGAAAATCTTTGCTTCGGCGCATGCGTGCCGACGCACTCGGCGCCCGATGGAGCACGATGAAGCTGTCCCTCGGTGGATGAAGAAGGGTCGAGACCCGGAGAAGAGAAGCTTTTCTCATGGTGTGCGTCGACGTCGGATCAGCCAGGACACACAAGACGTCGCGACGCGTCGTTCGCCGATCCTCGCGGTTTAATCACTTGATTTTTTTTTTCTTCACACCTCTCGGCTCGGGTCAAAGTTTGACCCGTCAAACTTGATCCCATGGATACGATACAATAATAAAAATAAAATCAAAAAAGGGACACGGAATAAATATTTGAAAAATATACAATTAGAAGATATAAAATGATAGAAGACAGAATAAATAATAAATGTATACAACGTAAAACGATACAGAGATAATATAATAAAATAATATCAAATTGAAGAATAGAAAATAAAAAAAAAAACGATAAAATAGTATAAAAGAAAGAAAGAAAGAAAGAAAGAAAGTATAGTATAGTATTCGGAGAAAGAAAATTATGCCGGGTGAAAAGAGGGAGAGAGGCTTGAGACAAACGACGTCAGGAATGAGAGAGGGTTCTCCGTCAAAAACGAGCGAGCTTGAAGTAAGAACACGCGGTAGCTCGATGATCCCTCTTCCCCGTGCAATGCCACATAACCCAAAGACCGTGAAGACGGAGAAGAATCGTTTAAGATTGATCATGGAGAACAACAGAGGCCTTGTGGATGCGTTGGAGAAGGAACGAAGGATCAACGTGGACGAGGATGAGGATGGATATCGAGTGTCCTCCACTAGGGAGCCGGCTGCGCCGCGATACTGTGACCTGTCCTGCAACGTGTATCGATGTCCTGTGCGAAAGGTGATTCCCTACGTTTCAAACTTTTTATTTTTCTCTTCTTGTTTTGCTTGTCATCGATCACGTTTTCATTGATGAAAATCTAATAAAATTTATCAAAGGATCGAAGTGCGAAATTCATTGAATTCATCGAATTGAATTCATTTTTTTCTAGTATTGATGTCAAAGCCAATTTATTAAGCCGAATAGATTGGCTTATTTTAGATCTAATTAAGGGTTTTTCTGAATTTAAATTTTATTTTATTTTTTTGGTTGACAGTGAGTTTTTGTGAGGTTTCTTTCGATATTAAATTTAAAATTACTGATGCAATTATTAATTCTTTTATTTGGATTTTATAATTTTCGTTGATACTAAATTTTCATGATATGAGTATGTTTGTTGAAGTGCTTTTTATTTTATTATTGTAACTTTATTTCATGTAACTTTACCGTTTTATGTCGAGATCAATACTTTATTAATAGCTTGATATTGTGTTGTTCAAGTCTGTTATTTCATAATTATCATTAAAATTTTGAATATCGTTCTTTTGAAAATTGACATAATAATATTTTTAATGGATTTTTTTCAATGTTATTTCCATTTTCTTTTTTTCTTTTTTTCTTTTCAATTGAATCTTTTAAACTGTTTTAAAATAAATTTACTTTAAAATTACCGTTTCATCTTCTATTTCGTGACATTGAAAAATTGCACTTGAACCAACACAAAGAAAAATAATTACACATAATTCCGTGAAAAAAATGCGGGTCGCCTTTCTTATCGCGATTTCTTTAATCCCCATCCTTCGCTTCTAATTCGATTCGTTAAACGCATCGCATAGACAATGTTCCACTTGAAAATTTTTTGAACCATTCTAAGCCATTCATTTCTGTCCATCCATAAGTCACGGTACTTTTAACGTTCGAATTGCGCTCTGAAGAACGTTTTGCATTTTGCAAAGGATCTTTAAGCACAATTCTCTTAATACTTTTATTCAGTAATAGGTCACGCTTATCGTTACATTTTTCAAAACGATTGCGCGGAGGATCGATTTGGTCAGATCTTTTTCGCGTCACTGATTTCCTTTTAATTGTGAATCGATATATTATAATCGTGAAGCATATATAGAATATTCTATGACGAAAAAGTGCAATTGTTGAATATTATTTAACTTTTCTGTTATAAACAATGATGTCAAGATCATCACTTGCGTAATAATTTATTAACTAATAATATTATATATAAATAACATTTGAATAAATTTTATTTGAAATTGAAATAATAAGAAATAGACGAGTTATGTTTGCGTTGACGAGTGATACGAGAAATATTAAAAATTTTTAATAAATTATCTATAAACTTTGTTATGCAACAATTCTTAATCTTTATTATTATTAAGATATATTGGCATAGTTTGAACGAAAAGAAGATAAAGTGGGACACTTTGTATATTACTTTGAAACAATTGAAGATGGGAAGAAATTTTAAGAGGATAAAAATAAATTAAAGATGGTAGTATTTGAGTTTACGATTTAATGTTGTTTTCGTTTTTTCAACGCCTTTGCTAGCACCTCATGTGTGCTAAATTTTCAAATTAAACTTAAAACATTTTTCGATGGCTATAATAATGCGTACAGTTTTCAGTTTCTCTTTGATTCAGAAGATATGAATATATTATGATGGATGAATGATATGAAATACTTAGACAATAAGATAAGGATGACGTCAAATCTATAAAGAAAACAAATGACACGATGATAATATTAATGTTTATAAAATATGTGACGTTGAATTTCAATAATTAAAATGAAGATTAAACGTTAAATTAGATTATGCAAGGAATGATTCATAAAGACGTTTTTTTAATATGATTATTCGCCGCGGCATTCAATGCATAATTCGATAACTCCTGATAAATCGTTCAACAAATTGACAGACATATTTCTATACAGTGCAAGCTTTCCACGAAAGGACACAATGGAAATTACATGATAATTTCTCTGTTGTTTTTCTATCTTATCTCGCGGGCTATCCTTCCATACAAAGAATTTTAATTGTATTACAATTTGAAGAGAACGTACAATTAAGCAATTGATGCTAAGAATGTATTTAAATGCTGTATTTAAAGTAATGTTTATTTTCTGTTGCATTATCGTTTGACCATCGTTATTTCTTTAATTATCTAATAATGCATATTAAATAATATAAAAGATAATATCGAATTCGAATAAAATTCGTTTATTTCAACATTTTTCGAGGAAATTAAATTCAAAAATCTCGCGTATAGAATAACTTTTTAGATTAATTTATTCATATTATCCACTTTAAAAAATAATCCAATTCGATTCAATCTTGATTTTTTTCAAAACAACTTTTTTCCGATTTATTTTTGCACACAGAATTGTTTTTCGTTTAGTTGGCTGTTCTATTCCGTATTACAGATTCGATGTTCAAATAGAAATTTCTCATTAAGAACAAAGTTTCGTAGCCGGTCTGTTTAAGTAATTTAAACTCGATTCTACGGTATATCGCGTAGATTCTTGATTGACTTCTCACGACGATATATACTATTTCGTCACAATACGTGGCACGTTCATTCGCTTTGTCGCTTTATTTCTTACAATTGGACCGAAATAGGGCAAAGAAGAGCACTCGAGAGATTTAATTCTGTCGTGCTAGCGTCGCGTTTAAAATAGTAGGAGTATACTTGAAGCGATCATTCGAAAGCATAAAGTCTTTAACTCCGATTTGAATTCGTATTGTGATCATTACGAGCGGTCAAATTCTTTGGAAAGCATTTATAATAGAAAATTTTGTTCTGAAAATTGAATTTATTTTATGAAAATCAGAATATTTTCGATACGTGAAATGTGATTTAAACAATATTTATATATATTTTTATATATTTAATGAATAAATTTATTTCCGAATGAAAAGATTTTAATTTAATTTTGTTTTAATTTTTATTTATAAAAATAAATATATATATATATATTTATTTATTATTTTATATTAAGTTATACATATGAAATTTTAAATAAAAAATCATTCGTGATTTTATCATATATGTATTAAATAAATATATGAAGTAATTTATCAATAATGATAATTCGTAATTTAATAATTATTATGTAATAATTTTTTTTTTTTGTTAAATTATTTTTACATTTTTTAACTTTTAGAAAAGAAAATTTGAATTTTTAATTCTTAGGCAACAATATTTACGAAAGTGAAATTTTTGTCTCGAACGATTCCAGAACATCGAAATCGATCGTCAAGTTGTATTTTTATTTTTGACTCAGCCAAGCAAGGAAGTGTATTTTAGTCACGTGCAGCATATATGCGAGCAGAACACTTCACGTTTCTCGTCGTGTATGTTCTTCAGGTTCGGAAAAATCTCTTCGTCTTATCAAAGTTATCGTGTCAAAGTGAAATTAACCTCTTAATTTTTAGATAAATCAATCTTATATTTAATTTTTGATTTCGACACAAAAGATAGGGAAATTAAGTTATAAAGTACATGTCCAAACTAACAAATTATTCTCAGATTCTCAAGATTAATTTATCGCCTTTACACGAAGCAATTATTTCAATTTTCTCAAAATTTAACGCGCTTTCGAGCGCAAGATTCTTCAACTTCCGGTGCGTGTCACAATTGAAATCCTATATTTAGTTTCACCAGAAGTTCCCACTAACTCACTAGCCGATGAATCTTCCGGATAAAAAAGATTAAAATAATAGAATACAAGAGCAACGATGGAATTTATCCAACTTTCACCTTAGAACCTCCGTTTCCTTTCTCTTGCCAGCTTCTTATCCGGCCATCTTATGCTACCATTGGAAAGATAAGCCTCTAATTCCTATGTAAATAAAATTGAGAGGAAAGAGAGCCGTCGTGAAGCGTAACGATGGAATGATTAGATTAACCATTTATTCGCAAAAATTTAATCATTTTAAACAAGTAACAAATAACATAATATTTGTTTGAATTTCTTGATAAAAAGAAATTGAAAAAAAAGATTGATGTCAAATCAACATTGAGAAAAGTTTATAAAGTATATAGACTTATAAAAAATTAAAATTATAAAAAAATTAATATTGCTTTTTATCCTAAAAAAATATATTTTCTGTATTATATTATTAAAACTTATTAATTGTATAAATTTTCCTTGTACATTATATAAATATATAAGATTGCAATTTCAAAATCATGTTGATGATAACAAATTGATGATATTTAAATAATAATTTACACAATAAAACGAAAATATAAAATTGAGGTTAATGTTTGAATGCACTGTGAATCACGAGCCAATTAAGAATGATTCATCATCAATTCAATATTAATTTCTTATTTAATATGCTACTTGTGAGTTAAATAATATTTCGTTACTTTGTAATGATAACAGAATTTAACGAAAAATCGTTACTTTCTCCATGTAATAGTATATGTACAGTGTAAAAAAGTATTAACAATGTGCAAATATTTTTTTAAAAATATTTAATTAATTATAATTTAATTTTATTACTATTTTTAAATACAATTATTCGACGTATGTATTAAATTATTCTACTTTCTCAGATATTTTTTATTCATCTAATCATTTCTAAATTTGATTTAAATTAGATTTAGATTATGTAAAAAAATAGTTGATAAAAATCGTTACACTAGTCGATTTTTCATTATAATAAATATGAATAGTTTCTGAAAATTTCTTCAGAAAAATTAAACATAAAAAATATAATCATAAAGCATAAAAGAAATCATTTTCATTCATCTCTTTTAAATCTTTTATTTATATGCTTTATGTGAATGTAAATTCTAATCACTTAATATTAAATTCTACCTTGAACTGTAACTTACCAATGTTTCATAGCAATTTACATAATTTCATCTAATCAGTCTTCCACGAACTGCTTTAGCGATCAGCTGTATTTTAACAACCTCCAATACTATGCTTAAGTGTATTTAGATCATTACAATTTCAAGTGATTTTAAAATTCCTTCTTGAAATAATGTTACGCATGGTTATTCGTGTTACCAGTATTGTCTTTGAATTTTGAAGAAGAATAGCGGAGAAAATCGGATGAAAGTAGTAAAATTCCTCGACAATGCTTATTCTTTGATTTTATATACGATCTGTAACCGATCTTTGTCGATCTGCTCTCATTATTTTTTATATAGGTGAAACAAGATCCTTCGGATTAGTAAAATTTTTAGGTCACCGATCTTGCATTTCAAAGTGAGACAGTTCCATTACATTTATATTTCACTTATCTAAAATTCATCTCAAAATTAGATTATTCATAATTTAAAAAATAACTTTCATACTTATTTCAATCTCTATAATCACTGTTTAAATTTTCTATTTTATTTGAACATCCTATATATACGTACTATATATACGTATGAAGTATACATATATATATATATATATGCTACAGATCATGTATTCTAGCATTAAGTATACATGATTTTTAATATTTAGAGTATTTAAGACACAATTTTCAATCCACTTCCATTAATATTCAGGGGACGTAAATTCCCTTAATTCCGCAGGATATTCCGCATTTCAAGACGTTTCAGGTCGTGGCATCGATAACCTTTTTCTGTCCCAGAACGCGAACGGTTAATTGCTTCTTGCACGCAGCGTAAACGTTCCATGTCGTCTGGATCGACTTTAAACTTTGCCGATTACGACGCGACTGACGGGCAAAGAAAGAAGCTTGAGAGGAACGTCCGTGAACTTGAGAGAAAGTGCATCGAAATTGGCGGGATTTCGATGCGAATTCGAGCGATACCGCTGCTTTCCCCAGCTATATTTGTTTGCTTTGCTCAAAGAGAACGAAACTGGGGGAATGGACACGGTTACGAAGTCTAAATTAAGTGGGATAAAAATGAATGAACTCCGCGAAATATGTGAAAGCAATAATCCCCGGACGTATGGTGTTAAGTCTGACAATATCGCGCGATTGCTCTTCAGTTTTTGGATCAGTTTCAAGCGTTTCATGACGGAATAAACTGTTTGGTTAGTCGAAAGATTCATATTTTTCATCACGTTATTCTTCATTCTTTTTCTTTCTACAAAAAATACATAAAAAGGTAATATTGTGATTTATGAGAAAGTGGAAATATAGGTTATGATTCAATATCAATTTCTTTAGGATTCATATGACAAATTTGATTTTGAAGTTTAAAATTAAAAATTTTTTAAAAATTTAACAAATTCATCATTTCAATTAAAATTATGATATTTGATATAGAATTATGTACCAAAAAATTCAAAGAATATGATATAATAAGTAAATTTAACATTTTTATTAATGTAATATTAAAGATTGAGAAATTTTTTTAAATAAAAAAATTTTATTTAATATAAGTGCAATCTTTTTAGAAAAAAAAGAAACATAGAAAAATAAAATATTTTTTCATGAGTTCCTGTAATATATAATAATTAATTTAATTACTAGTATAAATTTAAAACTATATATATTTTTTTCCCTTCAAATATAATAAAGAAATATTTTTCTAATTTTTATATTTCTAAATATTTTTATACTCAGTATTTTAATACTTAAATACATGAATATAATTATAATAAAATATTTATTCATAATCTGATTAATTTCTATAGAAAAAATTTTCAATAACTGAAAAATGATTCATTGAATATCAATGTTTTATATCAGATATTTGTTCGGAGAATTTTCATGTTCGCAAGATACGAATTTATTTTTAGCGCAAGTAATTGTGAGTGACATTCGTGACATTATATTTCTCTACATGAGGATGTTACATGATAAGGACGCACTGCCCACGCTTCGTTATATAACAAATTATAATCTAAACATTATATTGATTGTCATTATAATGTGATAGTATCAAATATTTTTTTGTTCCTGTATTTATATATACATATATATGGTATGTATGATTATATTATCTAAATTTTATATATTATAATTATAAGAAATTTTTGTACTTTTAAAGGATTATAAATATTAATGGATATTATTAAATATAGTTGCTAAAATGGTACATACGATTTATTTTTCTTAAATAAAAACATATCATTTTAATGAATGCATTAAAATTTTCCCATAAATGATTATATCTTAATTAATGCAATGAAGAATATGCACCCATATAAAAGAATACATATAACCTTCATCTTAATATCTGTAAGTATGAAAATATAATCAATTTTCTTATATAGTCAGATAATTTATAGTATCTTTATTAAAAAATTTTAATTTTATATTATATTGTAAGTATTACAATCCCAATAGTAATAAATTTCCTCTTAAATTTCGCGCATAATGGTTTTATATAAAAAAAAATTGTACTAATTTTATTCTCAAATTTTATAAAATTACGCAATTTATGTATTATTTTTTCTTTTCAAATTTTGCAATTTTGTAATTTTTGTATTACAAATGTGCAAATTTCTGTATTATGCATTTCTAATATTTCTGTATTTTAATATATGTAATTTTGATTATTTAATACGATTTAATATAAAAAAAAATTAAATAAAAAATACTAGAGTAAACTTATACATATAAAACACAATATCTATAATTTTATTAAAATATATATTATATGTATTATGTATATTATATGGCTCATATAATGAATTATTAAATATTGAATCGAAGAATATTGTGACAACTTGTACAGACTTGTACCGATCGAAGGAAACAATCACATTTTGTATACAAAAAAATATCGATTGAGTGTATGATTATTCACACAATAAATCAGTTTCCTATTACCACAAACACTATATTTTATAGATTATATGCAGTCTAATAATTTCAGATTGCTTGATATTTTTGCAAAAAAAAAAAAAAGAGGAAAGATTCAAAAGATTGAAAACATCTTTCAAAGAATTGCAAACGTTAGCATTACATCTTGTTACCCAATTCTCTGCAATCTAAGTTTTCATTCTTCTATTAAATTTCTTCTATTAAATATTTTATCTAAAATCATATCTTGGCAGATTTACAATTTATATATATCTGGAAAATCTTTCTAAAAGCAAAAATTTCAATATATCTTATTTGCAGATATTCATACTTTAAAATTAGACATAATAGTTAGTTATTTCAATATCTATCCCAATCAAATTGAAATAAAAACTAACAATGAAATTTCTTTAATAAAGATTTCAAATAAATGCATAAAAATGAAAATCATTTAAGTAATCTAATTTATTTTATCGAATTAAAATATTAAAATATTATTCCATAATAAATATATATTATAAACCTTTTAGAAGATTTATTCTTATAATATTCAAATCTTCATTATTTTTAATTTTTATGCAAATTCTTAAAAGAAAAATGTTCAAAAAATCATCCTAAACAAATATCTATCCAAAGCCTCAACAATAAATTTGTCTTTTTATCTCTGATTATTATTGTTACAGGAGGACGCGGATGATTGCCAAAAGAGACCGGAAAGATCCTTGTCTGAGGAGTGTCGCGTGTCTCACGGACCGGTAGGCGTCGGCGTGGAAGGTGTCGGCTCGTGGAGGGCTCAACGGCGCCCTCACAATATCGAGATATCTGCGCCCCTGTCCGGCGTCGCGGCGCACGAGCTGGAGTCGTCCGTGGACGGCGCAGCGTTCAACCCTGTCGCCGCAGCGGCGACGACATCCACGAGATGTTCGCTGGTGAAAAACACTCTGAAAACGCCTTTATCCTCTTCCACTTTTCTACCCGTCAATGCCAACATCAGGCCAAGATTGTACCTGGGTTCCGTAATCGCTGAAACCAGCAAGGAGGATGCCATGGAGCCGGAAGTGAAAGAGGAGGACGAACGAAGGTCGTCCACGCCGAGCCCCGAGGTAATACTTTTATTTTCTTTCTTTTAATTTTTTATTCTTGTCTTATTTATATTTAATCTTTAGTTTATATGATCTATTTTTTTCCGTATTCAATTTCTTCTGTTTTAGTTGATTCTCAATTAATGCATGATATGATTGATAGGTTTGTGATATGATAACAGAGAGATGACACTGAAATTGATCGAATTAAACTGTGTACATTTTTTTCTTTTGTCGAACGATTGTTGTTTTTCAAACTCAAAGAGAAGCCTGTATGCGCAAATAGAACAGGTGTACTTGTATCTTAGAAGAGAATGCGGTTTTTGATAACAATAAATCAATTTCTTTCATACGGTCATTTTGCATTTTGAATTGGAATCTTTGAAATAATTTAATAATTTTTAATATGCTATATGATGATCAATTAATGTTGATCGATGATTTTAATTTGAAGCTTTTTTTTTGTTGATCATTCAACTTTATTTTGTTGATTCTATGTATTTATAAAGTATCAATGATGAAAGCGAAATTACCATATACCGTTATATTTCATTATTTTCTTAATAACAGAATGTCACCAATTGTCTAGCACGATATAAGCCTTTATTGTTAAACAATAACGATAATTGCATCAAAGGTAGTTAATGTAATTTCTAAAGCGCAAGCACAATGTCTAGTAATATATCATAATAAGTGTGTAAATTAATTAATATCTATAGGGATGTTGAAGAATATGTAAACGAAATGCGTGATGTACGAGATTCTTCGTTTCGAATAATAAAATTTATATAATTGTCGTTTCGTGCTTGACAATCTGTTGAAACTTTTGAAAGGAACTGTGCATATATATCTTTAAAATAATTTTGATAACAGGAAAAGTACATACGGCATACTTACATAACTAAATCGAATATACTTAAAAGATAGGTTATGTTAAAATTGTACCATTGATATACCTTTTCTTATTTGAAAAGATTTATTATGATATTTAATTTTAAATAAGATATAATTTAAAAAAAAAATGGCTGGAAACTGGTATTGCCTCATGCTTGTAGAGTACGAGTCCTTCCTATATACACTTCTACCAACGTAGTCGCGTATTGATTTTACGGAGAACTCATTCCATCTTTCTCTAACCATAGTTATACACGTTTACTTGCACATATGCATTTCCTCTCTTGCTTACGCTTCTTATCTCTTTGCTTTTCTCTTTCGTCGGTCTTTAACTTACCCTAAACAGTTTCATAAGAATTTATTTCGTTCGTTCTGTGTAAGAAACGTAAAGAAACAAGAACGTTGATTATTTCGTATCTAGTAAATTGGAATTAATCTCATGGTTTCCATTTTGTTTTCAGCGGGAAATTCAAACTGATTTAAAAAAGAAATTTATTTTTTTTTCTTATAATGATTAAATTATATAGTGAATATTTATATTTTATGTAATATATATTTTTACGAAAATGTCAGAAAAAATTGTAATATTGAAGGATCAAAATGTAATTTACTTGTGATAGAAGAATTGATAGAATTTATAAATAAAATTAATAGTAAAAAGAAATAAAATGTAAGTAAAACTTCTTTTAACACAGTATATTTAAAAAAAGTTTATATTGTTTTTCTTGATGATTTTAAGATTTTTTTTTATTATTAGATAAAAATAGATATTTAGTAAAAGTATATTATTATGTTCAGCAGATATATATAAGAAGAAATAAACGTTACAATGAGGGTGGAAGTAGCGAAGAAGATAGCAAACCGGATACATCCCTACAAGGTCATAGAATACCGTCTTCTTATCGGGGAACCTGGCCCATCAGAAGAGACATATGGGCCAATCAACAAATGGGATTTTCCACTCAACAAGGCACATCAACCACTGTACATAACGTAAATCATTTATTTGTGAATTATACGTCACATAATCGGAAGAAAGAACAATAGTCATTTCTTCTTTTAAAAATTTGATAAACTTAAAATGAAAAAAATATATATATTTATCTTTTTGTAATTATAATAAATGTTAAAGATAATTAATAAATTATTTCCAAGAAAAATTATGTTAAAAAAATATATATAGTAATAAGAATAAATACATACGCAAATTAAATGAATAATGCAACATTAATAAATACATAACTTGTCATAGAGACACTGAACTAGGAGCAATGACCTATGAAAATGAAGTTTGACTCATTGTGTTAAGCATTAGCATTATTATAAAATATTTACGCAACAAAAAACTATAAATGATTGGATAAGATACATAATGATTAATTAATTAATTTTATTTCATAATTAATATATGATTAATAATTTATAATTTAATTAAAAAAAATTTTAAACATATATAATAAACTGTATAAATATGTATAATGTATTTGGAAAAAGCAGACAATTATTAATTATTAAAATTTCAAATATAAAAAAATTAAAGCTTTGTCTGCATAAAAATAATTAAAATATCTTTCAAAATAGTAACTATTCTGTTTTTATTAACTTCATAAAAAACTTAGTTGGAAAACATCGTAGAAATAGTTTTAAAATATTTATTAAAAAATAAATGTTTCTAATCATGATATACATACTTTATAAATAAAAAAATCACAAAAAAATAATACTTTCGAATTAATTTTATAAAATTAGTAAAAAGAAAATCCTTAATTATTAAAAATTTATTTTTTTTAATTGCTATTTATTTAATAAAAAAAATATAAAAATAATTTTCAGACTACAAACAAAATATTAACATTCACACTCTCTCTCACAGGATATAGCTAGCGTGATGAGCTTTTCTTCAAATTCGGGTGGAGCTTTCGGCTGTTCCACGGAAATGCAAGGAGATCGAAGATTAGGGGCAAAAGTAGATGTGGTGTACAATCTATTGGGAATGCTAGGCAGTACAGAAGGCCGGGAAGATATGAGTGCAACATTACTCTCAATGAGTAATTCGATAGATAATTGCCTCATAATGAGGCAATCAGGATGCCTGCCATTGTTGGTACAGTTAATTCACGCTCCAGGACAAGATCCAGAAACCAGAGAAAAAGCATCAAGAGCTTTACACAATATAGTGTACGCTAAAAGTGACGAAAGGGCAGGACGTAGAGAAGCAAGGGTTCTTCGATTTTTAGAACAGTTACGGGATTATTGTCAAGCACTGAGGACGTCTCTGCAAACGGGACAGATTCCTGATGATTTAGAAAGACATCCTGGACCGACTATAGCAGCATTAATGAAACTTTCCTTCGACGAAGCTCATCGTCACGCCATGTGTCAACTCGGTGGACTTCACGCGGTCGCAGAACTAATTGAGATGGACCACATGGCACATGGAAGCGAATGCGACGACCAAAACTGTATCACTTTACGTAGATATGCCGGAATGGCTCTGACTAATCTAACTTTCGGCGATGGGAATAATAAGGCATTATTATGCTCTTTCCGGGAGTTCATGAAAGCACTAGTCTCGCAATTGAGGAGTCCAAGCGATGATCTTAGACAGGTAACAGCGTCTGTATTAAGAAATTTGTCGTGGCGAGCTGATACCAGTAGCAAACAAACATTAAGGGAAGTAGGAGCTGTGACTGGTTTAATGAAGGCTGCGATGGAAGGTAGGAAAGAATCAACGCTCAAATCGATATTGTCTGCACTATGGAACTTATCGGCACATTGTAGTACGAATAAAGTAGACATTTGCGCCGTGGATGGTGCACTAGCATTCCTCGTGGATATGTTGAGTTACAAGGCACCGTCTAAAACTTTAGCTATTGTAGAAAACGCTGGTGGTATATTGAGAAATGTATCCAGCCATATTGCCGTTAGAGAAGATTATCGAGCCATTGTAAGAGAAAGAGGATGTTTGCAAGTATTGTTGCAACAATTACGATCACCTAGTTTAACCGTTGTTAGTAATGCCTGTGGAGCTCTATGGAATCTTTCTGCTCGATGTCCACAAGATCAGCGTTTATTATGGGACTTAGGCGCCGTTCCAATGCTTCGTAGTTTAATTCACTCCAAGCACAAAATGATTTCGATGGGTTCAAGTGCAGCCTTAAAGAATTTGCTAAGTGCCAGACCAGGTTCCAACAACCTTGTTCACTTAGATTCAACAGCACGCGGATTAGGCCTTCCAACTTTACCAACTCTAGTTGCTCGCAGGCAAAGGGCTTTAGAGCAAGAAATAGATCAAAACTTAGCAGAAACTTGCGATAATATTGAACCTAGCACGTCGCCTACTAACAAAGACGACAAGTTTTCATTCAAGGTTGAACACAGCTTCTTAGGAATCAATACGCGTACTCTACGCTCTTATCAGCTGCACAATCAGCCCAGTACATCTAATATCAAATGTAATGGAGTTGCCAGAAGTGAGAGTAGGGACTCTATGCGTTCTATAACAAGTACACACTCTGATACTATGTTTGAAAGAGTAAATCGACATGTATTGAACGGATTATCTCCCACTGATATTCAAATAAAACAACAATCTTCATCATTGCATTCTGCAGTCGGTTTCGATGGTGGAATATCTACCGATGTTCATTCGAAAACTTCTTCAGAGAAAAAATATACATTACGCTACAAAAATGCCATCCCAGATCGTTTGAAATCATCAGATTTTAATGGTCTTGGTGATCTTAGATGTACTAATTCTACTATTTCCTGGTCTTCTGCTCCAGATCAAGAATCCACTTGTTCACAAAATTTATTACATTCTTCTGTAGAAGACAATTTGCCACAAAGCATCTCATCTATTCTGAAGACTGGCAGTCAATCCAGTATTTCAGAAGAAACGGAGTTAAATACTTGCACAAAAACAGAGTATGTGACTACAAAAACTGGGATAGAAACTTCGTTATCTTTTGTTAATAGTAACTCTCCTGTGAAAGATACTATCAGCTTTGAAAATGTCTATGATAAGAGTGTATTACACCAGCATAATTCATTGAATAGTATACAACAAACTATTTCACCAACTGTAAACCATCGAACAGAAGGAACTTTGTTTAGTGATTATGCCGTGACCGATTTGGATCAACCGACTGACTATAGTTTGCGTTATGCGGAACGAAGTTTAGAAGACGAAGAAAAACCACATTCCCATTATTTCACAAACAATGATCAGGAACTTATTCATGAAGATACAGTAAAGACTTATTGCACAGAAGGAACACCACATGGAACATCTTTGAATTCTTCTAGAGCAGCATCTGCTTCTGACTTACAAGAGGATACTCGGCAGAGAAATTTATTGAAAAAGATTCAGGAGCAGGGTAAATTACAGGATAAAGAAGAAATGAATTTAGAAACAAATATCAAGCAGAATAATATTGAAGAGGATAATCATACTGTGCAAAATCCATTAAGGTTTGTATATTATATGTATATGTATATAGATAAATATAATATAAATATATAAGAAAAAATAAAATTCTTTAACTAGAAATTACAATCATATTTCTTCAATTTCAATTCTTTTAATTTTTAATGTTTAATTTATTCTTTTAACAGTTCGAGAAGTACTCATACACAAATATCTTCAAATAATTTACAATATGATGAAAGTAATAATATGACGTCCAATTCGACTAAAAATAAGCCTGGTAAGATAATTATAAAAAGAACTTTCTTTATATATATATTTATATATATTATTATATCATTCATATATATTTATCATAGTCATTCATATTTATTAGATTATTAAGAATATAAAATGAAAATATAAAATAAAACTTCTAAAATTATATAAAGTAAATTTATATTTATTTTATTATAGATATAAATAAGAAATATAATACTCAGAGTGGCATGTTTGAAAAGAATGATAAATTCGATTCGAAAAATTATCCCAACAATGGAGTTAATTCGTACGTGACCAGTGCATTGAAAGCTTCTAATGATTCAGGATGTAAGGAATTTGAACTAAAAGGAGATACCCGTAACATGCCTTATATATTAAATATAAACAACTCTTCCGAATGTTTAGATCAAGTCAGTGATGGTGATGAGGATGATGAAGATCTACTTACAGCTTGCATTAATATTGGAATGCAAAATAATAGGTAAAAATTATTTATTCAACATAAATTTATTATAATTATTAACGGTATTTTATAATTGCGTTTTCTCTACGTATTTGTTAAAAAGTGATTTATGAGTTTTTTTTTTTTTTTTAGGCATAGGCATTCTTTCATTGGAAACAATTTTGAAAAAGTTCCACGAAATGAAAGTAACTTAGCTCGATATCAAACTAGTATTGCACTAGATCAAATGGAATGTAACTCATTAATTGATTCTACCATGAATAGTCTTGATATGAAACAAGTGGAATCTGAACAAACAATAAATTCCGAAATTTCCCTAGATAATGTTATTGATAATTCATCAAAAATGAATATTATGTCAAATTATACTCAAAGTACAGCTAAATTTATGCAAGAGGTAAAATATTTACTTTATATAATATTTTAATTAATTAATAAATCTAATTTAAAATCTTTATATATTTGAAATATTATATAACATATTAATATAATAGAAATATAGAAATTTAAGATTTGCTCAACTTTAAGAATCTACTATACTAAATATATATATTATAAATTTAAATTTTTTTATTTCAGGAAACAGAATCAAAAATTTCAATAGAACAATCAAATCAAGTTTTACAAAATGAATTAGGCAAAATAAGAAAGACGGAACACAATTCATTATTATGTGATGATAGACTGTGCAACTTTTCATTACCTTCGAATTTAAGAAATAGTCCAATACTACACGAAACAGTAATATTCAATACAGAACCATCTCATCAACAATATTTATCTAGTATCGATACTCATTCAAACGAAGATATGTCGTCTTTGATTCATAATGATCTTATTGATAATGATCAAAATATAGATGATGATTCAACTAAATGGGAAAGTGACAAAATATTAGAATCCATAGAAAATAAAAATATCGAGAATCCATCTATGGAACAATCTTATTCAAAAGTAACAAATTCAGACAGCAGCGAATCGATTGATTCTGTAGAACAGTCCGAACATGCGCTTCTAGAATTATGCATACAACCTGCACTAGCTAAAACCATGGACAATATTCAACTAAATAAAACTACAGTGAATAAAAATAAAGATGAATTTGAGGAAAAACAAGTTAAAACAAAAATTAGTAATGATGAAATTAATAAAACATATAGCGATATATGTGAGATAGATGGTATTAAGAAAGAAGAAATTGATTTAAAACATAAATTGATACAAAAATCTGCAGACTCAACAAAACATGTAGAGAAAGAAGATGTATATCGACGTCAGAGAGATCCTGATGCCATGATTGCTTCGTTAGATCGATTGACTGCAACTTTAGTACAGCAAACAGAAGCAATTCGAGAACGAGATTCTAACGCGATGAAACAAAGTGTATTGAGTGATACGTGGAACGAGGATTCTCCTAATGATGTCTCTTTTCCTAGTATTAGCATCAGTGCTCCCATAATTGCCTCATTTAAGAGCGACGCAGCAGAAGAACAAGGTACGATTACTTCAGAGTGTTATGAAACAATAAGCAGTGAAAGTGGTCCTATGTCGAATTCAAAAATTATTCAAAGAGAAGCAATTAAATTGGCTGAAGCAGTAGATGCAGAAATGAATAGACAAAACGAGTTAGATACAACTAGTATGACATCTATGGATTTAGATGCAATTAAACCTCCTTCTTCTATGGGGAGTTTATTATCACTAACTGCTAGCTACGCAGGTTCAGGTGATTGTAGCGAATCATTCATTAATCGAGATAGATGTAATTCTGCGTCTTTACCTCCAATTCAAGTGAAAAACGTTTCTTTGACGGATTCCCGAAATAATCGCAAGAAATCACTTCCTCTAGGTGTAGTAGCTAAAAGAGCTCTTAATCAAAGCCAAAATCATACTGGCAGTTTAGAAAACTTGTTAAATGAATGTACTGGTTCGCATTTAGACAGTGTTAAACCACCATCAATGTTAGATGAATTACCAGACGTTGGCGATATGGAAAATAGTATGTTAAGTGTGGCAAGTATTACGTCAGAAGTGGCGGATTCTAAAGATCAAGACTCGCAACACTTAAGCGGAAGCGATGCTGCATTTGACTTATTAAGACCTGTCGCAAATGTACTTTCTATGACGTGTATGCGATATGCTGAAGCTATGCAGAATAGTGCAAATAATAGTTTGAGCGAATGCTTGGAAAATATCAATCCGCCTTCATTGTTCAACGAAGTTTGTGAAATGGATGAATCGACAGTGGAACAGGCATCAGAGACAATATGCAGTGACACATTGTGTATTGATGCGGAATTACATACTGAAGAAGCTTCACATCCTGTTATGATAGATAAAATCGACGAAGCAGGTGATACTGATGAAGCGGTTACACCAATCTCTTCTGAATATTGTCTTACTAGTTCAGCGGAATCTACGCCTAGAAAACGATTGCATAAAAATTTAACACCGAAACAGAAAAGGACTTTGGCCAAAGAAAGATATAAAACTTATACAATAGCTGCAGAACTTGACAAAAAAGAGACAAATCAACAGGAAAATGTAGTACAAGAAAAAGTTTCACGGGGAAAATGCTCGCCTTTTTCGAAACTGACACCTAAACAACGCAGACAAGAAGATAGAGCAAGATTTCAAACGCAGGTATTAGAAAATCCTTTTCCTGACATGAATCAAGATCAAAATAATCAACAAGAAATTAATACTATTTGTGAACAAGAAAATTCTGAAAAACCAACAAGAGCTATATCCCCTGTAAAATCTGCTATTCCTACATTAAAACTATCTGCTTGTAAAACATTAATTAAAAAACGTACTGAGCAAAAGAAGAATAGAGAAAGATATCGTACAAGAACTTTAAACGATTCAGAATGTATATTCAAAGATATAGAAAGTAATGCTACAAATATGACAGAAGATAAGATACCAGATTCAACGCACAATATTGAATCAGATGAAATTCAAACCATGCTAGAACAAAATGCAACCATCGTATTGAATACGTTAAATGAATCAAATAAAACGAACGAAACTACAGAGGAAGGATTATTAGATTGCGAAACTATTAGTTTAGTATCAAATGAATCAGAATCCGAACGTAATCTTCGAATGCGATTTGTCAACGGTGTTTCTAAAAAATTAATAGGTTCATATTCTCAACAAATAGATAACGTACAGGAACCAAAAGAAACCACTGAAATTGAAGCACCTAGATCACATGAAGACATCAGATATACCGACAATGTGGAAACTGAAAGCGAGGATGAATCAAATAATATTGAAGATCCACCTAGAGAAACAAAAAGACCTCGAATAATTAAACCAGGAATGGTAAGAGATCCTAGTAATGATTCCAATGCTACAGATAAATCAGATCCAGAAAGTCCAAAGGCTATTCGAGGCAGAAGAAAAGCTCTCTATTCAAATCCAATTACGCGAAAACCAACACCACAATCGTCTCCATTAAAACAAGTGAATCCTGTTAGTGGAATACCTATAGGACGCAGTAATACTTCACCTATTGTAAGAGCTACTAGAGCTACTACCCTCAGGCAAAATAATAATAGTCCAAATGTTATGATGAAAGAATCTGCAAAATCAAATATAAATCTTAAAGCAACTTCCAATTCAACAGATGATAAAAAAACAAAAGTTCTCTCTATAGCTGCAAAAAGAGCATCGGTTCCTCAAAAAGGATCGTCATTAACCTTCACAAAATCCGTAAAAAGACATAGCACACCTCCAACATGTTCTTCCTCAAATTATCAACAAGAGACCAAATCAGATGTAACAATGAAACCTCTAGAACGACAAGGTACATTTACCAAAGACGAACCAGAAGTAGAAAATGCTCCTACCGTAGTTTCTACATCTTCTTCTCCAATAAAAACGAAGATAGCAAAACCTATTAGAGGTGCTACATCCAAGATACATCCAACGACAGGGAAACCAAAAATTTCACCAAAGACACATCAAGCACACCAATCGAAATCATCAAAAGGAAATGTTTCGGAAAAGAATCAATCTTCGAAAACATTACTAGTAACTCCAAAACGATTACCTACAGGAAAAATGACTCCAAAAATACCAGCTAATAATCAAAATGCTACACAAGCAGAAAACGGTAAAGTCTTTCGAAAGATAGGTCCTCTTGGTCAGAGATCTAACAGTAATTCCAGTATAGTATCAAATTCATCAACTGGAATGCAGACTAGAAAATTGGCAAAGGAAGCAACTAGTAAAATTGCAAGTTTGTGGAAAAAAGTAGAAGAGAGTAAGAATAAGCAACGGTTTGAGAAATCAGATACTAGGCAATGGGTACAGCCTGGCAATTGTGCCAATGATGTAGATGCTCCAATTTTAGTGAGCAATCCACCAACTTTTAGATTGTTCCGTAGCTCAACATTTGAAGGAGTACCCCAAGAGAATGATAATCCTGAATCAGCTTTGTACAAATCTAAATTGAAAAGACCATTGGTAATGGGTGTGCAACCTAGTAAAGTGAAGTATAGAAACTCTTGTGATTTAAGCGGAATGAACGCGAACGATGCTCCTTGCAAGATTCCTGTAAAGTCTAGCGATGCTTCTACGTACAAGAAAGATACCATAGACATAGGTGATGCTTCAGTTGTTTTACGAAAATCACATACTGAATCCTCCACGATAGAAGTAGATCCTACGAAACGAATATCACGTCTTGGTTCCTTTATACGAGTAGATTCTGCAAATGGAGAAAGTTCTGCACAAACATATGTTAGTGGGGCTGGTATGCGTACACCCGCATCCGCCATCGTACCGCCTTTTAATTATAATCCGAAGCAAGATATTCCACAAGCAGCCAAAGTAACGCCTGATGAAACTGAAAGCAAATTCAAAGTGACAGATTGTCATAGTGACATAGTCACAGCTTCTACAAGAATAACAACAGTATAGTGGGAATTTGTTATAAAATAAATAATTTCTTTTTCATAGTCGCTTTTCTGTTTCGGGCTAGTCATTGTACATTTGCTTTACTGCTGTATTGATCATGCAGTACATATTAAGAGTACTTGATAAGTAAAGTTTTCTTTTTTTACCTCATCATTTAAAGGGCACCGAAAATCTTCATGGTATCTCACTAATTTTTACATACTGAATATAAGAAAATAATTGAATATTTTTCTTTATTATGCATGTGCATTGCAATGCAATCTTTTTTTTTTAAAGAGATATAATTAGAATGTGACATAGCTGGAAATCCTGATCATTCCTATTCACTTTGCGTGTTGTATATACATATATTGATAAATTTCATGATTATGAAGAAAATTAAAAATCGGTAGTACGTAGCAGTAATTATGCTCGATTATTTATTCAATTTTGTATATATTGAACGTCGATGAAGAATGTAGAAAGTTTAGTAATATGTATCACGACTCATGATGTATATCGCAGAAAATGTGTCGCTGTACATCTTCGTAATAGATAAATTTGCAAGGAAGAAGATCTGTATTTTGTTTCCATCGTAAACTGATTTGTATTCTTCTAAACAAATATAAAGTTTAATTACTTTTTAAAGACTGATAGAAACATGATGAAGATTCGGATGAAACCGAAACATTTTCAACACAACAAAATGTTATGGTAAAAATGGTAATAATGTTTATATCAATTTAGCGGTCTAAGTAACGCTAAACTGGCATTACATGAAAAGACAAAATTTTGTAAATCCTTATATTAAGTTTCTAGTCTATTTGAAAATCTACAATTAAAATAGCTTCTATTTTGGTCATATATGTATTACATAAAATCGATTTGCATGTACAAGTGTCCACTGATTTAACTGGTACCCTTTCTAAAATATATGTAGGTACAATTAAAGAGTGTGTACGGATCAATTATGTATTTATAGATTGAAAAGTTTAAGGTATGGCGTTTAATAATTTTATTTTCTTATTCATATTTTCTTCATTATTTTCTAGTTTTACTAGAAAATTTGCTATAATATTTGAAGCGATCAATAATGCGTACAATATTTTAAGTTTTTTTCTATATCGTGTCATCTTTCGTTCTATATGCGCATATGCAAATCAATCTAAAATCTTATTAGAAGGAAACTGTTTGACACGATATAGAATAAATTTTATTGTTCGTTAATTATATATTTATTATACGCATTTTACCCTGTTCCAGTTCGAGTTAATTAGATTTAACCCTTCCAACTTGGAGTCATATCAGGGTATCCTTGTATTTTTTTTCATACAAGATATGGTCTGTACTACACCAGAAATCCTTTTCAAGATTCTTTCATAATTTTCATCTTTTACTTAGATTTTAAGTATAATTCATCTTTTGTTATATTATATTTTAGATTCGGCGAACATCTTAATAATTTGTATATTAATAATTACAGTACAATAAAATTTATAGCTACTAATATCTATTTTGTTTAATGTCAAATCAATTATTTAATCAAATAATTTTATCATAGTAAAAAATGTGTTCTATTAAAATATTAGATTATTAAATAAAATATAACATTTTATTAAACCATGTAATATGTATACACAGGATAATTTTAATTTTTATAAAAATGTAAGACACTTTTGAAGAATGGATCTATCGAAACAATAAAAAAAAGTTTATAAAATATATATATTCGATAAGATTTAGTTAATAAATTAAAAATGATAAATTTTTTTTTTTAAAATGAAATATGTTGTATAATTATATTACATGATATTTATATATATTGTATATTACATTATATTAAAATTAAAAAATAGTTATTTGTATAATCTGTATATTTAAAATAATATTTTAATCATTCAGTTCCATTATGCAGGAGTTTATTATATATTATATTCCATACGCTCAACTTAGTGTTCTTATTTTATTAAATTTGAAATACTTATAATTTGATAACTAAACCTTATTGCACCTATGTGCATATATTTTTTTTATCTTTTGATCTCGTGAATCCACCCGCTAAAGATGTCTCACATTTTTATAAACACCTGTATATATAAAATAGTTATTTAAGAAAAATTTATTTATCATATAATGGACATTCATAAAGATTAATAGATTTATCCTCAGATACTGATGCAATTATATTATTTCTTTGTGGATTGTACTTTACAGCCCATACCTAAAAAAAAGAAATATTTAAATTTTTATAAATCCATAATAAAAATTTTGCAAATTATTTTTTCCATCTTAAATTTATAATAAAAAATCTATAATACTGCTTATAATACAATATCTCACTTGATCATTATGTTCATTAAATGTATGTAAACATTGTCTTTGGGCTAGTTCCCATACTTTAACTGTATGATCTGAACTACTAGATGCAAACTGTTGACCATTTGGAGCAAAAGCAACACCAAGTACCCATGAAGCATGACCTGACATAGTTCCTGCTAAATTAGCATCTTTCCTATATAATAAAATAAAAATGTAATAAATGTTTCTCAATTATATGTGTAATTTATTTTGGAACTTTGAATTTTGAACTTACACATCATACAATTTCATATGTCCATCATCTGATGCAGTAAGAAGTAACTGAGAATCTGGAGAGAAACAAAGAGACCTAATAGGCATTGCATGCCCTAAAATATTTAAATTTATATATTATTAATAAATTGTTAACAATAAATTAACAAATATTTAAAAAAGTAAATTTTTATTACCTTCCAATGTACGCAATACTTTTCCATATGTAACATCAAAAATATTTATAATTCCATCTATTGCACCACTAGCAATATATTTACCATCAGGACTCTAAAATAATTATATAATATAAAAATTATTAGTTTTACATAATAAAATTATATAATATACATTTTTAAAATACATACATAAGCAACACTCAATGTAAATTTGCCACCTCTGGTATCTAAAGTTTGTTCCTGTTTACCACTTTCTGTTCCATATAAATGTATTTTCCCTGAATGACTACCAGATACAATGAATTTATCATCTGGAGAAAATACTACTGTCCAAATATCTACAGGGCCTACTTCGATACTTGAAATCTTATTTCCTGTTTCCAAATCCCATAATTTTAAGCTAGAGTCTAATGAACTTGATGCACATTCTAAAAATAATTATCTCATTTTATATCTCATTTTTTTATTTTATTAACATTGCTTTCTTTTTTTTTTTTTTTAATACTTACTTAAACCATCTGAACTTACAGCAACAGATACCACACCAAGTGAGTGACCAGTTAACTTATGTTTTAATTGTAAATTTTTATCTTTTTGTTCCCAAACTTTAACAGTATCGTCAACTGAGCCAGTGACTAAATATTCCACTATTTCATCTTCATTAAATTGTATTGATTCACTATTGTAATAACAAAAATTTTATAAAAAATATAAAATATTAAAAATTGCATAAAAAGTAATTACCGTGAATCTTCATTATCCGGCTGTGATTCCTTTTTCTTCTTCAAACAGCCCCAAGCACAGGTCCAAATACTATCTTCGTGAGCATTTTCTGTTTTATTAAGTAAGGAATACTGAAAAAATTTCGAATTCGGCTTTGCAACTGTTGTTATATCATGTTATATCATGAACGATATAACCTTTATATCGTAATAATTTCCAAATTTATTTATGTATCTCACCATACTAGAATATATGTATCTTCCAGACAATATTATTAAGAAATAATTTTAACTTAATATATATATATATACATATATATAATTTTTTCTTTATGGAATGAACGATTGATATAACTTCTGTAATTTCGTATATAATATCTTTAGTAAAAGTTGATTGAATAGCTATATGATTAAAAGGGTTAAATTAAAAATCGTAACCTTTTTTTTTATTCGCGATTTCGATTAAAACAATTTATTTTTAATTTTTTTTATATAATATTTAGTAAATTTCTAATATTTCAAAAAGATTCAAATAATTTGATTCAATTTTAAAAAACTTCATGCGTAGACAAACTTATCGAATCAGATGTGTTTATGTTGAAAGTGCTCTTAAAATTTTTAAAAATAAAAAAAATAATATATAAAATATAAATGAGAAAACCATAGAAAATTATTAATAATTTTAATGTTATTATTACACTATAGAATTTAAAAACTAAAAAAAGTTCCTTTCATACATTATAATTATTTAAATAATTATAACCTTTTCTGACTTATGTAAAAAATAAAAGTTCTAAACTATTTTTGTAAGAACATGATCTACTAATAAAAAAAAATGGAACATAAAATATTAAAAATATTTAACTCTAGTAAAATAATATATGGATTTCGAAATATTGTAATACAAAAGCGATTTTTTTTATCAGAAGCATATCGATGTGAGGAAGCATGGAAAGATCGATTGCAATCACCGTTGCTGCAAAAATTTAAATCAGACGATTTATTTGTTATTTTGGACAATAAATTCCATACTGATAAAAAAGTTAGTGCAGTAGATATAGATATATTTGCAAATAGCTTAAATAAAGAAGATCATGTAGAAGAATTGTTAAGTCTACTCCAAAAATTGAGGAAAACTGCAGAAACATCGAACATATTAGATTCAACACATCATGCTGTTATAAGATATTTATTAGATAATAATTATACTAAAGAACTTATGAATGTATTACATAATAGACTTAATTATGGTATTTTTCCTGATTATGTCACTTATAACATACTCATGGATACATATATAAAAAAACAAGATTATACCAATGCTGCAAAAGTTGCTGTTTTACCTATGTTACAAGAAGAGTCTGAACATTTAATAACTAATGCATTATCTGTATATGCTTGTCACAAATATTTAGAAAATCCAAATAAATGGCAGAAACCACCAGAACCTATAGACAATACTAAAGAAGAAATTAAAATACGTGTAGCTTATCTTAGAAATCCTTATTTTGATGACCATTTTGATCT
This sequence comes from Apis florea, assembly GCF_048593485.1. Classification (NCBI taxonomy): domain Eukaryota; kingdom Metazoa; phylum Arthropoda; class Insecta; order Hymenoptera; family Apidae; genus Apis; species Apis florea. The sequence continues at coordinate 1,617,603 of NW_028256542.1, read as the reverse complement.
TACTGATCCATATGATTTAGTTGGAAAAACATTAGCTTTTCAAGGAAGATTTATGAATAATGAATTAGGAAGAACTTGTCAATTAAGAGGCTTAATATTATATAAAAAATATCAAGATGCATTAAAATTAATAAAAAAATGGATAAATGAAATTGAAGGAAATATTGTTTACAAAGAAGTTTTTGATTTGATTGAAAAAGATAAAAAAAATGTATTTCAAGAACAAGTAACAGATGAGTTTGAAATTTTAATGTCAGAAGTTAATTTAATAAAAGAAAAGAATTTGTGTACAGATAATTTAATTAATGTATTAGAAAATAATATCAAATCTGCAATTGAAAAACAGCATGATATTGATATAAATGAACAAATGCAGGTAATCAATATTTTTTTATGAAATATAAAAGAAAGAATATTGATAATATATAATATTAAATCTATTATTTATGATTTTATTTATTAATTAACTTTACTTAATTCTTTAGAAATATGTAGAGTGGGAAAAACAGAGACAATTAATACTAGATAAACAAATAGAAGAAATAAATCGAATAGCTAAAAAAGAAGAAATAGAGAAATTAAAAGAAGAAATGGAAAAGCAAGAACGATTTTTGACTTTCTTTGAAAATGAAGAAGATATAGAACTGGAAATAGAGAGAATAGAAGAACATGAAAAGAAAAAAATGGAACAAATTCTTAAAATACCTCATGCTAAGAAGAAGTTGAAGAAATTAGAAGAAGAAAAAGAATATACACCACCTAAGATTTAAAGTTAAAGAAAGTAATTTTTGATATATTTATAATTGTTATAAATAATAAATGTATAATTAAAATATTATTTGGTAAATTATTTAATATTGAAAAGGATCATAATAGTAAGAAATATACAATATATATTGTTACTCATCTCTTGTATTTTGTACATCATAACTTAAAAGTATTTCCTTAAATTACATTATGTTCATTACATAAATTTATAATAGATAGATTCACTTATTTCGTATAAATATGAAAGTTAACTGTACAATTAAAGTTTATATACTAAAAAATTATTAGGCTCTGTAACAAATAATGTTCCATTTGAGCATTGATATTGAATTTGTCACAGACTTGGCCCTTTTATGAACAAAATTAGCATTATATTTGGACCAAGGCACACATTTAACAATTATTTCCAAATTTACAAAGACTATTTTATAAGCAGCAATATATTAATTTTTGCATAATTATAAAATTTAGTCTTTGTAATGTGTATTCATTCATATGTTTATACGGAATGTTCTGTAAATATAATACAATAATCTTATATGGTTTGTGTTTCAATATATGTTTCGTATTGTAAAATATTTTTTTTATTAAGATTTTGCAGATTCTTCTTTCAATATTAATAAAATTTTTACCTGGTCGTTGTTATTATAAATAATACATTGTAATATCACAGATTATATCAAAATCACGAATTTTTATTTTGTAATTGTGCTGTTAATTCTGCTGTTTCTTGTTTCATTTGTTTCAAATCAGCAGTTATCCTTTCTAAATTTGCTCCAATATTTTTTGTAGCTTCAGAATCAATCTAAAGCGAAATAGAAAAAGAATTACATTTTAATTATATCATGTTTCAATGTTTTTTATAAATAATGTAAATTATAATCAATTATATTTATTATATGTATATTTTAATTACCTGTTCTTCTAAATCTCTTATTTCTCTTATAGTTGCACCTGTTTCTTCTACTAAATTTACAAGTTCACTACAATCAGAATGAAGTGTAGCTAATAATTTATAAGCTTTCCTTGATGCCTCATTTGTTCTTGCATCTCGAAATATTAATTCATCAGCAACAGTAAAGGATCTTTCTAATCTGCCTGTAAGTGTATTTATTTCTTTTTGGATTTCTCGTGTATCAACTAATACTTTATTAATTTCGTCTCTTTGTTTTCTAATATTGTTAATTATTTCTAAAATTCGTTGAGTATATGCGGACCTATTTACTTCTTTTGAAAGTTTCTGAACTTCTGTTACCAATTGTGAGTATTGTTGATCTTTATTGCGACATTCTTCTTGTAGTTCCTTTTCCTTTTCTTTTAGTAACTTAATATCATCAAGTTTCTTTTGACTTGCATTCTATATATAATAATCAAATTCATGAAATTTTTTATTTAACAAATTCTATTTTATATTTATATTATTTATATTTATATATAGAATAATACTTACAGCTTTAGTAGAATGCTTTTCCCTTTCTTGTCTGTATTTTTGAATTAGAGGTACTCTATGTTTTTCCCATTGATTACCTAAATTAATTAATTTATTTGTAGTAGCTTCAATAGCTGCTTCTAATTTCTTAATATTCTCGTCACCATCTTGAAATAAATCATAAATTCTTGCTTTAATCTTTTTTTGTTCTTCATTGATTGTTAATTTTTTTTCCTCATTTTGATAATTTATTGTTGCTTGTGTTACACTAGTTGTTAAATTCTTGATTGCAATTTGCAATTCTTCTATATCTTTTCTAATAGTTTCACACTCTGTTTTTATTTTTTCTATTTGTAAGTCTTGTTTTTCCGTTTTATCTATTATTTTTTGTTTTATAAGTTTAGTTTCTTTAGCATTATTATTTTTCATTTGAAGTTCCTATGACAAATAAATAAAAAATTAATAAAGTAGTATAAATATAGAATAAAATTATAAATATTATTTTTATTCATTTTTCTTAAATTTACATTAGAAGATAATGTTTTGTCTTGTATTGGGACTCTATTTAAAATATTAATGTCACTAGATTCATTAACTTCAATAATTTTATCACAATATTGTTTATTTAACCAATTTATTTGATCAAGAATACTCATTGAATGTGAATGGTGAGCCCTTGCATTGTAGGATATCAAAGATGGTAGAAGTGTCATTTCATTTTGCATTTGTTCAGGCACAGATTGCAAATAATGTATATAATAATCTTGATATTCTATAATAAGAAAAATGAAAAATATTATTATAATAATATTATAATAATATAATAATGAAACTCATTGTAAAAATAAAAGCAATATTACCTTCTTTATTTTCTCCTTTTCTTATTGTTGAAACTTCTAAATTTACAGACTTATATGGAATTCTTGCTCTTCCTCTATTTCTAAATCCCTTTGTATGACAATAATGTGGTAACCATGGAGCAGAAAGGCTCTGTGCTATTGCTCTTGCTATAGATTTTTCTAATAATACAATATTACTAACAGGTTCACTTAAAGATTTATCACTTTCTTTTGGTAATTTTTCAATAAGAAACATAAAAACTTTTCGTAGATCAGTTTCTGAACTATATAAAAATGTTTGATAGCCAACGTCAGCTTTGTATCCTAATTCCTAAAGAAAAAAATTTATAAAAAAATTTATCAATAAAGACATAAAAAAAAACAAAATTGTAAATAATTGAAATTCTTATATTCATAAAATCTTACTAAACATGCTTGAGCAAGTGTAGCACCCAATCGAAATCTGGCTGCCATATTCATAGGTAAAACTGTTGATAATCCAAGGCCTGGTTTTATTATATCCAAGCATTTTACTGTTGCTTTTATTATTAATTCTGTGTTAAAACCACTAAGATTTGTTATATTTTCTTCTATGTCACTAAAAAAATTAATGTTAGAAAATTTTCAAATTTTGTAATAAATAGTATTTTGTTTAATTTTTAAAATTGCTAAAAGAGACATTTTAAATTTAATTATATACATATGATACATATGTTGAATTAATGTTATATAAGTTAATAATTAAAATTAACTTAACAATATTTATAATTAAAAGAAATCGTTAATGTCTCATGTGTACTTACAATTAGTTTATAAATTATCACATATTTTTGCAATTATTTAATAATTGTAAAGACTTGTAATATCTTAAATAATTAATATCATTTATTTTTTATTCAAATTTTATCGTAACTTTTTTATTGTTTCTGCTTGATAAAACAAATTATGAATTATGTATTTAAAAATATAAAATTTAAAACAGATAAATATCGCTGCCCATTTTTAATTATACAAACCGGTTGACATCAGATACCAAAAATTTTCTAGATGCGTATAAAATCGTTCAGAAGAACACTCACCAGCCTATTTGACGCAATGAGTGAATTATTATATTGTCAACCTCCTCCATCATCCGTAAAAATGTGAAAATTCTAAATTCTTCTACTGTATTGTTATATCGAAAGATATTTAAGTTGAATTGCACAAATCTAACCTGTTCATGAGCGAACAAACATTTGCACAATGCAAATATATATAGATGGCGTAATAAAAATTATCAGTTTTACCAACACAAAATACATTTATCCTTCATATATTGATCGTTTTACTATTTTTTCATACTTATTTATATTATAATCTTTAAAAAAATTAATGTTTGAAAAACATTTATTATTGAATATGCATTAAAAATATAAAATAAATATAAATTTCATTTCTCAACATATTAGAAATATATAGTCCGAAGTTGCATAAATATAATTATATAATAAAACTATTGTTAAATAAATTCTTTTGGTAGCATTTATAAATTTTGATATATTTTAATAAATAATAAATATTATATAAAATATTATATAAAAATCAAATTATTTTATTGCTTAATTTTTGTGAATAAAATATTACTAATATTATATATTTAATATTCTTTTTTTAAGTTTGAGAGAATTTCGTAATTTAAAATTACGCGCCAATTTTTAGCGCCAACTATACGAATATAACGATTTGTAAGCAAGTTCATGTTGTAAAGTAAAGATCAATTATTCGCGGCGAAAGGTCCGCACTCCGCGGAGTTGTGCGTTACGTTCTGTACGCGTCAACATCAGCTGTTGTTTCGCGTGAAATGACAGTTTCGTGGAGGTTCATAATGTGGAAATCATTTTCGTGAGGCTGCTTCGTGTATCGCGGAGGTGAGCCTTTTCTTCTGGATAAGATGAACGGAAGTCTGGGAATAATGCGCGGACCAGAGCAACATCCACAGAGGTTCGCGGATTATTTTGTCATATGTGGACTGGACAAAGATTCTGGCTTAGAGCCAGATAAATATTTCGGTAAGTTTTACATTTTTTTCTCGTGTATCTTAAATAAAATATGCAGATTCATTAAAATGACCATTTATTATTTATTCAATTTTTAATAAATTAAATCACTGTTATAAATGTTGAATAGTTTTCATATTCTAACAAGAAGACTTTGCTACTGTTGCAATTTTCGAAATCACTATGTTGCGCAATGCTAGATAATATATCTCAAACTAATAAATTGTACTAGTTATTTATGATTGTATTCAAAAATCTAAAAAGATATATTCTTTATTATTTTCTTATTATCAGTTTATCAAGTTTTTTTTATAATTGATTGTAAGATTAATTTCTCACTAATAATAATAGATAATAATTTATATTTATATATAGTGCATAAATTGTATAGCTATTTATTTTATTTGCACGTGATTGACACGTGAATTTCAATCGATGTCATTGCACTCCTTACAAAATAAATATATCGTTTTGTATTCGACAAATTATCCGAATATATTATAAATTTTTTCTCGATAAAATATAAAAAATGATATTCATTGAATATTTATATGTATTATATTTTTTGTAGCAATATTTTTATGAATGATTATTTTATTTTTGACGTGTTTTCAAAAACAAGTAACCATCAATGTCAAATAAATCGTATAATCTCATTAAATTAATAACATAAATGGAAGCCGCATTTAATAGAATTCTAAATACTCGATAATAATCAAGTTCAATATTGTGTATATTTTTAATTTTATATTTTTTAATGCCACTTAAATCAATATTTTCAATCATTTATTTTTAATCTACGAAGGATGTTTGTCGTGCTTTTCATAATTAAATAATGTTGCATGAAAATCGTAAAATATTAAATGCAGTAATTTATTATATTTATTATATTATTATTAACAAAAATTATTGTTATTAAAATAATATAATTGTTAGATATTTTTGCCACATATTTTTTCTTCTTATTTACGGAATACTTTTTTAGAAAAAAGAAAGAAAAAATATCTTTAAGATTATTTATATAATAATAAAAATTTTTATCAAATAATTCTATTAGATTATAATATTTTTATATTAGAAGGGATATTATACGTGGAATAATCAATAATTCGTTTTGTTTGTAAAAAAATAATAATGAAGTAATATTTTTTCTATTTTACAAATAAATTTATATTTTATAAAATTTTAATTCATACAATTTATTTTGTTCAAAATATTTTCTAACTTACTTTTAATTCAAATGTTTTATAAGTAATATAAACAATAAAAATTTTCATAAAATATAGATTAAATAATATTTCTTTAAAAATTATTTTATTATCCTGTTATAAATTGATATTTTTTATTTTATTTTTTATTTAAATAAATGTTTCTCGAAATAATTTCTTAAATATAATTTTATTCTCTTATAATTGCAATTGAGAAATACAGATTTTCTTACAGTTTTACACAATAATATTACTTATTATTTTATTTAAATCAATCAATTTATATAAAAAATTATTTCAAAATAATTTATTTATTTTTAACGCAAAATATATGAGTTTGTTTTCTATTATATTTTTAAAATAATAATAATAAAGTAATTAAAATAATTTATTATTTCAAATTATTAGTTTATTTTTAATATTATTTTAAATAAATTTTTATCCAAATTCATATTTCATTAAATCAATATATTGTATTGTTGATATATATAAATTTGATTAATAATTTTGTTTATTTATATATTATTTGATGTTTTCGATAGAATGCTTTTATAAATGTATTGCTTACATGTAGTGATTAGTAATTCGCGATACGATAAAAAGAGGGTTAGTATCATTGAAAATGCAATTATTAGTATAATAAACTTTGTTGAATATTTGATTATCTATTCGTCGACTGACGGTTGGCAATACTTGGGCTGCGCAAAACTGCTCGAAACGTGAACAATGAGGACATAGCAAGCAACGGATTTCTTGAGAAGAAAGATGTTTTCTTCGTTCAAACAATTTATTCCAAGAATGATATAAAAGATCATTTTATTAGCAACATATTGCTATTGAAAAAATTTTATATTAAAAGATGAATATATCGAGTGGTTTTAGCAATTGGCTGCAGTTTCTTGTGTTTATTTACGTAACTTACACGAACTTCATACGCTACTTATTTTGCTTATTTAATGTTTCACGGCCATGTTTATTTTCCATCATGTGCAATTTCGATTATTTAAAAATAAAATTGGTTTTTTATATATAGTATATATAATAAATATGAAATATGTGAAAATATATCTTTGAAATGAAAAATTGTGATTAAATTAATTGGAAATCATAGAATAAAATTAAAAATCGTTATTATTATTGTTTTTTTTAAATTATTTAATTAATTTTTTTTGTCTTCTGATAATATTTCAATAAGTTCGAGAAAAAAAGACACATATGTTATTATATATTATCAATAAAATACAAAACATGAAAATTTTAATAATAATAATTTATTATATCTTAGTCATTGGATTAATAATCATCAGGAATAAAACTTACATTACATTACTTTTATTGTTTATTAAATCCTTTTGAAAATATTCAATTAGAAATCAACAAAACAAAATAATTCTCAAATAATTTAATATTTTATTTTTAGAATTATGACGATATTTTTAAATTTTTAATCGTACTCGAAATCATTTTGCAAAAAAAAAAAATACATCAAATATTCTTATTAAATCGTATTAGCTTTTTCGAAGAATTTATGTAATGTTGTTAGTTTTCAAGGTGATCAGATGTGTTGGTCGTAACTCAATCCTGAAAACTCACGCACTAGCCGATGAAAGTGGCTGATATTAAGTTACAACACACTTGTTTCGCTATGAATTTCTACGATTGTTAAGTGCAACACGTGTATACATTTTGTCACTTTATATAAATACAGGATATTATTATTGCTACTGCATCAATGTTGTAACCTCAACATTGTAACTTATTACCATTTTTAATATTATACAGTATTCTATTATTTAATTTTGTAATGAATATCAAATAATTTCAATACAATTTAATTAAAAATAAATAGTTGAGTAATTAGCTGTTAATAATACATAATTAAGATAATAAAAAGATTTAATTAGTTTGATTTTTATTAAAATCTTAAATTTACTTTTATTTTTTATTCAAAAATTTGTAAATCTAAATTTTCCAATACTAATTTTATGCTAATCATTATATATAACATTGCAATCTTATTCAAAAGAGAGAAAAGAATATATGCGTTTGAATTTTTTATCAGCATAAATTAAAAGAAACATAAAATGAAAAGCAATTTGTAATTTTACTAACTTTCGTTTACAAAATATATACAGAATATAAATTGAAACGTAATTCTAATGCGCCCCAGAACATTCTCTACAACGAACAAAGCCTAATTGTGAATAATAATAACAAAAAAGAGATAATTCCTGCTTTCGTTGAATTGTAACCTTCGACCTCGACATTCGATATATTTAATCGGTCATATAAAATAAATATTCTCATTATGAAAAAATTGTTGATGATATCTATTTAATTTTTAGATTTCGATATTTATTTAATTTTAAATCAAATTTTCGATAACTTATCTTATCAAAATTGAATAAATTAACAATAACAATTTTTTTATTGAAAATGATTTTGATATGATGAGAAACTAATTATATTAATTAGACAAATTATAAAACTTGGTAGATGAATCCGTTTAATATATTTAAATAAGTAATATAATAATAGTGAATTGAAATTTTTAAAGAAAAAAATTTGTAATGGATTAAATAATCTTACAAATATCGAGAAAAAATTTTAATATTATAAATATTATATAATATTTTTAAATAACATATGAAAACAAATATTCATAATTTTTACAAAAAATTATTTATGAACACATGTTTACAATTTTACAATTAATTGAATATTTAAATTCTTATTTTAATGAAATAAAATTTACACGTTATAACGATTATTCATATTCACAGTTTTATAAGTATATAATAATAAAGATACATATTATTAATAGTAATTATTTTGAATTTATTTATTTAAAAAAATGAGAATATGAAGAGCGGCTTTTCGTGTGATATATTTCATTGTAATAGTTTCTTCGAATTTTTCGAAGAAGGATGTGATGAATAAAGCGCGATGCGACAAAGAAATAGGGAGAAATTCTAAAGATACTGCATGTTGAGAGCAGCTGCAACAGATGTTGGAATGTATCATGAACACCTTTAAAAGTAACGAAATTAATCAGAACAACGTTTGCAAATAAAATTCAATGATTTATCCAATATGATATCGAATCTGATAATTGATAAAATTTAAATATATCAAATATATCCAAATACATTTCTAATTTATTAAGATATTTTTACTTTGCTTGGAGATAATAATATAGAATAAAATAATTTATTTCTTAAAATGTATTTTTTTTATATATTTATCAATTTTAAATAATTATATATATATATTATTGAAATTATGTTTTATAGAATATGAATATTAAAAAGCATTTATATTTTTAAGTAAGTTATACACAAAAAATTTTTATATAATTTTAAACAATGAATGATTGAATTTGTTTTAAAAAATAGATCAAATCGGACGAAACAATTGCTATTTATTAATTTGTTTGGTTTTTGGTTTGCTTTTTTTGGTTTGGATGACTTCCGTTACAATAGACTCTCATATCTTTCAATAGAAGTAGCAAGTATATTCGGACTCACCCATTCGTCAATTTAATATGTTGGTATAGGGAGATGATTCGATCGATTCAGTCCCTTGGAAAGTTCAGTTATTGAACAAGTCTGACTGGCTATAGCAAACGATGCTTGCTAAAGGATGATAATAAGCTGGAAAAACAACTTTTCTTAATTGAATTCTTGTTTGCAATTATTTATACCTTTTAAAAAAAATCTATATATCTAAAGATGTAATTAAATTGTTCATCTAAGTATCTAAAATAACAAATTGATAATATCTTGTCGATAATTATTAGCAACATTTGCACTACGAATATTTATTGGAAAATGAATTTTGAAACACTATTATGAAAGATAAAAATGATGTATAAAGTATATGAATATTGAAAACATACAAGAAATGTAAAAATTTTTAATTTTTAAAAAGAAAAAATTTTCAATAAAATTATTACTTTATTAGGAGTAATAAAAAATGAATGAGATCGTTTAAAAAATTTATTATATATCATATTTTATAAAAATAATGAATGTTATATAGACGAGTATTTTCACATGTTTTTCAAATATTTAGAAAGTTATTGGATCAATTTTAAAAATTTTTATTATGATTTTTTTCGATTGTGATTACCACTGGTAAATTTAATTATAGTAGATACAGTGAAAATTATTTAGTATGATTTAAAACGAGGATAACGTTGGAAATAAAAGAGATAATAAATAAGAGAAAGTACAATAGAAATTTTGTACTAAATAAAAGTATTACTTACTCTATTTCTTTTAAAATTGATATCATAAATACTTTTAATATATTATGGTATTATTATTATTTCTCATGTTGTATTTATTTTATTTATTTATTTTCTAAAAATATAGATATATATTTTTATATTAAACATAAAAACATTAAACATAACATTATTTTTGAACTTTAAATAATCTAAAAAAAAAAAAAATCACAAGAGACATAATCATATTTTATAAATTAATTATTAAATTAATATAATGTAATTAATAATATTCAAGAAGGTTAATATTTAATTCTTAAAATTATTCGATATATTTTAATTAACGAAAAATATTGTAATAATGTAGTTTGTTTGAAATTTAAAAAAGAAATCAAATATATATAATCAAATATGAATAATCAAAAAAAAAAAAAACTCATTGAGATTGAAATATTAAATCAAATGTGACATTTCATTTCTATAGCGGTTTCTTTTTGATTGCTATCTTTTCTTATAAAAAATAAAAAAAATATATTCATGTATTCAAATGCGCACGCATTTTTTTTCGTGGAATAAGATGGATTTGCGTGACACGATTCGTGTATATTTTTATTCTTGTTCACAAATTCTCTGGATCGTTTATATTTTGAATCAACTCGTGGTAATATTTATAGCGTTTAATATGATTGATTTTGAGAGTATCGATTTTTGGAATTCGACATGAACAGATATCAATAGTACACGTAGAAAATAATTTAATTTTTATTAATAAAATTATTTAATAAAATTCATTCAAAATTTTCCTTTTAGCTTATTAGCTACTACTTATAACTGTTAAAGTTAACTTTGCGCATAATATGTTAGAAATATTTAAAATCTTTAGAACATTAATATCAATTGAAAAAATATCTGATTACATATAAAAGAATTATTTATATTATAATGTTGATAACATGATACTTTATTTTTATTTCTTGATGAAATAGAGTAAGAGCTATTCCTTTTATAAAAATCTTAATTTCGATAAACAGTATAGGGTTATCAAATAAATAAATGATTGATGATTGATGTTAATCATGGAAAAACACATTTATATAACATATAGATCACGTATATCAATGAAACTTATATACACATTTAAGATAGTAATCACTTGATTATCTTTCTATTGATATACAAAGCATTCCAATCATTATTTGTTCAACTTTTACCATCATGTTTACTTTTATAACAATATCGTATTGTTATTGTCGTGAATAACATCAATAAAAATGGATTACATTAATTATATGACTAATAATCTAATATCTGTCTTTAACATATTGAACACATCGCGCAAAATAAATCATTTGTATTTTTCAAATATTTTCCTATCTTTTCTTACTTGCGTAAGTGATGACGTCATCATATACACAGGGTCATTTGTGCGTAAAGGGGATCCACATCATTTAAGTACGCATTTAAAGGGCGGAAGCATAGTTGCAAAGAGAAATAGTGTAGTCTGTATATGAGCTGCGCGAGCAATAATTTTTATACATTTCAAAATATTTGTTTCTGATTGAAGATATGTATACAAATTATAATTTATTCATATAAGAGAAGATATTTTGTCTATGAAATATTAAACATATCAAGCTATTAGATATGATTTATCTCTTGAGTTAAGATTAAGATTGTTATTTTATTTTTATTTTAACTACGTTGTTATGAAAAGTGAGTCATCCAGTAATATAGTTTATTTTAAAGTTCATTTTGTTTTTTGATGGTGTGGGAAAATGTCTTAGAGCTTAACATATGTCTCTCTTCTGTTATCAAATGAAATTATAACTTAATATTTAAACAAAAAACTTATTTTTTAATAAATTTTATTTATTTACTTTTTGCATAATAATCATATTTATTTAATTTATAATTATAATATATTATTTTATTTTATTTATGTAAAAAATAAGTTTCTGCTTCAATCATTTCATAATAATCTAATTTAATTTAATTTAATAAAAAATGAAATAATTTAATTAAGAGATAAGATTAGTGAAAACTTAAAAAGATATTATTTTAAAATTGAAATCGTCATATAAAATGATTTCAAATCGGAATCGTATTTTCATCCTGTACTTAAAATAATATTTTATACTTACATTGTAGTGCAATCTTTTCTTTCTTAGAAAAAGTGTAATATTTCGAGGAAAGAGCGTGAAATGCAACACATTTTTAATATGTAATTTATATCAAGAAAAAAAAATAAGAAATAATATTTAACAATATTTGATATTAAAATTGTTAAGTATTTTCAAAAATTGATTGATTTTCTTTTAAGTATATTAACAAAGCAAAATTTTTGAAAGATTCTAATAATGCATATTTTAATTATTATACATAATATTTTAAGCAGATGAAGTAGCTATTCGAAAATACATATCATATTGGATTATATCCAAGATATAAATATTATTATCGTATATTATTTTTAGATGAAATCGGACTAAATAGAAATTATATGTTTTTTAAAATATAATTTTATATGTAAAAATAATTTCACCTGCATCATAAATTCTTTCGTTCCCTATTTTCCGAATTATATTGTGTCCTCTATTTAAACAAATATTTGTTTTTGATTTATGATGTACATGTTTGTACAAGTTCGAAACAATGATGCTCCCGAGGAATTGGGACAAACTATATTCCAGTTTAAAAAAATATTTTTAGCAACACTAAAGTTTGAAAAAAACTAGAATATCGATGAGAAACGAATTAACTCTTTCATTGGTTTATCGATTGTCATGTAGTTCCTTAACCATTCAACATGTTGAGAATCTGAAAAAAAAAAAAAAAAAAAGAACAGTGCAATTACGTGATGTCTTCTAATTCATGGTCTTCATTGAAAAGAGGATACTAAGAGGAATAAAAATAAGGTAAATTATTTTTATTGCATTAAAAATGAATATTTAAAAAATTAACTAGATATCTGATATAATTAATAAGAAGTGAAATTAAAGATCATTTTCCATCATTTCATATCATAATCATATATTATATATTTATAAATTGTCCAAGTTCATTAGCCCGAACTATATAAATATTTGCAAAATTGTTCAAAGGAAAAAGATGAAAGAAACAGAAACAGGGTTAATGGAAACGGAATTGCTGTTGTGTTCAAAAAGGGCGTGACAAAAAGTGGATGGCGTGAAAAAGAACAAAGAGAGGCTAAATGACATTCAACTTTTCAATAATTTTTAACACCGTAAGAAATGCATTTTAATCCCGTTATTTAATTTTATAAATATATAATATAATATAATTTTATAAATATATATAATAAATGTACAAATGTATTTCAAAAAATTTTTTTGCAAATATTATTATTATTATTATTATTATATTTTTTTTTTTTACAAATATGAATACTAAAAGTGATCAATGAAAAATTTTCATAAAAATTCGACCACTTGATAAAATACTTATTTGACAAAATTTCAAGATGTGCTCTTGTGTTCATGGATAATAGTTGTTATACAGGATCTCACGCGTGTAACGTACCCTCGAATCAATACTTTCTGCACTATAGGGGCACGTCTAACGTTTAATGCTCGTTTTTCGTTACCCTCTTCGGCTATAATCTTTCTTTCTTCCTGCCTTTCATCCTTGCTGATGTGCATGCGTTTGTAACTACACTTTTGTAGCTTGATCTTCTCACCATGGTAGACATGTTATCATGTTTATTGTAATTTATTATATATGTTACATTGCAATAATTGATAATAAATATTATAATACTTTGTATTATTATAAAATTTTTAATATAAATTATTAGCTATTATGATTGATTAAATTTCTATAATAACATTATGTATCATTTATAAAAGAAATTAATTGCATCACTCATGCATTATGCATAATGAGTTTTTTATATTCTATACTAAAGAGATTTAATTAAAATTAAAATAATTATTTGTTTCTTCTATTTTATTAAAAATAAAATACATTATTTAAGGATAGGAATTATTTGATGAGAATATATTTAATATTTTTATAATGTTTCTTCTTAAAACTATTTATCTAATTATTTAAAAAAAATTTTTAAATGATACAGTGCTATTTTCTTACTTAATAACGTAATATTTGCGAAAAAAGTTTTAATAAGATTTCAACAATCATCAAAGAAACAATTGTCGTTTTTTGAACTTGCATAACGAGTGAAATAAGTAAACTTTTTAAGAAAGTGTTACATGCACCATCCACTGAAGAGTTAAATAAAGCGAAGTGGTTTTACTTTCTCTCTTTTAGACAAATTTTGTTGCTTTTGTTTTCTTGTTCTTTTCTTTATTTTGCAATTTTTTTAGGTAAAAATGAATAAATAATTAATTGTCTTAACTTTTCACTGTCCAAACAATTAATTGTTTCAATGCTCAATTAATTGTTTTTTTTTCTATTATTCATTAATTTTTTTACTTCCAATTGAAGATGTAAAAATATTAAACAAAATATTTTTAAAATTATTAAAAACATTAAAAATATGTGGAAAAATTATAAATCTCGGTATTAAAATATTTAAAAAGTATATATCAACATGTATAAAAGAATAAATATAAAAGTATTAAATTTTCAATATAATCAAAGAATTATAAAAATGTGGTTTCTTTGAATTATTGTTATATTCATAATAATTTTTTAACTTGTTTACAATAATATTGCGGTTTTGTACACGATTGTAACAGAATCTTTGGTTTTCTCATTTGGTTCTATATTTATTAGTGGAATTAGATATCTATGTAATATTATTATGAATAATTAATGATGCATATTTAATTTATTTTTTTTTTAATGAAGTATTATACAAGTTTAATATCAAATATTATCATATTAATCACGAGATATTACGTCCTTAATTTATTATATATATATATAAAATGTAAGCTAATCACAAAAATTTTTTTTTAAATTTTATGTCTAATATTAAGCACAATTTATACAATTTCCTTTATTTTATGTAATATTTAATTTAATTAATTTTAACACAATAGATTCTATTATTTATTTATGATACAATTTTTTGAATATTTTGCAATATATATTTATTAATTTTTCCCAATCAAAACGAAATGTTTAAAAAAGTTGTAATATAATTCCTTTGTATTATCAAATTATTTATTTAAAAATTTTATTAAAAAAGTTTTCTTGGCAAATTTAAGGAAAATAAGAAAACGTGTACAATTTCATTGAAATATATAATAATAAACTGTTATATTGATCGAGGTTAAAGTCGAAGATTAAAGCAAGAATATTAATCAAAGTAATTTTCTTTTTTTTCTCGACAATAATTAAGTTATATGACTTCATCCGTGACGATTGTGCTAGAAATACGAGCGAAATTCCTTCACTTTTCCATACTTGATTGTGAACATTTTGCAAATAGTATTTATGAATAGTCAAAATCGGTTTTCGCCATTCGAACAATGATAGAAAATATCGTGAGAGTAATAATATAGAAATATTTCTTTTCATAAAAAAAATTATTAATTAATAAATTATTAATAAATGGTTAATAATTCAAAATAAAAATTAATGATTCTTTAATTATTTTCACATATACAAAAAATTTAAAAATATTAAAATTATTAACAATATTAGAGTTTTAAAAGTCATATCGAAAATTGTAAAAAAAAAAAAAAAAAAGAAATGAAAAAATAACCTTGGAAAACATTTTCAGAATTTTTTAAAATACTAAAAAAAAAAAAAAAAGAAAGAAAAAGAATGATGAATAAGCAGAAATTCTTCTCATACAAGAATAGTAGTTCATCTCGATAAAATCGAAAGAAATTTCGTGCATGTTCGAGGACACCGGCAGCACCCATCGTTTAACTAAGCAATCGCTATACAATTTTCTTCGGTCAATTAAGCTCACTGATGACAGAAGTGCATAACTGTGCGGTGTACATCGTATAGGTGCTTTCTCTACCAGCCAGGAACTGTATTAACTGTAATCTAAGCGATAGCACAGTAATGTAACACCTCTTGAACGATGACAAAAGTCCCTCTTTAGCCCTGGGAAAGAGGGAACGCCACTTAAGGTAATATTTGATTTCCTTTTTATTCATCAAGGTTTCTTAAGGCATCAGTGATGGCTAAGCGTTGTGTAACGCTTTTGCTATTGTTCAACCACCGACCTATTTTTTCACTTTTTACTTTTATTTTCTCCCATTTGTTAAGTAATATTTGTTAAGTATAATTTTCGTGATAATTAACACGAATTTATTTCGAACGGTTTTCTTAATCTAGCAATATACACTTGTAGAAAACATTGTTATCATTATTGTAACTATTAGATTATACATGTATTTCTTAATTTCTTAAATATTTTCTTCGGAATTTTTTTTTTTCTAAGTTCTTTTTCGACATTTCTGAACAATATAGAAAATTTAGAATAGTATAAATGGAAATATGCTAGAACTTATGTGACATAATAACCTATAACCTATAAATCGGAATATGTCGAAAATGAAAAAAATAAAAATCAAGTTATTATAAGAATATAAGCACAAAAATATAAAATATTAAAAAATTTTAATATTTATTACAATTTTCTGTCAATAAGACATATATACTATAATGAATAAATAAAAAAATAAATGAATAAAATAAAATCATTTATAATATATCTTAATATATCTTAAATACGTGAATATCTTTCATGTATTATTCATCATGTGTGCTATGTCTATATTTAAAATAATACAAAAAATTCTATCAATCATCGATGTTTCGATTGAAAGAAAGAAAAAAATATATATAGATATTCATCGAAACATAGTTTGAACACGATCGATGATTGCCAAATTGCACGGTCCATTGAATTATCGTCGTTATTTTGTTCACGGAATTTCCAAGCGGAGATTAGTCCGTAGAACAGTTGATAGCGGCAATTAAAATCACCGAGTGGATTTAATCTTTGGCTGATTCCTCGAATTGGTAAATGTGAACGTCTGATTACCCCAAGCAATGTTATTCTATTACATTGTAAAGAGAATTGAAATTATCGTTTTGATAAAGATAAATTGGAATCGAACGATCTCGTTAAGAAGTTCTGTAATAGTAATTATATTTTCAATTCTTTTATTATAATTATAATATAATATACATATATAATAATGAATATTTAGTTACGAGGTATTTCTACATATTCACTTACATGTCGAAAACTTATAATGTTTATGTATTACAATAACGGTGATTTTTTTTAATAATCTATTCTATGTTATCTATTGCATTGAATTGAATTTAATTGAAACGAGGCATATTTTATCTTTGAGAACTTGTGTAATTAACACGAAGCTATTAATTTTCATAAATTTATACATGTAGAACTCTACTTATTAAAACGAAATTTTCGTTAATACCTAATTAATTGAACTTTTGTTAATTTAATTCGCATATTTAAATTTGACTTTCTATTATTTGAAAAAAGATTTGTATGAGAAAATAATGAGAAAAATTAATGAACTTCTATTATGAATTTCAATTATATATAAGAAATTTTATCATCAATATTAAATTTTCAAGTATGTAATGATTGAGAATAATCGAAAATGTTTTTCAATAATTACTAAATATTGATTTTAAAAACATAGATCATTATTTAAATTATTATTAATAATGTTATATCTCGTAAATAATTATCAAATATTTTATTTTTAAAAACAACAGACTTATAATATATGATATTTTATTATATTACAATCTAATAAGTTATAAAAATATTGAAAAAGATATAAAAATATTCAAATTTTAATCTATTAATTTAATTTAACATAAATATTACTTTCATTGATCATCAATTATGTTGTATAATCAAATTTTTATTCAACGAGTCCACATATATATACACATTTTACCATCTCTTTGGATGACTGTTCGATCATGAACGATTAATCCTACACAAAGATGCCGTTGTATTCGTGATACACGAAACAACTGGAACATCGCCAAGACTTTTAACAGACTCATTCAGGTCGAGCTGCTCTGAAATATGTACTACGTTCAATAACAAGTTGTCGACGTTGCCGTAGTGAGATTTTAATTTTTTTCAGGAAAGAAAGAGGGCTCTGTATGTTTCTTTTTCTTTCTTTTTTTCTTTCTCTACATCTATTACTCGTTTTAGAAGTTGCAGGTTTCAAGATATACTTATATTGGACTAAGAACAATAGACAAACCAAGCAAACTGGACTAAATTCCTGTAAAAACTCTTTTTTAAACATGGAATCTTTTTTTATCATTTTTTTTCATTCTATATATGTATATATGTTTTTTTTTCTTGAAATGTGTGTGCATGTCACTTTTCTAGTAAGAAAAGTTTGACCGACTTGAACATTTCTCTTACAATGAGAAATTTGGACTAATTACTCCGTTGTAATGATACTTCCTTGAAGAGGTTCTTTTTCAAATAGTTAACTTAAAAGTGTTAAAAGAATTTGAGAATATTGTATTGAAAATGTAGATATTAGAGATGATATATTGATTGAAAAAAAAAAGTATATTTAAATTAATAAATTAAAATATACAATTGATTACAAAAGATTGTTGAAATTTTTTTTATAAAATGATTGAAAATTAATTTTATATATACGTCTTTTTCAATAAATTATTTATACGTTAATCTAAATTGTATAATTTAACAAAAAAATTGTAATAAGAAGAAATTTTTAAAGAATGTTCAAAAAGTTCAAATGTAAATTTAAATACCTATTTTGTCTAGCTTTAAGAAAAGATTCGAAGATTGATTAAGAAGACCTTTATATATATATATATGACACAAAGAGCGCGTTTAAGTATTTGGTTAAAAGGTCACGGTCTCACTTAACGTTAACAAGTATTACAGCTCATCATTTACTAAGCGTGTTGTGATTATAAATATCACCTTTCTAAGTTCACGAAGACAATGAATTTTCAACATTTAATTTTTATACTAGCTAATAAAAAAATTTTTTTTAATATAAAATAATAATAAAATTAAGATCTTTTTGTTAAAAACTATAATTGCGTATATATATATATATACATTAATAATTGTAAATGTTAACTTTTTTGTTTCAGGTGATTCTTTACAATGTACACCTCTAGATCGAGCATATAAAAGTAAAGTATTGGGACATTATCCAGATTCTGTACCATGGAATCCTTTCGACGAACACGCTGTCTGTATGGTATGCTAATTTAAACAAACAACAAATTTTATTTCCTTTATAAATGTTATGATTGTTTTAATAATATAATCTTTTAATCTGTCTTCTTTTTAATATCTTACAATAATTTTAAATTAAATTTCTCACCAAGCTCTCTCTCTCTCTTTCTTTTTCTTTCATCTCTTTTAAATTTTAAATAGCAATTATAAAATAATAAATAGGTGCAAGATGAAAATTAGGTGCAAAAACTTTCCTACAATATAATATACTTTTCAAGCATACTAAATCTAGATTCTTCATATAAATCATTATACATAAATTTTATTATTGTTATATAACTATAAATTTAGATTTGTTGAAACAGTTTTCCAAAAATATATTGTAATACAATTAATCGATGTATCAAATTTGCATATTATTACTCGATAATTTTATTTGACAATTTCAAATTTTGCAGGCGGTAAATTTAAAAGCACTTACCAGATATATTAAAAATCGAGCTTCCTAAAGTAGCTTCCTTCGAATAACACACACAAATGGATACAAGAAAAGAAAGAGATACTTTCCAACAAGTTTTAATAGAATTACTGGGACGTAAAATTAAAAGTGCAATATACTCGACATAACTTACATGCGGTAAACTGGGTCCACGCTGTTCGCGATCACAGATGTTGTATACATAGGTTGGCGCGTCCCAGTTGCGGATAGCAAAAAAGAAAAAAAGAAAAAAAAAGAGAGAGAAAGAGAAAAAATGATGGAAAGAGCGGTAACAGAAATGAAAAGACGTTGTGTGCAACGGGTGTTCATAAGATATTCAATTTTGCAGCTCTGTCTACCGAGTGGCCTGAAATTTCGAACCCAGAAACATTCGGTGGAGCCAACGTTCCATTCGTTCGTGCTCACGAAAGAGGACGGACACAGAACTTACGGGTTCAGCCTTGTCTTCTACGAGGAGTGCAGAAATCGAAAGATATGCGCAGCTATGCAAACCCTTCAAGCGATGCACATCACGGAACTTAGCAGCGGCCAAAACGGTACACCACCAACGTGAGTTCTTTGCGTTGCTTATTTTTCCGAATATGGTTAATCCTATTGCGATTGAGAATAATTACAGAATCGTGCAATCACTCTTTCTATTTTATATTTACGAAATGTGAAAGCAATTATAATTTCCGCATATAATGGATAATAATAATAGAGATTTGAAAAAAAATTCAGTTTTATGCCAGATACGATAATTGGAAAATTTTATTGATAATTAGTACGGAATTAAGATAAAACATCTAGGCAGATATATATATATATATATAAAATATCTTGTATAACTTTTAAATGTTAAACGTGTATAATCTGAAGATGTAATTACAAGTTCTTTTATTCGAAACATTGAAATAATTCTGTCCGAATAATCGAACAGGCATTATTATTATTGATTTATTGGACTACATAGTATTATCTTCCTTTTTCATATAATCGTCGTTGTATTTCAGTTTTTCCTTTTTGTTCTATTCTGTAATACCTACTTGAACAGTTATTGAAAACTTCGATAAATAATTTTACTTTATAATATCTTTATAAGACACGATATTTTTATCGTGAAACTTATCCTAGAAGATAAATTCAAATGATGTTAATCAGATAAAGAAAAAAAAAAAAAACAATTCTATCGAATAAAGATTTATAATCTTGGAAAGTTGTGTCATTTGCCAATTTTGAATTTTGAATTTTAATTTGGCCATGTTCATCGAAATTAGGGATTAATATTATTTTCAATATAACTTTCTTCGAATAATCTGTATTATTTCAAGATGATCAATTCAACATAAAATAGCGAAAGAAATTTAATTTGAAATTATATGAAAATTAATAAGAAAGGAATGCGTGAAGATTTAATACATGCGTTTGCAGGGCAAGGAAAGGCCAGGACGGACATAACACGCGATCGTTGCCACGGCATTTCAAGCTATCAGCACATTCACCAAGTGCTGCGTTAGGCTACTACGACTCCACCAAAGACAAGTTGCTAGTGACTAAATCGATATCCTTGCTATGCCAGCAACCTTACCTTCATGCCGCGAAAACGTTCCTCACTAATCTCTACAAGTAAGTAAAGATCTAGATTATCATCTTATAATGTTCCAGCATTTTTACCTGCTTTAACAATATAAAAGATCCTCGATAAAAGATTTTCTTGAAGGAAGCATTTTAAACCGAGTATCATCTACTTTTCAGTGAATATAATAAATTTTTAAATTGAAAATTTTTTCAAAATTTAAATTTATATATTATAGTTTTTATATATATTAATATAGTTTTAAACGTTTAATATTAATCATTTTAAAATAATTTTAAGATGAAATTTAAATTGAAATATTTCTTGAGATGTTAAAAATCATAGTGTCGAAAGTTTAATTTCAAAACTATTTTGAAATTGTAAATTTTTAATCATTTTAGCTTTTTTTTTTTTTTCTTCAAAATTAATCAATTATTCATTTTTGTAGATGTGTTCCTAGACATCCAGGACCTGGTCTTAGCTTAGAATCCTATGTATACAATCTGTTGTACAATGTGCCGGTACCATTGCCTGGAAAGTCGTTAAAGTTCTTCGTTCCCAACGATGAACCAGCGAAATCGCCTTTAGAGCTGGTTATCCATCAACCGACGCCATCGCAAGAATTACCAATGTTAGATTATCCTTTGAAAGATATGTTCACATGGCTCGGCGCGGACTGCGTGATCCAATTATTCACGTGCGTCCTATTAGAGAATCAAGTTTTACTCAGGAGTTCGGATTTTCACAAGCTAATGGTGGTATCCGAGTGCATAACGGCGCTTCTATTCCCATTTTCCTGGCAACATGTGTACGTGCCGATATTGCCTGCCAGTCTATATCATTTCTTGGACGCACCAGTACCGTTTATAATGGGTTTACACGCGCAAAGCGAAGGCGGTGTATTGAAAATTGCCAGCGAAGTGAGTATTTATAACACTTCCTAATAACTCCGAAATTTTCATCATTTTGTATATGAAAATTAAGTGAAAAATCAAATTTCTTTCATTAAAAAGAAATTGGAATTATTAATGTTTAATTGAAATAAAAATTTTAAAAACTTACTTACTATTAACTTTATTCTTTTTGTATATAATCGTTATATATATGAAAATTTATCTTTTTGATATTTTTTAATTCAAGTTGAGAGAAAAAAAGGAGCATTTAATTTATTTGAATTTGATTATATTATTTTATATTAAAATTTTATTTCTTAATTACAGGCGAATCTTTGTTATGTAGATATAGATAAGCAAAGTAGCCAATTTCCAGAAGAATTACCTGTATTTCCTCATAAAATGCAATTTATTGACGAGATTAGAACTCTCTTAAACAAGTACAAAGTACCACTCACGGGAAAGTAAGTAAAAAATGTTTTTTTTTTTTCTAAATACTTGTTTTTATCGAAGTTTTTAATAAATTTTGAAATATTTTTTCAGGACTGATAATATGATCATAAATCATTATAACGGTGACATCATGACTAGTAGTCTGACACTTCCTGGTTCTGGATTTCATCTTCCTCGTAGAAAACATTCTTTACACGATGTTTTAGATTGGGATCGACCGGAACCAACAGCACAATCAGACACTTTACAAAGGATAGTAGATATTGTTAAAAGAACGGGTAAAGATTTATATATTTATTTTTAATTTTATTTAAATTTATATAAATCTTTTATGTTCATTTATATTTTATCTTTTTCTAAGAAAGTAAAAATTGTTAATAAATATGTTAGTAATAAAAGACTTAAATAAATTAACAATTGTCATAAACATAATATATTTAATCACAGAAAATCAAGTATTATTATTACTTTTATTTATTATTAATTTTTTTCAGGAGTAAATGTAGAAGATATTGATTCAGTGGAAGACAATGTGAAGGAACGAATACTTTCGCCTCAAGAGGAATATCAAGAGACGCTTATGTTTAATAACGCTATTAGGGAAATTTTTTTGAATCGTTTTGTACAGATTTTTTCTAGTTACGAGCATTTTGTTATTCAGCCAAGTCAAGTACGAAACAATCTTTTGTATGTGATTTTGTATCTTTTGCAATAAGTCTGTATTTGAAAAAAGAAAATCGATTGTTATAGGACAAAGATGAATGGTTGAATAATAGAGACAGTATGCATGTTTTTGATAAAGCTACATTTTTATCCGATCAACCCACGCAGCATTTACCATTTTTATCAAGATTTCTAGAAACGCAAATGTTTGCATCTCTTGTTGACAGCAAAGTTATGTCAACATGGAGTGAACTTGATTTTAACATACGAGTTTTTGATCAAAGAATTTCTTTTTTAAGGTAAAAAAATAAATATTTTTTATATTATTTCTATATTATTTAAATATTTCTTATCTAAATAATTCAATTTAAACAATTTTTTTAATTATAGAAAAAAAATTGGGGAGGGTATTATACGATCTACACGCTATGAACCTTGTACAAGTATCGAAGAATCGCAAAAAATATTGGAACAGAGATTAACAAATGTTGATTTTGAAACAAATCCACCTACTGAAATTCTTCCTCATAGAGCAGCATATTTCCGAAGTTTTCCTTTATTAGATAGTGTTGCTTTAAATAAAGAACCAGCTCAAAGGTAAATATTTGATTTACAAACATATTTTTAAGCATTATTAATTATAAGCTATTAATTTAAAAAAAAACATTAACATTTATTATTTTATTTCCTGCTTCACACGTAGCATACTTCGGTAAGAATATATATATCTCAAATTGTAACATTACATTTTAAAAATAAATCATTATTCCATTTTTTTTAATTATTAAATTTTATTTTATATTTCAAAAATATATATTTTGTAATTTATATTTCGATTATTGATTTTAATTTTCTATTTATAACAGTAGTCGAAGAGGTCAGACTCAATGGAAATATAAAATGAAATCCATAGAATCAAATGGAAAGAATCAAGTACCTCAAGAAACTCAATCACCTCGACCTCAAACTAAGTTATCCGCGGATATGAGTCCAGCATTAATAGCACAAGCAAATTGGACGTTTGTTGAAAAATTGCTCAAGGTACATTTACGAAAAAATAGAAATAAAGCAGATTTATTATTAAAAATAATAGCAACATCTTTCTTATTTTAAGGATTGTAAATCAAAAACAAAAAGAATGTTAGTTGAAAAAATGGGTTCCGAAGCGGTTGCATTAGGTCATGGAGGTGAATCTTTATCGGATGTCGAAGAAAATACATTAGTCGCTAGTCTCTGTGATCTTTTAGAACGAGTTTGGAGTCATGGATTGCAAAACAAACAGGGGAAAAGTGCTCTTTGGTCGCATCTTACCATGTATCAAGCATTAAAAGTAGAAGAATGTAACGATCCGAATAAACCTCTAGATTCTAACTTTCTTTGTCCTGGTAAGTTAAAATTAATTGTTATATATTATTAAGATCTTTTATACAATCTCACTCTATTATGGAAAATATATTCACTGAACTTCATAACATTTGGAAATGCAGCGTTATCGTGGTGCGTGGAGCGGAAGCGATTCGATTGTACGTGTCTTATTTTATTTCAAATAAAGTGTTAAAAGTAGAGATAGTTTCTCATACGTAGATACTCTGCACTGTATTAGTTGTAAGTGACACATTACTTATAAATAATTATTTATCTATATGTTTTCGCTAATATTGCACATATTATATCAGCGAGTATGTTTGACTGCTATTTTCTAAATTATTGGTTCTATCAACAATCATGTTTGAAGTATATTATTTTGCTATTATAAAATATAATTTAAAACAATATATAAAATTTTATAAAAACAATTATTTATATGATGAAATTAAATTATTTATATTTTTGTTAGGTATTTTTTGTTTATTTATTTAAATTTATTCAATTAATTCTATTTATATAAAAAACTTGTTCATTTTTTTTTATTAAATACAACTCAAAAGAAATAAAATATTTTAGTATATGATATAAATTTTCAATATAAAATGTCAAACTATTGATATTGATATAAATTAATAATATCCTTTTAATATTATAATAAAATAGAAAATAATTATATTTAATTAAGAAATATTATCTTTTGAGTTGTGATTTTGTTTAAAATATGCAATAATTCTTTTTCAGTTATTTTTCTTCAATTTTTATTTCTATTTTATTTTTCTGTGTTGTAAATAGCCAAGAAATCACCAAATAAATTTTTTGGATTACCGGAGCGTTTAATTTCATCCTTAAAGGGCAAAAATATTTTTGAAATTGCTTCTTATATCAAGGAGAATTTTAATGGTAAGCCGCGTAATGTTGGCTTGCCATAATAACATTCAATTATATTTTATTCTAACACATTATTTTTATATTTATATTTAATAATCATCTTAAATATCAATAAATCGCATGATTTGACATTGATATTTTAAATGGTATAAAAAAATTTTTAATAGATATTCATAATATACAAGTTTTGTAGATATGTAATGTCATTTTTTTTTCTTTTTTGATTTGTTTATTAATGATATGCGATTGAAAATTAAAATTTATTAGCATGGAAATTATAATTGCAAATTGGCAACAAAATAATCAAAGATTAAAATAAATTTTTTATTTAAAATGCCTAAAGTTCAATTATTTATTTTGTCTTCGTCCAAAGCATGAAATTATATGCATGCAGTTTGAAATATTTTTATAATATAATGTGAATTTATTATTTTATTTATCTAAAATTATTGTTTATTGGATTTTGTTAACAGTAACAGATCTACCGAATTTGGCATTGGAGATCGATTCACCAACACGAGGCACGGATAAGCACAAGTCCCCTGGAGACAAAAAAGTTGGTCCTGAGCAACTTTCTTTACTTTTTGATATTCGAAATGTGCAAGCAATGACTGATATTAAAACGCATATTGGATATGCCAGAGCCTGGGTTCGATTAGCACTTGAAAAAAAATTTCTTTCTCGCCATTTGAGAACTTTATTATCGGATAATAGATTGTTAAGGTAAGTTGTGAGCTTAAAAAAAATATTTATATGTATAATCTATATATTTATTATAATATATTAAGAAATTGATTAATTTATCTTATATATAAATAAAAGTTTTAACAATATATTGTAAATATATGCAAATGGAATTAAATACTTGTTATATACTTTTTTATTTTTAAAAAATATACATATTATCATTTTATTTTTAGAAGTCAATATAAACGTTCGGCATTTTTGCGTTGTGAAGAAGAGAAGGAACAATTCTTATATCATCTTTTAACATTAAATGCTGTTGATTATTTTTGTTTTACAAATAATTATCCAACTACAAAATTGCCATACAGGGTCGTTATATTTCCTAGTCGAAAAGCTAGCGCAGCTACCACTTCAGCAAATAGCTGGATTGCTATTTCTGGTACACTTTGTGAAACAAATCCAGTTCCAATACCAAAGGGTGCATTGGAATTTGTATTTCATGTATGTTCTCATACATTAATAATTCCCATTAAGCATTATATTGCAAATAAATAATTTTATCATTTTTATTTTAGCATAAAAATTTGGGTGTGCTTTCCACATTACGCATAGGACATGACAATACTGGTCTTTCGCCTAAATGGATGGTAGAATATGTTCTTATAAGAAATGAAGTTACAGGACATACGTTTAAATTTCCTTGTGGTAGATGGCTTGGCAAAGGTATCGATGATGGATCTACCGAAAGATTATTAGTAGGCGCCCTAGTACCACGTAATATTGAAGAATTGGTTGAGTCATGTTCAACACCACCAAGATGTAGATCTCCTAGCATACCTAGACGTCCTATATTATCTCAAGTTGAATTACAACATATGTTGGGTAAATATCAATGAAAAAAAAAAAATATACTATTCTAATTCAAGTAGAAATATTTACCTCATATCAATTTAAAATATAATTAATCATATATATATATAATATGTTACAATAAATTTAAATATAAAAAAATTATAAATTATAATGAAACTGTAAAAAGTTTATATAATTTTATAGGAGAGTCTGTAAATGCAATTGTCAAATTTCATTATAGAAGGGAATGTCAAGATGGTTCTTTGACTGCTCTACTTTGTGGAGAAAGTGGTCTTGTGCCATCATTAGAACAAATATTTTTATTTGGATTTAAAAATCAAAGGATATTTGGGAAAAACTTTTATGTGTGGGATTATCTCTGTACGTTATTATTTTCTATTATTTTTAAAGTATTAAAAATAATTTATTAAAAATATTACAAAATTTTTGATTGTGAAATGAATAAAATAGTGAACTTTTTCATCTATTTTAGTACGTATAAAAGAAAATTTTGAAATTTCTTTATTGGAACAAATGGACGAATATTCACAGAGGCTTAATAGAGATAGACGAATTCATGCAGAAAATAATCAAAGATTTGCAACTTTAAGATGTTATTGTCATCTAATCGATCAAATTAATATGTTTAGTCAGACTCTTGGTAAAGATGGAAAATTTCAATTATTTATATGCTTAGCAGCAAGGTAAATTATAATTTTAATAATTTAATGTTGGATACATTTCTATAAATTTAATCCTTATTTTTTTTAATTCAGAGAGCAGCTTCTTCATTCTATGCTTCGACCAATGAGCGAAGCGCGTTCTACCGCGGATATGTATGAAGAAACTTCTTTTTTAAGAAATTCTACATTATTAAATTTTCTCATTCATATTCTTGAACCTCTAAGTGAATTTCATATTGTTCTTGAAAAGAGTTTAACACATGGAATTTCTAGTATATGTTAATTTATCATAAACATTCCAATAATTAGGTAAGTTTATATGCTTAATTTAATCTTATGGACTCTAGATCTTAAAATTTAATCTTTTTTTAAATAATTAAAATAGCTTCAAATTCATTATATTATTATGGTTTTTATAGGATATATTTCTTTGAAATGGCACAATTTACAAAATTCTAAATAATGCGAAGTGAAAAGAGATAAATGTTATGATATTAAAGAAATGGGGAACTTTCTAAAACATTATTATTAAGAATATAAGAGAAATTTAATAATGCAAATGAAGACTGTTATGCTGATGTAAAATAGTCGTTTTTAGGTGATAAAATTGTTTGACAGAAAGTTGATATATAAGTGATAATGGAAACAAAGATCTTGTCCTGCTCTGAAAGTTGATAATATTAATAACAGTAAGAGTTCAGTGCAAAGATAAATAATCTAATAATTTCGCCCATCTTGCCGTAGTTACTTGGTAGAGAAGCTAGATAACAATAAGTTTGTTGAAACTGACTTATCGCGTACCAAAGATGTGATCCTATTAGTTATTACTATTAGTATTATCATCATTAAAAATGTAGATTTCTTTTAATTTTTTTACAGTTTTTGTTGTAAGCAGAATATTTAAAATATTTAAAAGCGTGTACACAATGTATATCACAATAATTAATATTTTGTTTGACAGAATAAGTATCAATTTTATATATGTTTTACTATTTATTATTTTAATCGAAATGATTAAAAAAAAAATAATTTTGTCAACAAATATTAGAATAAAAAATAGTTGAATGTTTTTGTTTTAAATTTTTTACAATTTTTTATTAGTCTTTTTAACATAAAAATAATAGATCATGAAAAATGATCAATTTAAAATCTTTTCCACTTTCAATACGTTGTTCATATATATTTGTGGACAGACACGCTCCTATAGTTGTTTAATACTCTGTCTATTTTATTATTAAAACAAATCGAAAATTTTTTTCATAATTTTTTTTATAATTTTTAATTCAATATAAATTTTAAACTAACAAACAACAAAAATTTTGAAATTTATTAAGTAAAATAATTATCTATTTAATTTTTAATATTAGCACAATTTATATTTCATTGCTTATAAAATTAAACTAGTTAAAATTGAAAATGAAAAATATAATGTACTAAGAGAAACATTTATGAGCATATTTGAAAAAAATGGACCAAACGATTTAATCATTTACTCCAAGTTTCGAAGCGATGCAATTAATTTTTAATGCATAAGGTACATTGCAGTTGATTGTTCTTCGAATTTTTAATATAGATAATAACCAAAATAGACAAATTACTGTACTAATTTAAATAATTTCACTGCTAGAATTTGTCAAATGATATCTAGATAAGAATCGTTTTTTCATATTATTAATTAATGTATGACTGTTCATTCATTGTAAGACACGTGTGAATAATTAGATTTACTTATAAAAAAAATTTTATTTTCATATTTCAGACTTAAAGACATTCTTTAATTTTAAATATTTTTTGTTAAAATGATAAAGTATATAAAATTTTAAATTCAAGACATAAAATATTCACACGTGTTCATCTGTCTTTCTTGACATTCATGACATTCATGACAATGATATTAATAAAAAATTTACTGCGAATCTCTCGCATCTGTGGCCAAATTTAAAAGTTTACATCGTCTTTACAATATAGATTCATGGATATAAGATTTCTAATTTGTATTAATACATTGCTTATCAAGTAAAACTATCTTCTGATTTATTTTTTAACATTAAATTTTTATACTCATGTTCATTTATTATTATATTTTAATTTTTTTAAACATGAGATATTATAATTTTCATTTTTTTAATTTTAATTATAAAATATAAATTTATTAATATATTACATGAAATTGTATTGCAATATATTTTAATAAAAAATATCTAATAAAAAGCAATGTATTAATACCTAAATACATATTAAAAAAAATAAAAGAAATACATAATTTGTTAATTATATATCATTAATTGTTTCACAATCGGTGAAAGTTTATTAAGATTCATTTGTTAATTAACTATTATATGTTATTATGTTGTTGATAAATAATGAAATACTCGTATAATGATCTGATTAGATTATTTTTTTTTAAGAAAAAATTAAATGATTATAATTGAAATTTTGTTTTATATCATTTTTAAACAACTTATTATATATTAACACTGATTTGCCTTTATAAAACAAAAAATTATATAAAAATTATAAATAATCGTAAAATGTGTATTGTGATCGTTTCATTGTTAGACTGAAAAATAATGTTGCATTTTATGTTATTTTATGCTTTAGGGCATATCTGTATTGTCATGTTAAAGTTATGTAATTTTAATCTTTTCATCA
Organism: Apis florea; assembly: GCF_048593485.1. Classification (NCBI taxonomy): domain Eukaryota; kingdom Metazoa; phylum Arthropoda; class Insecta; order Hymenoptera; family Apidae; genus Apis; species Apis florea. Next base: position 1,586,724 of record NW_028256542.1, on the reverse strand, counting down.
TTTTCTTCTTATATATATAATATTTATATATTATTAGTAAAAATTTATAATTATAATATCATAAATCTTTTATGCAAATATTAGAAAAATTAAACATTTCGCAAAAATTTATAATACATATTATTTTTGATTAATATAAATTTATTGATGGAGAACTTAATATAAATTATGAATGATATTTAAATATAATTATGGATAATATTTAAATATATTTAAATATATATAAAATATGGAATAATATTACAAACACTTTAACATGACATCAGTGTGCATCTATTCATAATACTCAAACAAATAACTTATAAGTCTTAATTTAAAATTGAAAGTCATGTCCATCTATTCGATTTATACCGTTTCTCGGATAATTGAAAAAAAATCAAGTTCTTTACCAAGTTTGTATATAAATGAAAGATTACAAAGCTTGATGTAACGTATAGAATCTTTTACAAGACAACTATCGTATAATATAATTGTATATATATGAACTGTAAACAAAATACCGTAATATTGTACAGTAGAATAAAGGATTATTAAAATGAAAGAATTTTATTTATACTTTATAATTGTACATATAAATTAAATACAAAATAAAGAGCATGTAGTAAGACAAAGACAGAAATAAAAGTAAGAATTGATCATTAGCACCATCTTTAGTACTTAGTTCTTAGTACTAGTATCTTTGATACTCAAGAGATGGCGATAATAATCAATTCGTACTCTATCTCTATCTTTTTTTATTATTTGCTCTCTTTGTCTATATTTGTGTTTAATCTACGGCACTCTGAAGATGGCGCTAATTGTTGAATTTTTATCCTATCTCTGTCCTTTTCTTACTATTTGCTCTCTTTATATTTGTTTTTGGCGCATAATACAAATGAAGTATGGGATTTGAACATACTTTCATAATTTCTTTTTCAAACAATAATATGTTTTAATTTTTAATGTAAAAAATATAAATATAACATTCTTGGCTTTACAATATATCAGTAAAATGCAATATTTAATGTACCTACAGAATATTATATAACAGAATATTAGTTTTATTTCTTATGTATAATTTTATATTGAAATATAATTTATCACATTATCATATTATTCTGATTCGAATAGCACTAAGATAATATTATAATGGTATGAGTATTTTAAGTAATGAAAAAAATAAAGCAAAAAAATGTATTGAATGTTAAAAATGTAATGTTAATTCTATATCTACGCTATAGATATTTTCACAGCCGGCAGTTATTTTTTATGCACAAATTCCTCAGAGACAAGAGTGATTAATATTGAATATTTGAATGATATAAAGACAGATTGAAATAATTTTTTCATATATAGTATTTTTTTATCTTAATAAAATGATAAAGAGAAATAAGAAATAAAGAAGACACGTCTTACGACTGTATAAAATACTAATACTTTATTTTTCAATCGCCCGTGCGTTATACTACGCACAATAAGATATGTACAAAGTTTATTGTACCGGCTTTTATCTCGCCTGATACAATTGATCGCGCAATTAACCGATTAAAAATCATATTTTACGTGCTAGATTTAAAAATTAACGCATAAGTGTGATTCTTGAATTTATCTGTTTTCACATTTGTTTTTTTTTTTTTTTTTTTTTTTTCATTCTTCTGCACACTTTTTCGCTGCGAGTGAGATTTAAAAAAAAAAAAAAAAGCTATACATGCTGTTTCGAGCGGTGTATGCGGTGCCTGAGGTATATCAGTGGTATGTCTATTGCGTTGCTTTGCTTCGAACGAAAAGATTAAGAAAACAACTGATAAAATATACAAAATGGAAAATAATATATTCGATAACATTATCGATGCGAGCTCATCGAACGCATACACTATTATTTTGTTCGTCGAATCTGGCAGTGAATCCTCATTGCAAAGGAAAATTGAGCTTCAATCCCTTCGGTTCGAGTAGATACAAAGATGCAAAGTGTTCGCGGAGCACGATTAAGATTGTGAATGTTGGAGATGAACTGCGCATGATCACACGACATGAATAAATTTAAACACTCTATGCTCGCATCGAACGAAAAAAAAAAAACAGAAAGTTAAAAATTTGGGTCCTCGCATGTTTCAGGATTAGGATTTAATAAAAAAAGGAACAAAAAAAAAAAAAAAAGTAAAGAATTGTTGTGACATGCTAGTTACATAAAATTATTTTTTCGTTCGGTGGTGTTAAAAGAAGGAAAAGAGTGTCGCAAGCTCGTCGTGTTCTTACAAAGCTAAAACAGAGGCGGAATAACGGGGTTGTTCGATTGGAACGAGACGCGATTTAGGAACAGGTTCGCAACCTAGGGTCGCGAATTTCTAACGAGTTCTATTTCATCGAACTTGTGATTATCTCATCGAGATATCTTTTTCTATTTTTTTTTTATTTTTTATAATACCGTTAAATTATTTTTGCATATTTGTAATTATTTGTTAGCGATTTGCCTTTTTAAAAGATTCGTCCATTGTTTGCAGTATTTTTATAATAATATCATGTAATAACAAATAGTGTATACAAATAGTGTACAAAACAGTGTATTTTATACAAAATAGTGTATAAAATAATTAAAAATTAATACATATATCTATTATAAATGAAAAATTATATATTATAATGAAGGATGTAATTAACGTAAATAAAATAATAATATAAATCCAAAAATATATGGATATTGGAAAAAAACTCATACAAAACATTAAGGAATGCAAACCTTGAGAAATGAACATATATAAATTCCAAAATATAAGAACTTTAATAAGTGAATCTAAATAAGTGCAAAGTAAATGATTAAAATAGTATATATATAGAGATCTTTACAATTAAATAAAGAGCTTTTCTATAAAAAAAAAAAAACACCGTCTATAATGCAAATAAATATTCTTACAAATCTTGAATTAAAACAAAAAAAAAAAAAAAGGAATTAGAAAACAATATATGTAGATTCAGTATCCATGCATAAAGTCAAATCTGAAATCTATTAACAAAATTAAAGGTCTTAAAAGAGCATAAATCTCAAGATTAAGTACGATTCTAACAAATAAAGCAAACCAAAAAAATTGCAGATAAATTATTTACCGTAAACTTATGGTCTATAACATTAAGTTAACAATAAAACTGAATTTCAATGTATAACATGAGGAAATAGACGATATCATTATAATTATTATTTATCTCCCGCGAATTTAAATTTCAAATTATTTTTAAAATAATGTATGCTTCATATACATGAACACATTATACATTAAATACACTAATTAAATTAACTTTTTCTAAAAACTTTACTTTTTGAGCATTACTTTTTATCGAAACAATAAATTTTCAACGGACGACTCGTAGAAAGAGGCAAATACTCAAAAAAAAGTTTCATCGATTTTCTAATCTTGATCGAACTTATAAGAGAACTCGAGACCCTGCATCAAGGAACTGTCAATATCCGGTTTACAATTGCTCGACGTAGCTCCGATGCGTCCCTTCCCCGTCTCTCGACAATGTTCCCATTCTTCCAAGGTACACAATGATACGTGTTTAAAATATACAAATACATATATACACAATACACACACACACACATATATACATATATATATTTGTATATATAAAATACACAATATACAATACATATACAAATATATAAATATATGTATATATACATACATATATACTATAAGTGTGTGTACAGAGAACGCATTATCGTACGCTAGTAGTACAAGTATGAAAAAGATCAGCCATGCGTACATCAGCCTGGATCATTCGTTTTCTTCTTTCTTTCATTTTTATATTATTCGATCTCTCTCTACATTGTACTAAGATTTGGTTATTTGAAGAGTATATTACTAACTAAGTTTCGCTTCGTGGCACAGGGATTTTCCTCCCATTTATCGTGTTTTCTCTTTATTTTTTTTTTTTTTTTTCTTATTTCTTAGTTGGAATGCGCGGATTTATTCTCTCGAGCGCAGTCGAAATCGCATATATATATATATATATAGACCTCTTCCATTCTTCTTCTTTTCTCTTTCTTGTTTGACTTCGTTTCATTTTAATCATCTAAAGAAGAATTCGCATTCCTCAAATTCTCCGTCTTTCTTTTTTTACTCTAATAGACGCACTTTAAGTACTAACGAATTCGTGGATTTTTTATTTTTTTGATTTTTTATTTTGTTTTTTTTTTATGTTTTTTTTTTTTTTTTTTTTTTTTTTACTTTTTTCAAAATGAACGTTTGACGCTGGCCTCAACTACTGTCGTTTGAACGCATATTTATTTTTTGAAATCAAAGATTGGAATTTATATTATTTTTCTATGTTTGTTGTTTTAGTTGTATTGGAAAATTCTACTTTAACTACTTGACAATCTAATTATATGTACATATAGCGTAGTAGATTAATGGGAATAATTTAAATATTTGTTTTGTTTTATAAAAGAAGATGATAGTAATGATACAGATATATGTTGGATGAACGATAGTAGTTGAGGTTTTATTCTTCTGGTGCTGTGGATTTGTGCGATTAAAATTGTTTTATATATATATATATATTTTTTTTTTCTTTATGATTTGGAGTTAAAAATTTGGTTTGAATATTATGTTATGGTAAGGGATAATTTATTTACAATGATCTAAATTTGAAAATTTCGTTTTAATTGGTCTAATTTTAAGAATTTTTATGTATTTAAGTGACAATTGATGACTTTATAAAATACACAGATATGAATATCAAATTTTATTGAATTTTTATCTTTTATTTTCATCTATCTTGTCCTAATCATTAATTGAGACTTGTTGCATCTTCCGATTTTGTACTTTTAATATTTTATCCAAATATACTTATTTAAAAATTTTAAGAAACATTCGTTATAATACAAATGAAATTTTATAAAATCTCATATTTCATGCACTTCTAACAAACCCACAGAATAAAAATCACAGCACCAAAATGGTTTAATTATTAAACAATTTCTAAATATTCTGTTGTCTGTCTACTTATAATTAAATTTTCCAACTTTTCTTTATCAATTCTATCATTCTGCCACATTACTTGCCGCTCTATCTTACACGGACTACGTGTTACCTCTTAATCATACGCCTCGTATAGCTTACCTACATATATACAGCCGCGATTCGAGAGGAAAAATATCCATGTAGAGCAGTGGTTTTGATCACATAAAGTGGTACAAATTAAAACTGATTCAGTTTAATTATCAGAGTCATTCTTTTATTAAATTCTTTCAATAAAAACTCATGATTAATTTTGTTGCAAAAAAATTTTAAACTTAAATAGATGCTAGTTTTTATTAAGATTAAATTTAATGATACTCACTAATAATATCCTATTTAATTCTCTGAATGTTTAATTTTAATAATGATTATTAGTTGAAATGAAAGATTTCATTATCTTTTGTAGTAACTTAAACTTATTAAAGTTTAATGCAAACAAGCTCAAGATTAATATGAAATATATTTTAATAATGATCAATTTTTGTTATTGTACACAAAATATAGAATACTTCTGAAGTTTTGAGAATGTAATAATAAATTAAACAAAAATTTGAATAATGCTATAGATGCAAAATCATTCAAGTTGTACATTATTCGATCATCATCAATTAAATCAAATTTAAAATAATTTTATGCTTCTAAGAAATTAAGAAATTAAAAAACCAGATTTAAAAAGTGCCACTTATAAATGAAATATGTGAAATATAAGTTTATAAATTTAACATTTGGTAATTATCTATAAATCTTCAATTTCAAAACCATCTCTCTACATTGTTAAAACTTTTCTTCGCCTTTTACTTTTTTCGCCTATGAAAAATTCAACATACAACGACGTACAAATCACACATTCACATACTGTGCATCAGACGTTGTTCACAGATGCATCATGGGCCGGCACAACCGATCTTAGGAACCGAGTGGAATAAGCGACAGATTGCGCCACACCCCCAAAAGGAAATTCATTTGGATATAAACACATATAACGTAACATAAGTATAAAAGAACAAAAGGGAACTATTTTTCTATCGTAAAAATGCTTCCCTGTTCCTTTCATATCTCTCTATAATAACTCGCACAAGCAGTCAGTGTTTTTTCTTTTCGTTTTCTTTCATTATCGCCCACACATACATACGCACGCACACATCTCGTGTATATATAATGTGTACATATATATAATAACTTTCCTCGTATGTATAGCTATGTACAAAACACTAAGTGACTCGATATGACTATGTGCATTTTTCTTCTTATTTTCTGCTTTTCTTCTCTTATCTTTTTTTTAGTCCGGCAGATGAGGATTAAAATCACGTTTCCTCCTATTTTTCATTGTTCTTTAGATTATTTTTTTTTTTTTTTTTTTTAATGATACATAAAATTGGCGTAGTAGCTTCGTCGTCCTGCTACTAAAAATTAAGTGTACAATTCTATTACGAAATAGATGCATGAAGCGTATTGCATTGTCTTCCCTTAACGGCATGTCTACCGATCTCTCCTTTCTTTTCTTTAACTATTTCTAATCTCTTTTAGGTTTTCCCTTAACCCTTCTCGAAATCAATTTTTCAAATTTTTAATATCTTTGCTATTTTTAAGTCTCTTTCGAAGATGCTTTTAAAATAATTTGTTTTTTCTTTTCTTTTCTTTTTTTTATAATTCATTTCATTTCTTATGCATTCGAATGCTCTTTTTTTAAGAAGTACACTTTTTTTCCTCTTTTGCTTCTTTTAGATTTAAACATTGACTTTTGAATCATATAATGATTTTAAATCACATTTAAAATTTTTTTTTATAATATTTAATCAGTTATTAATTCTTTGTAGATCAATTTCTTTTCATTTTTTCTATATAAATTGAATTGATCAAAAGTTGAAATTATATAAATGTTTCGAAAAAAAAAACGAAAACATTGTTATATGCTTCAATTTTTTTTTTTTTTTTTTTTTTTTTTAAGTTATTTCGCTTATCATTTGACATTCAAATACATTTTCTTCTACAGAAAGAAATATCTAACTTAAAAGAGATAATAATTTGTCCAATTAAAATTGTTCAATCAACACTTGAAAAAAGAAATAAACAAATTCGATTTTTTCATATTCAGCATCTTCGATCAATAAATTTTCATAATGCCGATAAGAGGGTATTGTTTCTAGAAAAAAAAAAAAAAAAAAAAAGAAAAAGTAGAATATAAAGAAATAATAATAATAATAAAAGAAAAAAGGTTTCAGGAAATTTTAGATCATGATTCGAGACGGACAAATAATCTATGTCAATGAAATGAGAACAAAACTGATCCCAATGTCTCGAATAATCAAATGCGCACAAATCTTGGCAAATAAAAACGCGTATAATTAAATAACAAAGTGGGTCCATTAAAAGCTTGGGCCCTCGTATTCGTCACTCGACTCTCTACATATACATATATATATGTATATATATATATATATATATATATATATATATATGTACATATGTATACATATATAAAAGATTCTGCACGCGGAATTACGATTGGGACGATACTCGATATGGATCGTTGCTCGATCCTTGAGTAAAAACTATAACAGCTATCGAATAGCTTTATCTATACAGATCGGCTAAAATTCGTATATTTCGCTCTTTTGCATCAATGAGCTCTCACAAATCGAGCACGTGAAAAATAATCTTCCATCGTTCAAAAAATCGCCCACTTAAATGGCGATAAATTAATCCTCCAATTAAAACACACTACAGAAGGATTTGACAAAAAGAGGAAAAAAAAAAATTGTCTCTAATCCCTCGATTATCCTTAATTCGATAAATCTTCACGACGAATGTACAAAATCCGTACAGAACACTATAATATCGAACACGTTCTGAGATGTCTCTCTCTTTTCGAAGACGATTTTGTTCACAGTGATGACGAAGGGAAATCAAATGATTCGGTCGAGCAAGCATAACATATTCGTATATTCTGTGTCCTTTTCCTTATATGTGTGTGTATCTTCTTCAGGAATTTTCTTGCATATCCTCTCGCTCGAATTTCTTCTCTTCATTCTTTTCGATTCTCTTCTTGACCGAGGATTTTCCAGCATCGTCGTCTTCCTCGCTACTGGGTATCCTTTCCTCCTCGGCTTCTAGGCTCAGCAGAGAGTCACCCTGGCCAGAGTTTCCCTCAGTGGCGTCTCTCAAAAATGGACGTCCCTCACGTCGGTCGGTGTTCCCGCCTTCTCGTGTTCCAGGATCTTTTCCTGGCTGGTTATCTCGTCCCCCAGAGGCCTTTGCGATGCACCCGATGATCCAGTCATCTGATGACCATTTCCGCCGGCACCATCAGCACCCACTGCTTGAGAGACCATCTCCTCAATCTGTTCCAGGCAACCTTGCAAATAATCCTGCAAAAATAAGGATAATAAGTTTAAAAATTTATTTTTATCATAACATTCATTTATTATATACTTAATTAATTGTATTTTATTTATATTCAACTATATTATTTAATGTATATCGTATTATTCTTCAAGTTTTTTTTTTTTTTTTTTTTTTTATATATATATAATAGAAGAAACAAAAATTTGCGAAATAATGTAATTAATTAATCGAATTTACAACTTTATAACTTTGATCGATACAAAGAATTTTCAAGAGACAGTTTGAGAGATCGTTCGCGAATCCAGCGAAGACGTCGCGCAAAAACGTGCTGATGAACGGAGTGTAGCAGGTGTCGGGCACATGTTTACAGAGAAAAAACCGACAGCGTGACAAGAAAGGGAAAAGACGATTCGAAACACGCGCAGACTATACATTCATAATGCGCCGAGTGCAAATAAAGTGCATGCGTGAATGGCTCGGCATGGGGTCTACGCCCTGTAAGCGCAATATTTTCGACGACCACATGTGTTTAGAAACAGGAAGAACGTACTAAGAACTATGTTGACCACCTGCCCCCTCTGTTCATTCATAACCTCGAACCGTTGAGATTCTTAAGAAAGTGTAAAAATGATAGTGTCTATATGATTTTTTGATGAATTATTTCTTATAATATTGTAATTTAATAACACATCAACGACTGAAAAATTAAAATTTATATAGAAAATAGACATTGGCTTATTGTTAACTTAAAAGATATTCAAAATTCATTTATATAATATTTGTTTCCAATAGTATTTTTTATAGTCGGGATAGTCTGAGTGTGGTTTCTGTAGATGTATTTTTATAAGATTTTTATCTGATATAATCACATTTATAAATTCATTTCTTATATATTCATAAAAATAAAGGATTTGCAATTGCAGTTATTTAAAAAATTTAAAAAATCAACAACTTAACCTCAAAGTAGAAAAAAGATAAGAAGTTCAATAGAAAGAATCAACAGAATTTTGTAATTTTATTTGATCTGTTTATAATTAAACAAAAATGTTTGATAAACTTACATGTTTTATACAGAAGGAGACAGGGGATATAGAAGATAAGGTTGTCATAGGACATTTACTTCCGACACTTGGGGTAAACCGGGTGCAAACCAAGTTGAGATTAAATCTATTCCTTGACACTGCTATATGAGGTTATTCTCGTGTATCATACAATAATATCAACACGAGGACAAACCTGTTCGATAGCCGTGATGCGAGTTAGCTCGTCGAGGAGGCCGGCCAGTCCGTAACCGCTTTTCCCTGTCCAATCGAGTCCGTGAAGGGCTGCCGCGACGCTCGCTGCCGCTATCATGCTTGGTGTATACATCGAGAATTTGTACTCTGTAAAAATAAATATAAATTGCATTAGTAATATTTAAAATTTCTTTTTTGTGTGATAAATCGTGATATTGTTGACTTGATGGTAATAAAAATATAAAGTTGATTTTATAGGAATTTCTAATTCTTTCAAAATATTCATTATCGATAAAATTCTTTCTAAAATAAACTTCTATTGTTGGTCATAATGTACATACATTTTTACTTGCATATGTATATATTTTTACCTTTTAAAATAATTCTTTCTATGAGAAAATCTAATCATTGTTTAATATAAAACATTCACCATGTGCACACAAAATTCCTTAGATCGTTCCTTTAATTCCAAACACACGTCTCAGTCATTCCAAGTAACACCCATACGGCATACGAAGTATCCAATTTCCCAAAACAGGTGGGGACATCTCCTGCCGAAATATCGAAAGCATTAAACAAACTTAACCAAAAAATAAGAATAAATAATTATTCAAAATATTTTCCAAAAGTTACATTAGGATGATCATGAAACAAATCCTAGAATTCCGTCTAACGATTCTTTGAATTGTTCAAGGCTAAAATCTGCTAATAGAACCGCAGGTAGACACGTCCCAGGAAAAGGGCATTCGAAATGAGATTTATAACGTTGAAAAGTGCGACCTTCGGGAGGACCAAGCCCAAAGATTTCCAACAGAACAAATACTATCGCACAATCTCTCTTCAGTCACATACTCGTTTCTCTATCGCTTTGAGTTTACTACATAGCTATAAGTTAAAGCTTTTACCACCTTAGACATGATGTGCTAGCCTTAACATCGCTATGAATGCCAATGATCGCCAATGAAAACCGGACATAAACTAACGAACAATTAAGCCGATTGGCTATGGTATCTATGTTTTAAAGATACGAATTCCAAATGATAATCGTTGGCACATCTCTTAACGGTATCTTCTTCTAGCCAAAAAAACAGTGACCTGAAACTTTCTAATGCCTTTGTTGTTTTAGAAAAGGTTAATGTCCTTTTTTAAGAATAATTTACGAACTGAGAAAAAAAAAAGGATACAAGAACTGAGAATAAAAAATGTTTTTGAAAATAAAAAAAATGTTATTTTTCATTGATATTGATATTGATATGACAAATATTATTTTTTATCATACTTATGAAAATAATCCTGAGATGATCACATTATTTTTTTTAATATAAATTTTTAATATGTTTTTTAACTTAAAAAATTTTATCAAGTATTAGGAGACTTACAAACGGCATTGCAATGCAAATTATATTTAATAAATATAACTTGAATAAGCGAAAAAAGATCGACTGGATATGTCATTAAATCGATCCGTTTGATGAAATACGTTTAGTGCAAGCAATTCAGCATCATGGTTGACGAGCGAACTATCGTAAAGCGCACCTTGAGGTCGACAATAAACGTGATAATCATTGACGTGATCGTATTCATCCTTTTACATCAATAATATACCGGCGCATGTTTTGTCCGGATTTTTCTCAAATGCGAACGCTATTCATTCATGGAAAGATGGGAACAGGTTCCTGGACAACCGAAATATCCGATGGACGAGATGAAATTGAACAGGCAATGTATATGTGAGCGCATACGCGCGCGCGCACAGCGTAATAAAGACATTAAGAATGGAATTCCACAAAGCCGCTCTTAAATTTGCAGAACCATGAAAAAAAGAAAAAGAAATTTATACATATATATGTATACATATATTCTTATATATTCTTATAGTCTGTGCAGATCCTCATGGATCATGAATTATTATTGGTAAACGGCATTCCTGTATGAAGATTATCCTTATTCAATTGATTCCGACTTTTTTTTTATTTTTAATTATTTCTTGATTATATTTAATTATGCTTTCCTCATTATAATTTTAATTTCAATTTTAAATTTCATTCTGTTTTAGATGGAATTTTTTAAAAAATCTTTTTAGAAAAGTTTATATTTTAAGAGCTTCTTTGATGTCATTCCTTAATTTTGTATTTTTTTAATTTTCTTTCATTTTGATTTTCTTTTCTCTTTTTCTTTTATTTTTTTTTATAATTATTCTGACAGAAGTTGAGTTTTTTTTTTAATATAATTCAATATTCGTCGAAACTTCTGTTGTTTTATTTTCAAGATTTTAGTTCTCTTTTCTTGATGAATCTTTCTTGAAGTTCTATTTCGCATATTCTATCTTTCCTTCTCTTTTGCTTCGTATTTACTGTTGTTCTCTTTAGGATGTCTCTTTTCCATCTTTCTTTAAGCTTCTTTTCATTCTCGTACCATTTCATTCTGGTTATGCTTTCTCAATACCCTCTTTCTTGGGTTCCCTATTCTTATATTCTGCTTTTTTAGTTCCTTTCCTTTTTAATATCTTTTTGCCTCTACATTTCTTTTATTTTTGCTGTCTTTCTCCTTTTCTTTTCTTCGCTCCTGACGACTAAATTAAAATCTTTTCTTTACTTTTTCATCTGACATCTTTATTATATTCTCTTCAAAATTCATAATGGATTATAGCATGTGAGAAGTTTGATGCATTAAAAAAAATATCAGTTTCTTGAAGTGCATAAAAAATAAGATCAAATTTTTCTTTTCAATATGATAATTGAAAGATTTTTATATTTTTTTGCTATAAAAACGTATGTATATATACTTTTGCAAATATGTTGATTTATTTTAATGAAAATAGTTTTTTTAATATAAAAAATTTTAACTTTTAAAAATTTTTATAATTAGAGTTTACCACCAAAAACTAATTCCAAAATTACATATTAATTCGATTCGAAAAAAATCACAAAATGGAATTTAACATTTTAAATCATCAACTTGATATAGATTTGACTATATGTATATATTCAAGATATCAAACAAAAAAATCAACAAAGCAAAAAAAGAAAAAAAGAAAAATACTAAATTCAGAATGAATATTAATAATTCATTGCATTAGTCGGTTGCATCTCGAAAACAATTTTTTGAATCGCGTCAATCGTGTGTCGCAAGGGCGTGGAATCAAAAAAGGAGATGGGGAGGCAGGTTCACGGACCTTCCGCGATTCAAGGAAGCGGCTGGAATTCGTGGCGCCGTTTGCTTCTCTTTTCGTCGCTGAAAAAGAGGGTCAACCGACTCGAACTGGACTCAGCCGAGCTACCTAGTTTGGCTCGTGAGAAACAATCATCGTCTCCCGGCCCGCTTCTAGTCTTTTCTCCTTCTCCGCACGGGACCACCGAGTCGGCCAGACGGCGAAGGACGATGGTCCTTGCTTTTTGCCATCCCCGCTTGTAATAACAACCGACTGGAAGCAGCCAGAAGGGGATTTAAACGTGTCTCGCGATCTCGTCATGTCCGACGCCCCCTTCTTCTTTCTCTTCTTCTCATTCCTTTTCTTTTCTTCCTTCTCAAATTCTCTTCCTTTCTTTTTAACTCTTCTCTCTGTTCTGCAATTTTCCGACGAGATTCTGATGATTCCAATTTGGTAATTTCTGTTTTAGATAAATATAGATAATCGTTTAGATAACTTTTGATGATCGAATTACAACAATAAAATTATAATTCCATTTTAAATATAATAAAGAATGTGAAAAATATAATAAAAAATATAATAAATGAGATAAATAACAGGATAATCATATGATTTATGATATACAAAATGGAAAATTTCATTGTATAATATACATAGCTGCAAAATAAGTGAGCCAATATCTTTGTTAAAATACAATCTTCAAGAATTCAATTAAAAAATTAAAAATATTTGCAATAGAAAATAGATTAAGTTTGTACTTTTTTTTATCTATTTTGCTACATTTGTATGTGTAATCACATTCACAAAAAAAAGATCATGATTTCAATGATTTCATCATCAAGAAAAATTTAATTAACCAGAAATTAAGTATAGTATATACTTACATATTTTATATATATCTATAAATTGATTTTTTTTTCCTTTATTTTTTTTTAATACTTCAAGTACTCATTAAAAATAATTAAATATAATTTATAAATGTAAATAATATCATAAAATTGAGGTTATGATACATCACGATGCATTATTCCAGTTATTCCGTTTTAAATTATCAATTTATGTCAAATAATTTATTTTACGCATCTTTTTATTAAATTATCTATAAAAAATTTATTAAAAGAATTAAAAATCTATCAAATTATCAAGTAAAACGCGCGAAATATAAATCACATTTTTACACTTTCATTATGATAATCTTTATGGCAATTTTTACGTATCGTATGACCCGTTAAATGAAGCGAAAAGAAATGAAGATACAGGGGTATAGAGAAAAAGAGAGAGAGAGGAAGAAAAAACGAAACGCATAGAATCGATTCAAAGTAGTTACGTGATGGTTTCCACCGGGTGCTTATACTACGCACCGGCATATTCATTAACGCGTGAGTTAACGATGCATGTTCCCGATTGTTTACGATGCCATGGCACGGTTCTAATGAGACTAACAATGAAGACTCGCGTGTAAAAATTGCATTTTAAATCATATGGTATTTATCACGCGCTGCTCCACATGATTATAATTTCTAATAGATGAATTCTTCTAATATCGATAAAATTTGAAATTTGAAAATGTGCAAATTAGGAAATTTGTGTAACTTGTATTTAAAATTTGCTAATAATATATAAGTTAATTCTTATAACATTGTGTAAATGTCGAAAAAAATGGTATTTAAATTTAATTTTGTTTCAATTTTATATGTATATTTTGTGTATTTAAATTTTCAATAAAACTCATATTGAAAAATTAAATTAAAATTAATTGCGTAATAAATTCTATTATAAATGGAGGTTAAATATATGTTGATTAAAGAAACTTAAATCAAATGTTAAATATTTTTTGTTTTATAACAATGTGTTAATAATAATTTTATACTTAAAATTCCGATTTCCAACGTAAATCATGTTCTTGACATAAAATTGTGAATGATCTTTTTCTTATGCAATTTTTAATGTGAAATCTATTAACCTAATAAGCTGAGCAACCTTGTTATATTCAAAACAGTATCCGTTCGAATAATTCTTTTTTATTTAAAAAACATTAATAACTCACACAAATACAAATTTATCTCCGTTTTCAAAAAGATTGAATTATTATTTTGTATACATACCTTAAATTAATTTATCAATACACAATACATATAACTCAAACAAATTCAAACTAATAACTTATACTTGTTGCTAGAATCCCATATATCATAAAATTTAAAATGAAAATTGCTCTACATATATCTTTTATACAAATTCAACGTAAATTATCCGAAATTTTGAAACTTAACCTAATCTTCTCCAACACAAATCTATTTCACACTATGGCTGCCAGAATAAAGAAACTGTTCACATTATTTATCTTAGTTCTCTTAAATTTTCTATGGTGGAGCGCATGCGCATGCGTCACGCACATTCGTCCCACATACATAAATAAATATGGCGGTTCAGTATAATCCCAATCATTTCTCACCTCTTGCACTAAGGGCGATGAAGGTTTGCGCGTGCCTTCTGACCATCACTGGATCCCAAGTACGTGGTACTGGCAATCTGCTTAGGATGTGCATCAGAAAGTCACCAGGTGTTACAGCGGATAATTCCCATTTCAGCTTCGATACGACCAACTGTTCCCACCTCTGCAACAATCAAAAGAGAACAGGATGTGTTTAGACGATCGCCATTATCCACCTTGTTACGTTGGCGAAATTTTCGTATTGGGAATGTATTTCAAAGGGTTGGACGTAGGTGGATGGGTAGGTGTGCCAATAATGCATAGAAACGAATAAGGGAATAACTCTCTGTCGTATAGAAGACTGTATAAACTGCATTGTTGTTTGTGATTTTTAATCTTTTATAATTAGATTGGATATTGGGTATATTATCTTTTTAAAGTTTTTAAATAGTTATTAATTTAAGAAATTACTTTAACTCCGAATTTCTTTTCATTATAGCATTATTAGAAATTATTGAAATCAAAAGTTGAATAATGTCGAAAATTTAGGTTATTGGCATAACCTAAAATTAGAATAAAATGCAAAATTGAAATTTTAAAAGTACTTTTACGTTTAAAATTATTTTTAAATGCTGCGAATCGTATATTAAAATATTTCACACAACACATGATATGAATATAAAAAATTTTTTCTCGTATGTGTTTGATGTGATGAATATCGTATACATTATATATTTGATATACGTTACATCGTAAATATATATATTATATATGCATACGTGTATATATATATATTGTTCATATCACATTCAATATATGGACATCCTTCACTTTCCGTATTTAATAAGCTTGATATTATTACACTGCGTAATTTACATATTGGATATTTTTCATATCACAAACGATATCGAGTGTTTCGCAAGTATGCGCTACCGTGGGATCCGTTACGTTGAAACATAATTAAGATAAACGTTAAAAACATACAATTATATGAAAATTTTTTAAAATTAAGTTCTTGTAATATCAGAGCTTATTATTTTTCTTCCTTTTTGTTTTTAATAATTATTAAGATGATAAAAATTATTGTTTGTTTTAAATTATATATATTAACATATTCATTAATGTGACTAAAAAATATAAGCTTGGATTAGAATAATCTTAATTTATATTACATTAACTTAAATATAATCTTTTTATGTATAGAATGATAAAAATGAAAGATGTCTGCTTCGAGGTGAAAGTATATTTATTGTTAATAAAATTTTGAAGAAAACTAAAAAGAAATTTCACTTATATTTACATATATATTTTATTTATATTAATCATTAAAATACTTTTTTAAATATACTACAAGAAATTCCAAACGTGCATTATTTCCTTTTATTCACAGCTCAGGTCGCAAACGACCCAATCACAACCAGTCAAAGGTTAAATACCACGTATCGAATATTTCCTCCGTCATATTACGTATATTATTTGTTCCTGTTATAGGTCTCAACCCGCATTAAATATCCTGCGTTATCCACGCAAGGCCCATTTAAGTTCGCATACTACGCTCGTTTCCTCGGCCGTTTGTGTATCGCCGTTCTCGATCGTAGTAAATGTGTGTACACATACGCTCACTGTTTCCTTTCCTTCCCGCGGATGCGTTGCTCGCTCGAGTACGTCGTAGTACCCTCGTTTTCTCTCGACCGTGAAATTACACGGCGGCTATACTACGTGGAGTACTACGCGTCCTTCGGCTTGATTAAAAGTCCATTGAATTTGGTGGGGTATACTATACACGCTACTACTCAAGGCTCTGAAAGTAAAGTATCTCTTACGAAACGGCGTGACGTGACGTGACGTGACTTTCGTACAGTTTGCCAAATAAAGCGCGATGGCCTCGCGGGTCTCGCTTAATGAATTTGCCATTAGCAATATTATCGTTGCTCGAATCGAAAATTTTTTTGTGGATAAGTCTTAAATTCTTTTGATCGATATCGAGGAAATAATGATGCGGAGGTTAGAACGGAGATTACTAGGGATTTTTTTTCTGGTAATTTAAAACTACTTGAAAATCAAGAGTTTATATAATATAGAGGTTAGGATGAAAATCACATGAATTTTTCATATTTGAAAGAATTTAAAATTTTTAAATATTTTAAATAATTGTTAATTTTTTAAATCACTTGTTTTCTTACGTTAATTATTCGAAAAATAGAATAGGAATTATTAGATTATATATTTTATAAAATATATACTGATACATGAAATTATAATTAATTTACAAATTCTTTAATTCCATAAATTATTTATATAAAGAGACGAATTATTTATAAATAATATATCAAAGATTTATATTTATTTTAAATTTCTATATTTATAGTATTTTAAAAAATTTTAATTTTTTTTTATTATTTTTCTTATTAAGTTTTTATTTTTTTTTAATTCATCTCCTATTAATTTTTCATCCTCGAAGAGATAAAACTTCATAATAAAGAGCAAATAATAAGCGCATATACACTCAATAACGTGATGCGTCATTGTAAGTGAATGAAACAAAGACGCGCAGTGGTATAGGCGTGATTTTTACGCGACTGATCGTCAAGTAGTAGATTAGACTCTATAAGTTGCACCGTATAGATAAGTATGGTTCATGATAGAATACAAAAATAACTCGTATTTAATAAGCATTTAATTTTTTATTTTTTAAAAAAGCACTTTTTAAAAAATAATTTATTTAACGATAAATATAATTAATATTATGCTGAAATGTGATAACAATTAAGATTTAAATATTAATTATATATAAATATTTATAACCTTAAATAAATTATTTTTTAAATTCTGTCATTTCTTAAATGCTATTAAATTTTAAATAAGAATATCTTAAATCTTATAAACATAATAAATATTAATAACAGTTAACACATGTATCTCTCTAAAACTGAAGTCAAGAGATGATCTTGTATCTATAGACAAAATTATTCTCAGGTTGTCGACCTCGACAAAACATCTCGAGGTCACTGAAATCGCTAAGAATCAACCGCTTCGTAACTTCTCAACGTTTCTATAATGTAGCTTCTGGCGTGGAGAAAAAGAAAAAAAAATTGCCCTTCTATACCTAGTCACTTGCCGATCCTCAAGCCACTCGTGGTCATCAGAAGTCGCTTGGTAAAAAGGGTTATACATGTACACGTAATGTCTCATCAATGCTCACATATACTCGTATCATGCTTGTGTGTCATGGAATGCGTGACGGTGCAACGACGCAATGCTACGCACGCCACGGTACGGTGCGTACGCGAGCGTAAACGTAACGATTCCGCGGGAGGCCAACGATCCACTTCAGGGATACGACGTTTACTATTTATAAAGTAACTCGTTTGTTGCGGTTGTCTTGATAGTCGATGATCGGGGCTACCCGGCGAGACAACTTCGTACACATAGGTTAAAACAAGTCGGTGCTCTCGGTCTGCCCTCTGGTGAGCCTGCATCTAGTTACTTTTATTATATCCTATTGGAATATCTGGTGTCATGGCGCGAGCATCAGCCCTCGTGTGTTAGGTTAGATGATGCAACGATGCGACGGTTGCACTTGTGTATTTGCATTTTTCCACGATGGATCTGGTGACGGTTTACGAAATCAGGTTCTCACGAAGAGACGAGTTTACTCGGTTGGAATGTTAGAAACCCTCTTTTTCCATTCTTCTATCTTTGCATATGTATACATATACCGTATAGGGAATTTTAGAGTGATTGAACAAAAATTTGAATGTATGTTTTGCGTGTCAAATGAATGCGATTACAATACTTGTCAGTGAGATTATTATTTATAAAGACATCTTATTATGTATTGTTGAATTCGTTTCAGAATTACTTATTAAAATTTATTATATTACTATCAGTTTTATTAATTACTAACGTGTTATATTTATCGTTATTTAAAGAATTTCTAATAATTAAATAATACAAAATGATGTTGAAAGGAAAAAAAAGAAAGAAAGAAGAAAGAAAAAGATGTATTGGACAAACATTGTTGAATAGGTCAATATTGCTTTATATTACTATTTAACTGGACTTCCTGTTAGCTTTTACCTCGATATGCGTTATCGAGCACGAAATCGAGAGAGAGAGTCGATACCGAGGTTGGAACAGAAAGAACAAGGAGCACACCACGAGACGTGGAATATTCGAGTTCTACACACATGGTATGTCACAGGTGCAGATCTATGGATGTGTAATAAGTGTGTGAAGTGGTAATAGGGACATAATCTCGATCGAATATTTAAGAATAAAGGAAGAACTTAATTAAAATCAACTATTTATTGATAATTTAATTTTTTCTTTCTCGCATATAAAAAATTTTTAAAAATGATTAAAATATCTTAATTTATGATATAATATTTAAGTTATTTACAATATATAATGTTAATATTTTATTTTTTTATAGAAAGAGATCTTGTCGTAAAAAGAAATGTTAAATTTGTTATTTTTTAAAAATATCCATTATGAATCTTGATTATTACGTACCATATTTCTGCGTATTCTTTTACTTTGAATATATAAAATAATATGTTTTGTGCATACTATATTTGCATCAAATACCAGTTGCAACGAATAATAATTCAATGATTGATGAGAAAAAAAAAAGGGGGGACCAGGAAGAGAAGAACGTGAACATTTCAAAAATCTCGGAGACTGGTTCGGACCGGTTGACAAAGTGAGAATAGAAAAGCTGATTGCCAACATCCGGAATGGACGCATTCCATGTGAAGAAGATAAGAGAGGATATATAAAAAATTATCGCATCGCTGGTTGCGAACTTTTTTTTTTTTCAAAATTATTTGCATTCCAAACGTCTGAAAATTCTAATTTATCAAAAAATGATGCAAAATGTCAAAATATGCAAAATACATACAATCGATATTAACCTTTTTAAAAAAATAACATTTAATATGCAGTGTATCAATGATTACAACATATATTAAAATATATTTTAATAAATAAAAAATGTGAGAATTAATTCATAGATATATTATTTATAAGAAATATCTTGAGCATAGAATAAAACTACGTTTTTTAAATGCAAGAATTCGTATATAATAAATTATTCAACAATATAAATTCATATATTCATCGTCATTTGCTTGGAACAAGACTTAATGGTATTAACATACGAATCAGTAGTCGAGGTTTATCTTCAAGTTGGTTTTTCTAATAATACGGTATTTCGTATGGTTAACTGGCAACGGATGAAAGAATAAATCTTAACATTTTATCAAACGTCAAAATCTTAACGTTTGGATCCTTTCCAAATATTCTTCTAGACTTTCAGAGAGATATTATAAATTTATTTCTTTATATCTGACAAATTGGTTGCACATTTTTATATTCAAAATAACTAAATCAATAATTCAAATTATTAATCGAGACGATAATCTACTCCTTACATTACGTTATTTAATTTCTGACTGAACACGATGCGTGTAAATGTAACATGAGAAACATTGTAAACTAAGTCACGTTCAAGGATCTAAAGAAGTTACTTGGGAAAAGAAAGGAAAAGAAGAAGGAAGGAAGTGAGTGGGGGCGAAGGGGACAACTTGATACGTTACTGGGTATTCATGGTATTGCGGTAGTGCGTATCGTGTGTACGCGTGCTTTGCGTAGACGTGTACGCATGCGCACGCACGAATGACGCAACGCGTGTACATGCGTGATCCACGTGCAATTTAACCCTTTGTGGTCTCGTCTGGCAGGATTCGAAACCATAGTTCGTTATTATCTTTGGGTCGAATTTAATGAACGGAAAAAAATACGATTAAATAGTAGTGTAATATACTATTACTACTACTACTACTACTACTACTACTACTACTACTACTAAAAAAAATAAAATAAAAAAAGATATAAAAGATATTTTAAAATATTATGCAAAGAATTATAAAGAAATTTAATTGTCTTGTAGAACAAAGATATTTTATTGATTTTTCCTTTATCTGCCTTTATTTAATTTATCTTTTTATATCGAAAGAAGGAATTATGGATAGAAAATTTATTTATATATATTTTTAATAAAAATTCAGAAAGATTAAAAATTAATAAAGTTGATCAAAGTTAAATAAATATAAAGATACCGTTGATACGTTCTAATTTCTGGAATTCATAGAAGGAATTCATTAAAAATATAATTTTCTTTTTAATAATAGGTATTAACATTTATGTTCAATTATATGAAATAGCTGATTTGAAAAATTGATAAGATTGATAAGATCTAAAATTAAGTCCAAGCTGTTCGATATAACGGATTTTGAAAATAACGAAGATTATTTACTAGATGTATATACTTGTTGAGAAATAAGTAACTCTTTCATCGTAGTATGGGCGCTATTAACGATCATCCAGTTTTTATTACTTCAACTTCACTTCCAATCTGGATTACTCATCATAAATTGCTTGTCACCGATTATATGATCATAATGAAGAAGGCGTTTCCGATTTACTGACAACGTGTAGGACGTAACAATTTATTTTATCCTCCTTCTATCATCAAATTATTTTGTTTATAATAATACAACGTCAAAATCCAATACCAGTATTTGTATTAATTTTTCAAAACATGATATTCTTTCCATGATGTTATGTGAACAATTATATTAAAAATATATATATATATATATATATAGCCAGACAAATATTTTAATTTTAATTGGAGAAATATACAAGAGAAATTTGAAGATTTTTTTTTCACATCTAATTTCCAAGCATACTTGGGAAAATTAGCTTCTGTAGCTTCACGATGCAATTTAAACTACTGATATATCAAGGAACACAGGATAAATTACTGACATATGTTGCACCACAGAGATAAGACATCGTGTGAAATCGGATAATAATAAAGCCGCATAATAATTACGGTTATTTGTCATAATTACACGTGATCCAACGCGTTACATCGCGTTTCCATGTCCGGGAATGACGAATTTCAAAATGTCCATATGACGAGCAAGAGGGTGAAATGTCTCGTAACGGAAGTGACCATCATCAATTCATCATTCTTCTCTGAGATTATCATTGAAAATTCGATTCCAATTTTTTGATTTCTCCTTTAGATTCATCCGCGTATCTCATACTCTTTTTCCTTAATGCAAATTTCTAATAATATCCAATTTTAAATTCAAATTCGATAATTTTTCATTTCGTATCACAATACGTACTTTTCTCTATCGATCGAAACTATCTTAATCGCTTGATTATGATCAAACGGTATATAAAAAAAAAAGAAAAGAAAAGAAAAGGTTGGAAGGAACGAGGAATCGATTTTTGGAGGCAACAGGAGCGGGTCGAATTCTAGAACAGACCGCGAGGAACCAGGACGAAAACTGGCAACGAGACTAACGGACAATAGGTTTCCTTGAGAGAGGAGAAACGTGGAGGGTTACGTCCCTGCCATTACCTGGCCGGTTCCGAGAAACCGGGGGTCCGATTTATCTGGTTCGCAATGAGGAATCGATAGAAGGTGGCCTGCAACGAAAAGGTGGATGCCGGTCTGCATACACGGTGTCCACGAATCAACTATCTCGTGAGAAATTTCTCTTTCGAATTTTCCCGAATGGAAAAGTTCACTTTTACGGCATCTGTGAATTTACATTTAAGATATAATTATTTTGAGAAAGTTTACGTGATTAATAAATAAAGGAAAAAAATTTGATAAAAATAAATCTTTTTTTTTTTTTTCAAGAAAATTGATTGAAAATTAAGAAAAATAAACTGAATTTTAAATTGAGATAATGATTTTTAATAATAATCTTTAAAAACGAATTTAAAGTTAAATTTAATAGACGAAAATAGATCGTTGTTTCGAAGAATTTAGATTTAAAAATACATTTTGAAAATAGTTATAGATACGTAGTTCTAGTTTCTCGAAACACCACGTATTTTATGGGCAGTAAATGTAGCAAGTGGATACATCGTAGAACGGACAGTAGATTAGATAACGGAATGTAAATTTTATGTAGAGTGTACGGTAAACTCGCGGAGCAAGAATTTCTTATTAAAAATTTATACACGTTTTTTTTTTCTTTTTTTATTTTTTTTTTTTTTATCCAATTACTTTGCTGTTTTTATTCCGCTCTATGATTTATCGGACACTCTGTATAACGTATATTCCATTACCTAAACTAGTGTCCGTGCTCTGACATACAAATTACCATGATTGCCAAAAAATATCTTGCTCTTATTATTCGACTTGCATAATTCAAGAAAAAATTACCAGAAAAAAATATATTAACCATTCTCTGCCTATAATACCAACTGATTTACAAATAACGCATTATCTACATATATATCTCCAATGATCATCTGTTTCAAACATAACCTCAAATCTAATCCAATCCCAAAAAATTCTAAATTCTAAATTTTCTTCCTCTTATCCCTCCTTTTATTTCTTTCCTTTTTGAAAAGAAAAGAAGAAACGCGGCAAAACAATAAAACGATCGGTATTGCCGACAGGTGGCGGCACTAATGGCTACTTAAATGGCGCGGAACAGCGAGGACACCGGGTGGATACGAGAAGGCAGAAGGAAGCCAGAGAGAGGAGAGAGCCGGAGAGAAAGTGAGAAGAAAAGGTAGAAAACAAGCCGACGGGAATGTAGAAGCCAGAGGAGGAAGACCACCACCACCTCTTCTCGATTGGGCGAGCAGAGAGGTGGGGTGAAAGAATGATGCAGGATCGAAGGGCGGCGCCTCTGAGCAAGGTGTTTACCATTCCGGCCAAAAATAAAGTACAAAAGGGACCAGGGTATAGGAGAGGCGCTCCTTCTTCCCCAAGCGTAACTGGCAACAAAAAGCAGAATCACCGCTCCGCGGCATTCCTTAGCCCTCCATGGGCGTAAAGGCATTCCCCCGTGGAGGGGGAAGGACCCTCGTTGGAGACGAAACGGTGCTCGAGGGGTCGTTTTCTGGTCCTTCTAGTAGCCATCTATGGCCTTCGCCGGCTTAACGTTGGCCAACGCCACTTCCAGGAACTCGTCGCTACTACTCTCCTCCGCCAGGACATCTGCTCCGATTACCGGTGTATACTTTGGGTCCTTTTTCGCACGTAAGGGACCCCCTCTCCTCCTCCCTTATATCGGCCACCGTTCGGCTCTCTCTCTCTCTCTCTCTTTCTCTCGCCATTTTTATCGACCGAACAGAGCGATATATGAACACGGTATACGTGTCGGGGAAGTTTCGGCTTTGAAAATTAATTTTAAAGGTAATTTTGAGTAATATTAGAGCGAGTTACATAAGCGATACTTATGGATGTCGACGCAGTGTGATAATGTTGTTATATTTTCATATTGATGAAATTGATCGGTCAGTTTGATGATCTAATTTATCGGGTGAGAATAGTTGGGTAAGTTAGATAAGGGTGCATAATTCTTTCTTCATAGAAATTTGATTATCGCGATAAGATAAAAAAATTAATATTGCAGTTTGCTCGAGAAAATTCGAATAAAAAAAGAGAATCAATATATAATATTTATATGTTTATTTAGGATAGTCAAAAGAGGCTCTGTAGCTCTTACAGTGTATGTTGCGAAGGCTCCTATCGATTCCTTTCCAGGAATCGTGTAGGACATCTGTTTCGAATATCGACTTTTATTTGTGCATGTGCTTATGCATGTGTTTATGATTGTAGAAGATATACTTCTCAACTTTTGAATAAATCCAAAAGAAAATATTATTGATTATTTCCATTATTTCCGCTATCATATATACATTTCGTTATTATTTAACAATTGATCGTTTCTATTTATAATGCACGAAACATTAATTTGTAGAAAGAAAAAAGAAGAAAGTATTTCATACACAATCGGTTTCAGGCTTTCTTTTTATTTTTAAATAATTAAATCATATTTTTCAACTTGTAATTGCAATTATAAGAGCATAATATTCAAATGTAATATTTTTTGATCGAATCAATTTTCAAAAATTATATCAATTGCAATTTCAATTTCTCGATTATTCGATAAAATCGAATTAAAAAACGGATTGTTTTTATATAAGTCTCAAAAATTTGTGACCCATCTTGAAAGATATTATTGAATGGTGGAAGTTGTTAAAGAACTCGTTGCAACCTTGTCCGACTTGTTTCTACGTTCACTTTGGAGAAGAACGGCGGTGACCTCATCGTGCGTGTCTGACGTGGTACTGGCAACGACTACTGATTCCTCGAGCCAGCCGCACGTGGTCTGCTTTTTGTCAGAATTTTCCTCGTTTCGTGATCAATTCTCCGTATTAACCATTTCCCGCATTACTCTTTTAAAAACAAGCCTCTCGTTCGAATAAGAATCGAAAATTGTAAATTGATTTCATCAATATTCTTTTATTATTTTACTTTTAATAGAAAAAATGGGGAAAAAAAAACAAAAATCTTCAGACATTTATACAAATATATGTTTATAATAAATGAAATATTTCGGCCAAGATTTCTTAATTTTTTATTTTTCTAAAAGTAAAAAACAAAAAAATACATATATATATATATAGATCTTTGTAATTTTTTTTTTTTTTTTTTTTTTTTTTTACTTATAATTTAAAATCTTTTGAAAAAGTGAAGACACACGAGATAATGATATTTCCTTTCTCGGTACACTTGTTCAAAAGTAAATGATTTTAGCAAAGAAAGGAATATTTTTTAATATATTCATAAAGTTGAAAGAAGACTTTCAACACTTTTAAAGATTTACAAATTTTTCAAAAAGTAAATATACATATACATATATACACGTTATTCAAAAATTTGTAGAAAAAAAAAAAAACTATTATTGACTATATCTACCTGTTCTCGTGTTTGAAATGATGGCTCAAAAAAAAAAAAAAAAAAAAAACTTTTTAATTTCTAGAAAAGTGTCAACGCACTGTAAATTATATACATATTTCTGGGTACGGGTACCCGTATATTCAATCGTCGTCCAAAATTATGTTTTATACTATTCGAAGAAATTGAAAAGGTGGTTTCGAAGGGTTACACCCGGGAAAACGTTAATTAAGATTCACTTGGTGTCACTGGGCTTGGAGAGACTTTTGTATTTTCGTAAGATCGATGCTTCCTGCTTCGACATACGCTTCAACCGCCATTCGTGTTCGATCTCCAATGCTCGGTTCAATTATTATTTAACGCGGCACAACCCATTTTTCGGGAATTCAACCCATAAACGTAAACGTGCTACGGATGGATATTCTCTTTCGAGAATAATTTGGGAGAAAATTTTGTCACAAAACATTGCGAACAATACAGCAATTTAATCATTAATTCGATTAAAAATTATATCTACGTCAACAATTGAAAGAAGATTCCTTTTGGAAGAACACGTTTTATAACCTTTGTACAAGATTATTATTTTCAATTTACATCATACACTTTTCTTTCTAACTAAAAATAGGGAGTCTTCTTTAATCATCGTTCGTAACTCAAAATCCAAATATTTCTCTCGTTATTATATTGCTCAAAAACGTTTTCATTCTTTTAAAGCGAGGATTGACAATGGAAAATTCCTCGATTTCTCGAGTATCCCACGGCAAAGTTTCACGGATGGATGGATAATTGGCGAGTAAAAAGAAAAAGAAAAAAGTCGAAACGATTTCGAAAAATGATAGTTCCATGAAAAATGCAAACTTCCGTTTGCACAGGCTACCGTGTTACGTCACGAGGTTCTGCCACGAGGCCCCTTACGATACAAGCCCCCGATCAAAACCGATATTTGATCTTCGTAAACCGGATGTTCGTAAATATTGATCGAGCCAAGGCCAGATATGCCGGGAGAATTGGCTTTCTAACTTCCAAAAGCAACAGCCGCCCGATTCTTTCTCTCCTCTTCGTCCCCCACGCGTGTTGCCCTTCTCTTCCACCACCGAGAACGAATTGTTTTCGAGAATTTTTCGGGGATCGATGATTTTCGCATTCGAATGCGTTGACGGTGAAAACGAACGTGATCATGGTTTACGAAGTTTTTTTGAACACACGATACACGATACGATCGTCGTTTTTTTTTTTTTATTTATTTTTAGGGCGTATGGTGTATAGAAATGGGAACGAAATGTGTGCAGAATTTTTGTCCGTGTTTGGTTCACGATGAAACGATTATAAATTGCTTGAAGTTCGTTTTCGAGTCGAACTGCATTACCGATAGATCGAGTAAACGGAGAAGTTTTTTCTTTTTTATCTACCGAGTCCATCCAGACGGAATTTTTCGAGCAGAAATGAACACGCGAATCTTCCTAAATTCTAAACGTTCAAAAATTGCTACGAGTTCGAGATACCGAATATATATAATTTATATATAAATGAATATAGGTTAAATAATCAATTTTTCCCAATTCTTTCAATCGGGATATTTAAAAATACCTCGGCAAGAACAAAATGGGGAGGAGGGGGGGGGATATATATATATATATATATATCCCCCTTTCGCGCCTTTTCACACTAAAACCAAAATGTAAATTGTGAAACGTTCGCGGTTACAACAACATCTGCATAACCTTTAAGACCCGTGCCGTCCCCTTTGTTCTCTGAAAGTTTGAAAAAATCGTAAGCACAATGCGCGCTCGTTTGAAAGATAAAGAAGAAGAGTCCCGCGTACAAGAAAGAAGCTAAACGCATAAAATACTTCCTGCAAGCTACGATGCATTACGAAATGTTAACGAAGCAATCTTTGTTCGTTCGTAAAACGATTATTTTCGCGGCCGAGCCCATTGTTCCAAAGTATATACGACAACCACGGTGTTTCAACGAACTTAAGGGACACGTTCGGCTCGCCTCGAGTTGCAAAATTACTTCTCTCTCTCTCTCTCTCTCTCTCTTTCGCTCGCTCGCTCGCTCTCTCTCTCGCTTTCTTCATCCTCGATTTTGTTTTTGGGACCCAGCTACGTGATCGGTTTTCGCTTTGAACCGATACACACACTGTGTGCCACCTCCTTACACCAAGCTGGGTCCAAACTTGTGTTGGCACACTTGAAATTTCTCTATTATTTCATTGTTGTGTAAAGAAATGAAACGCGCTTTTTTTTTCTTTTTTTTTTTTCATTCATTCGTTCAGATTCTTGGAATATAATGTTGCGAACGCGGAATCGAAGCTAATTTACGTTAATTTTATTAAATATTTTTTGCTTATCCGACAACACTTTTTGTTATCGTTTATGAGAGAAAGATCGTATTATTCGAGTGAAAACGAGAAATTTTCTAAAATCAAAGAAATAAAATTGACGAATTGTTGGTTTATTTCTGATGGAAAAAATATATATATATATATATATATATTCTTCTGCTTTCGTTGTTGCATCGAAGATGCGTCTCTTTATATAATATTATATAAGGAAGAAAAGGAAGTTGCAAATTATTTCATTACTGTAGAAATAAAAGTAAAGTGGAAATTGAACGTTTTTTAAAAAAGGGTTTTGGTTTAAATCATCCGATTTAAATGGACGATAGGAGGATAGGTTTAAATGTCGGCCATTGAATGAAGTTTAGGAAATCGGTGGAGGAAGTTGGTGAATTTATATGGAGGAGCAGTCATTGACCTTTTACTTGGCTGGCGAACTTGGTTGGTTCGTTGACACTCGTCGGTCGTTGAAGAGAATTTTGTTAACCACGAATTGTAATAACACGTTCTATCGTACATATTTATCAAATTTTGAAGAAACATTTCCTTTTTTCTTTTGCATTGAATTATCTTAATTATAACGAACAAAATACGAAGAGAAACTTCCTCTGCTCGATATTTTTCGAGGGGAAAGAAAAAGAAGGTTATTCGATCAAGAAAGAAATTCAAAAACGGACGCAAAAACGATCGTTGAAAATTCGAATTCGTTCGAATGCTCGCACGGAAAATAATATGTTAAAACGGTATTTAAGGTCGACAAGGTTAAATTAACATATGTGTCATTTTGAAATATATAATGACACGCGGACGATGATTGTTCTTTTAAGAGGAACGATTCAATTTCCCCATTAAAATTCATATGTCAAGATTGTAAACAGTTGTCACAATCGTAAATGAATTCAAATTGCGCATTACTACTATCTACCGTATTTTCCTCATCTTTATGTAACGCGTTCAACCGCCAAGGGAGAAAAATCCATGTGCGCCCGATTTGAATATCCTTCCTTTCCTTTAAAACCGTTCTCTCTCTCTCTCTCTCTCTCCCCCCCCCTCTCTCTCTCTACTTACATTCATTCGAAAAAACCAACGTGATGCAGATCCACAAAAATCCAAACACGACGACAAATCATCGATCAATTAATAACGCTCTTTCCAAGACACGAGAAATAAAAAAATGTTTTGTAATTTCAATTTGGGTAAAAAATTTGAGAGAAGAAGGTGAGGCCTAAATCTGTGCATCGAAGGGAACGGCGAAGAAGCCGTGATGGCAGCGACATACGACGAGGCAGAAAAGCGGGTTTACGGCGGCCTCGGGCTGGTCACCGCCCCCGCCGACTTGTTCACAGCGAACACTATTTCTAATAATGTCGGGCTACATAACGTAGGCCCCACAACGGGCTTGAGAAATGGGTTGAATTTAAGGAGGAATTTAACTCTAACTCGCGAAACTGGCCTCCCTCTATTGTATATCGCCTCGGGTCTCCCTCTCCCCTCCATTCCGGGGGGGGGGGGGTTTTACGTAACCCGAGGATGGAACTCGTGTGATTTTTCGGCAGGGAGGGGAGGGGGGGAGCCTTGAAACGGACGTTAGAGGAACGGGGCTTAGAGAAAGTTCCGGACCAGTCCTGGAGAGAGGTATTTCACGAGTCGGTGCTATTTCTGACGGTTTCTGGCGAATGAAAGTCGGCTGGCTGGTCTCGAAACGATTTGTATTCGAGGATTTCGATTGATTTTTATCGTAACGGCGATCGGTATCGAGGAGGGATTATATATTTATTTTTTTCGATCCAGCTTTGTGAATCTACAACGAGTTGATGATTGAAATTTAGAAATTGAAGAAAAAAGAAAGGAAATCTTTGGAGTAAAAGTTTTTTTTTGGGTAACATCCACGTAGGCCTTGGTTCTCCTTTCACCAATTTATCGATGATTTACAGGATGTGGCTTGTTACAACAGGTGCATCGAATTTTAACTCGACGTTATATTTTATCGAGAATATCGTGTAATTTTGTGTAAAGTGAGATTTTAAAGAAGCAAGGAAAATGATAGACGAAGAATTATTAACGAACTTATACATGCTATTTATGATTTCACGATGAAGTAGTCTGTGAGTATAACAGTAACATAGATGGAACAAACGCCCTCTTTACCGACATATCAAATAGACTGTATGCTATGATCTATCTTACCTACACACACCTCCCCAATATTCGCATCAAATGTGAAACAAACATCTGATTATCAAGTTATTACTATTTGAAACGAGTTAGAGGATTATTTGAAAAAAGAAAAAAAAAAGTCGAAGACAAAGTTGTCGAAGAATATCAAATATATTCGAGTAATAAAATAATCTGTAAAAAGAAGTAATTGAAAAGCTCGTGTAACATTGGAAGATAGTAATAAAGGCCAACAGAGATTATAATACTGATTATAACACATCACAATTCTGTAAATACGATATAGCCGTATCTAATATGATAAAAAGGCAAAAACTTTCCATTCAGAAACTCAATATAGAACACAAAATTAATCATAAATCCATCCAAACGTCCAAACAAATCCTACAATTTAACCTCCCCCAATTGATAAAGCTGGGTCATAGGTGATCGTAACGTTTTTGAATTAGATCCGAGTTAAGTAACTTGATAATTTAATTTTTATTTGTAATCTCGCGTTATAAATACCATTGATGATGCAAAAAAAAAAAAAAAAAAATAAAAAAAATAAAAAAAGATGAATCAATCCAAAGCGTTAATGGGATATTATCTACATAATTCAATTGAACGAGAGAACAATTCGATCGAATCAAATTTAAAAAATTTATAAAGATATAAAATTAGAGGAAGAAGAAAAAATCAATGATCAATCAAGAAGGTTAGAAAACTTTTGGAGAATATGCATATAGAAAAGAACAAAGCACGAAATAATTTGAGGTTATGTAATAAACCTTATGGAGACATAAATACTTACACGAATGAAAAAGATTAAAGAATTATAATGGAAAATGCGTAAATAATAGGCATTATTGAAAAGCTAAATTATCCTCAAAAAGTTATCACAAGAACGAAACGTTCATACTCTCGAAGGAGTAACCTAACCTTAAAAACGAGAGAAATAGAAAATAGGAAGAAGCTGGAGCTGTGACCACTGTGTTCGATAGACAGATTCAATTTCACGCGATTCGAAGGAAGATTTAATCTTCACTTCCTCCTTCTCCACGGATCCTTTCGTCCCACTTCCATCGAAATGGAAACCTGCTGACACCGAACGGACACCTGTCGTGCAGCCACTTTAAGGTAGGCCACGTAGAGGAAGGAACGCCTTTGATTGGTCGAGATACAACGGATATGTATATTACACATATCCTTGCAACAGGTTGTCCCTGTAATAAAAAAAACTCACGATGCATTACAAGCGATATTTCGTCCCGGTGCAATTTTGTACGTTTTCTTCCTTCCGCCTCGGAGTAATTAACGGAGGCACGGTTCATTTCAGCGCAGCAGGATAATTTGTTTGAAATTTTATAATCGACAATACCTTCATATTCACTTCTTAATTAATTTTATTTGTTGTTGCTGGTAAAACGAAGATTTCTCTGCGCGGATATTTTGTTATTTCTAAGATTTTCAATTTACAGTTATGATTGTATTAATCGAATCTTTCTTAATCTCAATGACAAAATACCTTCTTTTATCGTTTTCTAATTTTACATTATTCAAATTTAAATGCAATGTTTTTAATATTCGAAGAGACATATGTATTTTTCTGTTTTACATATGTATTTTTCTATTTCTCGACAAAGATTTCCTTTTCATCTCACTCTTTAAATAAAAGTAAAAAAAAAAAAAGCAGTATCTTTCCATAGTAACTTGTTCGACAATTCCTTCTAATTACATTACAACAGATGGTCGATCATGCGATGAAAACTTACCCAGATCAATTTTACAATAAGAAAAAAACGAGATACATCTTATCCCTTTCTCTCGAAAAGCCTTCTCTCTCGTTTCGAACGAATAATAAATTAAGAAGCAGGCATAAATCATATTCGAGAGAGACAGGGAGGAAGTTTGAAGAAGACAGATGTCTGACGACGAACGTGTTCATCTACTGCGTATTTTACGCTCGCGCATATTCGTGGATTTACACCGATTTGCATACGAATCTTCCTTGACATATACGAATACGATAAAAATCGTTTTTTAATTTCGAAATTATTTCGAAGAAATATTTTACACTATCGATCATTTTTCTAGAAAATTATGAAATATGATTTAAAAATTTTCATTTCTTTCGTTTTCGAGGCTAGATTGAAAACTATTATTCTCAAAAGAAAATTAATTTATGGGAGAACAATTTTTTAAAATTTCGTAAAACCTGAAATTCCTTCCAAAGTGTTGCATAACCTCGTTTTTTTTCAACTTGAATACTACATTACCGACTGAGAACAGTTGAATGACGAAATAGAAAAAGAAATAAAAAAACAAGGGGAAGAAAATATAAATTATCGAACCGATTAGAGATTAAAAAGAAGAAGAAGAAGAAGAAGAAGAAGAAATTGCACGGAATTAAACACGGAATTAAAACGGAATGATTAAGTGTAACCGAACTATCGCGTGCCTGGCCGTGGCTTTCAAGGCTCCTTTATCGGCACGAATAATCAGGAAAAGGCGAAACGTCTGACTGGTGAACATCCGCAAACGGCAACCAACTATGTCGAAGTTATGGCTAGCCGGTCGGTCGGTACCGAGCTGATCGAGAATTATGCGGGATATGGGCTAACGATCGACAGAAACTAGAAAGGAAATTAATCGAATAATTAATAGTCGAAGCAGTAATTTGCGGGAGAAAAATTGGCTCGTTACCCCTGCTTATTAATACGGGAAATACGACAAGATCTGCATGCGTAATGGACAGGTGATGGTGGATCCGATTCAAACGAGAAACTTGGAATAATATTGTTGTTAGAAAAGTTTAAGATTTTCGAAAAATCTTTTCTTTTCTAAATAAAACTTTTTTCTCATTATCTTTAATAATTATAGTTTCGATTTTACAATTTTCTTCGCTTCAAATTCGAGGTTCCAAAGTAGAAAAATGTTTAATTTTAAAAATTCACGCAGATATTAAATTCATATTTTCTTTTTCTTTTCTTTGTTCGTATCGTATCCGTTTAATTTAATCAATCAAGTGATATCAATTACGCGCGCATACAGAAAAAAAGGGGGATCATAAATCAAATCAAATCGGAGGGGGGGTGTCTCGATTTTAAGGCTTCGAGAAATTGAGGAAGCCTTGAAGGACTTCGATCGACATCAGGCTAAATGAAGAAAAAGAAGGGTCTTCCCGATACGACAAAAGCTGAAA
The DNA here is from genome assembly GCF_048593485.1 of Apis florea. Taxonomy (NCBI): domain Eukaryota; kingdom Metazoa; phylum Arthropoda; class Insecta; order Hymenoptera; family Apidae; genus Apis; species Apis florea. Next base: position 1,553,073 of record NW_028256542.1, on the reverse strand, counting down.
AGAAGGGGTCAAAGCTTCACCAGCTGCTCATTCTCCCAACATTCATTTGCAACACCGAATACGAATTTGCACCCAAATGCCTTTTCCCACTCGGCAAAGATTAATTAATTTGATCCAAAATTTAGCTTCGTCTACATAAGAAACGTGAACAATATACCACCTTAATGTATACACCTCTATTTACTAAAAAAAAAAAAAAAAAAACTATCATTACAAAACGAATCGTTTCCCCCCCAATTTCCATCGAACCTAAATAAATTCCCAAAATATCGAACGAGAATCTTCTCACAAAAGGAAGGAAAAAAAAAAAAAAAATAGGGATCGGAGAGAAAACTCGAGGAGGTGAAGGAAAAGCACAATTTTCGACAACGGGGAATTTTAATTTCACCGCGACATCCGATCGGCTCGGCTCGCACCTGATACATCCCGATCAACAGGTGACGCTTTCCACTACAATTACCTACACAAAGCACCTGGCCCACATCCGCGCGAATATCCAGATCCTGTACACCGCGTCCTCTCATTCACACAGCATCCCAACGAGCCATCATCCCCGGCCTTCCTCATCCGCTGCACAAACCGAGAGAAAGATATCCGAACGGGGGTTTCCTCTGACTCCTCTGAGGCCAAAAAGAAAGGGGTATATGTATATGTATACACGCGCTTCTCCTCGTATTCAGAGACGCAGCTGGCTTTGGGCGCGGAGCACGGGCCCGGTGCAACCCTCAAAGGGGGCCAGCATATACCCGCACCTGGCCCTCACCTGCTCCCCTCCCTTTTCTCTCCTCCGCGAGGACAGCCGGCCGGAATTCACCTCCACGGCTATATTTTCGCACCGTCGAAACGCGGCGTCGCTGCATCCTGTACCCCCTTTTCCTTCCAAGGGTTTTTGCGACCTTCTCCGACGCGCGGTGCACTTTGACACCGGAACTTCCGGCGGGTCAAGCCCGATTGTTCTTGAATCTTTCGGTGGGAAGATTTCGACCGTGAGAAGCCAATTGCCGTTTCGAAAGTGGGAGGAAAATGAGCGAGAAACGAATTTTCATTTCCATTGATCAAAAATTTTGGAAAAATTTCATTGCGTTGGAGCACGATATTGATAATCGAAAAGATCGAAGAATTTTGTATTATTCTGTTACTGTTACATTGTATCTAGGTTAACCCCCTCAAGGGGGGGACGAGTTTTCATTTCTATTAATCAAAATTGGAAAAATTTCATCCCATCGGTGCACGATATTAATCGAGAAGATTGAAGAATTGTAACTTTTGTATTATTGTGCATATAGTTATCTAGATTAACTGCCTCAAAGGGGGACGAATTTTTCGCCAGATCGAGAAGATGGCGGACAAAAATGAGCGAGAAACGAATTTTCATTTCCATTAATCAAAATTGGAAAAATTTCATTGCACGATATTGATAATCGAAAAGATCGAAGAATTTTGTATTATTCTATTACTGTTACATTGTATCTAGGTTAACTCAGAGTTTTTCGCCGCAGATCGAGAAGATAATAACTGGTGGCAAAATGGCGGGCAAAAATCGACACCCTCGACGGAGCGTGAGGAGGGAGAGAAAAGAAGGTTTGTCGGTTGGCGGGCCGATTTCCACGCACGACCCCTTTCCTTCTCCCTCCCCCTCCGTTTCCGGCCCACCACCGAATCCCTAGTAATTTCGCGTTGCTCGATCGATAAACTTTTTCGTGCCTGTTGCACGCGTGCCGCCGGTGCATTCCAGCGTGGTGCTGCTGCTGCAGGTGCACCACCACGCCCCCACCAACACCTTTCTTCTGTTTATTTTCCGATGATTAGTCCGTCCACCAACCCTCCACCAACCCTCGTCCCTCGCTCCTCTCTCTTCTCGTTTCGTTTTGTGTTTCCTCCAGCAACTTCCCCTTCCCCGAGGGGGTTGTTGCGCACGGTTTATCGGCAACAGGGTGGAGAGATCGAAACACAGCAATTACCCTTTCGAAAACGAATGTTTCGCGCGGCGATTGTTATCCGGTCTTCGACTTTTTTCGTTATGCTGTTTGTTTTTCGGTCAGGTTTGCCGCTCGGGCGTGAAACCAGGTGTGGAAATAAAGGGTGGTTCTTTTGTTTCCTCGTGCCAGTTGTCACGAGTTAATTGTTGTTTTGATTTCGAGGGCTGGCTTTTTAAAAACTTGGATTTGTTCGAAGGAAAAATTTGATTTATACCGTTTGCGTTTGTATTTGTGTTTATTATATTTCATCGACGCACCAACTTGAATAGATACTTTCATATACGAAAATGCGAGAGTTTCGTCTACGCCTCTGCTATTGATCGTCGGACGAATTAAATATTCGTATGAATTGTTCCACGCCACGACAGATATTTATTGTGTACAATTTGATAATGAGATATGGCGTACCAATTTATTAGTTGGATCTAGATTGCTAATCTTATAACGATCCTGACTCATTTCTAGGCTTTATTAGGGAACGCAGCTCTCGTCCAACATTCGCCGTTCGATTCGAACATACGATTTACGTTTCCACGATGAAATATCAACCGAGAATTGAGAATACGTTGATTGAACCAATACTTCTTCCAACTATAAACTATATTTGTGCAGCTATAAATACTAGCTCATAAAAATCAAATGAAACTTTGTGTTGTCAAATAAAATACAACGAAATAAATCATCCTACACTACTTTTCTTACTAAAATGTTCCATAAATTATTCCATAAATTTTCCAAACGAATGTTAAATCATTAAGATTGTAAAAAATTGTCCTCTTCCTCGAATTCTACGTTTTCACAATCACCATCCTCTCTCGGGAACGATAAAATCGAATCAACATCCGAAAACATCATTTCCAGCAACACTCGAGTAGGTCGATCGTGGTTGAAAATTAAATAAGACTCCCCGGTATCAGTCGTTATCTATTTAGGCCTATCGCTTGTTTGCCCGCAGTTACGCTTTCGTGACTCTTCTCGAAAAAAAGAAGGGATTCTCGTCGACCACCGTTTCCCTATTCTCCTGTGTATCACCTGCAAAGTGGGGTGAAAAGTGACCGAAAACACGATCGGATTTGATCAACACTCGTCACTTGGCTAGAATTATTTCGTCGAAAACGAGGGTTAAAACGAGTTCTTTTAACGATTAACTGTGATTTTTGTCACGATTGATAGATGCCAATTTTCATTATTGTATAATAAATATTTCATCTTTCATTTTGCACGCTTTTCTCCTCATTGTTATCTTCCTTCTGTTGATTTTGATTTAAAAAAAAAAAAAATCTCTTTCGCGTATACAGGGTGTTGAAAAAGTGTCCTTGGGAAAGGTTGATATGCAAAAATCAGCGAGTTGAACGCTCATTTTTCAAGTTTCGAGCAAATTTGAACAGTGTCAGTTCACGATAGAGGGATCGATTTGTTTAAAGTGAAACGTAAAAAAAAAAAAAAAAAAAAAAAGGGAACGTGCAACATTAATTCTATATTCTTTATCTGGTGCCATTGTACTCGGGGCTATTTTCTGACAATGAGTAATATCTGAAACGAAATGATAAACGATACTGCCATTCTAAAAATGAAATGTCGGCGTTAATAGACGTGGTGAAGAGCGTTAAGATATCTCAATATTAAGTATAATATACTGGAACTTGCAACAACAATAACTTGCAAAGAAAACGTATAAATAATTTTTATTCTCCCCGTTCTCTTGCAAACCTATTTCATTTCCTCAATGTATATTCTCTCCTTCAGATAGAACATTTTTCGATAAATCATCGAAATTAACGATTAAACGCGAATATTCATATTTTCCACTCGTCCACAAGTACAATGAGCAAAGGAAGGACGAGAGAATTGAAAAATCTTACGTGTGTTAAAAGCAAAAATAGATTTTCCAGCGTTACTCATCGACCACCTTCGAATAATAATAGAAGCTAATAAAACGTATTGATATAATGTGACCAAAAAGAAAAATGTAGGCGCGTGTATATATATCTCTCTCTCTCTCTTCTTAATTCCAAAATTCTTCCCGACGATATAAATTTTGTGGCGAAGCTCCGGGTAAATCACGAGATTCTCCCACGAGAATTTATTTTTCTCTCTCTCTCTCTCTCCCCGCAAAATTTGCCATTTGCAAGAGACACGTTGTGACATTTTAATCGAAGGTGACGGCGGATTCCAGCCGACTATTTTCGAACAGCCTCGAATCTGAACACGAATCTCCACCACCACGATCTCTGATTCATTCGAATCGATCAAATTATACCGTCGATGAATTATACCTTCTCTCATTCCTCGATTCAAGGTGTGTGTGTTCAATTATGGAATTCGATTTTAATTATTTCTCGAATATGCATAACGACGTTATCATCGATCGTGAAATCTTCTCGATAATATTAATTAATAATACAGATTTCCGGTTAAATTAAATGGAAAAAGTGTCAACGTTCGATCATAGTTAGTTAGCTAGGAATTTGTCGGGAAACGTTAAAATTATAATTATATTCGGTGATACAAAAATATCCAAAAATTGCACGAGTATGTTAATCCCCTTCCTATTTTCTTCATCACCCACTTTCTCGAACGTTATTAACGTGGTTACAAAATTTAAGTGTCCCGCGACATTGAGAATTTTTTTTAAGAAGTTCGTCTTTATCGCTTAAACAATTATAAGGCCAAAATCTTTCCGATAGCATCGATTTTTATCAGATAACATACGACACGTTCGGTTTTTCTTCTTTCTTTTTTTTTTTTTTAATAAATTAGCGATGCCACCCGGGACCAGATTAGATAATAAATTAAAGAACCGTCTGGCGATTGTTTGCTAAATTTTTTTTTTTATCTCACGAAACTTTTTCTCGCATTGCACTCGTTGCAAATTTTTTTTTTTTTTTTTTGATATCTTTTCGTATTTCTCGATATCGCCTGACCCACATATTTTCTCAATTTCTATTTGTTACATTTAATTAACCTCTTTTCGTTTCTTTTTTTTTTTTTTTTTAAACGAATCGGAGAATAATAAGATTCCAAAGAGCCGTCTTTCAATTAACGAATCGCGCATTTCTAACTTTTAATTTTGGTCTTAATTATTTTATAAAAAAAATAATAAAAATTGCACTTAATTCGTATCACTCGATAGCAATAAATTCCGCGAAATATATTATTCATTCTAGATTTTAAAAATTTACACGATATTTAAAAAAAAAAAAATAAAAATAAATTATATCGATGCAACGAAATCGAGAGAACCGAGGAGAAAATCGCGTAGAAAAGAAAAAGAAGAAAAAAAATCACCACCATCGGTGGATTTAAACCGACGTAAACGCGTTAAATCCGAGAGCACGGAATAAGCAAGAAAATTCCCCTGCGTCTGCTGTAATCCTTAACATTCCACGAATATCAAAAACGATCTAAAAGACGTCGTAACGTTGCACGGCGAAAAACAAGCTGAACACGCGTAAAACGTAAGAATCGAATGATAATCAAGCGAGGCCTGGTGGTATCGACGGGACAGGTTATCAGGGAGCAGGAGAGATTTAACGGTTTCCTCGAGGAGGAGGAACAACAATGGAATAGAGCAAGATAACAACGCGCCTCATTTTTTTTTTTTTTTTTCACCAAAATTTCTCCTATGAAAGTTTCATGACGATTAGCATGTCAGCCGCTAGCCACGCGAGTCGATACTGGTCTATGATACATATTTAAGGGAGAAAGGGAAATTTGGAAGTACCGTTTGAAAGGAGTGCATCTCGATTTCGAAAGAGTCGCGATTTTATTTTTCCATTTTTGATTATCTCTCCTCGATGAATATATATATGAATATTTTGTTTCGCTCTTCTAACTCTCCTGAAGGAGATATGAAATAAAGGATATCGAAGGAAAGACTGTTCGTTTGAAAATGCGACAAAAAAAGTCGAGGCGAGTTTATCTTTATTAGAGATCTTTCTCTCGTGGACAGAGGAGGTGAGAGAAAGATATCGGTCGCGTGGCTTTGCACCGAAAAAACTCTACTGGGTAGAGTTAGGTATACCAGAGTATACCTGAGTATTTTAACTTATTGCCAAAAAGAAAGAAAAAGATGCAATTAACGATAAGTATTGGGTTTCGTTAACGAACTATGTCTCTTCGGTGTTCAAGGATTTTTCTTCTTTCTCCCACCTTTTAATAACCTTAAAATACTTTACTTTGTCCACCAAATTAATAATAATAACAATCCACTCGAGTCTTTTGTTTAATCCAATTATTATAGCTTAATAATAATAAAAAAAAAAAAAAATAGCATAGCCCAAGTACAAAACTCAATCAATCCCACCACCATTTTTCTCCTAAACCATCCTATCCCACCATTTTTCCACCACGATAACGTGCAATATTTAAACTTCCTTAAGCAGAAAACACGCGTCACTTTTTATCCCAGAATATCCTACTAGCACTACACTCTACCCATCTCGTCCCAGGAAAGTGATAGAGCTTTAAATATCCCGGACAATCTTCGATCAAGTTTTTAAGTTTCGAGACATTGTTGACAAATCGAAAGAATGAACGAACGGTGAAGGCAGAAACGGGAGGAAAGAATAAATAAACGGGACGAAAAATTCGAGAAATTCACTTACCCATAAGTCATCCATGGTGATGGAGTTGTCTGTGTAGAAAACGAGCACCTCAGCGGTGAGCGGTGATGGCTCTCGCAATTTCGAGGCGAGAAGTAGGCAGGCAGTTCCCAGCAGCTGCAGCTGCGACTTCCTGATCGGGCAGATCGAGAGGAACCTGTCGACATAGTTCATCGACAGGGGGAAGACCTCGTCCTGGCACTTCTGCTCCTCGCATACCTGTCAACGATCATCGAACAGATTAAAATCTGTGCGAGAAGGGGTTGTTGTCGCTTTCGACAATTTGCCCTCCTCACGGGAGGAGGAGGAGGAGGGGGGGCGTTGTTGAGAGAAGGGCGGCGCTTCTGGGGATGCGTCGATACCTGGTGTTGAATTAACGGTGGAACGTGGGTCCGTGAGCCGAGGTTTTCAAAGGGTTTTGCCGACGAGGGATCTTTGGGGGAGGGGGTGTTAAATCGTTATTTGTTTAATCAACGCATAATAATAGAATATTTTTGGATGGAATGTGAATGTTGAATAATAAGGGTGAAGAAGAAATTTTGGATCGTATCTTTTTCAAATGTATCCGTACATTTTTCTTTGCTTTTGTTGATTTTCAAATACAAAATGTCGAAAGTAAAAAATACTTTTTCATATTAATCGTATAAATCGATGCAGAATGGTTTATTGCCAATTTGTAATAACAACAATATTTCGATTATTTCTCTCGTTGTAAAAATGTAATTAATTAACTTGATGTAAATTTTCTAGCGAGAATTAAATAATACGATCAAGAAAGGAAAAAAGAAGCAATGGAAGAATTTTTTATGGAATAAAATATTCGAAATAAAAATCTGGAAACGATGACGTTTCGTAAATTAATCGAGAGCCGATGACAATTGAACAAAATAACGATATAAAAATAAGCCGGGGACAAAAATCAGAGACCGGATTTCCTCTCTCTTGTATTTTAACATCGTGGCTTTGGCTAATCGATCACCCTGGGGCACAGGTCGGGGACCTCGGGTTTTTGTTTTCAAAGTATTCTCGAGGAGGAAGATACAATCGATACAGTCGATGCTGAAGAAGAGTGTAACGAGCTTTTGACGTGGAACGAAACTCGAGGTTCGACAGGTCGTAATAATTTTTCGTTAAACGACCACGTCTACGATAATAATTCGATAGAAATAAATCGATCCAATTTAAATTGTAAAAATAAAGGACAACAAGATAGAAATATTCGGAATAACACATTGAATTTTCAATAAGTGTTATCAGGTTCGAAGAGAAGAGTTCGTAAGCGATGAAATAAAATTATTTTCTACGGGAGAAAAAAATAAATAAACAAAGATTCTTGACGTATCTTGGAAATTTCTTTCCTTTGGAGAAAATTCAACTCGAAGTAAGAAATCGTTTTCGATCGAAATATTAGGGTCGAGCAAAATTTTCCACGATTCACCAGATGGTCAACCAAAAGTCCCACCGGTTTTGGGTGCAGCCGTACGAATCGTCGAGCGTGGCCAACGATTCTTCACCCTTTTCCAACAACGCCCACTGCTTCCACGATGCATACACAATGACCAATTAACGCTAAAAAATAATTATCTGTGACCTATCGTCGATTAAATTATCATTATTATCCTCGCACCGTGCGTTTCAGGAAAGGATAAATAAAGTATAAAGTGTAAATAAACGAATTATCAACGGGACAAGTAAGTTGAAATGAACAACAGGATCAGTTATTAAAATTGAATTAATGAAATTGAATGGAACGTTAATATTGTTACAACGTTTCAATTATTAACGTTTACTCACAATTATATTTAATTAAATATACACGTATCAACAAAGTATCCCATTCATCGAATTTGAATAATATTATTTCTTTTAACATTTTTAAATAATTTACGATTTTCCAGCCTTGGAAAATCCTCATGGAACTTATCCCTTCAATAGAAATGAATCGCATTATAATCCCCGCTGTTCTCTATCTCGACTTAATGAGATAGAGTCTCGTTGAATCACATTGAAAGACCGAGTCTAAAATCGGGCATCGGCGTCGTCTTGAATGGAAACTGCGGTTTCATACAGGCCGTCTCAAGACCTGGATGATACCAGCCAGCCGAAGCGCGAATACACGACTCCGACGACTCGTTTGAAAACGAGTCGAAAAAAATACGAGGCGAAGTAACATTTTCCTGAGAACCCTTTCGAATTCAATTTTATTCCACGTTTTCGATTTACTTTTACTCGAGTAGAATCGAAATTGTCCCCTGTGCAATTTTTTTTTTTTTTTTTTTTTCGTCGAGGAGGCTTCGTTTCGAAAAGAAAAAAGAAAAAATCGAATTGGAAAGTTTCAATCAATATATTCGATCTTTCGATACATCCAATTTTTTCGAAAGCTTCGAAACGAATTTCCCATTTATTTTTTGCTCGTAGAATCACGGAGCGGATCCACAAATTACGTCACTCGTTCTCGAAAAACATCCTGTATTTTAAAATCGTGCATTCGTTGCAGCGTAGAGCTATATTTGGTAAATCGATTAGATCACCATCGGCGCTAAACATTTATAATCTTTCCCTATGATTCATCGTCTTTTACATCTCGTTCTATTCCTGTTTAAGTTCTAATGTTACTGTTTGTATCAATCAGTGATAACATTCGTAGATGGTTTACGCGAGAAAGAAACGACAAAACTTATGCGGCGACGTAAAATTCTTTCCAAATTCTCAAAAAAAAAAAAAAAAATATATAAATAAATAAGTGAGCAAACGAGGAGAAAGAAAATATACACGGATATTAGACCCGATTATTAGACGGAATAAAAGATCGAGTTTAGAAAAATCGACTAAACTTCTTCGTCAATGATATATTTCCAAACTGGTTTATCTGTCTATCGGTTCGGTTATCGGCCCAATTATTCGTAAAAAGAAAAATACCACTCCTGTAAATTTTCATGGGCGAAAACGATGACATGTATATCTCTTTCAAAGGCGCCGCATTGTTTCGAAGGTGGTCGTTTCCACGAATTGGCCAGGCCTAGCAGTGTCTCGAGTGGCAATTTATGGCACCGTTTTTGTACATTTTGAAGGCGCAGCGTGCGGTGCACAGATGCGTTTTCAACAACTATGTGTTACCGTTACCCGACTTTTCCCTCCCCAAATAAATAAACCGAATAATAAATATTTGCCACGATTAAATGTAAATAAGCGATTCGAATTCGAGTTTTTTCCTTTCCTCGTTTATATATTCCTCCGCGTATCGTATACACAATATTTTTACGCGTCGAAAATATCTTTGTAAAAAGTTGCTTTTCATTTGACGAATAAAAATGTAAATAATACATAATAGGAAGGATTTATCCGTCCATCCAATTTTTTCCAAAAAAAAAAAATAAATAAAGATAAATAAAAAAGTACGGGTCAGTTTCGTAATTCACAAGTTGGAAACGAGTAATCCTCCAACCTATTACACCGTGCATCTGTTCAAATATTAAAGAAAGTTGGCTCGAATTGGAGCTCGATATCTCTCGTTCGAATGAGGAACACGTTTCAAGCTCGAATTAAAAAGAAACAGGGGGGGGGGGGAAGGTTAAAACCGATAAAAACTCCATGGGCCAACAAACTCGTCTGTGTGTGTATATATATATATATATCTGCCAGACGGTCATCCGTTACCCTTCATCATCCAGATAATTATTTTTGCGAATCATTTGAAAATTTTTCTCTCCTCGAAACGCGCAAAATTCTAATATCGATTTCTTCATATTTTTTTCCTCTCCTGTCAAGAGCTGTGTGCGCCACACGTTATCGATTATCCCTGATTTTGTTGATTTTGTTGATAGAGAAATTTGATTTATTTAAATCGAGAAAAACATGGAATTTCTCGTCCTTTAAATATTTTGGAATATCGTTTAATTTTGTGTGCATCCTAATTCTTCGAATACTGGTATATTTCGTTTCAAAAGTTTTGAACCAAGTTTGGACCAATAAGAATTCGAATTTTATTTTCTATCATTGCATACCTAGAATTCCTAAATTCCCTAGAAATCCTCGATATAAAATTCGAAATGAATTCTTTCGAAATGAAAAAAATTAATGTTTCAGAATGTTCGAAATATCAAAAATACGTGTGCAAGAGTTAATAATTTTGTGTGAATTTTTAATCAAATGGAAATAGAGTTCTAATTGAATATTTCGCCATTCAAAAGAACCGCTCTTTCTCCCTAGAATTTCTATCGCGTTAATCCTCATGATTTTTAGGCAAATCAATTTAACAATCGGCAAAAAAACTGTGAAAATAAAATTCCAGCCAAAAGTAAAAATCGAACTTCTTATTCTACTTTTCTTATTTAGAAAGTTATTAATATATTTCTTGTTTCTCTACTTAAAATTAGCACTCGGTATACATTAATGTTTCATAACAAAATTTCACGATCGAACACTTTATATTCCAACTGGATTTGATTGCTGATCATCGATTTTCAAACATTTTTATGAATTCCAAGGGCCAGATAGCCAATTCGACATTGATTATTTGCCACGATAAACTTTAATCCTTCAACGATGGAACGAAAAAGATGAATGTGTTTGACATATTATGAACTCTGAATCAGATTCAGAGTTCGATTCAGGGTCTATTTATAATCGATAGATTATAACATATTCGTTGCATTATTTCTGTTCAATTTTTACGATTTTAAAACAATCGAATGAATCGTGCTTAATTTTGAATTATACTTTGAATATAGATTTTTATTTCATGAAATAATAAAATGTAATGAAATATTAAAAATATTAAACGCGTATAATTATTATACATTTCTTAAGGAAATCTTTAAGGAAAATTTTAACTGGATGAAGTTAAAAGTTGAAAAATCTTAATAACGTAGCCGGTATGGCCAATGCTAGTGCTTCTTGTTTCATTTTAGAATTCCGTAAATTCTTCCATAAATTTTAAACTTTATCCTATTTTGTCTGTTTTCATATTTCTATTATTTTCATATTTTAAATTACATTATAAAATGCTGAACTGTTTCTACAAATTTTTGCTCGGATTTGCAAAGTTTTTTGTTGACAGAAAGAAAATATAACACCGGTTGTGAAGATAATTTTCTTAGATGTCCGTGCACTCGAAACAAATTTTGATTCAACGTTGAAATATTTTTTAACTGACAGAAGAGATTCGAGATCTCAATATTTCCAGCTATACCGATGTTACGATTTAAACTAACGAACGAATTGTCGACAGAAAAAAGTATTTTCGTCGAGGATGATCTCGGAATATATTGAAATTTTTAAATAAAATCGAAAACCTGGTTTCTCTTTTCACTCTGACTTATAATGTATATATTATCGATATTATTAAACACATTAAAAAAATTATTTCGATTAATATTAATATAATCGATAAAATAAAATCAATATACTTGAAAGTAAATTAACAAACGCGCAATTTCTAAATTGATAATTCATTTTAATTACTGACAATTAACGTTTTCAGTCTAAAAGGAAGGTTTCTTCGTCTAAGAAACCCCATAATTCAAACAAGTATATCCTCATTAACACGTTAAGATTATGAAGAATTGAGAATATAAACAGAAACAGATTTGCACAAAAAATTGAAAAAGAGGAAAGTATCAACATCAAATGTTTCTAAAAAATTTCCATACAACAAAGTTTCAAAATTTATAAAAAAGAAAATTTTAATACGAAATATATTACTTTCGAATGTAATAACAATCTTTCTGAATATATTCTCATATATTCTCTAGTAAATTTCTCTAGCAATCCAAAGTGAGCATCGGATCTTCGCAAATATAGAACAAAACAAAATGACAGTAAACGTCAAGAAAAAAAATAACTAAAGCGCTGCAAACTTCTCACTAAATAATCTAAAATCTCTAGAAAATCCCTAGCAATATAAAGTAACTAAAGTTGTACACACGAGACATCGCGTATTCAATATACACGAATATACACGAAAACGATGTGATTTTTTTCATACAGAAAAACAAAAGGAAACCGTGAGAGAATGTAACCGAATGATCGAGTTGAATGAATTTGAACCGAAGTGGAATCGTTGGCGAACGCCGCACTAATGCCAAAGAATTCAAAGCAATGGACTTCGACACGCGTGTATACACGACCCAGTCCGGTCACGTTCTCGTGATTCAAGGCCGAAACCTTTACAAACCTTCTGATCGTTGCAATTAATCACGCAAAAAAATCAATCGAAATCAGCCGAACTAAAATCAGACCTTGAACCCGAGAATCGCGGGAAATCGGATTGATCGAGATGATCGTTCGAAGAATTCGAGAGGATATTTAACGTGATTGAAACTCTTGTTCTTGCAAAGAGAATTTAAATGGATAGGAATCTGCAAATGGAATGATATTGGTGCAAGTTCTATTATATACATTTGTACGTACGTGAGTCATGAAAGTATTTAAATAGATATTAATTCTAAGAATGATCGTACGAAAGATTGTTTGTTTCTAATGTTACACATAATTTGTATACTTTACACCGAATGAAACAAATATATGTATATTGAGCGAGATATTGTAAATTGTTTCAATATTATGCGAATAATAAATATTTTTAAAAGTTTGTATTTGAAAAACGTTCACGTAAGAAATAAGCTAGAAGGAATTTTACATATTTCAATTTCATTACGCGATATAATTTTATAAATATTGTATTATTATTTGATGTATTTGTGGTGTTTTTGAAAAAAATTTAATAAATATTGTTGCAACATTTATGTAAGAACATGAGAACCTTTTCAACAATTCTGCAATTAATACATACTTAACACCTATAGTTCTGATTATAAGTATAGTGTAAGTAGTTTGAATGAGTGTTGCTACTACATGCGCACTTGTGAATTGATAAAAAGTGAAATCGCAAGTTTTAATATTAGATTAGAACGCGAAAAGTACTTGACACAGTTAAAAAAATTGGCTTCAGATAAAACCAGAAACGAATGATTTTGGACAACCTTGATTTTTAAATATAAACGCAATCCTTGAGCACGAAAATTAATTAATTCTTTTAGATATACGGTTGAACATTCAGTATCCAAATTAATTGGGAGATATAACTGTTTCGATAAAGAAATTCTCGAAATCAAGAATTCTAGCCTTTTTGATTTTGATTTTATAATATTATGGGAATAATATAATATTTTTTAAATCTTTTATATTTTTAAATTAAATAAAATAAATAAATTTCGTACCGTCGAACCACTTATTCTTAAATTGAATAATTAACTTCTAATATAATAAAGTATTTTGAAATATTAAAATGAATGTTATAAAAAATTAATATACTAAAAAATAATATACGTATTGCATAAGAAATTAAGATTTATATACTGGTAGATTAGATAGATCTCTGGAGTATTCTTATCTCAACATTTATAAATATTATAAAATGAATTATACAACTTTGATTTTAAATATCTCAACTCAATTTTGTGAAAAACATAACCATAATGAAAGGTTAATTGCAAAGGAATGCGTTGATTTTTAACGCATAACGATTTCTAATTTAGCTTTATTACGTCATTAGAAAGCGTGGACCATACGAATTCCTAACTTTCGACAAATCAATTTCTTGATAGATTTAGAAAAATTTTTAAAAGTTCAATTCAATTTTACATAAAACTTTATTCTATCTAGGGAAGAAATTGCAATTGTAATATCAAAATTAAGATTATAAAAGAAATATAAAAATACATATTGAAAATTTGAAAAATTGTAAATTATTAAAAATATTTATTCAATTCCCCTTCCAATATACTAAAGATTCTATTTTGTACTTACATTATTAGAAATTTGTTTAAAAATATATAAAAAATAATGAAAAATATGTGTTCTGTATAGTTTTACAAAACTTAACCTTTTTTCACGATACAGATTATCAAAAATAATCAATGACTGACATCATAACTAAACATGAATATTACAACCAACCACTTACTTCACATGAAACATTCTAATCTTATCAAACGTTAATTCTTAGAAAACCAACTCTCAAAGTACTTATATATACAAAATTTCTGCACATTTAAAATTTTCACACAGCAACGTTAAAACGACAAACTGCCACTGGAACAGCATCAGCGCCCTCTTGCGCAATTGAACTAATATTACTATCGAAATTTAACGAATCGAAATGTAACAAATCGATACTAATAAATTCCCTTGCATGAAATTAATAAATTTACTGATAAAACAAACAAAATTATGTAAATTAAACAATTCAGAAATAATAATTAAACAATTTAATTACGTAATAATTTTTACGGGATATAAAAAAAATTTATAACCTAAAATCTACCACTTGTCGATTAATTATTATTATTATTATTATTGATATATAATTGATACATTATAATTATAATGCAACAAGATATAAAAAAATGTAACAATGTTTCGCTTTTAAACGATAAAGATGTAAAGACGATCGATCAAAAGAAAAAAAGGAGGGAAAAAAAACGAATCATCATCGATCGTCAATCGTCGAGTTAATTTTATATAACTTAAATTCGAACCAAATGATCAATCGAGATGCCAAAAAAGAAACGATTACCGTTACAAACGTTAGTCATGAGTTGAAGAAAAAAAGAAGAAAGATACTTTGTCGCTGGATGGAACAAAGGATCGCACGAGGAATACGGATATTTCTGTTCGAAGCACGTTCGGAAACCAGACATTTAAACGTATCCAAGGGTCCGGAAGACTACATTGTCAGCGGGTCGGTGTCACGTTGGAAGGAAAATGAATCGTGGAATCGTGCAATTCGATCCGGAAGCGGAGAATTCATTACTATAGCTGTCGAAGGAAGTCTGCGACGAACGAAGGCGATTACACGACAAGAATCTTTCGTTCTTCCGATATCTTTTTATTTCATCGAAAATTTTGTCGTTTCGTTTATATATTGATCTAAAATTTTATTTCATTTACTTGTCATTATAAGAACGTATATCTATTGTTTCTAGTAAAATTTTTGATTCGTTTCATGTATCAAAGTATGACGATGTTTAAGCACCTACGCACAAAGAAATACGTGAAAGTGCTTGACCTGCTGTGTTTAACGACACTTTTTCAGACTTGTAGTATTTCAAGAAGAAAGAAATCAGAGAGAAAAGAAAAATTAGTTCTTGTGAAAAAATAAAAGCAATAATCTCACGATATTGTTCGATATAACATTTTTTAAATAATTAATATAAAGATAAAATCTATAAACATTTGTTATATATAGATTTTAATGCATTATACTAACCTCATACTTTCTATTCTAATTGGATATATAGTCTATTCTAGATTTTGTAGCATTTATTTTGACTAGATAAAATCTAATTTCTATTAACGTACGATTAAAATGACACCTATTAATTTATCGATAACTATTAGTCCCTAGATTTTTACAATTATAATATCTTTTTACTTTAATAAGCAAAGAATATTCTGTTTATGTAAAATTAATTGCGAATGTCGATTTGCCCATCGCTACTATCTCACTACGCATTTGGCAACGCACGGTGACGTAACACTGATTCCACTGACATGATTTGCCTCCTCCGTCTATGACGGTGAAAATACGGCAAGCACGCCGGCAACCAAAACCGTTGCGTACCTACGCAACAAGCGTGTTTTTTAAATTTTAAAGGGACCTCCGACGCGTGTTCGACGTCACCGGACGTTTCTCTCTCACGCTCTGCGGCCGAAAATAAGTTAACGTTCTGTTGTGCGACTTTCCACGCATTACCTAAATTGAATTATATTCGCGATAAGTACATATACCGAAACAAATTCTCGTTTGTAGTACCCGAAATTCGATGAATTTTGCATCACGTGACCTCTTCCAAACGAAAAACTTTGATTATTCTGAGAGTTAATATTCTAGATGACAGACAAAATGTATTCTTATATTGTCTTTATAATGACACTTGTTAAATATTCGTAGATGAAAGTTCGAATTGAAATTGTTCGAATATTACTGATATTGTTCAATATGATACAATGTTATATCGATATATTATTGATAAATAATTGCATAAAAAGTTTAAGCATAAGAGAGATTATTGTGAATGCTTACGTAACGTGAATATTTACTGGTAGAAAATCGTCAAAAAATGACAACGATAAGCAGGCTATATATATATGACTATTTTTCAAATATTCCAATGGATAGCGATTTAAAAATTACTATTATCAAAAACTTGTCAATCTACATACTTGTCAATTTGGTCTTGAAGTCAATTTCATTAAAATTAAGTGAAGTTATCACAGTAGAACATATATATATATACATATCAATATCGACCAACGTAACCCTTACGACTCTCGAAAAAGTCGAAGGAGCTATGCACGCGAGACTCAACTTTTTCGCGATTTATTCCCCGTAATTGAACGAAATAATCTTTTCAATTTTATCGCAACATTTGAAAAACGATATAAGGAATTTTTATATTATAGTGCAAGATGCGATAAAGTATGATAAATGAGTAAATTTTGGGAAATTCAAGGGCGACACGTGGACCGGAAACAGTTGCTCACCTCTAACATCCACTCCGCGACAATCTTGCGCATGAGCGGCGAGATGTCCCTCTGCACGCACTCGAAGTAAGAACTGCTGGGCGCGTATCTTTCCTCGGTTTTCAGTAGATTCTGCAGCACACGGTCATCACCAAGTAGGGCTGGATCAGCGTAGGCTCTGCACTCAGTCTCAGTAGTCTCGCAGCAAAGCAGATCCATGATCCCGTGGCGTTTCTAACCTCTCGAACACGCACACGCACAACAGAGAAACGGCGGCGGCGGCACAGCCTCTCCTCCTCCTTTTTCTCCGGTGACTGTTCGCGATCGAAGATATCCCGGTGTGTCAAGCTTTTCGACGACGCACAGAGATTCTCGGGGATCGGACGTTTTTTCTCTCCTCCTTCGTTTTTTCCGTCCCTTCTCACCGCCGTCGTCGTCGCCGTCGCCGTCGTCGCGGTGTCACTTTATTCACGTGCCACGTTGCCAAACCGTTTTTCGCCGGCGCGACCAGACAGAGCATGCACGAATCGATCGTAAAGATACGGTAGTTCACACGAATTCGCACGAGAAGACGCTTGCCAGGACACTCAACACTTCACAAAATATAACATATATATACACATGTCATACGCGTGTATACATACACGTACAGGACCTTGGTTTCGGGCAATGACTTCGAATATATCACTCACCTAGAGGCTATGTACGCGAAAACAATATATACAACACAACGTCGAAATTCGACGACGTGAAAAAAAGCCGGGTTTTATTATCCCTTGCACAACACACTCTCCTTTCGTCTCTGATATTCTCTCGTCTGGCGTAGTTACCGAATTGTATAGCTCTTTTTCTTGTATTGAGCTCTCCTATTTTCTTTATGTACATATATATCCTCGTATCGTCGAAGCTGCCTCTCGATCAAGAAAAGAGAAAAAATAAAACGAATAGCTCGAACACACACTAGTAGCGAATGAATAAAAAAGATCGTTCGAAGGGACGTAGGACGTAGGTTGTAGGATTATAAATAAGCGTAATTCGGCCTTGTTGGTTGTGTTTCGTCGATTAGAGTTACTTGTGAATAGTTCGTTGCACCTAGGTTTACGTTGTTGTGGATAGGTGCACGAAGAAACTGTTCCCCTTTTGAAACAACTTGGCTTCGGGTGATTTAAATGTCCTGCGATGCAAGCTTAGTCTTATTCACTTCCTCACGATCCGACACTGGCGACTTACCAGGTCAGAATGTCGCTTGTCGTCGTACCGTGGTTCGGTCTCCTCCGGTTCGTTCTATCCGAAGGGGTGGTAGGTGCGTCCCCACTATCTCGGCGCCAAACGATCACGTGATCATGGATCGATCCCTACCACCAAAGCGCCAGCGTGTCACGTGAAACGTAACTGTTCCCCCACTATTGGCTGACATGACTGGGGCGCCAGTGCCGGATTCGCATCGTGTAACAAGAACCTAGCGCAACTGCCACCTACAGGGTCGCCACCTTCGGCGTCTCGTGTTATTTCAGGGACGGCTATGAGATCTACGGAACCAAGGTGGTAGTGTTTTAACCTGTTGTCGAAGTCCATAGAACTGAGAAGATTTTGAATGTGAACGATTTGTTTAGCTCTTTTAAAACTGTGTAATATTCACGCTTTCCAGTAGAATTTGTGAACAGATGAAAATTTTTATTGTGAAATTTAAATTTTTTAATTGTTAAGAATAAAGCGTTTTAAATGAAATATAATTTATTTTTGTTTTCTTTTCTGATTATAATTTTTTTTTGTGATTTTCTGTAGATGAAAGTTTTAGAATTCGCGATACTTATAAACTATAATTTTTATTTGAAGAAGAAAAATATTTTAATTCTAAAAAAATTAGTAATTGATATAAACTAGCCATTATATTACGCATATATATTAATCTTATATTTTCCTTCCTTAATACCATGTAGGCGTTATGTAAGAAACGTTTTCCTCTAACGAATAACATGAGTCACTAAGGAAATCAATAAAACGTAACTTGTTGAAATTTTGAAGATCACATATGTTTATCAATTTAAACTATTATCTAAATGTTCATTTTTAATTTTATTTTATTAAATTTTCCTTCAATTTTAATAAATAAGTCGTAAATGTTATCACAAAAATAAAATATTTTTGAAATGTATTTTTAATTTAATTATAATAAAATTTTATGTTAAATATTAATAATTTTTTATTGTATATAATTATAAAATTTTCAAAATCAAATGATATCTATGTTATTGAATCGTAGCCACGTTACGTCTAACATGGAGTAGGGTTCCATGTGATCACAATCCGATATTGACTCGACAGTATTCGGATAAGTCCGGATTCATTCGTTTTCATTCGTTCATATACAACGTTGAAATTCTTTGCATTATTCTTTGTTATCGAAATTTCAGGTCTTTTTATATATTTTTCTATTTTTCATCTATATTCTTTTTAGTGTCGAAGTTAATCATTCACTTTATCGACCACACGAAAATTGGTAAAATTATTAATAGAAACATTGATGAATCTGCTATAACAAAGAGAATAACGAACAATTTTCTTCAGGTATTTGTTATACACGTGACAATAAACGAGAAATTCCATTCTTTTGTTGAGAATAGACTGAAGGAGTGAATTATAAATACATCATTGTTAAAACATCGTGAAATAAAAGATGGAAAAGTATACAATAGGTTAGAAACCATGGAATTGCAAAGGATTAAGAAATATGAAAGTCATCTTGAAGTTTTTAAATAGCATTTCATATTTTCTTTGTAGTCAGGTAATAATTTCAATTCTGCAATAAATTAGAACATACACGTTCAAATAAAATAGAAATTAAAATAGATTATTTGGCTTCCATAATCATGGCATAATCAGGTATGAATTTAAAACATTAAATTATTGAAATTATAACAAATTTAAATTAAATTATCTATTCTTGAGTAATGTTTTGGTAAATTTGATTAAAGGAATAGTTTTCTTGTAAAAAAAAAAGTAATAAAATACATTTTATTATAGTATATCTACCATTACTTTAGCATCATTATCATTTTATTATTATCATTTATTTATTCTTCACAATCAACTTTATTACAAATTATTATTTTTTTTTTTTCATAAAATCTGAAAACAAAATTAATATTTTAACAAGCTCTTCTATCTGCGTCTTTTTTGATCCGACACGTCATTAGAAACCCGATAAAAATTCGTTCACCGATCTCGTCGTGCAGGAGCACTGTTCGCGAATCGTTGCTACGTTACTATCATTGCTACAGAACATAGAATCGCATTATCGCCAACGACTCGAGAACGTGTATGCAGACCCATGGGTTCTTCTCTCCTCTCTTCGTGTCCGGCGATCGAACGAACGAAGCCTAGGCGGCTTCTTTCGTTGGTTTCTCTGGCCGTGTCGAGAAATTTCTGAAGCGTATATAGGGAAAGTAAGGGCCACTTCCGCCGGATAATTTGAACGGGAGAAAGAAACGGTCCGTGTAGGAGTGGGAATGTCCTTCGTGCACGAAACTCGCGGGTTCTCGGTTCGTTTGCGCGTACTACGCGTTTACTACGGTGTCGTACGCGCGTGCAACTTTACGCGACCGGATGTTGCACCGCGTACCAGACGACGTCGTAACGACTGAACAATAAGTGCTTCGCTGGAGTACTACGAGTAAATCGAAACGATCACGATTCGTCTTGTATTAGATACCCGGCGAAAACCGGATGACCGGATGTTTCGTTACTCAGTTGATCGTTGATTCGACGATTGGTCGGATGGTTGGATGCAAATAATACAGATACGATATATAGATTTAATGTGAAGCTATATTATTTTTAATCTAATTAATTATTATTGATAAATAGTGTGAGTTTTTGTTTTTAAAATATTTAATTTTCAGGAAATAAGAAAAAAATTAATTTGCCACATGAGAAAAGAGAAAAATAAGTAGTCATTAAATAAAGATTATATATAATAAAAAGAAATGAGAAATAAATGAGTATTTATTATTTTATTATTTGGTACGTAATGTAATTATTATTATTAATAATGGAAATAATTATAATTACGATAAGTTAGAAGTTGTGCTAATATTAGAAGCAATATATTATATAGAATTATGGTAAATGCATCATTCTTATGGCCATGGTCATGGTCACGATGACAGTGACAAGCTAGTGACAGTGATGAAATCACGATCGTATTATATTACTCATGACTGTGTCAGAATAAACTTGTAATCAAATTGCGAGTATAAGTTATGAGCAATTTACGATTTTTTATTACTTGTTGTTAATATAGAACTTTATTATCAGAATTATTTAAAAATTATTTTTATATTAAACAAATGTGTATATACCTAATTAATCATATTTGAAGCTTTCTGTCACGATAATTATATTAAATACAAAATTGTTTATATTAATTAAAAGCATTAACTACTAACTATTTCTTCACTTTTAGTCCTAGATTGTATCAATGGTATTTAAAATTCAAATTAGATACTTGTGTTCATTAATTTTTCGCCGTGTTCTTCATTATTGTTCACTTATTAATTAAAGTTTAATATTATTTCTAGTATGCATATACTTATTAATCTCAGTTTCACAAGACACGAAGTGTATCCTGTATGCTTTGAAGAATGGAATTTTAACAATGAATGGAATATTATCATTATCTTCTTTTTGATAGAACCAACGCATATTTCGTTTAATATGAGATATTAAGTTTATATATTTAAATATTAAATATTTTATTTATATTAGATTTAACAATTAGTGTTTCTATTTAGTGTATTATGTATTTATTTCTACGAAACGTTAATAATTATAGTAAATAATTAAATATTAATAATTTTTGTTATATAATAAGCTTACATCGTTAAAATAAATTATAAAATAGATGATTACGATAGCTAATACAAACGAACCATTAGAATTAATGTTTATGTGAACAAAACAATTTAATAAACAATAATAGGTTCTCTAATTACACATGTACATAACTATGAATCATAGCGGCGGCGCCTTAAGTCTAATATTAGACTAATTGCAGATAACTTTTATTATCAAGGCAAAATAATAGTGGCATAATTCATATTTTTAACAATCAATAAATACATTATCTTTTCAGATGTTTATTATAGATTTTTATTATAAATTTCTAAGAAGCTATTTCTAAGAATATTCTATCATTCATAATTTTCTAATCAATCCTGTCAAAAATCCTTTTAAAATTTAACGTATCTTTTATAAATATACTTATGTTCATAATGTAAATTTTTACATCCGCTCCCCCTAAAGGGTTAATTCTTATTCTAACTCTTCTTTTGTCTCGGTCGGTATTATTGGAATCGAAAGTAACGACCGTGTCCCGCAATCCAATTGTCAATCTGTGATTACCATAATTTAAGATTAACCGAAAAAATCAATTTACCAAAAATCTTATAATTTCTTTGGGAATCGTGTATACTCATTAAGTTCTTTATTAGACAAAATACGACAAAGTGGCCATCGTACTTACACAACACGTGGTCGGTATGTCGGGCGAAGATTTATGCCAGTGAAAAGCCAGGCGAATATCCTCGCCTCCAGCCGGTTTAAATGGCTTCGAGGCGGCTCTATACGCACTCTCGCTGCGCTAGTATTTAATTTCACTAGAGCATGAATGTTCCGGTCGGTGCTTACCCATCTTTTACGATACGCCTCGCAACGTCTTCCCCTTCGAACCTGGCCTCGAAACTTATGCCAGTTAACCGCGCCATGGATCCAATGTGCGTCAAGAAAATGAATTTAGGTGCAATCGGATCTGCTCGGCGCTTACGAAATCTTATGATCACGTGGGAAACAGCCATGTTTCCTTTTCGAACTTTGCTGGTGCTTCTTTCGATAGTTTTTTAGTTTTTTTTGGGCAATATTTTTTTGGGGGTTAGGAAAAGGGTTTGTCATCTTTTATTGTTGGAGTGACGGTATAATTTATGACAGGTAATTTGAGAGGTGTTCTCTTTTGATTTGGTGTTTTCTTTACATAGATGTGCTTGAGAGGTTAAGTATGGTAGAATCAAGAAAATATGTATTTGAAGTAAATTAAGAACTCTTGTGATTAATAATCAAGACTCTGTGCATAATTAAATTGATATTTTTAGTGAAATTAGTGCAAATCATCAAGATATACGAAGAAAGTATCGCATAACAGTAACAAGTTTGATAAAAGTTAAATTTTAGAAGAATTTTATAATTTACAAATTCATGCAACAGGCGTTTATAATCAACACAATTTGAGGTTTGTAAATTTTCATTTATCAATAATATTAGACACGAATGAAATTGAAATATATTTTTTTCCAATTTTAATTATTTTATTTTCTTTCGTATTATACGTTATTTTGCACTTTGGTTTGTTTCAAAGAAGAAACTTCCAGAAGTCTCTTCTTGGAAATAAAGATTTTCCAATCATTCTACCATTTTAGTAAATAAGCCATTTATAGTCGTGAACCCGGTTTCTACTCGAGTCGGCATCTTTATCCGAACTTGTTCGTCCTTTATCGTCATGTAATAGGCCCCGATATGCGATTGTTAAATTTGTATTTATGCACCTATGAATATCTTTTTGCTTCAAATTGTTAATACGTTACATAAACAGTTTATAATATAAATTTATTTATTAAAATTCAAACGTATATTAAAGCATATATATATATATATATATACGTACATTCAATACATTTTAACTTAACCTAAAATAAGATTATCATCAAAATATTTTCTGAAATGATTTAATTTTTAATATTTAAAATACTTTTTCATAATAATATAAGAGATTTCGTTTTATATAGACCCATTATCCTCAATAAATAATAAATTGATTGATTTGCGGACAAGCTATTTACAAACCTGAGGAGGGCAGCGTAACCCAAGTCTCATTAAAAACGATTATTAGCTGCTTACATTTAAAGAAGCAACTTCGGACAGATCAACGTTCGTATTTGGGCAGCGTTGGGTCCGCAGACCGACTGAATTGCCGCTTGGGGCTAATTAGTGTTTAACTAGCGAAATAATCTTTTTTTCTAACTGTTCACGCCCCTCGATACAGTCCGATGTCTCCTTGGAATCGTTGATGAAGCTGTGCTTTGTATGGGATATATCTTTATGAGAAATTTTTCAACGATGACGAATATTTCAAGAATGTTTAAAGCGCTTTTTTCATATCATTATTCTTCTTTAACGTGATTATTTTAGGTTAGGTTTTGGTATTGGAATTAAACATCGACTAGTATTTAGATGTTTTGATTTTTCGAAATTGCGTGATATTTAAGATATTATTTTTTTAAACGTTTAAAAAGTTTTTCAAAATCAGTCCTTTTCGTTTCATTTATTTTGAAACGTAATTAGAAAATATTTTAAACTTTTTACCAGAGTTACTAGGGTTACTAGATTTCCCTAAGGTTCTACTAATAATCGCAATTATTACACAATTGGATTAAAATTTTATATATTCAATGAAATTATTCGAATTCTTTATTCGACAATCGAATTTTGATTACAACACACTTGCAACCGAAACAAAAGTCCAGGAAACAGGTGCAGAACGAACCACAAGTGTGTTTATCGACGAGCCATCGTGCTTTGCGAGTTTCCTCGCTTTTGGTTTGCTCGTACGGATCGTTGGAAATATCCGTTAAGGTAAAAGTGGCATTCCATTCCTCAGCCAACATCGAGTGCTGCCAGTGCACGAACTTGTTTCGATTAGTTGAGAACGAAATCCCGTCGAAGTCTTTATAAAAATTCCGAAAAAGAATTGCCCAAAAAACTTATCTTACTCGTTGATCGGTCTGCCGCCAATAACGTTGGAAGGAAGTTCCAACGTTGACCGATCTTCTGCGAGTTCCTTGTTTTATATCGAAGGAATTGAATCAATCTCTCGTTAATATTTCATCAATTTTAACAAGATTAATATTATTCGTGTTTACGTACAAAACGAAGAATTTTTCTGCCTTTTTAATAACAATATTTCGAAAAGGCACATAACATTTGAAATGTAACCAAGATAATTATTAATTTTTTTTCAACAATTTCCTCGAACATAAAAATCGAACGATCTATCATCACATCTTCCCCAAACAAATCATCGAATCGATTTCAATTGAACGTAACACCCCAAAGTAGCCCAAGTAGCCCGTGGCCCGGGGCCACCGCCACCAATATTTGGCTTATCTGTCCGCAAGTGGGCGTGCTCGATAATTCCCAACAAGCCTGCAGCCCCGACCGTATGATTTATACGTGGCCGCATAATGTGTCGCATCCTTCGATGAGCCTTCCGATTGCATAAGTGACTACGGGGTTAACGTCGCGACTGTTGAAAGCCTCGATGTGGCGCCAGCCTCTTTCCATTGTATACGTAATACGTGTACACACGCTCGCCCTCGAGCGTGTGTGCGTTCATTCACCGTGGCTCGGTATGCGTTTCCACGTCCAACCGGGTCTCTCGAAACACGGTGGAAGATGTTTGCTTTGCTTCTTCGCTTCGCGATAGAAAACGCGCGCCGTTGGTGTCTCACCTTGGCCCTTCGATAACAACAGACGCGATCGGGAACGGGAACTCGGCTGACAGCCGAGATAATTGGACGGGCGAGGAGGGGGAGAGGAGGAGAGTTTATCTTAATTCGGACTCGGCCGCGGATTTTTTTTCAGTCAGCCAGCGTTTTCGCATGCGCAGATAGACACGTGATTCGCGACACGGCAGAGACGATTGGCGTAGCGTCTGATTGCTTTGAATGTCGCGATGATTGCGTTGACGGGCACGAAATTTTCGAAGCGATTGGCGGCGGGTTCGTTTTCGATTGGATTTTTTCTTTCTTTCGCGGCTGTTGCACAGGGATAATTGATGATTGGGAGGATGTTTGGCGTGGATTTTTTTATCATACAAGGGGAGGTTAAATTTTGAATTTTTGTTATTCGAGAATTATTTTGATATTTCGGTGCAATGACTCGACACTTACGACTTACATTTCCCTTTGCACAACAACGACTCGTTTCACCCAAGGAACGAACCAACTCGTAAATAAGAAGATTTTTCCCAATTTTACAACGCCCTTCCTCCCAAATAATGATCAACCGCATTATTTCGTCGAACAGCGTCATTCTCTCGGCGAAGTCACGATTTCCTTGCTTAAATCCTCTCGTAAATCCGCCAACGCAGACCACACTAACACCTCGAGGAACAACCGTAATCATCGATATTGTCTAAACTGAATTTTCGAACGTTGGAACGAGAGGGGAGAAGGAGAATACCGAAGAATACGACAAAGGGCGGCGCGGATAAAAGGATCAAAGGTTTCAAGGAAACGATGCTTTTTCTCCCGATCTCCTCGGTACCTGAACCGTTAATGAGCCACGTACCTGTTCCCAAAAAGCTCGAATATTGTTTCTCCCTTGCCGAGCGGGTTGCGTCTCGACAATGGAGGGAAATGGACGGGCTGTCGTTCAAATTGGCTCAAACTTTCGACTTATCGTCTAATGCAACCGAGTATACTCGAATCTTAGCAACACGGAGGCTGTTCCCAGCGATGGCGATCGCTAATTCTCCCGCTGAGGTTTACCTGAAACCGAGGAGGCTCTTGCAAGGACGTTTCAGGATCATTTATCTTCAAACACTCTCTTGGGGGGTTTCGTACCACCACGGATGTTTTTCGAGAATTTTTTGTTTCACAATTACAGTGGAAACTTGGCTCGAGGTTGGGGGTTGTTGGAGAAAGTTTGGAGAAAATTTTTCTTGGAAAGAAGGTCTTTTGGAAAAGAAAAAAAAAAAGAATAGATTTAAGGACAGGAATGAAATCCGATCGAGCGAGAATAAATAAAGGAAGCGTATTTAAAAAATTGTACGTCACGGATGATAGATCTCGAGAGGATAAAATAGGCGTCGCGTAACGCAACCCCTCCACTCCTGTACAAGGCATTTAAAATTATCGAAATAAGGATAACGCAACGTTTCACACTCGATGACGAAAGGGTGTTCGATAATACGAGATTAAATAACCACACCCTTTTTTTAACGATCTCTCGTAACTAAATCTATCAAATACTGCCGCTTATCGTGACCCCTGTTGATAACTGCTTCCGCTGTTCTTCGATAAAGGAGCGCTCGATACAGAGAGTTGCAGCAACGGTGCGCGGTTGTTTGTAAAAATGGTGGCTTTCATTACGGACTGGCCACAATATACTCTACTTTTATCGAATCTACAACGGTATTTTCGTGATAAGTGTAAACGGTAGTGAATGACCAACAACGAGAGGCTTGCCTTATCAATGAGTTCGAAGATTGGAAAGAAATTGTCAATTTTCGAAAAACAATCTTTATCAATTTATTACTTTTATTATCTCGACCGTTTATGCAATTATAACATCTTATAACGTTTCATCATTTTCCTCCCCCCCCCCCCGCTTTTCTTCCGTTTATCTTGCTAAAACTTCTTTTGCTAATAATTCATTCACGTAAGATTGATTGAACGGTTCATAATCGGACGATAAATTGCGCGCATACACAGAGATAAGAGAACGTAATTTGTGTCGATGTATTCGTCACGAAGCGCGCGTTTTTTTCACGAGTTAAATAGATGCACAATTAGAAACGAATGACAGCGGCTTATGCAATCTTCGATTGCACACGATCGACAACATGTTTGTCGTAATAACGTAACGACACGCGTAACGATAATGAGAAGGCGCCGGCGCCAAATAATTGTCCGACCGTTCTTCTCCTTTTTCATCGTCGTATCGCATCCTCGATATCTTTTCCTTTTTTTTTATTTCAATTTTTTCCCCCCTCGACGTGAACCGTTCATTGATAACGATTAAGACTCTGCGAGGCTCTCGATGATGATGGAGGAAAAAAGAAAAAAATGGATTGGAAGATAAAAATGAAGATTCGAGGAGGATAAAATAAAAAGATTAAATCCACTTCCAATCTCTCTAATTGATGATTAAATTTTTAAAAAATGGAATAAGACTCGTTATATCTACTTTACATCACGATACTTAATTTTCTAATTGTGACCCCAAGAATTGTTATCAACATTTTCACCAACTACTTTCTTTCACCCATTCATCTTCTTCGTAACGAAGATATAAGAGAAATTCTTCGATAATTGTTGCGAACGTTAATCGCGTGGAACGTCATCCAATCGTGTATCGAGACTCAACCAAGTCTCTTCTCGAGTTATCTCGCTTAGAAAAATAAATATTGCAAAGGAATATAAGCAGAATATAGCCTTTTTTTTTTTTTTTTTTTACAACCGCCTTCCAACAATAGATAAAATCCTTTTTCTTTTTTTTTTTCTAAACAAACAAACTCCCCTCCTGAAACACGTAATCGAAATATACCGTTTACGAATTTCTCTCGTGGTACAATCGTAACAGGGAGGATCGAATGGAGATCCGTGGAGGGGGGCGGCGCAACGAGCACAGTGGTCGTCGAACGTCTCGTCGCCTGCGCCGTGTTTGGATTTCACATTCTTCCCGGTAACGCACAAGTGTTCTTCATGCAAGCCGTGTCCCTGTTTCTCGCGGCTGCGCCCGGCCACGTTTCCTCCGAAACAATCCAAAATCTCGCCTTATCTTTCCCCCTACGTGGTGCCTCCTCCCTCCCTTTTCCCTTCCCTACGGATCCGGAATAAGCCGCGTGACGCTATGCGGGGACTGCCTCTCTCTCTCTCTCTCTCTGTCTGTCTGTCCGTCCGTCTCTCGTCTCATTTAAATTATAAAAAAGACGACCCGGGGGCCTCCGGTTGTGACGACGAAATCCGGCGAGATTCGGGGAAGGGAGAGGAGGAAAGGTTTGAGAAACGCGGGAAAAGAAGACGTGGAAGAAAAGACGTTGTTTTCGGTTTCGTTCGAGAGGTTTTTCCCGAAGGAGGAGGAATCGAAGGTTGTTGGTGAAATTTGAAAGAGGGGAAAAAATTGATGGGTATTCACGTTTCGCGTTATATCGAGGACGGTTGTATTTTCTTTGTATTCAACTTGGGATTTAAAGTTATTTTTTTTTTTTTTAAATGTCAACTTTGTCGTCGTATCTTGGTTTTTAACCGGTATTATCGCGGTATTTAAGTTTTATGCGCATTGAATTCGATTGGATTCGGCCGCTCCTTGCTTTACATTCCGCATTTTTTATAATATTATATTTGGAAGATTAGATTCTCTCTATTTATCCTCGAGCCTCGTGTTCCGATATTAATGTCGTATCAATAATGCGTAATTTTTCTCGATCGAATCGATCCAAGTCAAACAGAGATCTCGTTATATAGAAATCTAATATTTGATAAATATCGTATGATCCTCCCGATAGAGAAAAATTTCCGATATATATATAAAAAAATGTTTTTTGCCTTTAGAAATAAACTCATTCGCGATTAATTTTGCGGTATATAAATTTGATTTGAAAAATGGATCGATAATTGAAGATTTATTCCGTGAAATGCATACGAAACCGTTATCGCATTCTATAATATTCCTCGCTCGAAAACCTACTTAACACGCGTTTTAACACGCACACCTTCAGAACCTATTCCAATGCTCCACTTTTAACTCTATTCCACAGCCAACTGTTACGCCTCGTAATCCTCAACGCTGGTTAAACAGCAATATCTATTCGAGTCGAAACTGTTCAATATATATCTTTCAACGTAGGTGCACATTAGGTTTTTCCTAACCTATTTGCTCATTTCCATCAATCGATAATCTCGCGCGTTTGAAAAATATACACGCGTTTGTGTGTATATTTTAAATACGTAAAAAAAAAAAAAGGAGATACGTATATTTTCAACATATCGTATTTCATAATTTTTATAATTTTTACGTATTTTTTTTTTTTCTTTATATCTTAACAACAATTGTCGTCCATTAATAACTAAATAAGATAAGTTGGTTTATCGTAATACACCCTATCTAATCGTATTATTTAAGTCCTATTGGATCCGTCCCTGTGACTCTGTTACAATTTCCTAAAGCCCAACACGCCGCGATATACCCCTGAACAGAAGGAAGTCCGCCGGCTAAATGCTCGATTTCACGCCCGCATCGGTCCTCTTCCGTTGTCGTGTTTCCTATTTTCCGATGTGGCACGATCGAGACGCCGAAATTAACAATGCCCCGCTTATGCGGGCAGGTTAATCCTCGTCGCAACATCGATTCTTATTATTATCATTTCAACGTTATTCAAACGTTATGGGAGGAGAAAAATCGTAATTTCTTCGTACGAACGTTTCTTTGGTTTTATTTTAATAAAGATTGCAACATACGAGCAGCGGTTGTTCGAGTTGTATAATTAGACGTTATTATTTTGAGGTTAGGCGAAGAACGAAATCGAATCGAATATCAAATTTCACTCTCCTTTCCCCAAATTATCGTAACGTTTTCGTTACGTTTAATTTCCAAGCACTGTTTTAAAAATGAAAAATTTAACAATTAAATGGAAAGAGGAAAAATTTATATTCGTTCGCGAACGAACTCTATCGACGATCGTTCGAAAATCAACAACGCGTATTAGAGAAGGAACGATGGCCCTCCTTCGATCTTTCATATTCCAAAACTTTCCAGGGCATAAAAGGCAGGCAAATTCGGCGTATATATTTATCTTTAAACACGCTCGCGTACGTACGTCTCTTTAAAGGTTAGCTTGGCACGCTGCTACTAGCGCCAGTCGATCGAAGGGTCGAGTGGTCCAACCTATCCTAACGTAACCGACTATTCTTCTTTTATTGTCAGTGACGCTTGTTCCCCCGGCCGTTTCTATTCGGTTGGAGCCACTCGTTGTCTCTCTCTCTCTCTCTCTTTCTCTCTCGTTTCCAAGAAACCGTTCACGGATGGTACGCGTACTAATGGTGTAACGTGGTGGGGGGAAGCGTTTGTTAACCCCCGTTGCACGCTTTCCTTCGTCTCTTTACTTATTTATTAACGGGTTGTTACCCTTTCGCGCGGTGAAATACGATTTCTCGTTTTTTTCTTTTCTTTTTTTTTTTTTTTTTTTGAAAGGGAACCATATGTTAGGTGATAACGAGTAGCGCGAATGGAAATTTTTGTACGCGTTGATTTTGAGGTTAGGAATTAATTTTTTTCTTTTCTTCGCTAATATCTTTCTATACTTCGGTTGAGTTAACTCGAATTGAAATTATAGGAAAGTTTTGAAAGTTTTATTATTAATCGAAATGAAGATTAATTAAGAAGAAAAAAAATTCCACGCATTTCTCCACTCCATCTCTCGCGAACTTGGATCAAAGATTTTCGATCGGATTGGATTGGACGTACTTAATACATTAGAGGTAAGATCTAAGAAACGAGAGCGTTTCTAGAATCTCGACTAGAGTCTGGTCCGCTAAATATACGTTTCTCGTGTTGCCACTCTGTCGAGTTTCTCGTTTCCTCGAGAAGATTCAAAGCCTCGTTTGTTTGACAAAAGTTGCAGTTTCAAGAGTATCCGTACTGTAAATAACCGGCCGCCACTTTGTCCAATGCAATTCCTACGGCCCGGTCTACGCTTCTATGAGCATTGTGCCGCGCTAACTCGAGATGAGTGACTAGGCAGCACGGAATGTGCTTCTTAGCATGGAGCAAAAATCGAAGGAGGTGTAGACCAAAGTACTTTGAACACAGGTTGTACAATAACCGCTTATGGATTCTCAGGAAACATCGCCACGATGCTGTAACTCGTTTTGCTAACTATCGATGTTCTTCCTGGCGGAATGTAGCCTGGCGGATAACACACGCCGCAAAATTTTATTCGAATCTTTTCCATTTTTTCTTTAATTTAACAGACGCGATATCAGACGTACAATGTAGCAACGATAAAATATCATAGCATGTGAAATATCGAACAAATAAATAAATATACGTAACAAACGATATTGTAAAAGATTCAGAGAGGAAAAATTGATCCTTTCGTTCGGATCGTATCCGCAAAATTTCGCCTCATCTCGTATTCACAAGAGCAGGAATCTATCTGCCGTCTCGTTCGATTCGAATCTCGAGGGAGGGAAAAATCGTTTCTCAAAGTCGCAACGTGATCCCTGGAATGCTTAAACGGATGCTCCCTCCTCTCTCTCTCTCTCTCTCTCTCTCTCTCGTCTTCGAAGTCATACGTTTTCATTTCACTGTCTCTAACGGAGGCTTTCATTGGGACGCGGCCAGAATAAAGGCGCTAGCCCGGTCTAATCTGACTAGATTTAGGGCTGTGGAACGGTCTAGGAATCGGCTCTAGCCTACCCCAACATGACCCTTCTTAGTCTAATGTCCCGATCGGGTTCCTCGAAAGAGGCCTACCGCCTCCAAAAAAAGGAAAAATCACTCGCGTCACGAAACCGCCACCACCTGTCCCCTCCCTTTTTTTTTTTTTTTTAATTAAAAAGCCGATAAGCCTCGCTCTAAACACACAGAGAGAAAATAATAAATCTTTTTTTTTATTTACTTATGTAATTTATTTTTGTCGTTGTAAAC
This sequence comes from Apis florea, assembly GCF_048593485.1. NCBI lineage: Eukaryota > Metazoa > Arthropoda > Insecta > Hymenoptera > Apidae > Apis > Apis florea. Next base: position 1,520,480 of record NW_028256542.1, on the reverse strand, counting down.
TGGTTGCAGATGGAGGAAGATAGGTTTATAGTGATGATTGAATAATAATGTTGAAAACGTAGATTTTCTTTTCATTTTTCAGGTTACGTACAAAATTGCGTGAAAAATTGTAAGAGAATTGAAGAAACGTTTGTTTTAATCCTTTCGATGTTAGAGGAAGAATTAAGTTGTCAATCCAGGTAATAAATAAGAGATATTCGAAGAAATATTTTCCATCTTATAATTCGTGGAATCGATCGTAATGCGACTAGACTGTTGTCCACTAAATCGATTCATTTTCTTCTTCCTTTTTCTTTCTTTAAAAATTCCAATTTTTTCTCTTTCGATAAAAAAAGAACGAAAGAAAGAAAACAACTCCATTTCGACAACGCATAAATTTAGATATAATAAATTTCCGCTTGCAACTGCAACGTCCCGTGCAACCTCCCTGCAATTTAGAAGCTCACTCAAGGTGAGCAAGTTAGATGGACCAGCCACGTAGTACCGCGGCTGTTTTCCACGGGCCTCTCCCTTCTGAATTCTGCCGGCCCTTTCCAACCAGCGGAGACCAACGGCATTACGTCACGTAGCACAAATGACTTTAAATGCCGCTCTCCGGCCTCTTTCTTAGCCCTGTGTGCCTTTCCATTTCGTCCTCCTCGTCGTCGTCTGGGCACTCCCCCTTTTGTATTTTCTCTCTTCGGCCGACAATTCGGCCCCGATACAGAGGGAGGACGCGATGGAGAGGAATCCAGTTGTTCCACGGTGGCCACCGGGACTCTTCCTCCTCCTCCTCCTCCTTGCTTTTCTTCTTCGGCTGTGGCATCTCGGATTCTTGTCAAGGTGAGACGAAGAGGAGGTGATCGTTTTTTTTTTTTTTTTCTTTTTTTTTCGTCGATTCGCTTTTAATTGCACCAAGAAGAGGACGCAAGAAGAAGGGTTTAACTTCGGTTTCTATAACTTTCAAGGAGAATTTAATTTTTACACTCTTCTTCTTGCGCCATTTCCTTTCTGAGAATTGTAAAAGTATTATCCCTCTGGAGAAAATATTTTTTATCGGATGATGATACGTCTCTGTTGTTTTTCGGTAAAAGAACAAGTGTTGTAAAATGAAACGATCATTTTAAGAATTATTGTACGAATTTGTCGTTTAAATATTACATTGCATTTTATGTTCATTTCTATTTTCGAATCGTAAAAATCATTATCCATAATCATTGATTTTAAGCTAAAGATGAGTGGTCCTCTTTCTTTCACTCTCGAATATATCCGGATAAACGTTAGAGAATCATCAGGTGGACCGTAAAGGTTCTCGAGAATCTCGAGGTAGCCGTCAAAATATTTAAATGACGATGCTCGTTCCCGGCAAAAACATCTGTTTTCTACCCGAACATCTCCCCCTCCCCTCTCTCCTTCGCCTCCTCGAAAACCGCTTCACAGGATTCACATGCCCGGTTTCGTGGCCATATGCGCGGCCACGACGATATAAATTAGAGCATCAGCGTGTATTTTTGTCGGCCCTCTTAATCTTTTCGCTCTGATAAACGTGTCCTGTGGTCGCCGCCCGGGTCGTGAATGAATCGCAATCGCGTCCGCCTCAACGGCTCCGATAAGGGGGCGAGTTTTATTACGAGAAAGAAAGTTGTTACTCTCGTTCGTCCACATTTCTACTTGGGAATTCGGTAAAAAAAAAAAAAAGGGGCTTGGAAGTTTCCAAGTTTAATATCATCCCAATTTTTAATGCTATCTTTGAAAACTTGAAGGTTGAAGGTCGCTTCGATAATTTATCGATCAAAATCCGGGTAATGAATGAAAAGAAAAGGGGATCAATAATTACGAATAAATTCGTTATTCGTTTCAACCCTTTGCACTCGTATGTCGCCATCCTATATTTTATTGTTATATTATTATATATAATAATATGTTTATATATCGGTAAATATTAAATTTACTAATAGTGAATTTTTAGTAAATACATGTGTAATATAATTACATTGTTGATTCAAAGTAATCTTATTCGAAATTTTTCTCTAGTTACTTTCGCTGCTCCGGTTCAAAGTTACTAGTTGTCACTAGCCACCCCCCTCTCGTCGTGTTTTCCATATTTTTACGAGGAGGTTGCACGATAAATATCTCCTTCTTCTGCACGATAAACCTTGCCCTCCTCTTCGTTCTTGCTCGTCTCGAACGATGTGCAACGGAAGAAGAACAATCTCCTCGAGAACGAAGTCTGGTGGGCTCTGCGGTTTGTCCGCGTCGCGAGCACAGCTTTGATACTGTAAACGATACTGCCTCGATAAGCCTGGTAATTAACGTTATAGGAAGTGGTCACCGTGGAAAGGAAAGGAATCCGAATGAATTATTACCGATATTACAAAGCCATTTTGCCATCTCCACTCCCTCACCAACCGAGACCTTCCACACTGTTCGCCTTGTTTATAAATTATATCCACGTATGTATATACGTGTATGTGTGTGTGTGTGCGTATATATATATTTTTCTCGGTCTCGTATCATCCACGATTCCACGAACGTTTCATAAGACCTCCATTTACCCGGCTGAACGGGAAAACGATTGATTTTACTCACGATTAGTTGATTGGATGATGACTGGGGCAATTTATGTGGCTGGTACGGGGAGCCACTACGAATTTATACATTGGATTAATTGATTTGTTTAATTGAATATATATATATTGGTTGTTTCGCCCCTCCTCCACATTTTCGTATTTTTGTCGTGACGAATTTTTTTTTTTTTATTGTACGTACAGTGCGTGTAAAACCAGTGTATTTTGGAAAAGTTTTCTTAAAATTGTTGTTTTGAAAGTTGTAAGTTTCGAGGATTCGAAGCGTATCCGTCCATCGATTCGCTAATTGATTTTTTAAATACTTTAAGAAAACGTTCAAGAATTTCAAGAATTTTATATATTTGTTGCATCAGTATGCAAATACGCAAAATATTCATAAATATTTTAATTGTTTTATTTTAATATTCAAATATAATAACGGTGTAAAGAGGTTTATCGTCAAAATTGTCTTTTTTTTCTTTTGTAAAGATTTACGTTTACAAATTAATTTACTACCAGGTATCTACATACGCAAACAACTTTTCGTTTATCGTTTCGAACGTACGTTCATGAATTGGTTTTTGAACAACTCTATATGTTCATAAATTCAACTTACACTCCTCTCTGTTTCTTTTTTTTTTTTCTTTTTTACAATCTGTATTTACTTATCCTATTTACTTCCTTCGCAATATTTCATTTTCCTTTTAAATAGAATATCCGTTTCCAACGACTCTCAGAAAACTTTCCACGCTCGGATCAAATCACATTTCCAATCTGAAAAATTCTCCACTCTCGAGAACAACGTACTGCTACTCGTTCGACGAAACGAGCGAATCTGCCTTGATAATAAACCAATTACGAAGCAACAAATTAATAATCACTCGAACCAAGTCCTGTCGAACTCTAAAAATCCTCTCGCCACTTCACGTCGAGCATGTACGAAAATAGTGCACGGTGGCGGTGATGATGGCATCGCGTGAGAATCGGGTGCGCACACTCACGCATGCGCACGAACACACGCGAATTCAAGGTTCGTCCAAGGTGCACGCTTTGTCGCGGCCCGTGTACACGCATGCGCAAGTGAGTTACAGCGGTTGCACGTGGGTGCACGATATCGCGCACGCTCCCACACCCGAACGATACACACCGAATCGACGCGGTTTCCTTCCAAGGAAACTTCTTTTCCCGCCCAATAAACCGTCCCCCAATTTCGACGCTTCAATCTCTCTTAGAGTTTCGGGGAGAGATCGCGGTGGTCGTTCAATATTTTTCCATTCGGGGATAAGTTATTTTTCGTGTGTGGTTCAAGCTTGTTTAAGAAAATTATTATTAACGAAATTAGTTGAGAAGAACGATCGTTTCCAACTCGGATCTTTTTTGTCGAGTAATTCGCGCGATTGGATAATAAATCGATGCAAACAGAGAAAACAATTTTTCTTTTCCCCGTTGGAAATATTCCAACGGTTTAATATCAACGAACGATAATGAGAATAAACAGATGCGGAGATATCGGAGGAAAAAGGTAATATTGCGGTTTATTCGCGTTCGCTTTTCGAAAGAAATTCGGCCAACAATGGCGCAATTTTCGCGGGCCATCGAGGGTTGGACATTTCAACGCGATGATTTAGTGATATATTTATTCCTTGGCGAGGAACCTGCGGCATTTTTCTCCTCGAGAAAAGAGGAACGAACCTTCGAAAGGTAACGTAGGCGTGCCCTTAACCAGGCAGGAGGTCTTCAACTTGTCTCGAATTCTTTCCTATCTCTTTTTTTCGGCCATTAAGGAATCGTGAATCGTTCTCACGGAAAGAAGGGGAAAGGAATCAACGGGTGGTTCGTACGAACAGCCAGAGGGAAAAATTTCTTTAATCTCTCTTCCTTTTTTCTCTGAAAATTCGCGAGAAAAACGTACCAATTTCTTCTCTCGCTTATTTCTTAATTAAGAGGGAAAAAGAAAAAAAGAAATTCCAGGACAATCGAAAAAGGGGGTTGAACGAATCTCGATCCATTCATCATCCGACCACGATATCCCGCTCAATATTTGACAATTGTCTGAAGGATAAGACGAGTGGATAGGGCAAATATTGTACGGAATTCCAACGGTGCGTTCAAACAACAACCGTGGCCCGCCGCAACACGCCGGCTGCGGCAACAATTGCCGCGGCAGCGATATTTGACCTACAATATTTGCCTTAACCACGATGTCGTCCGATTGCACAAACCTGTCCCTGAACCCGAGCACGGCGCTCTTTACTCTTCCCAGGCGGCCGCGGATGGATGTGTGCGCGCGCCAAGAACCCGGTCTACGCACATATATTTGCCAATACGCGTGTATGCACCTTGGTACCGGTTCAACGTGTACCGTTCACGCAATCGGAAAAAATTCGTCGAGAAGCGACCCTCGATCTCGTCGCGAGATGCTGGCGAATTCTTTGTATTGGGGGGAAGGAGAGGTCAGTGCAGGTTCTCGATTTTCGGTGCAACGAAGAATCGAGAGATCTACGGTGCAAGAATTGGGCAGATATCTTTGATTTCTTTGTGGATATCTCCGTGCATTTCATTTTGCTGCGGAATTAGTTACCCGGAAATCGATGCAATGGTCGATTCAGTACGATGATGGGATCTCTTTTGAAGAAGAGAATTCGTGATAGAAATAAGTTTAAGTTTGAAATTGTCGATTTTTATGTGACGAGTAAATTTACACGATTCGTTTGAAAAGATGGAATTGAATTCGTCAGCTGCCGCGTTATTTTTGCCACGACACGCATATTGGCTTTAAGACGGTGCACAGCTGTCGAGTGCAATGATTGTTAAAAAAAAAAAAAAAAAATCTGTTTTGAGAGAGTTACACAACAAGAGAGCAAGAGAGATCTACTTACAAAAGCCAAGTAGAAACGAAATTACACTTGCATTAATCGTTTCGTCTACCAACAGTTTATTTGCAATACAAATATGGCGCCGTGCCGTAAAGTAATAATAGCCGAATCGACACACACATCAATCATTATTTCACACGTGAACGATAAGGAATCATTAAGATTTTTCCAAGTAATATATATGTATAACACGAGAAACTTTGACACGTTAATTTATCCAAATACGTTTCACTATTTTTACACACACCATTTATTTTCCACCATTTGATTTATGCTCTCGTACTATATCGAATGCTTATCCATTAAAGAAAAATCTACTTTTTTTAAATAAAGATACTAAAAAAAAAAAAATAATAGCGATAAAATGAATAGCGTAAAGAACGTAATCCATACACGTTCGAATAATTTTTTTTAAATAAACATTTTTCAGCTTCATCTTTTCTATAATTCCTCGTCGATTCTCTCGCTTAACAGAATTCCATAATTTATTTACGCGCGTTAACACAATCGCGAGAGAATCCTTTCATTCGATTAGAAAAGAAAAGAAAAGAAAAAAAAAAAGATATGGAAAGAATCGAGGCACGTGTCCGTACATTTCACGTTACGCGCGATGCGCGCGTATATTTACACGCGCGCACACGTATGAACCGGGGCGATACAGTTGCGTGGGCGTATAAAGGCGATTCCCGCGCGCGGACCTTTCTCTCTCGCCAGCGTGATAAGTGAGCACCGCGAAAAACGAGACGCCGGATGTGACGTCACCGCGGCCCTGCATATTTGCGTACACACAGCGACGCGCGCGATTGCACTCCGCCGCAATAATTCGGTTTCCGACCAGCGGCGGGGCTTATGCGACCCACCACGCCGTCTCGTTTTCGAACCTTTCCTGGAATTTCCTCTACGTTATTTATGCATCAGCGTCTTTGCAATCGTGGCGCGTACATATATGTATGTTATATATGTACGCGAGAGAAATTGGAGGTTAGGCGAGGTTAGGAATAGGAGGTAGGTAAGTTTGTGATCCGAGTTTTCTTATTTTCCTTGTAATTTTTTGTCGTTATTCTTCTTCTTCTTCTTTTTTATTATATATTACGTGGAATGGAACGGGATCGAAATTTTACGGGTACATTTTATTCGAGTTATACAATTTTTTAGGTTAGGTTTTCCTTTGTTTCAGAGAGATCGTTAGGATTTAAAATCGCGAAGCGAGAAAATGTTCGATGAAGTTACGTATAAATTATCAATTTTGGGAATTTCATTTATTTTTGGTCTGGAGAAAGAAGCTTCGTTGTAGTATCGTAAATTTTAAGATAAGTTTTCCTAGATTTAACGATCCATTTTTCGAATTGTGTATAAAAGTAATATTATGAAAATTATAATATACGTATTTATCGATAATATATGAATTTTATATTTTACGATTTGCATTCTACTTGTATACTTAAAATTTGTACATTACGCGTAATATTTCCTTTGAAAATTTATAACCACGGTTATAACATTTAATTTTATCAATACCTCTTCGTTTAACTATAATATCGTGGTAATTTTTCACACTTCGTGCACGGAACCCATAAGGAAGTTGAAGAATACATTATGCATGGTTGGTGAGCAAAAAACTTCAAGATTTTTTATTGTTGCATTTTATTTCAAGTTTAATTATCCTTTGTAACGAATCCTTGTTCGAATCGTATATTCGAAAATTCGACAATTAACACAATGTGTGTGTGTGTGTATACTTAAAAATAAATCGTGCAATCACACCTTTCACGAGAGAGAGAGAGAGAGAGAGAGAGAGAGAGAGAGAGAGAGAGAGAGAGAGAGAGAGAGAGACGAGGCGAGTGTTAAAAAGAAGCTGCTTTGCAACTTTGCACCTTTGCAACTTTAATGCCAATCCGCCGCCGTTCGAGCCGCATAATAATTTGACAAGGAGAGTTATAGCGTTGGCGACACGTACGCGCAAAGACCAAGTTCAATGCGCTTATACGTGATATAATATACCGAGCCACAGTAATCATTCCATATGAAAAATCGCATGCCTTCGACCGTATAACTAATGAAGATACGACTAAATAATGGTTTCTGCATCGGTTTCGTTCAACGAGCTTGAAGTATGGTTATCCCGCTTTATTGGATTTGCACGCGAACCGTTTGATTTTTTGATTAATGGAAAGCGCAACTTGACCCTGTGGCCAAGAAATTAATTTCGTTCGATCGTACGCAAATATCTTTGACAACTAGTTTATTTTTGAAATTTGATTTGTGTAAAAAAAAAACAATGTTAAGTATGATCGAAGATTTCTTTAAAGATTTTATATTTAAAAGTGGAACTTGGAATTACCTTGGAATAAAATTGATTCTCTCTTTCTTTTTTCCATCCATCCATACACTATTTTTATTCGCGCTCGCCCATAAAAGAAACGAACCGAGAAGAATTCGAAGCGAGGCGAGAAAAGGAGAAAAAAGAAGTAAAAATTCGAAAATCGGATATCCACGCCTCCACGTATCCGATTATCAATCGCGGTATCGGTATTATTCGTCTCGTAAACACCGTCACATTACCGTCCGGTAATCGCGCGCGTAATAACATCTGGCGGCAAATTGGCGAGAGAATGAAGTAGCGGCGGCGCGCGGTTGTTGCGCATGCGTAAATATATGTAGAGCACGATCCTTATATCCGGCGCGCGGTTCGTTATGCATCGACAACCCGACCCGATATCTTTGGACGGGAATCGGCTCGCGCCGAGCGGCGAAAATAATGCCCCCGAGGGGACGAAACATTTGGAGGCCGCGGCCGACTTATCACCGTGGAACATCGGACGATGCTGGGGAATGCATCGTAATTTACGGGCGTACGTACGTACGTATGGTGAGCTCGGTCGATACTCGGCCGAGGAATAATGTAGGAAGGAGGCTAGCGCGCAGACGCCGAAAATTTCTCTGTCTCTCTCTCTCTTTCTCTTTCCATTATGCTTCGTTCCGAGTACAGTTTCGCAGTTTCATTGAAAAATTTTTTTTAACGATAATTTTGTAACGACGATTTTGATTGAGAAACTATTTTTTGACGTAGTTGTAAAAAATTAATTCTTCCAACCAGGGTATCCACTCTTCACACGATTCTCTCTCTCTCTCTCTCTCTCTCCCATCCATTTTCCTTTCACGCGTCGCTCGGCCAACGATCACTTCACCACGGCCACACCAGGGTATTTATAATAAATACACAGTCCGGGAACTCGTTCCTCTCCTCGACTTTCTCGTCGATCTTTCATCCATCCTTCTCCCCATTCGAGCCGCTTTCGTTCCTGTTCCTTATCGGTTATTTAAATGTTACGGTTTAATATGGCCACACGACCGGATTAAAACCACCTACCGCGACACGGAGCATGCCCTTGCCCCCCTCTCGGCTCGGGAATGACCTCTCCTCCCGTGAAACCGATCGACTCGAACGATAGAAGGATTCCATCGTGGATCGACGTTTCGAGGGATGGACGCCTATGGCCAAACAGTCAGAGTGGTCAGTTATGCGCGATCAAGATAAATGATTGACCGTTCCTCTTCGTGGACGTCGATGTATATATATATATATATTCCGTGGATGGATCTATGGAAATGTTGGATTCGCGAACCTCGAGGAGAATATTATGGATAGGTGTAACTGGTAACGCTATTCGTCATTTTGGCTATCGTCGATTATCATCGAAGATACGTCGCTTCTGACGGAGATATATATTTTTTTTTTTTTTGAACGGACTCGATTCGAGGATCGTTCGATTATTTCGTTCTTTTTTTTTACCGATCAATTATATTTTTCTTCAGAATTTATTTACAAAGACTTTCCAACGGATAGAAAAACAGCAATAATAAGTCGGAGCTAACCCAAAAGACTTACGGTTAAATCCCTCTTCATCCGTCCATTCAACACCCCGAATTTCCGTCTACTTGACCCAAACTGCCCAAAACCCTCTCGCCAACTCTCATTCATGCAACCACTGCATACCACTTACAGATCTTCCGAGTTCAAAGAATTTCAAGCAACGAGGTAAAGAAGCTCGGACAAACATTCCGTTTCGGCAACCCTTCGACCGACCACCTTACGCGTCGATACCTGTCGAGCCAACGACGCGCTGTAACCAAAATCCCGCCCGCCCGCGCATGCGCGAGAGAGATTTCTTTTCCAAAAACGTCCTACACGAAGCACCTGCGCCGTGAAATTCCTGTCTGGCGCGTTCTCTATGCAGTCCGCTCGTATGATGAGACCGCGGTGGTGGGGAGGGCGGGAGCAGCGGGAGTGGGAGTAAATGGTGGCGACGAGACGACGAAAGAGCGAAAGAAAGGAAAAGGAACAAGCGAGAATGGAGGGGGAGGGGAAGTATACGGGGGATGCTGTCTCGCTCGTTCACAGGGCCATCCATTGACGCCTTCGGCCGGGCATTTATGAATGAAGTCCCCCCCACCACGCGCCGCCTAAGCTGCGTGCGCACACGTTGCGCTCTTGTTGCAGATACCGGGATGAACCGCTCGTGTAACGATGCACCGTGCGAGTGGAGTGCTCGTGGTTACGGCTAAAACGGTTCACGCGCTTCGAATGAAATGGAATTTAAGTAAGATTCGTTTTTCGCTGCTTCTTTTCCTTCCTTTTTTTTTTTCTTTTTTTTTTTTCAAACCGTGTCCAATGCTTGGTTCACTCAAGGTTTATGAAATATATCTTTTGGATCGAGTGGAAGAAAGGAGGGGTATTTTAGGTTAGGCGATGAATGACGCTTTGCGTACGAAATCATGGAACATTATCATGGTTACGCAGTTTGTGTGCTTCAAAATGATAGATTATTAAAGTAAAATTAATTTTTTTTTTTTGAAATTGACACGATATTTAATCGGAATATGTTAAATATGAGAGTTAATATTTTTAGGTTAGGTTGGACAGGGAACGGACGATTTGAAAAGTAGAATACTCGGAGTAATTCGGAGAATGAAATTTTAAACTCTTCGATGAATTTGGCGACGAGAAATGGACGGTATTAACCGCTCTACCGAAATTTCAACCGCAATAAATCATTTTTGCTTCCGTTTTTCTCACCACACTCTTAATTCCGTCATTATGCTCGTGAGATCGTGAATTTTGATCGTGACGTAATGTTTCGCAAGTCGAGCATTATCGTCATTTGACGACACGGTCCATTTCTGGCTAATCGATCCAAATGGTGCCGGATTACGAAACCGGGTGAAAGCTTCCCCATTTTCGATCCTCGCAAAAATATAACGAAATCTGCGATCACGGACACCCTCTACGAGCAAATCGCGGTTTGCGAATTGTGAAAGAGTGTGCCAAATTATCGAAATTTCGATGGAAAGTAAACGAATTTGCGTTCGAGGCCTCGACGATGGATTTACGTAAGATTTTATTTCGATAAAAAAAAAAAAAAAGGGATCGCAGAAACGAATTTCACGAAGATTAAACTTTTTTTTATCGCGTACATTACGTGGCAGAAATTGCAGAAAATTTTATTCTTTCTTTTCCTCTTATTATTTTTATTGAAAACCGAACGATACTTACTTCCATTATTTCTAAACGATTATTAATTTACCAACTTCATCAGCAATTTGACCATTTCACTTCTCTCGCTAGAATCCAATTCTAACGATCTTCCAAAAAAAAAAAAAAAAAAAAAAGAAGAAACGAACGCAGCAACGAAATCGATCTGACAATTTTCAAGCCGAACGATTTCAAAGAAACGAAACGAGGGGCAAAAAGGGGATCCCGATATCTGGAAATCGAAAAGGATGGCTGGCCAACGTGCGATATCGAGCACATGAGGCGGGATCATCCCTGAAGAGGGGGAGCAGAGCGAGCACATGCTCGGACCAACGCGGAGAGAAGGTCGATTCCTCGTCGCGGAGGAACACGTGTCCAGACTGACAAAAATGCCTGGCCGCCTGTTTTTTCCCCTCCTCTCCCCTTTTGCTCTGGAAAGAGTCGTGCAACAACCGCGTTTCCGCTGCGACTCGCGCCAAAGAAAAAACGAAAGAAATACGCAGCGTGTGGAAAAAGGGGCACGTGCACCGCAACCGCCTCTCTCTCTTCCCTTTTTCCCTTTTCCCTCTTCTTGCTCTTAGCTTTTTACTTCGGATTTTTCGACCACGTTTCGAAACGGAACGTCCTTCGCGGCCAAATGGATATAAATACATATATCTCGAAACGAGAGCCAAAACCTCCGCCATTTTTCCGACCTCGATCCGCGGCAATTCGATTTGCGTTTGAAATTGGGGGGGGGATTGTGCAAGAACGCGATGGGAATAAAGAAAGCGGGGGATTAATACACATTTTTTTCGTATTTTGAGATGTCGAAGATTAAAATCTCACGTATAATCGATACATTTCGAAAAGTGAAACACTTATCGATATTTTCGATAATTTTGATTACGAGATTATTAATTTTACCAACGAGGCGAGAGGATCGAAAATAGACGCACTTGTGTCTATTTACCACTGGAAATGTAGAACGAATGTATGTCAAAATAAAGGGTATATAAAGAGAGGATCGAAACAAATGGACGACGATCGACGGTCGTTTGAGAGTGTAAACGATGTGTATAAATTGTAATAGCGTAACACGAAGTACAACGATTACACGGTGAATCGTTGCATAATGATGTGAGGATCGGGCGTGGCCGTGTTACGTGACACCACGGTGTGAAGAAGAAGAGTGGAGAAGGAAGAGAGATAAGGGAAATCAACGATGATGCGTTTTTATCCAATTTGTCCACCGTGTCACCTGTTATTCGCATTATAACCGAGTTGAGCGACAATTTTTTATTCTGACTTTTCAAAGGCACGTTAAAAAAGAATCTTAAAAGTGTTGTAAATCTTACGAAATTGAGAATTAAGATTTGGAGAAGATTCAAACATTTTTTGAGCGCACGTGTGTATTATTGAGATAAAAAATTGTTTTTTTTTTTTTCTTTTTTTAATCTTTGGACAGATCGATTGGCTTCGTTTGGTTCCCTGAATATTCGAAAAGGATGCGTGTTTCCGATTCTTTTCTAACTCGTAAGCAGAGAATCTTCTTTAAGAAAGAAGAATGGTAGAAGAAGTAAAAATGGCGTAAATAAAATTCGAAGGAAAAATTTGGTTAAAGAAAAGAGGATTGAAGCGGTCGAGAAAGTAATATATTCCGAGAGAAGGAGAGAGAGAGAGAGAGAAAGGAAAATAGAATTTAAGGAAGGAATTATACGGAACCTTGTTGTGTGTAAAGAAACATTTCTTCGAAGAGAGAAAGAAAGAAAGAAAGAAAGAAAGGGAATAATAAAGCGTTCAATTTCGAGGATAAAATAGGTGAATCTAATAGGAGGAAGAAAGGAAAATAATTTTCTTAGAAAGATGGACGGGGAGAGGAGAGCAAGTTCAGTTTGACAAGAATTCGAGAGAGGAAGAGGAGGGATTCCTGGAAAAGAGGGAGGGGAAGAAAAAGAATTTCCATTGACGAAATGGATGAGACCGAAGAAAAGACGTCTCTCATTGAAAGAAGCCTGGAGAAGCCGTTTCTCTTTTCAAAAAAACGCCGACAAGATAAATGCAATTTTCTTAATACGAACGATCTTTAACAAGAATCGAAAGAAGGAGAATTAAAAGAGAAGAGAAATTTCTATCTCATTTTTTGAATCACAATTTAAAATCGATCGCAAAAATTTTACCAATAATTGGAAACTTGCCTTAAAAAAAAAGAAACTTGCCTCGATCGAAGAAGAAAAAGTTACACGTAGATTTTCGAGTAGTTCGACGACTTCGCGTTCCACGAAGTTTGTTTGCGGGGAAGGAAGAGATACGAAAAGTCGCGGTGCAATTAACACGAATTATCGCGATTCCATCCATTTTTCCTCCACTTTTCTTTCCTTTCACTCGAGGATATGGAACGAGACGATAAATAGAGACGAGCGGCGTCAATATCGGTCGGTAACCCGTTCCCATACATTTCCAACCGAGCAAATCGAACCGCAGCGAAAAGCAGCACAGCAATACTTTCTGCCCGACTTCGAAAACTATTCGTTTCCCTTTCTCCCGGCAACAAGGGGACCAAGAGCGCCACGTTTGTGGCCCGTTTCAAATATTGGCCGTCCACTCGTGGTGGGTATGCGTGATACCCCGGAGTGCGCTTAAAATATTGAAATAAGATTCTCGTATACCGCCGCTCTTCGAATTCTCGCTACCCCCCCCCCCCTCCTTCCCTCGCCTCCGTGTTTCGCCGCATTCTTCCTCTTTGCACGCGCGCCACTTTCCTCCTCTTGTCGTTTCCACGACCGCCCCCCCTCCTTCGTTCAACGGCCGTTTCGCATTATCTTGGCGAAATCCTTCGTGGACCACCGACTTCGTGGGAAGGAAGAGGATCTCTATTCCCTCCTCTCTCTCTCTCTTTCTCGTCTCGTCCTTTGTTTCTTATACGTTTAATTCTTACGTTGGCCCTAACCTAAAATTACAAATATGTTCCAAGATTTCCCTTCCCCTCCATGCAATTTTACACGGAATCGAGTTTCTTCCTCATCTCTCTGCTCATCTTCCGTTACAAGATAAGTAGTCGAGGAGAACGAGGAGGAAGATCGATTTTTATATATGTCTATTTATATCTCGTGTAAAATACGTTCGAAATTACAAACGATGCAACTTTCGCCTCGTTGAAAAGGATTAATACGAAAATCGAGCCTGAAGAATAAGTTAGAACGAAAATATAGAAAGAATTACCAATTCTTAGGTATTCGTTCACAATTTTTATCCGCGATCGAGACTGGTAAAAAAGATACGCTGCTTGTTAGAGGCCGAGAGATAAAAGGGCTCTCTGGCTGGCTGGCTGGCTGCTTGCCTGCCTGCCTGCCTGCTTGCCTGCCTTCCTGGATCGGTGCTCGTCCGATGGAATGCGCCCCCCCCTCCTCTCCTTTTTTTCCCGCGAACTTCCAATTCGTCGCGGAGCTCCTCATCGAAAACCTCGAGCGCGAGAGCTCGAGTTATCGAGGAAGCGATTCCATCTCGAACGAAGGAGGGCTCGATCCACGGCTATACACGTAATCGCTCGAAATATAAGTCGGTAAAGTGGCCACGAGAGAGAGAGAGAGAGAGAGAGAGAGAGAGAGAGAGAGAGAGAGAGAGAGAGAGAGAGAGAGAGAGAAAGAGAGGGTTTAAGGAGGGTGGAGAAGGAAAAAAAAAATGTAAAGGGACGTTTGTTTTTTTCCCTTGTTTCGATTGTTTCGGTGTTACAAGTATTATTGTTATTGTTATTATTGTTACAAGAATTGTGCTATTATTTTTATTTATTTATTTATTTTTTTTTTTTTTTTAGAACGGGGGAATCGATACGAAGAATGAAAAGATATTTTTCGTGAACGAGTGGCAGTCATTTTTTTCGAAGAAATGTGCAGGTGCATTCGAAAATTATAGGTTAGCCCTGGGGATAATGCCAATTAGCGAAACAATTGTTCCTTGAACTGCCCTACAATTTGTTTCGAGTACCGTTTAACACCGTTCGGGTCTAAAACGAGCCGGGTTCTAATCTTAATTTCTTTTCTTCTAAAACTATATCATTACATTGCTCGTAATCCTTTCAAGATTCTTAAATTCCAATATACTTTCTTCTCTTCTTATCCCTTTCTATTTGCCACAATAGAATACAAATCCCGTTGAACGAAAAAGAAGAAAACCCAACCTAAATTTTATTCCAACCAAAATTTTGCCTTCCAAAATCCTTTACCCTTTCTATTATCGAGACAATGTGATTCAACGTGATTCAAACCGATTTTTCAATTCTCAATCCCAACCGATAGCATAGTCTCCATTTGTCTATGATCTCTCTCTCTCTCTCTCTCTCTACAGGAGAAGACAAAGGAAAGAAGAAGAAAGGGAGGAAAGATATCCATCGAAGCGAAGGAGTAAAGACGGAATGAGTCAGAGGCTAATAAAATCGGGTGGACCCGAAGCGAGTCGGTGAGAGAGAGGGAAGAAGCGTGGTGTGTCATGGGAAAAGGCCAGCAGATTCATTGACTGCCAGGGCCCTCGAGTTGCCACCGGAGGCCCTCCTCCTCCACCCCCATTGTTCCATTAAGCCTCACCGAGGAACTGACGCACCGTGGTCTTACGTGGCGAATCGCTTTTTCCTCATATCTCCCCAACGTTCTTCGCCAATTAAACGCGACATTTCCTCTCCGCCAATCAGCCCAAACGTCGGGACGGTGGCGAGCGCTATTCGCGTAGACTCGACTAATTGTCGCCACGCTCTTCGCTGTATTCCCGTAGGATTACAAGCTCCGCTGGAGTTGGACGAAGTTGAGGTAATCCGGATAATCCGTAAATTAGATCCTTTTCAGATCGATGACTTCGAAGATTGTTGGATAGTTTGGATATCTTAATCTCTAGATTCGTGACAATGCTTCAGGAGAGACTGTTGGAAGATATTAAGATGTAATGACGGTATTAGGAAGAAACGTATTATAATCTTGCTTACGAACGAGATTGGAATAGTTGTTAGGGATTTGTTAACCGAAACGAGTTAAATTTTCGAAAGTAAGTGTATCGGATGCCCGCTAATCCAGATGCAACTGAAAGAAGTTAAATTTCTTTTAATAAGAAACATTATGGATGCTAATCCAGATTCACATAAGCAAACCCGTGCAAAAGAAATTCAAAAGATCTCTCTTTCTCTGTCTCTCTGAGAGGAGAGGCGGTCGTGTAAATAATAGAGGAGAATCGTGGATCCCGCGTGGTTCACGGGACCTGTTTGTCTCGATGCAAACGATCGTGTGAAAGTCTCGCCGCCTCGTTAACGCCACCCTCGCCGGGCCCAGCGAGGAGGAGGAGGAGGAGGAGGAGGAGGAAGGAGAAGCCCAGAAGGAGGGAACGGCGAGGATGGGAAGAGCAAAGATTCTGGAGGAAAATAAACGGACGAAGACCCCCTCCTCCTCCTCCTCTCTCCCCGGCGAATTAGCTACTTTATTAACAGGCTGCCGCCGCTTTGTTGCCAACATTCTATCTCTCCTTCTTCCTTCCTCGAGGAGGAGATCCTCGCCTTTTCGACCTTAGCCACCTCACCTCACTTTATTGCTTCGGTTTTCTCGCTTTTTCTGATTTCTTCGTTTCGCGGTTTCTCGCTCCTCTTGTCTTTCAGTTTCAGGTAATTTTGCCGGATTCTCGGAACGATGATGCCGAGATTTTCGAGCTTCGTGTATGTATATATGTATGTATGTATGTATGTATATATGATACACGTAGTGTGAGAACCTCCTTTGTACTCCCTCAAAGTAAAAAAAAGATTTGACGTGGTAGACGTTGAACTCTCGTCTTGCTTCGAGAGATGAAAGTTTGAAGAGGAATGTATCGATATGCTAATTTTCCAACAGAATCCAAATCCTTTTCCATTATTCTTCTTTTTCTTTCTTCTCGCAGAAATTAATTCAACGGATTGTCGAAAATTTCTTCTGGGACGTCTGAAAATATTCCGGGATCATCCTTTATCCTCCTTAAGAATTCCTTGAGAAACACCTTGCACGAATTCCAAGATCCCGGCATTCCAGATCCTCCGGAATTTTTCTTCCAAAAGGTGAAGGGAAGCAGAACAGGGGGGGGGGAGGGGTTCCTCTCCTCTGGTTTTTCCCAAAATTTCCTTCCCGAAATTCTCTCCCTCGAAAACCCAACTCGACCCTTCGTGGAAGCGCAAGGTCGTTCCAAAGGAGGGAGAAGAAAAAGAAAAAAAGAAAAAAAAATCGCCCGAGAAGGAGGGACGGACGAAAGGGAGGCTTGAAACTGTTTGAAACATAGTCTCATTATTTGCAAATCCGATAAATCTCCCTCCACCAAGATTCCACGAAGATTCTTTCGGGAGATCGCGTGCTGCCCATCCTCGTTTCCTTCCTCCGCCCTTTCATTTATCGGCGAAAATCCCTCCCCACCCCGCGATACCTGCACGCAGACTCGTGTCTGGCCGCCGCTGTGTGTTTTGGAACACTGTGCGCCACTCTCGATCGCGAGAAACGGTGGAATATTTCGGGGTCAAGGCCGACGAGGAGGATGTTTAAACCGCGCGAGGTTTATATATATATATTAGGAGAGGCGAGAATTTCTGGTTGATTTAGTTTCTTTCCTCTTTCTAAATTTTTGTAAACAGCGAGGATGAATTGGACGGTTTTGGACGAGGTTAGATCGTGATCGAGGATGCGTTATTTATTCGTGCGTAGCAAAATGGAAACACAAAGAAGACGAGCAACGTTTCTTCTTAATCCAAATCCTCGACGGATTCGCGGAAGAAAGAACGGCGGAGGTGAATAAACACAACGAGAGACACTAATGACGATACCGTTATCGATAAACAAACTTTTGTAAGCCGAGCTTACAAATCGGTTGGAGAAACACCGATCACCGGAAAATCCAAATTTATTTCCAACCTCGGTCAGAACACTTGGAGGAACAACATGTAAACCGATAATTCTGGTGAATTTGTCAAAAGTCAGGTGTGCGAGGAGGAGGTGTCCCCTCCCCGCAGCCACTAGACGTGTACAAAGTGTCGGCGGTCCATTAAAGCGGGGCTTTCAATTCCGGCGAGCCGAAACGAACCCATCAGGGGCCGGCCCATATTCCAGAAACCATCAGCCGGGGCTCGAGGCCCGAGACAAGGCCCGCGAACGCGATCGTTCCTCGCAATCTCTCTCTCTCTCTCTCTGCTTCGAGGCAGTTCCCTCTTCTAAACGCGGCGAACCCGAAACCCGAGCCGAACATTTTCGATCCCCACGGAGCAAAAAGGATCTGGCCATATCCTTTGATCCTGCCAAGGAGCCGTTCCTTTCTTCTCTCTCTTCTTCTTCTTCTTCTTCTTCGTAGCACTTGGCGTACACCGCCGCTTGGAAGGAAGAAAGGAAGGAAGGAAGGAAGGAAGGACCTCCCTGGACTTGGTCGCCGCTTTGGAGGTCCCGTTCCTCCTCTCCTGCCCCCTCCCTCAATAGGTGAACGGGAGGAGGCTAACGGACACGGAGGAGAGGAGGGGAGATCGTGCGATGGACGAGGATTGTCGCGAAGGGGCTACTCGTTTCGAGTTGGTACGAAAGCTTGGAATTTTTTAATAATTGCGGTGACGAAGGGAGCGATGTGGTTTCTTCGTAGTCTAGTATTATATTCTAAACCGTGTCGCTTCGGATCGATTGGAAATATTGAAAAAATATTGATCTAGTATCCAGTAGTAGTTTCTTCGCTCGTTGAAAGTTGAAAATTTGGTGACTTTTGAAAAACTACGATGCCCAAAAAAAAAAAATTCCCTCGCATCCCCGCCCTATTTAACCCCAGTCTTGGGAAACAAAGAAGATTTCTCTCGTTTATCATCATCGAACGAGAAGGGCCCCGCGCCAAGGCCCCTTACCCGTCGCAAAAGCATCGGAAAAAATACGAGGCTGGTTGCGATTTGACGTGACCGCGGTGTACGCACACTCCGACACCCCGAGACGCCGTACTCCACGACCACTACGGGCCCCGTAGGACCGCATTCCAAGCCGGCTTCGTGGGCCCGGGCCCCGATCGGCGGGGCACGGGGCCCGCGCGAACGTTACGAAGGAGTGGGGGAGGGGAGGGGAGTCGGCTGCCGCGCCGGCCGGCGGGGGAAAGGAACGAAACGGGCCGCGGAAGGGCGCGAGAGAGAGGGGCGGGGGGAGGAGGAGGAGGAGGAGGAGGAGGGGCACGGGAATAACTCGATAAAACGAAGGGACCCCTTCTAATTAAAATGAGTTCCGCCGTGGGCCCTCTCCCGTGTACGACTCTTATTTGCCGCGGTCTTATTTCGTCGCGAATAAGACCCCCCCTCCCCCCTTCATTTCGGGCCCGAAAACGGAATCCATCGGGCCCACCGTTTCCTGGTCCTGCGGAATTCGAATACCGGACACGTGGGAATTTTTGGTGGGGCGATCGTGGTTACCTGCGATCGATAATGATGGAAAGATTAGCGCGGTTTCAGGTTTTCTTTCGGGGGCCAGTTGGAATTTCAGAATGAACGTCGTTTGGTTTTTTTTTCTTCTTCTTCTTCTTCTTCTTCTTCTTCTTTTTGGATAGGTTATAGGTTACGTAAGTTATACAAGGTGTGATTGTTGCGAGGTTTTTTTTTTTTTTTGGATGAGGGATTTTTATTAGGATTTGTATTGTTTCAAAAACTTAATTCATACCGTACGGTTAATATCGTTTAGGAATTGTTTCAAGACATAGGGTATAGTTTAAGGTAGAGGCGGAATCGAAGAGATTCCGAAGATTCCATTCAAATTTTATAATCAAGTTTCATGCGTATGAATCATTGTTTTAGAACTTAGGAATATTGAATGTAAGAATTTAAAAATATTAAATGGAAAATTTGTTACTCGACTATAATTCTAAGATAATAGAATTCCATGAAGCTCAAGTTACATGAACCTGTCGAGATAAGCGTCAATAGTGAGGAACGATAATTTAGAATCGTTAACTGATTTGATTCTAATAAAACAGTGGATACATTGGTCACGAGGTTTGTAACGAGATATTAAGCTATTTAATTCTAACGAACTTCAATTTATTCAATTCGATGTATGTTTAACCTCTTGTTGAAATTACATTGAAAATCTATTACCTACTTGAAATACAAACGACGAATTAAGCTTCCGGTTGTAACTTTACGATCCAATTCAATCTTCTGTAAGAACAAAAAATTAGAAAAAATAATTATTTTTTTTTTTTATAACACTTTCACGTTTCCTTCACATCCATCCAATTTCAATTTCACATCTTATTTTAAATTACTTTTACTTTTGTTTTTTTTTTTTTTTTTTTTTACAATTAAAATTACCTTTCATTTACTTTGAATAATCATGCAGCGTTATCTCCAACGAGAATGCTACTATATAATTCATCTCTTAAAATTTTACAACTTGATCGAATCGTTCCTTCCACAAACCCACGAAATTATTACACTCAACGCGCGTCAGTTTCAAAATTCCTCATTGTTTCTCACTCGCCTCCGTGACTGTGACTTTTCGCGAAATCGTAGCCTCGATACACGCGCGGTTGGTAATTAAGACTTTATCCCCCACTCGTCCCCCACGATGCGTCACAATGTTTTCTCGCACAATACATCCACTTCAACGAGCCGATGCGTAAATCAAATTCCTCCTCTCCGTCCAGATCCAACCGCTCTCTCTCTCTCTCTCTCTCTCTCTCGTTCCTCCATCTTTGCTGGAGGATGGAAGAGGATGGCCCTTTTGAAAACAGCCCAACCGCCGCCGCCATCAGCCCAACATCAGCATCATCTCTCGCAAGGTGGCTCGCCTTAGGTGATACATGACGTTTCTCACGGTGATAATTATCACCGTCTGCGCTCGGAGACAGTGAGTCTGCTTTCGTATGAATACGCGTCATTAAGGAATTGCAATGTGGGGAGGGAGGTTGGTGGGCGGCTGATTTCTCCTTCTCTCTCTTTCTTCTTTTCTTCTCGATTCGATAAGCAAGAATTGTCGGATAATATATTTTCGTCTTCGTTTTAACTCGTTGTTATTGTTGGACGCGACCGTTATAACCGTCTCATAATTTCGCCCCTTTGTTTACGCGTCGGTATGACTCGATATTTTAGTTCCCTCGATGTTTCAGTCGTATCGTATCGTTTCCGCTCGATTCGAAAGAAAAGGGGCGACAATCTCGCTCGTCGTTAATAATAAAATCGAATCTGGGAGCTCGACTTTTAAATATTTCATCGGGCCAGATATAATTGCACGAACGAGAGACACGCTTTTTCGTTCGAATGCGAGGAACGCGGTTCACATGGCGCACGTAACGTTGCCAATGTTTCTCGCCGAGCTGATCACCTTGAAAAATGATACACCTTCCCCTGATTAATTATCCCCGTGTCGAAAAAACGAGGAAACCGCGCACGTTACATTATATATATATATATATACACACCTGTGTTGTACAAACAAGCCTGGACTCGCCCCAAAAAACCGTTTCTTATACATTTTCTTCCCCGTCCAACCCCGTTTCGTTTTAAATTCGTAAAATCGTTCGACAATCCAACACGAAGCACAATCACGTCGCAAGCGAAATCACGTCACAGCTTCTTGAAAGCTTGAAAAAAAAAAAAAAAAGATAATAATTCACGTTTCTTCGCCTCGAAAAGAAAATTTCGTCTCCTCCTCCCGAAATCGAGGGAAGTTCGGGATGGATGGAACATTCCACGTAGCGGGGGAGGGGGAGGGGAGGCGGGTTTCTCACGTTGATAATTATCACCGTGCCGTGGAGAAAGAGAAAGAAGAGGGATTGTGCGCCGTTGCGTGAACGCGCGCTCAAGTTTGCACGTTCGTCGGCGCAATTGACGATAACAGGTGGAGTGCAATGACAAACGCGGGGCAAAACGTGACGCCGCAGACGCCCAACTTCGCAATTGCTCGTAATTAAAAATTATCTTCTCTCTCGAGACGAGAGAAAGGTATCGAAATAAATGGTATACTATAAGGTAAACTATGGAGGAATTTCTTATCTTATCTCTTTTCTCCTTTTCGATTCACTCCTTTTCGTATCAGGGGAATTGAGTGGAAACAACGATGTCACTTTTTCGACAATAAAGATACAATTGTTTGCGACTCGTTCGGGTTTCATTAATGAAACTTAAACGCTCCAAACGTGATGCCGACTCTTGAGCTGGGATCGATGCAGCAATTCGAATGTTTTTTATTCGTGTTGGATTTTTTTTAAATATCGCTCCACGAATAAATAGATTCCTAAGCTCTTTAAGTATAAACTTGTAAAGAGCAATATATATCGAGTGATATAGATTTTTTTTTTTATCTAAAATTTCGATCCAACTACGTATTACGGACGTTAGTTTGACAGAAACGTGACGATAGAAATGTTATTTTCAATGCTTCTGAGTTTTGGAAGCATTGTGTTTGTGATTTCTCGTGATTAAATAACTGAAATTATTTCTATTCATTAGGAAAGACGTTAGAGAGAAGGAAAATAAAAATAGAGATAGAGAATAAGAAGACGAAAAATAAGAATAATAGACAAACAATAAATGATATTTGCCCTGACAAACCGAGAATGCTTCTTAGTAATTGCTTCATTATTCAATTATCACACAGAATAGATTTTTAACATTCAACAAATTATCTTCCTTTTTTTCTATGTAAAAGATAGATAAAATGTTAATATATATATAATGGTTTATAACGTTAATTTGCGTGTGAAATCGTCTGGAACGAAAAAGGCCAGGAGCCGAAAAAGGTTGAAATTCTATAAAATATATAGTTAATGCAATTATTGAGACAAGATAAAAGAGGGATCTCGTAATTTCGATAGATATTCACTGGATATTTCTATTTTTATTTATCTTTCTTTTCGCGCATATCAGATAAATTCTATAAAATATACGTACAGTTTATAATTAACTAAATAAACTTCGCTCTGATTCATCCGCAGTAAAATAAATTATCGAAATTCTCCTTTTCTTAAAAACAGATCAACAATCACGTATATCAATATATATATATTCACGGTTAATTCAGGCGGAGAAGAAAGGGAGAAGGGAGGAGGCCGATCGATCAAAAAATTTCAAATATCAATGCCGTTGTAAAAGGCGGCTTTTGTTCCTTATTAGAAGTCATGACTAGCAAAAAACAATTTCACTCCTGTGCGTTTCGCCTCCCTCTTTATTGTTACATATACGCGCCGAGACAAAACAACTCCTCCGATCTGAAGAAAAAAAAAAAAAAGGACGGAGGAGGAGGGGGGGGGGGAAGAAAAAGAAAAAGAAAAAAAAACGAGAATAAAGGATAACGCGTAAAATAAAAATCCCGTGGCGCACAGAAGGAGGAGGAGGAGGAGGAGGAGGAGGAGGAGGAGGCCATAGAACATGCATTAAGAGATGTGGTGTAGGCCGAGAGGTAGAGAGGTACAGGTCGTTAGTGAATTCCTGGTAAGGATTTAATTTATTCAGACGTGGCCTCGCGAACTGATTCCCATGTGCGACTCGGATCTTTAAAAGCCCGGCTGCCGAGTCACAAAACAAACACTCCGCTCGGTATTAATTCTCGTTAGTGCCCTCCGTTGCAGGGATTACCGATTACTTTTCGAGAGGAGAGAGGGAGGGGAAAAGGCGAAGAAAAGAAAAGGAAAAAAAAAAAAAAGGAGAAAGAATTGCATTGGCCGTTGCTTTATTGAGATCCGGGGCGAAATATATCTCGACGTTTCCAAGTCGTCGTCGTTTCAGTCCTTCGTTTTTCTCCATTTTTTTTTTCTTTTTTCCACCAAGCCTTTCGCCCCGGAAAAATATTGCCTCGCGCCCGAGGACCGCGGACAAATTTATGCGAATTCTTGAATCCTCTTCCGCCACCCTCGATTATTCTCCAGCTTTTTTGTATTTTTTCTCTCTCTTTTTTTTTTTTTTTTTTTATGTTGGGGGTTCACGTCACGCTCAAGACCGATCGATGCCATTAGAGAGCCGTCGATTATCGCGTTCCACGTGGATCGTTCGGGTCGAAATATTTTTTAATTTGGGAATATTCGAGATTAATTGTTTTGTATTAGCTGGACGTATCTATTGCGAAAATTCTTAATTTGAGAAAGAAAAAAAATTGGTTTCAAACAAAGTCACTACTTGTGAAGAACATTCTCCTAAATGCTGTAAATGTAAATGAAGATTAAGTTCGATTGCTTCTATTAATATTATTGAGAAATTAAGAAAAAGAAAAATCAATTTCCGTTCTACCATCATTATTCGATGTATCCTAAATAATTTCATTGTCAAGATTTTTTCCACCTACTGGAAGCATAGAATCACGAATGAAAAATAATCTACCTTCTCTCCCTTCTTTATTCGAAATACATCTTAAACAACTTAATTTCCAACACCCATAAAAAAAAATCCAATTTTCACGATATCGAAGGAGGCAAGATGGACGCGTAAAAGTCGGATTTTCTCACGCGTTCGACAATAAAGTAGACTATTTTAAAGGCGAGGTTTGCACGGCCGAAATTCTGATCGAGCGGACCGGTTGGCCTTTGCATTCTTGCGATTGAGAGCCTTTTGCAAGGGTGCACACCGACACGCCTCGGGCGGTTCCCATTGCGTCGTCGCTTCAGACGCCGACACATTCGTTTCGCGGTGCAACATTGCTTATACGAGTCAACTGTAAACACCAACCGTTTCGATCCCCCTTTGGACGGCCCGTGATCGGGAGAAGGATGACACGAGAGGGATAAGGTTGGAAGAGGAGGCAAACAAGGTAGAAAATGAGAATTATCGCGATCGTTCGATAAATATGGTCCAATTGGGCGAATTTAATAAAATTGAGGCTCTCCGAGAGGAACCGCCTTGATTGCGGTTCAAACGATGGATCGAAGGGATTTTTGTGAATGGGAAAACGAGATGGGGAGAGAAGGATTCCGTTGTGGAAAGAGAAGGAGAATTTTGTCGGGTCGGAATGGTGAATGAAAATTTCAATCGTAATGTAGGTGCATGCATATAGATTCGGTTAAATATTAGTAGTTATTCCTGAATATATCAAGCTTTTATCATTTTGTTTTCGTCGTATCTCTTCTCCATCCAGATAAAGATTCTTGTTTACGCGTGGTGGTTACGTGTTCTTATGCTTTTAAATATTTTGACAAATATTTGCTTTTTAAAAATTGGAACGAAAAATTAAGATACGTGTGAAGCTATGTATAAATAACGAACAAAGTTTTACTATTATTGGATTATAAGAAGAGTATTCTTTATAAAAGTAATCTTCGACTATTACCGGTTCACCTATTTCCGTGACTGTCCATAATTTCACCCGTAATAATTATCTCCAATTCCATCGTCTCGATCATCATCTTTCTACCGATCATTCAGACACGATAGAATGCGTTTCATGTCTGCATTAAACTTGCAACCGAGACCATACGTCTTCCCTCTTTCAACTCTCAATCTTCATCTAACAACAAGTTCTTCTCGACGTTCTTCTTCAATTTTATCCCCTGTAAAGTTGATTTATCGATTTAAACACGAAGCGATATCGGGACGATTTCTTTCAATATAATATTATTGTATCCAATTAAATTCTATTATTGGGCTTGGAATTTTTACTACTACGTTTATTCGAAACTTAACGCGTACAGAATGTACAGCGTGAAATATTGATAAAATTTCATCTAAACCACGAAATTTTCCATAAAGTTAAACGCATAAGAAATCGAAATTTTTATCAAATATCAAATCTACTAAAAATTAAAAAATCTTAAAATCGAATTTAAAAGAAGATATCCTATACTTCCATAAAATTCAAAGTATCATTCATATCATCGTTCACCTAATATTTATCTAGACATACATCTAGACATACACAAATACTTACTAAGGCACAAGCACAAGATGTATATAAACAGCAACAAGATTACGGTAGTGTACAATGTCGAAGCATCTCGAACGTTTCTGCGATGAATCGCGAGTATATACGTAATGGTCGAGCACAGCACGTTGGGATCGCAGTGAATCACCTTGTGAAGGTGGGCCGCCGGTTCTCTCGGCTACTTCTGTGCCAGTGTATTCAGGTGCACACGCACTCCAACACATATATACACATTTACAAACACAAGCGCACAACCACCAGCCGCATACCTTTCCCTCCTTCTTCTTGTCTCAAGCTAAACCACCTTCCCCACCCCTTTCGCTTAACCGCCTCCCGCAACCACCGCCTACCACTCACCTTTCTCTCCCTTTCTCCTATCCTGCTTTTCTCTCTTTCTCTCTCTCCACCGTCCATGAGACTCCAGACCTTTAATCCAATCTGTGTAATAAGCGCTGCCCTTTAAAAACCGCGGAAACCCGCTGTGTGCGACGACCCCTTAGGCCAGGGATACACGAGCGTGTTTTATACGCCGCGTGTTGTATGGTCCTGCGTATTTCCTTTCCATCGAAGTAGAAATCGTGTATTTTAATGCAACCGACTATATTGCTATGCAACACGTTCTGATGCTAAGTCTACATTGGTTTTGAGAGGTGTTCGTGAATGTGATTGTACGATTGCCGCTCACAAGCAACAGTTTGTAAATTATGTTCGACGATAGTATGGATATTTTTGCGAACAGCCAATAGCATGCAGCGAATAATGCTGTGAAAATTATTCGTTATGAATAACTTTATAGTATCTCACACGCGAATGTTTTACGCTCTAATCAGTATAAAATTCGTTAAAAGACTTACTTGATGTTTAAATACGTTTTGAATTTGCGAACGAGATTCTTTGATGAAGGCGTGTATTCATCGGTAAATAATTGACGAAATTGTTCGAAAACGGTGTTCTTCGGTGTTCGAAACGTAGTTTACGAATTGTTGAGAATAATTCGCGAACAGCAATGTAAATCTAGCTTGATATATATTACCAACGTTGTCCGTTGCTCGTAGACGAATTTGCTGTAACCTATTTGCTGAAGTGTCCACACTGGTTGACGATCATGTTTCACGAACAATTCGCGAATAAGCAATATGGATGCGGTATGACACATGCGCTCTGGCACGCTCATGAAGCGCCGCCACCTGTCGTATGTGGAAAACAAAACATACGTTAGCAACGATACGATGTTTGATTGTACAAATTTTCGATAATAAAGAAATTTTAGAAAGTTTTGAGAAGAAATACAACGTTTTGATAATGTGATACAATGTTTAATCGGTTTGATTGTACAGATTTTCGATAAGAAAGAAGAAATTTTAAAAAGTTTTGAGAAGAAGGATTCTGTGATTATTCGATATGATGATTATTATCGATTGATCGAAGTTTTAGAACGATTCGATAGGGGATCGAATGGAAGGATTTGGCGAAGCTTTTTAGTCGCATTCTTTTCGGGTAAGAATGAAGGTGGAAGATGGTGGTGAGGCAAGGTTGGGATTTGGAGGTGTGCACGGTTGGTGAGGAATTTTTGGGGAGTGGTTATAGGTGTGGTGAATAGGTTTCGGCGGGAAGTGTTGTTTAGATGAGCAGAATTTCTGGCTGAGATTACTTGTCGTAATTGATAAAGATATTCGTGTTGGAAGCTTGCAACAGAAATCGTGACAGGTGAACAATTTTTCTTTGGAATGTGTAATTATACAGGAAATGATTTTACAATTAACTTTTTATTTTCTCTATAACCCTGAAAAATAATTCAATTTTTAGATTTTCTACATTTAATATCTACATAAATAGAAGAAATATATAAATATGTGTCAAGAAATAACGCAAAACAGTTGTTTTCACGGAATTCACGAAAGCCAAACGAACTTCTTCCATTTAAGATAAACGAAAATAAACGAAAAGATATACGAAAAGATATGTTTGAAAATCTACAAAAAAATCTAAAAACATTTTCAAAACCAATCTCTTCTATACTAAGATACTCAACTTCTACATAAATAGAGGTATACCGAGCAACGATTCTACAAATCCATAACCTCAAACCGCAAAAACCCAATAAGACAGAAACCAAATAAAACTTTTTTTATATCCAATGTCTACACAAAGCATAAAAACTTGAAAATGTGCATTTACCTACAATTGTACAATTGTACAAATCCACAATCTTGAACTTTAAAAACTCATATCCTGTATCTAAATACATAAATAATTGAATCATTGACTAAATGATTCTCTAAAAATCCAATAACAAACACAAGCCGATCTTCAACGAGAATCAAAAGTTAAAAAATCAGAAAGAAACAAACCACACACATTATTCCATACTAAACCAAAAAGTACATGTGTATACCAAAGTTACGTTTTGAAGAGTGTTCACGTGCGCAATTGCAATGAAGAAAGAAATAAACGTGCAGCCAACGACGACGACGACGACGACGACGACGACGAGAAGAAGAAGAAGAAGAAGAAGAAGTAGAAGTAGAAGAAGAGGAAGAAAAAGGTATGAAAGAAAGGCCCGGGCCTGTTCGGGTGTTCGCAGGCCCGATCCTCGGTGTCTTGGGACCCACCACGCCATAGGATGCCTCCTTCTCCTTCGGTCGGCGGCTCAGCATCCTTTAATATCTCTCGGCGGCCTCCTCTCGTCCAGCGTTTCCTCTTTGTCGCTCGTGTTTCTGTTCAGAGCCTCCCCTCCCGCCGGACAGGCCCTCGCGGTCGGCCACTTTCGATAGCATCTTGATGGAATGCCTGCGGGGTAGGTACCTGCCGCATTGTCGGCTCAGCTCAGCTCGTGCTTTCGCACTCTCCTCGTGATCGCTCGTTGTTCCGTCCTCCTGCCGCCGCCAAAGATTCTTGGCCTGCTATTCGCTCTTGTTGTTGTTATTATTATTATTATTGTTGTTGTCATCGTCATTATCGTCGTTGTTGCCGTTGCTGAGAGATGGCGTTCGAGTCGGTCTGATTGCCGCCGTTTCGACGTCGGTGTCGCCTTCTTGTTGCATTCATTCCGCTAGTCGGGCTGCCACCAATCGAATCGTGTCGTTGGCCTGGTATTTTCCTCCGTATCGACGACCTTGCGTCCACGACGAGTCGATGAAACAAGTCGGAATCGCGTTTTCGGATCAACGTGCGCGTCCACGCGGGGAGTCGAGCGGATTTGGGATGGGAAGGGTCGAGCTTTTTGGATGGGAACGAGGTTGGCTTTCGACTCGGTGAGGGAGAATTATGCAAGCGGATTGTTAATTGTTCAGAATTGTTTAACGGGTATCATTATATATATTTATAATAAGGTAATTTTTCTTTCTCTAGGTTGAGATGTTAAACTCTTTGGTTTGAAAATGAAAGGAATTGAATTGGTTATTAATAATGAAATTTTTCAAATTGAGAATATTATTAATCCATAAAAGATTATTATTGGCCAATTATATATGGAGAATTATATATTTCGTTAAAAGTATCTAAACTAAGGATAGAAATGGAAAAAAATTTAAACGATAATTTATTTGTATTTTACATTATTATTATTGCATCGTATTCATCAAACACAATTATCGAAAAAAATAGCCTCCCTTTACAAAGCCCTGATCATTAATTATTTACAATCAACGATTGATCTCTTCAACTCTCCATTGTTGCATAATACGCAATATTTTAATAAGCTTAAAGCTCGTTACTTGGCGAATCAAAATATTAATTGCATCATTCCCTTTTATAGATTGGAAGGCCTCGATGATGAATAACAGTTACGAATAATTATAATTCAATGTGCACACGATTATCAATGATTCATGCGTTCAACAACGTTTTTCTTCAAATCGTTATGATTATTACCGATAAGGATCAACATTAATCACCTAGCAATGTTATTAATTGATTCATAATTCAGATAACGTTCATTCCACAGATTTCTTCAACAGATACGAAGGATCTCCATCTCTAAATACAAAACCTGATTTATCTTATCGTTTCTTATCCTAAATTCAAAATCCTTCATTTCTGAAATTACCCGACCCGATTAATCCGGGAATTGATTCATAAAATAATCTTCACTCAACCTTCTATAACCTAACCTATATATAACAATAACCTCTTAATCTCCTTTTTTTCCAACGCAGAATGAAAAAAGTCGATCCAGGATACTCCATCTTCCTCTCCAACAAACACGTAAGGAGTGCAGGCGCGCTATATATCGTACATACATACAGTGAAAATCTGTTCACGTGCGCGGAATATTTGCGGAGAAGAGCGTGGCTGAACACTGTTTCCTCGTGTGGGTGTACACGTGATCTGGGCCCCGTGCTCTGACCCCAACCTTTCGATTTCGTCTCTGTGCGTCGGCACGGCTCTGTTGCACGGCCGGGGATCGGCCTTAATGGGGGTAGCCGTGGAATTCCTTCGGCTCGTAACCCGCGATTTGCCGCTCGCGAGGTGGTTGCGTACGTGCGTACGATGTAAGAGAGGAGCGCGCGATGAACCTCGACCTTTCGTTCCTCTCTTGTTAACCGCTCTCTTGCAACCTCTCTCGCTGTCTCTCTCTTTCCTCCTCCTTCTTTATTAGCTCGATGTCCTCGTTCAACAGCATTTTTCGCGCATGTCAAAGTGATAATACAATTGTTACTCTGACAAATTCTAACACAATATTCGTTAGGATAAATAAGAGGCAAAAAAGTATATAGTTAGAAAGGGTTTTAATTAATCCAACGATAAAATTGATCTCGTGTTTTGTACATATTTTAAGGTGAATTTGGCTGGGAATTCGATCGAAAGCTTCAACAATTTTCTTGATAAATTAATCCGCGTTGTATAAATGGGCGGTTATGAATAATCGAGCCATCAACTTAACGAAAATTAACCATAAACCGAATAACCGTATCGAGTTACCAAGCAAATTAACCGAATTAACCACGTTCACTCGCTCGGCCGATTGCCAACCAAATTGCGCCCTCATCATTGGCGCCAATTTCAAAAAATTTCCTTCCTCGCCGAAAAACTACTACTCGCCCTTTCGCGCTCTTTTCTCTTCCTCCTTCTCTCCCCTCCCCCCCTCCCTTCGAATCCCCCTCGCCGCCATTTCTTTTACACGCCATCAATAACCGGCAATTACCCCATCACGATTCTGCCCTTGGAACCTCGCTTAATAAATTGCCGGCTCGCGTTCCCTCGGTTAATCGAAGGAAAGCTTCGATAATTTCGCGCGGGAGATTTAAATGAAACTCGAGCCGTTAAGTGGACGCGAACTGGAGTTGGAAAGTAATTCGAAGGCGTACGAATACAAGAGGAGAGGGAAAAGGGATTCTGAGAAGATTGGTTTGCAAAAATATTAACCATTCTCGTGTTAATGATCGCGTTTTTTCATTTCGCGGGAAATTTAAATTGTTGATTTGAGTTGATCGATTGTTCAAGTTTCTTTTTTTTTTTTTCAACATTTTCAAAGAAGATTAAATTTAACACTGTAAATCGATCAACATTCATCCCGATTTCGAAGCTTCTTCATCAGGTAAAATAAATTAGGAATGCCAACTTTTCCCATCCCATCATTTCATCCTTTGTACCATCCTTTGAAACCCGCGCGAATTTTTTTTTTCTTTTTTTTTTTTTCTAAACTCCCAAGGGAGTTGGATAGGTACCGTTATCGCCAAATAAGCTAATACCCAGTTCTGGGTACCTTTCACACAGGTACAACACTACTCATTCTTTCACGTCCCTGAGGATGTACTGCAAAGAGACGGTGGCTCGGCTAGAATAGGTCCACCACTTCGCTGAAGTTCTCTGAACGCGAACGGTAGATGAGAACACGGGTTCTATATCGACTTTGATCTACCCAGTCAGGTAGAAATCTCACTCGCTCAGGTTAACCGACCTCGCCTTGGTTCATCCACCTTGTTTCGGCGCGCGTTTTTTTTTTTTTTTTTTCACGTGTTAAAGAAAAAAGAAGAAAAAGATCAATATTTCCTTCTCGATCTAAGTTAAGCATGGAGTGTTATTTCGCTCCATTCCGATCTTTTAAAAGTATTGAAAAGTAGTCGAATTTTCGTGCTTTTCGAAGAATTTTTTTTTTTTTTTTTTTTTTTTCAAAAAATTGCAAGCTCGTTGCTGAATTCGTATTGTTGTGGATTTGATGAAACAACGTGGATACGTATTTCTTTTCTTTTCCATCAAGAAAATTGTGAACACGTTAAGTTCTCATACTTTCTTTATCGCAAACATCAAGCTGAAACATCGAGTCAAATAAATTCCTCTACGTCTTTTAACCGTTACTTAAACTTGTTTATTACCTATGGCGCTAACATTAATGAGGTACAAGTAAATAGGTTCTGTTTAATTTGACTTTAGCAGGAAGGGAAAGAGGAAAAAGGAGGAGAAAGAAAGGAACGTTGGAAAGGGGCTGCTAGTTGGTTCCGTGACTGTTCATAGGCAGTAAATCCCTCCGGATGATTAGAGGTCGGCGCCATGGCTTGTTACGGCTCGATATGGAATTCAATGGAGGAGAAAAGTAACGATGAAAACGATTACCGATCTCTACCTTCGTTACTTCGTTCTCGATTATTTTTCGTAATCGCCACGATATCCTCCACGATTCTCCATTCACATTTGAGATTTCCTCTTTTTTTTTTTTTCTTTTGCCAAAGTTGATAAATAAATAAACGAGAAAAAATTAAACAATCGTAATTGAACGTAATTGCTTTGCATCCCGTAATGGAACGAATTCTTTTTAGAAAAATTTTTATTGTTTCGATTATAGTTGTATCGTATATCGTAAGAAAGATGAGTGAAATATTTGCAAGTGATTTCACGTCTCTGCCCTCTTATATCTTTATCGAGGCAAGCACAAAGGAAGGCAGAAATAAAGAAGAACCGAGTCGATTAAAATTTTCCACGAAACTTTTCTATTATCGTTCCCCAATTCTGCCAATCAAATTTCTTTCAAACGCGGCAAAACATCGCGATCGATGAATCACGCGTGATTTGCAGAAAACGCGTGTTGTCCAAGTTTCTCGAATAACGCGAGGCGAACAATTTTCAACAATGCAATACTTTGGATAAGGTATAAAAAAAACGTGTTTCCTAAAATTAAAATTTTCAATAATATTTATAAAACTTCTGATATTTCTGATTAAGTCAAATCTGATTATTAACAAAACGAAAGAAAAAACAAATTTACATTCGTTACGTAAAGTAACGTAAATTCTACGATTCGATTTATCGTAGAGATCGATAAAAAGTTTAGCGGGCGAAACTTACTTTCACGAGGATGGGATGGAATTGAAAGGTTGGCAGGCGTGTCATAAATCGCTTGGATATTCTCAGCGGGGAGACTAGGGGAATTTTAAATTTCCCGCGGAACGCGGTGAACACGAATGAATAAAATTACGAGAGTATTTAAGCGTGATTAATTATTACGTCTGTTACCAGCAACCGGTAAGAAAAGCGATAACGTGATGGAACCGATAGCATTATACGGAAAGATGATTAATCGATTTTTGAGAAAAAAATTGAAAATTATAAGGTTGTCCCGTAATTAATTACCGAATTTTCATGCTTTATATACGTTTCAATTTGTATCGTTCATCATTACTCGTAATAAAAAATCACCGAAATTTGCATTTACTCGAAACCTAGCCGTCCCTTTATCGAAGATTATCAATTAATTAAAATAATTCTCCAAGATGAATCGTTACGATCGCAAGTTACAATCGCATATTCACACATTTCAAAAGATTATCACACCACAAGAAGAAGAAGAAGAAAAAAGAAGGAAATCATTTTCAAAACGGTCGAATCGGTTGCGCTATTTCTCGAACGATTAACGAAACGACATAACGAATGGAGTGGAGAAACAGGAGACGGGTAGGAGAACGATGGAAGAATGTGTAACGAATCGCGCATTCCCCGACGATATGCACAGGCGTGTGTGCAACGGTCACGTGAATCGTACACCGCGGTGTGTACCCCACGCCTCGTTTTCTGCACGCGCTCGAAACGAAAATCGCGAAAGCGGCGATCAAGTTGCATAACACACCCCACGATGCGTCCATCCTTCATCCTTCTCCTCATATTCTTTTCGCTCCTCGAAATTATCGCCTTATTACAATTACAAAAAAAAAAAAACTTTCAACTTATCTCTCTCGAGAAACAATAATCCGAGAGGAATTTTAATACAAATATATATATATATTCACGAATGGAATATTTGAATTATAAATCGAGGAGTTACAAATTCGCGAAAGGAAGGGAGGATTTTTAAAGAAAATCGGGGAGGCGAGCAACTTCCGTCCCGATGAAACGATAGGCACACGGTGAAAGAAAAACGATTCACGACCACGTCTTATCGTAGCTCGTTAAGCTTGGAAAGATTAAATTATCGAAGCGGCGTCTGCAGTCGCCTCTGAATATAATAAATCGTCGATCAGCGGTTGATCGAGTGAATGACCAGAGCGAAACAGGGTGGCCCGACTTTCCAGCTCTAATGATTTGTCTGTGTCCATAGGCTTATCTCATTAACGAGTGTCCCGTTCGAATGTCGCCGGCATCGGTTTCATTGGTTGGAATCCAAGAATCCTCCTCCTCCTCCTCTCGTTTTCTCCCTTTTTCACGCCGATAATTTAATCGTTTCGAACAACGAGCGAAACGCGCGAATGGAATTTCTTCTATTCCCTTCTCTCTAATATAATCATATTGGAGGGATTGTAATTGAATGGAGAGAGCGAAATATCATTTTGTAATTTTTTCTCGCGGAAACAATGTGCAAGATCGGGGGATATTTTTAACCGCGTCGGATGGACAACGGATGAACGTGGATAATGCAATTAGCGCGGATACGGTGGTCAACTGGTGGCGGAGGGAATCATTAGCTCGATTTGAATTTTAGACTTGTTGCTCAATTAAAATTCAACGAGAGGTTTTTTCCTTCTTCTTCTTTACTAGCTTTATATATACGCGCGATCTTGCAGATTCGCTTGTAAGGGATCCAAGCGTGAACACCTTAATTGGTATTGTGCTTGGAATAACTTTCCAATTACATATGTATCATGAAAAATTCATGATACAATGGTTTTGAAAGGGCTTGTTATCGTGAAAATTTCTTACAACGATACCCAACTTTTTCTCTCTCTCTCTCGACTCAAATTTCAATTCCTTCGGATTTCCAGTCGAAATTTTCCCCATCTCTTTCACGTTCTCATTTCACGTTCGCTCAAAATAATTGTCGCGCGGATAATTCCCACGAACGAATAAAAAGGAACCATTTCCAATGTTTAAAAAAAAATATCCCACACGCGCGTAAAATTATCGATCGACCATTACCCCAATTTCTCCTTTATTTCTGGCAGATTACACGTTGCCACACGAGTGATACGCTTTCCTCCACGAAAATATTTCTTCGCCGATTTTCCGTTCCGGATTTCACGGTTTCGATTATCGGAGAGGAGACTCGACACTTGAAGAGAAGCGAAACGGTCTCAGGGGTAGCCATATGGCGTGAATTTGATTAATCGTGCACCGTGTTGGAACTTCGTTCTTCCTCGACGAGGGAATGTACGGTCCAATGCCCTTTCGCGGGCCCAATTAAGGGACGGATAGCTTTTAATCGCCCCTCTTCGCGAATAATAATTATTCGTTCGCTCGTTTATTTGGAAAAGTTTAGTCGTTTAGAAAGCTTGAGATTGATCTTGATCAGACGTAGATATTAATTCGTTTTGTTATAATTTTGGTTTGGAAAATTATAAGCGATTCATTGGGACATCGATCATCCATCCTCGATTAATCATTGAAACTGAATTTTAATCTTGACCCACTTACATTTTTCAATTGTTCGAGCCAGTTTAGAGCCAGTCGAATGATCGAGTAAAAGAAAGAAAAGAGTTTTAATTTTAAAAACGTATCAGAGAGAGAGAGAGTCTCATTCCAGATTTCTTATCTCGGGGGAACTCGTTCTAAGCCTGATGGCCAAGGTTTCTTGTTCGTGGAAACTTGTTTTAAATTCCACGGTTTTAAAGTTCCTCTACTCGAACGAATCTGTCGAACAGTTTTAAAATCAAATGTATTCCACGCCCCTCCAATTCCTCTCCTTCTTCCAAAGAACTTATTTCATATTCATTTCGATCTTATTTCGAGCATGTCGATCCTAATTTTTCACCTCTTTCCGGCCTCCTATTTTCCTGCGTTTAAACTTTCAAATAACACGACGAGATCCCTAAGTATCGTTTCGCTCGAAGAATTCGTCTCCGTTTTTAAATCGGCAAACTTCAACTTGAAAATTCTTCCCTCGTACACCTGATTCCAGTTCCCTTATTCGACGATACGCAACTTCCATTTCTAGATCCTTCGTTCTGAGAGAACGAGAGAAACTCGAGTCGAAAGCTCGTTCGAACGAAAAATCCTTTGAACCTTTTAAAAATATTTCGAGAAATGAAAATGTTTTTAATTCTATCACATTTAATCGAGAGGCAACAAGTATCCCCTCCTAAGATTCTCCCCTTTTGAAAATCGTCTTTCTCCCCCACATTCGTCCTCCTCGTTCGTGGCAAACGAGGATGGTCGTTCGAAGGGGGGGGAGGGGCCAGGTGTTGGCGCACGCTCTCCAAGAAACGTTTCCTCCGCTTCATTACGTCACTCCTCGTCGAAGATTATCAAAAAGAGGGGGGTCGATTTCGTTAAGGGCGACTCGGCAAGCTCCCTTGGCAAGCTCGTGCCAAAC
Organism: Apis florea; assembly: GCF_048593485.1. Taxonomy (NCBI): domain Eukaryota; kingdom Metazoa; phylum Arthropoda; class Insecta; order Hymenoptera; family Apidae; genus Apis; species Apis florea. Next base: position 1,483,959 of record NW_028256542.1, on the reverse strand, counting down.
AGATGTCTCATTGTCATGCTAAGGGATCGCGTAACGTCTTTGGGGGACGTTCTCCTTCATCGCTTCTTCCAAATTATTCTTTTTCCCCAGAAAGAGGGGAGAGGATAACGTACGCGAGAAGATCTCTCTCTCTCGTGTATCTGAATCCAATCCAATTCTCGGACGATCCATACACTTTGAAGATAGCGGTTTGTTAATGCAAATGGCGAGTGAAAAGTGGTTCGATTCATAATCGATCGTAGAATTTGTTGATCGAGTAAGTGTTTCAAGAGGAGGAGAGGAAATTTGTACACGCTCAATTAGGACCGTTTTCAATGATAAAATTCGAAAGATCCTAATAAATCGAAAGGGTTGAAAAAGATGGCTGGCCGGAACTTTGAAGAAAAAAAAGAGAAAGAGAGAGAATCGTGCAGCCGTTAACCGTGCAACGTGGTTCCATCTGCAAATTTTTGGCCGTGAATACAGGCCAAATTCACGTGGCGATGGTTTTCGGCTTTTGATTTCACTCCCCCTCCTCCCCGTGGTCGCCTGCAGGTCTTCGAACTTGAAAAACACTTTCTTGCCTCCTCGACTCTAAAGATCTCGAATAAAAATCCTGCCAGCTGCCTTCCCTACCCTCTTTGTGTTTCACGGCACGGGCTAGACTTTTGTCGTTACCTTTCCCTTTTGTCGTAACAGCCACGGAGCGCCGACTGACTTTCGATCGATAAAACGATATATATATATATATATGTACAGGGTGGGTCGATGCAGGAAGTGAGAGGTGAACTTATCAACTTTTGATCGGGGGGGGGGGGGGGGTCATCTCGATAAATCGTTGGAGGGATAAACTCTTATCGGAAATTTCGCTGCCTAAATTAGGAGAATCGTCGAAGGAATTGGTTTGGTATGCAAAGTTTAGGGAGAATTGAGAATTCTATGAGGAATAATTTAGAAAGAAAAAAAACTGAGAGTTCGAAAAGTTGAGAAAGTTTAGAAAAGTTACGTAAAAATTTCAACGAACGAAAAGTTTCTTGATTCTTCAAATTCTGGGCAAAATTTCTCGTTGAGAAACGAAAGAGTTTTCTAAAAAATTATTATTATTATATTAGACGGTGGTTGTAAACAGCGGTTGAACCTGTTCTCGTTAAAGTAGAGTTTTTAAAGGGGAAGGAAAGAAAAGGAAGAAAATTTTCGTGAAAGTGTTAAGATCGTACGAGAGAGTTGGCAAAATTGTAGGTACCACTTAACGCTATATTTCCTATATTTAGTGCCTGTTTTTACGCAAATTGAACCGCGATCATTCCAGAAGACACCTGCTATTACCGTGCGTTCCACATTCTTCCGTGAAAAGATTAATTTGTTATAAGGTTTCCTTACCGCTCCACACCATTTTGCTTCCTGTTTTCTTCTCTCTTTTTTTTTTTCTTCCATAAAATTACCTTAACAGTTTGCATTCTTCTATATTATAATTTAACGAGCAAGAAAGAAAGGAAAAAAGGAATTTGTATATTAAAAAGTGAAAGTTCACGATACACTTTAACGTATTTTTTCATCCGTCCAGCTTTCGCTTGTACGAAAGTAAACAAGGTCGTAAGTCACTCGTGTAACCTTTTAACAATCTAGATTACAATAATGATCTCCTTTAACGAAGTAAGTGCTTAAACTTAATTTCCAACCACCTTTAAACAACTCCCCTCCCCTTAGCCCAGCCGTGCGTATAATTGATCGTTAGTTTCCAGTTGAATCTCGTTAATGGATGGCTCGTTCGAAAAATTATCGTTTAGAAAATTAGAACCAACTCTATTCGAACCCCACCTTCGATTCAATTAAAGTCGCAGCCGATCTCCTTTACCTTTAATACCCTTAAAGGAGAATCTCTTACATTGTTTTTTCAATTTCTCCAATTTTCCAAAAAATAATTCAAAATTTAATAGATCCTCTGCTACACATCCCCTGGAAAGAATCGAAACGACGACACACCTCAAATCCAACCGTTTCCATTGTTCGAAATAAAATATATATACGTACACCTCTATATCTCTCTCGTCGCGTATTTAACCGTATTTATTCGCGAAAGGAGACCAGGTGCCCGTCACCACCTCCGTTGGAACCGATATTCCAACGTATCGAGGTCGTCGCCAGACGACCTGTCCCCCCCCCTCCTTTCCTCCACCCCTCTGGAAGAGTCTAGCACAGCCCTCTTCCAGAAAGAACGGTTCACGGGGATACCCCTGCCGTTTTCCTTTCTACCTTCCTTCACTCATCAAATGGTATTACGTTGGACGATAGACTGGTGGCCGATCGCCAGGTGTCCACGTAACCCCGTGCTACCCCCTGAAACGGTGCAGGTGTGCCGGCACGCGCGTTCTCCTCTCTCGCTCTCTTTTTTCGATTGGGTGCACGAAGGAGGAGGAGAGGCGTCGTGGCCTTTCGATGTTTCTTAAACGGTGCAACGCACTTACGTCACTCGATGCACGGCTGGAAGGGGAGGGAGGGGAGATTCCCCTTCCCAAGTGTCTCTCCTCTCGTGGAAGTGCTTTTTACGTCGGAGGATATCGAGAAAATATGGTGAAGGGGGTTCTCGAAGAAGAAGGGGGTACTCGAGGAGGAAGAGGAGGAGGAAAGGAATCGTTGGGAGAAATTGAGACGTTGATGTCGTGGCGTGGTTTTTTTTTCTCTCAAAACGTGAAATTTTTGAGAGATTTGCGGCGATCTCGCAATAAAAAGAAATCGAATCGAATTTGTTCCATGTTTCTTATTGTCTTATTCGTTTGTGTGGCGATAAGGTTTGTTCTGAGAAAGGTTTCGTCTCGTATGTGAAATTGAATAAATTTTTATAAAAGGCGGCACAGGTGTTGCTCGATAATTAAAAGCGATGCACGACGAATAACGAATATTCTCGTCGAGATGTCAGCCAAGCGATCTCCATCTCCTCGTCTTGAACAGCCGTCTTGAACACAAGGTACGCATATTGTTCTACTGATACGAGTATGCATATGCTTTTCTGCCGTTAACGTATACAAAAGGCACGTGCCAAATGTTTTTTAATCGACGCCTTTTGTTTTAAGAACATTGTCTTTCATTGTGTACCGTTTAAGATCGTTCGTGTATTTCCATGGGATTTATTTTTTCGTATAGAAAAATACTTTTCGAATCTTTCTTAAACTCGTTCTCCATTTCATTTGGTTAAAATGGTTAAAATGATACGAATTTCGGTGAAATTATTAATTAAAATACTTGAATTTATTCGTAATTATTAGTAGTTGATCTTTATGTACGTATCTCTAAATTTTACCCAACTCCGATTTCAGATTCGTATTCGTTGATGAAAAGGTCTAACCTAACCTCAAATTTTATATTCGCAAACGAAAAGACGAAAAGAAGCATGAATCTGAATCAATAAACGAATCAACGAGTAAAAAAAACGACAATTTTCCAAAATTCTGTCAACAAGCAATAATACGATGGAAAAGATATAACTTAACCTCAAATTTTATATTCACAAACGAAAAGGGAGAAAGAAGCATGAATCGAATGGAAAAGATACATACAACTTAACCTCAAATATTACATAAACGAGAAGAGAAAAAGAAGCATGAATTTAAATCAGAAAAAAATATATAATAATTTTCCAAAATTCTGTCAACAAGCAATAATACGATGGAAAAGATATAACTTAACCTCAAATTTTATATTCACAAACGAAAAGGGAGAAAGAAGCATGAATCGAATGGAAAAGATACATACAACTTAACCTCAAATATTACATAAACGAGAAGAGAAAAAGAAGCATGAATCTAAATCAGAAAAAAATATATAATAATTTTCCAAAATTCTGTCAACAAGCAATAATACGATGGAAAAGATATAACTTAACCTCAAATTTTATATTCACAAACGAAAAGGGAGAAAGAAGCATGAATCTAAATCAAAAAAAAATATACGTAATAATTTTCCAAAATTCTGTCGAGAAACAATAACGAAATCAAACTAAGGAAAAGATACGTCGCGGCGAGCAAAAACGTTGTTTGGCAGTAAGTAACAGGCTGACGCTTCGATGCCTTTATCGCAACTGAGGCGCAGGCGAGCAACAGGAGGGGGGGGATGGGGAAGAAAAATCGTGGGGGATGGTTCGCGACGCCTGCAATTTCGCCATGGGCCCGTGACAATGGGGAACGAGTGGCTGCTTCAACAATTCGGCTTTTCTTCCACTGGAACAAGCAACCGTCTTGAACATAAGGCGACGCGGTCACTCGTTTCCTAGGGCCTCCGCCTATTGAGTATCGCCGCAATAAAGTCGGTGGCATAAGGCGCACGTGCTGCACGCGTGCCAACCCTCATCCAGATGACTTCTAATTGAATTATCGTAATCACCGGGCGAAAAATTCCTCCGCCCGACTTTTGTCTTGCGCCAACCAGTTCCTTCCCAGACGGCTATTAACCGTCACGGTGGTGGTCGGGTTAACCGAATTTTTATCGCACCCCGTATAACGGCAGTCATTTTCGATTCGATCCTTTTAACGAGGGGGAGAGGGATCGTTACGAAGCGTGGTTTAATTTCGAGGGGAGTGGAAGGGGATGAAGAAGATGGGGGGAGGGGGGGGGGAGGTTTAAAAATTTTTTATGAACGTATCAATATTGGTGAGAGCGACTGAAGATGGAATTATACGAATTGGTGGGATTTTGGAAATTTTTGAAAATATAACTTGATTATTAATAAGATTTATAAGATTCGTTAAGCCTTTAAGGAAAGATGTTGCGCAAGGGTGTAGTTGGAATCGGTTTGACTTTAAACTGAAAATGATAGAATATGTTGGATAATATATATTTAAAAAATTTCATTCAAACTTTGGAATTATCTTTTAACTTTTTTTGTCTTCTTCTTCTTCTTCTTCTTCTTTCTTAAGCTTTCGTCAAATTTATTAAAGAGATAGCCCGTAAGATACGCGTAAATTAAATGTTCGATAAAAGTTCTACTTTGCGTATATTACATTTTATCTGTGATTATGAAAACGGAATTCCACTGTTCCTAAAAATTTCTTTCGTATCTCTATTTCCCAATTTTCTAATTTATGTTGCAGCTACCATTTTTTCAGAGAGAGAGAGAGAGAGAGAGAGAGAGAGAAAACGTTATCCACGAGATTAGGAGGGTTGATAACAGTTATGCATGAAGTTTACTAACTGACGATGTATAGTTGTAGATTACGTTTTATCTAGATCAGCTAACAAGTGATGTTAGTACGATGTTTGACTATAATCTACTACTTAAGCCACGTAGATCACGAAATGTCTGGAAATAAGGTAAGTAACACGAAATATTCCTGTTTCTTCGAAAACAAAGAAACAAAGAAAGCAAGCTAGAAGAGAATAAACATGTTCATTAAGCCATGTTTAAGCAACTTTTTTAATCTTATGCTAATAAGGAATGATGGAGGCACGTTTTTTAAAATTTTAAAATTAAAATTTTCAATTTCACTCTTTGAATTCCAATTTATTTCTAAAAGTGAAATTGTAAATTAAATTAAATATTGAGAAATATATCAAATAACAACGATCAAAGTTTCGAAAATTAACAAATGTTTCGAAGTATCGATCGAACCAATGCCATTCAAATTCCCCTCTTCCTAAAAAATCTTCTTCTCCTGAAAATTAACAAACTTTTAATTTTATCCAACTACAAAATTTTTAATTTCATCTTAAATCTCGAAGAATTTTTAATTATACCGAATTTAAAAATCTTTCGAAGTATCGATCGAATCGACACAATTCAAATTTTTTCCTTCCTAAAAACTCTTCTTCCCCGCAAAATTAAAGAACGTTTAATCTTATTCAATTACAACATTTTTAATTTCATCTTAAACCTTAAAAGAATACTTAATTACACCGAATTTAAAAATTTTTCGAAATATCGATCGAATCGATAGCATTCAAATTTCCTTAAAAAATCTTCTTCTTTACGAGATTAATAAACTTTTTTAAATTTCACCTTAAAAAAAAATATATTATCACACTGAATTTAAAAATAAAAATTTTTCCTTAAAAAAACCTTCTCCTCCACAAAGTTAACAAACAGTCCAGTTTCGTCCAACAGTTACAAAATTTTTCATTTCGCAAGCGAATCGAAACGTTTGTATCGAGACATAAACACACACGATTAATAGGAACGAACGACTTAAAATCTCGGCAAATTTCTACGGCGAAAATTAAAAACAAAACGAACGATCGAGCGTCTCTCTTAAATGTCACGAGGCACACGAATATAATTCATTCGCACGCGAGACGCGCGACAGGGTGGTCTCCCTTTCCGTGATAAGGCGGCATTTCGAGGGTTACGTGTGCATTACAAAGAACGTTTTGTGGTGCCACCGGGTAACCACAAGTCACGCAGCATATCGACACGAACAGCATAATTATGGAGCGCTTTTCTTCCTTTTTTCTCTCTCTCTCGGTCAACTATTACACAGCCGAGACCGTGTTCTTATTAGCTCGTGTGTATCCGTGAAACGTTACCATGATTTTCTCGGCAAAATACTCTTTTGGACACGTAATCAGGCTCCATAACGAAATTTCGGCTCCGTCGGTTATCGCGGAATTTCGTTTGGTAATTTCGTTTATTAAGGCCACTTAGCTCGGATGCCTCGTTGCTGAATGAAACGATCATCGCTTTCATCGTTATTTTCGCAAGCGGTCGAAGAGAGAAGTTGGTTTTTGATTAATTTAAAGTATATGCTTTAAATTAGAATGATATAAGATATATTGGGATTTTTTTTTTTTCTTCTAAGTTTTGGAGAAAGTTGAAGGGTGTAGGTGGCGAATAATTGAAATGGGAGAAACGAATAAATGTAATATGGAATTTCAGTGCACATTAGCTATGCGAATTATTGTTTACGTAGATTTTCGAAATCGATTTTCGAAAACAAAAAATTCGAAACTTTTTTGAATTTCGAATGCTTTCGAAATGTTTTTTGAATTGTGCTTTTTTTTTTTTTTTTTTGCAAAGATTTTTAAATTTAAATAGAGTTCCTAGGAAATTTTTTGAAACGTTTCAAACTTTTTTAATTTCGAAGAATTTCAAATCTCTTTAACTTTGAACGATTTCGAAATTCGAGAACTCGAAAATTTTTTAATTTTGAAGGATTTCAGGGAAATCTCTTTAATTTTGAACGATTTCGAAATTCGAGAGCTCGAAACTTTTTGAATTTCGGAGGATTTTAAGGAAATCTCTTTAATTTTGAACGATTTTGAGAACTCGATATATTTCGAGCTTCGGAGCATTCTAAAAAAACTTTTTTAATTTCTGGAAAATCTCTTTAATTTTGAATGATTTCGAAATTCGAGAGCTCGAAACTTTTTGAATTTCGGAGGATTTCAAGGAAATCTTTTTAATTTTAAACGATTTTAAAATTTGAAAACTCGATACTTTTTGAATTTCGGAGGATTTCAAAGAAATCTCTTTAATTTTGAACGATCTCGAAATTCGAGAGCTCGAAACTTTTAGAGTTTTGAGCTTTTCCAAACTTTTTTTAATTTCGAAGGAAATCTCTTTAATTTTGAACGATTTCGAAATTCGAGAACTCGACATAGATCGAACGAATTGTTTAATTTCGAAGGATTTCAAGGAAATCTCTTTAATTTTGAACGATCTCGAAATTCGATCTCGAAAGCTCGATACTTTTTGAATTTCGGAGGATTTCAAAGAAATCTCATTAATTTTGAACGATTTCGAAATTCAAGAACTCGAAACGAGCTTCGCAGTATTACCAACCTTTGCGAAACGAAACGAAACTCCCCGAATAAACTTCTTCGAAATCCATCTCGAAGCATCTCTCTCCAACAATTTTCCAAGTTTCGAGATCTCGAGGCGCGTTCATCTCTTAATCTAATATTATCGATTCGATAAAATATCCGTTATCGCCGCCCTCTCGAAGGAACGGCTGCGCCTCGCCGGATTATAGCGTTGCGCGATTTTAAATACAAACACGATACAGATGGACGGATGTGAATGGAAGGTCAGGGACGGTGTTTGCAACGGAATCGTTCTCGTTCTGGCAACCGATAAAGGCGAAATAGTCCGTCTTATCATCCCGTCTCAGCTGTTCCACCCCACGCGGTGTCTCGATTCTCGGAAGGTCCTCGTAAAAATATCACACAGGATGTAGCCGCCCGCCCGCCCGCTACACAGTTTCGTGTACTGGCGTAGGACCCACTCTTCTTCTCCTCCACCTTTCTTGATTCTAAATGAAATTTAACTCGCACTTTCAATAGTATCGAAGGAAGAGTATTCTCTCGTTCCGATAATTTAATGGAATTATATCTCCAGCTATCTCGAATTATTTATCATTCTCATATATTTCCTCCCACTTGATTGGAGGATCAAGCATTTCTTTATAAACGAATAATTTAACATTTACTCTTCGTCGTGTCATATTTATACATAATTTAGAAATGTTAAATAATTCAACGACGTTCGGTATCCCGGAGCGAAAGAATCACAAACAAATTAACTCTCATCGAGTTCGATTAAAAAGAAAAGGAAAAAACTGGTATCTCAAAAATAAAGAAACGAGTCATCGAGTCAAGAAAAAGAAGAGGAGGAGGAGGAGGAGGAGGAAACGTTGCTTTGTAAATAAGAAAAATATATATATAAGTCGGGTGAAGAGGCGAAAACATCAAACGACCGTCGTAAGAATTCGTTTCACGGTGTCTACGACATTTGTCGGAGCGTGAGAAACGCTCGACGAAATCCTTGTATATTTACATAAAAAGGGAAGAAGAGGAAAGGACGGTGGAATCAAGGATTCACGAAACAGCGGCCGATAAACCGCAAGTTCACGGGGTTCCCATTGATGCCTCCCTCCTTGTCGCATGGCGCCTGACCTACCGAAAACGAAAGTGTGAAATTAAGAATGAAGGGAGCCGTGTTCAGGGGGATTTATTTTTATTATACGTGAATCACGGTTTGCTCTTTTTTAAAGAAAAGAAAAGAAAAGAAAAGAAAAGAAAAGAAGAAGAAGAAGAAGAAATTCCAAAAGCGTGGAATGCACGAATTCACGAGAGTGAATTTCGACCGGTTGTTTTCTTCCTTTTTTTGTTGTTCCCCTTTCTTCTATTTTTTTTCTTCTTCTTTTTTTTCGTGGTCTTGGTCCAGGGGCGATGAAATGTTGAGGATACATCGATAAAAAATATAGCCGATCCGTGCAAATTGGAAGGATCGATGAAACTCTCTTACACGCAATATCAGGCAGGATGGAATTTCATCTTTCGAGATTACTTTTTCTTTACCCGTCCTTTTTTTTTTTTTTTCCTTTCTATCTCATAAAATCTCGATCCAAATTCCAATTTTATTCCCAAATTATTCTTATTAATACGAAATAATCGCTGTTTCGAATTTCCAAGATCCGCTTGAAACACTTAAGAATTAATTTAATCCTTTTGTTATTAATGTCTTAATAAGAACAATAAGAAAAAAACTCGAATCAGAAGCGAGTTCTAATAACTTCTTTTGAGCTACAGCTATTGCTGTTTTGCCAAGCGTTTCGATTCGTTTCCATGACGGGCATCGACTCTTTCCTTTTTTTTTTTTCCTTTCTTTCTTTTCCTGTTTATCCGACTTCCTTTTTTTAATTAGCAACGCCGCCTCGGAGGAGATGCGCTTTTGCTCGTTACGCGGGGAGGAGTCGCATTGGAGAGATCGGGTTTTATTCGGGCGATAGAAGTTTAAAATTGTTGTTGTCCTGATTATTTTTTTAAATAAAAGTTGAAATATGAAAATGTAGAAGTGCAATATATTTTTCCATTATTATCCGTGTTATTCTCTAATTCTAGAGGAACCTAACCTAAATAAAGCTAAATAAAAAGACGTTGCCTCGAGGAAATGAAATTCCCTTTAATTAGCATATAGTGATACAGAATAATAAACAGTAAAGCGAAACAGGAAAGCCAAGTAATCCAAAGTAAAGCAAACTTTTACAATCTTCGCAATACGTTTGAAAAATTACACGAATCTTCAGTCAAGCATCCTAACAATCGTCTGACAACTAACGCATATCGAAAATACCAGAGACGAAAAAACCAACGTCTGAATAAGAAACAGATACAGATGCAAACTTGGAAAATTCCTCGAAACTTTTTCCTCTCAAAAAAAAACAAAAACCGTTACCATGGCAACTTAAGAAGCGAAAACGAAAAAGGGTGGAGAGGGATAAAAACCGGAGAAAGGGGAGACAAAGGGCGAGGAAAGAAATAAAGGAGAGTAAGAAGACGAATCGGCAACGGATAACGGATAAAAAGATCCTGCTCGTTCCTTTCGAGGATTCGCAGCACGCTTGGAGAGATCCAAGAGAATTTCGCATGCGATCATTATCCCTTCGCAGGTTTTCGAGCTCATTCGGAATTCCATTGACAGTTCTCTCTCTCTCTCTCTCTCTCTCTCTCTCTCTCTCTCTCTCTCTCTCTCTCTCTCTCTCTCTCTCTCTCTCTCTCTCTCTCTCTCTGCTTCTTCATCTCGCTGGCGGGCATTATCGTCAGATTAACCGTTTCATAAGCAGGGTGGGCACGTTGGGCCCAAGACAATCCGCGCCGCGGCGAGGATCGGCGTTCCTCTTCTTGCGCCACTCGGCCTCGCTCGGCCCAACGGAGACGAGGAAGAGTACAAAGACCCACCAGACGGGAATACTCGTTTCTTTCTGTTGCCTTTCATCCTCCTCGGCGCTTCCTTCCCACCGTCTGCCCCCTCGCCGCGTCTCTCTCTCTCTCTCTCTCTCTCCCCCTCCCCACTCCTCCCCTCCTTCCATGCAGCCAGCAGTGGCCAGCATCTTGATGGACCGTGCTTTAAATTAACCTTTTCTCGCGCTAATATCGCCCGTTTCGTAACACCCGAAACACTCTCGTCTTGCTTTGCTATCTCTTTTCCAGTGGTGAGATGTCTTTTTCTCTCCTTCCGTGATTCAGAACGGAAGTGTTGAGACGCGAGAAAAATTTGAAAGATCAAAGACCGATTTAAAGTAAATTTCTTCTCGCGATATATTTCTTCTCGAATAATTCTTCTCGGGGAGGGAAATCGGTATGAATATATGAAGATTAATCGAAAATTTTAATCGAAAATGGCATCGTACAGTCGATTACGAAGCGATGATTGATGATAAATAAATGTGGTGTATCAAACTTATTCGAAATCTCCCTAGGCGAAATGTCCCTAGACAGGCCAGCTCAATACGGATCGCCACCATTTTCGAAGCTCCGCGTATTATCACGTTACAACACGCGAAATATCGCGTTGCAAGGTTAACCGCCATTTTCCTCGTGCAATTCAATCTACGGGGATTTACCTTTTCCCTTTATTGCGCCGGCTGATTTAAGCACACGTTGGGCCCCGCCAACTCCTTAAATTAACCATCAACAGATTAACGATACCGACTTGCTATCATGCCCTGGGAATTATACTCTGTTTGCGGCAACAAAATTCCAAGCTTTAATCCTCGGTCGAGCGTAGGAAGAAAGAGGGGAATCCTTTCTCGGGCCACTACCGAGGTCTCAGGTTTCTTTGAATGATATACGATTTATCGTGGAACGCGAAAAGGAGAGAGAGAGAGAGAGAGAGAGAGAGAGAGAGACTCTCTCCTCCACGGAAAACGATGTCATCGTTTGGCGAACGGAATGGTCTCGATGGGAAACGACGATAGATCGAATCATGATTGCTTAATTTTTGCCCTCGGCGTTGAATATATCGATCGGATAATTTCCTTTTGAAAGGGATTTGAAAGTAAAATAAAATGGAATTTACTTTGTATGTGGGAACAGTCTTCCAAATACGAAAATCAGACTTATCACGTCCGACCACCCACGGATTTTACGACTGCTCACTTTCACCTTTACTCTTTAAAAAAAAAAAAAGAAAAAAATACGAAGGAAAATGATGATTCGAAACCCAAAGACCCAAAACCACCCGAAACGAACGCTACTACTCTTGTAAACTCATCTCTCGAACTCGAATACTCCCGTTAGATTCGTCTGAAAATCCTCGAAACGCCACGAGACGCCTGCGATTCTTGGCCTGCCCTTCGAAGGAAAGCTCTCCCTCTACACACTCGACCCTCTACTCGGTCGCGTGTCTATGTTGGTGCACAATACGAATCTCGTTCCATTGAGACAATTGGCAATTTTCGACGCCGAATATCCGTCGGAAGCGGCGGTAGCGCCCACGGCCACTCACTTGGCAAATTGGTGGCCAGACAATAAATTGCAAACGGTCACATGTGCGCGTACACACTGGCGCGCAGCAACTCCTTCTCCTCCCCGTTCTCCTTGTACCGTTCGTTACAACAATGCGCGCGCAACATTGTGCCGTGGCCGTGTATATACGCGACACCGGGGGCCTCTTTTGCGCGCTCGCCTCGCCTCGTCATCGTCATAAGGACCGCACGCAGTAACATTACCATTCGGTCGCAGACGAATTCATTGGCTATGCCAGGGCGTCTTCCGTTCACAGGCAGAACGGTTGTCAGTCCGGTTTGACCCGACTTAGATCGTACGTGAGGAGCTGTTACGGTCGGCACTCATCAAACGTCGCGCGGATGAGCACGACCTCTCTTCCTTTCTTCTCTCTCTCTCTCTCTCTCTCTCTGTTCTCCTCGATAAGACTTTTCGCTCGTCCACGAAATTTCTGTTTCTCATCGATCGGTTGCTTCGATTCCTCTCTCTTTTCTTCTTCTCGATTTCGATAGAAAAAGACATACGCGTATTTGTAAAATGTAACAAGAACGAAACAAGAGGCTTTTTGCCTCGTTCCATTAGGAGAGCGACATTAATATTTATAACAGTGGGAATCGGGCGAATAAAGTAAGAGTGAAAATATTTGAAATGTCTCCTCCCCGAATAAATCTTGGACGCGTACCAATCGGAATCGTTCCAATTACTTCGGCGCAACAAAGCAGCAACAAGTTTGCTCCACATCTCCCATTGACTCGGCCCGTGTTCAGCCCGTGTTGTTATCGATCGCTCGGATTCCCATGCTATCTTGGCATCATCGGTCGGGTCAGCGCTATTCTCTCTCGCGCATTCACCGCTCCAACTCCACCGTATCCTGGACATCCCATTAAAATATGAGGGTACACGGCCGATACGCATCTGGCCGCGCCACTATGCGCAATTACGGGGAAACTGGCATTGCACCCCGATGCACCGATTCCCCGGTGGCGGGAAGCCCACCAAGGGCCCACGTTCTTCTGTTTCGTGATGGGGGCCCATTCACCGCTATTTCTCCGTATCTTGTGTGGGAATTTTCTGACGTCGGATCCGCGCTTCGAAAATCCGGGCTCCATGTATACGGGAGATTTTAATAATGTATTCGAGGCTCGCACATGCCACGTACGGATTCTTTCTCTCCCCCTCCTCTCTCCGATATTTTTTCAAAGATTAATTTGGCAATAATATATATATATATATATATATATTTTCCTCTTGACCCAAATTTTTTATTTTTTTCTTAATTCTCTAGCAATAGTTAAATCCATGAAATTATAGATTATTCGTTACATCTCGACTTAAGTGAATAAATTTCAGATTCGTTGTCTCGCCTCGCCGCGAGAAAAATTCGAGAAAGAAAAATGAATCGAGTTTAAGTTTTCAAGACTCGTTATATCTATAAATGAATGAATTTTTCATTCTCAAATTCGTCGTCTCGCTGCGAAAAAAATTCGAGGAAAATTTCTCGAGGAAGAAAGGAAGAAGCGAATCTGAGGCGGCAGCGGAGAACTCGAATTTCGGCAAGGAGAAGAGAGTCTGGTGCCGGTAGGTGGTCCCAGGCGTCACGATGTTTCGAAAACCTAAATATTATTAGAACGGTTACAAGTAGCTGGAACAAGTGCGGAAAGATTTCGACTTGTTGCAGGGATTCTTGGAAGAGCCGACGGCAAAGTGTCTCTGTTTTCCCCCGAGGATTCTATAAATCCTCCTCCCTCCCCCTCCCGCTTTTCTCGAGTGTCCTTCGGGACGGACACTGTTTTTTCGAGAGAGGGGAAAGAGAGAGATTTCCCGTGGGAGAAATTTCGTCCTTTTCGAAAACCAATTGGGTCGATAATCGTTCTCGGAATTACGCATTCTGTTTTCTATAACGCCGTTGCCTGACAACCAAGTGCGAGAAAAAGGAGAGGAGCTGAAAAAGAAGAGCGTTCAATTCTCCATCGGAGAAGAAGGAAACTTTTTTTCTCTTTTAAAATTTCCTTTTTTCAAAAACATATAAATAGAAAGTTATAAAAAATCGAAGTAAAAACGGAAATAAATTTAATTAATCTCCCTATTTTTTCGACACGATTAATTGAAATTTAATCCATTCTTGTTTCGTTGGTTTAAGATCCTCTAATTCCTCTTTCAGATTATGTATAAAAAGGAGAAGGAAAAGGAGAGCGTGACGTCAGATATATGAATCAGTCGTATCACTTGAACGTTGGTGATTTCAGGTGAACGAACGATTCTTTAATCGAATATCGAGATAAAGATTCGCAAGCTGTGGGAGCGGCGCATCCGGTCCAATCATCTTATAGTCATTATATGCAGATCGGACATAAAAATTCATGCAGCACTCGGATACCTTTGTTTGCCAAATCGAGGGCAGAAAATTCGAAAGAATTTGCATTCGAAATTCCATTCCGACCTCGGTTTTTCGAACGACACGCTTGCTCCTCTTACAAAACCGTAAAGGAGATAAATTTCTTTCGACTCCATTAAGATAAATCGTTGGATTTCCGAGAGCAATAATTCCAAAGAACGAACAAGATTTCCGTTTCCCGCAATTCGACATCGACATCAACCGAGAAGCGATGATCGAAAAGTTCAAGATTCGAAAAATCCATCGTGAATTTTCGCAACGCGCGATTCACAAACCCCTTTTGTTCTTCGAGTGGCCTGATAAAAATAAGCGAGATCTTCCCCGTGACACAATCACAAAATCCGTGTCTTCAAACAGATAAAAGGCCGGAAGAGGAGAGAGAGAGAGAGAGAGTTCAATGGCTGATCGCCCCGAAGGACTCTCCCACGGTTCGCCAAGGAATTCCTATCTGCTCCCCACCGACGACGATTTTTCTATTGCCGTTTTGTGTAAGTAGGTCATGGCACTCGTATAAGGCAATTTTTATTACCTGACACGACCCCGCCAACTTTCTGCCAGCCGAACACTTGCCGGAGAAACCACGTGGGAAACGTGGGCCCTCCTCGATCCTCAACCCTCCCAAATTTTCACAAAGATGCACCCATTTAACCGGTGGCCGAAGAAAGAAACGCGTAATGATCTTAATCTTTTTTCGTTTTTTATTTCGTTCGAACGAATTTTATAGAAAAGAGATGAAACTTAATAAGAGAAAATTAAACGAACTTTTATTCCTTTTTATTTCAATTTTTATTTTTCCCGCGTAGAATTTATTTAATCTTTTCGATATATATTTTCGAAATTTTATATTTAACTCGTACATAAAAATTTAAATAAACAAAAAGATAAAAAAAAGGAATAGAAGCACAATTGCATAATCATCAACGTTCGAATTATTCTAAGGCCGTGTTTCGGTTTAAAAAGGACGACGAGCGGTTGATCGGCGAGCTGCTAAGGGTTTAACCAAACAATGTCTTCTCGTGCATTCTTGACGGTAATTTATGGCAGAATATTAGGGTACCCGAAACTTGTGCCACGGTCATTGCACTGTCGCGCGTGGGCGTACTTCCATTAGGAACACTGTGTCGCATTCCATCGTATTTCATTTTCGGAAGCTGGGTCCCTCTTTTCATTTCTACACTGGAAGACGTAACCGTCTCAACGCGTTTATCAATCCGCAGATAGAATCTTAATATTGAAAAAGTTTTATGTGTATATATATATATATTTTTGTATGTTGTTACAAAGATTTAATATAACTTATTCCAATGAGAGAATAAGATTCAACGGATAAATCTGCTTCTTTTTATTTTGTTTAAGAAAAAAGAAAAAAGACTTCGTGCCCTAAACACTTGTTTTATGACAGTAGTAAGTTGAACGTAATACAAAATTAAACAAACGAGGGATCGAGCGGTGAAACTTGAACGTCGAACGAAGGAAAGTAACAAAAATTATCTCGTAAAACTTGGTGCAAGCGTGCTCGCGTTGCATGCCATAAAAAAAAATATCACCAGATGAGCCGAAAGCGTACGAGGAACAATTTTATAATAGAGGGTGTACTAAAAAAATGTTTCGAATGTTCGTTTCTTTTTTTTTTTTTTTTATTTTACGTGACTGCAGATGTTGCACGATAATACGGCCGGCGAAAAGTGTGTATACAAGAAGTTGCACTTTGAAGTAGCGGTTGAGGCCTCGGCAAAGGCGCATAAAATTAAGAAAGTTTCTAGGAATCGGTTTATTTTCATACCGTACAAACAGAGGATAAAGATGCACGGAGATGGTATGCTCATAAAATACGATCCTTGTGGCATTATCGTTTGGTCCCCAAAGATGTGGAACACTTGTAGATTCAGACCAGAATCATCATTGAAACGATCCGTTCGAGAATTTAATTGCAAATAGAACATCAAAGAAGGGAGATACATTGATTTATAGAAAATAATATTTGATATATATTTAAATGATAATTTCGACGAAAGTCTGTGCATGCGAAACAACACATTTGTTTAATTTCAATAACAAAATCAAAGAAGAAAATATAATACGATTCGTTATTATTAAACATAAGTATCATTATCACATTTCATAAAACGCGAACAAAATTATCTCAAATCTCATTTCATTCGTCCCCTAACCTCGCACAACAACGGAACGCATCACCTCCTCCACATTCATCATTACACTTCGCTCCTTCTTTCGCATCCGCAAAACCATACTGTTCCCTGCAATTAGGCAGCAGACGTCTACATCAACGTATTGCGCGCGCAAACATGGTCACGTGACTAATTGACGCAACTCGGTCAAGATTGCCAACTGGGATCACGCGAAAGTCCCTCGAAGATCGTGGTTGCACGAGGAAAGAAAGCCAGTTCTCCCCCCTCCCCTTTTTCTTTTCGATGATTATCGTTTCACGTGCTCGCGTAGTTGAACACCATATGGGCAGGTTTTTGTTCCTCGAAGGAAACTAGGGAAGGGAAGCAAGGTTATTTGTTACATTGCTACTCTTGCCCAAGGAAGTGTGGGCTATTGCGCCGAAGACCTATTGTCGGGGAAGGGCGGAAGCAGGTTCGAAGAGGAAGGGCGCTTTTGTCTTGGGCCAAATTCACGAATTTGTTTACAGTCTGTTGCGAAATTAATCCCATGCGAGGAAATCTGACGGCCATTTGGTAAATTGCGGGTCGTTACGAGGGTCGTTTTCCATGTGGTTAACGGCGATGCGCTTTAATTTGTCTTCGAATGAAGATGGATTTTGAACGTTTTGTGCGAAGATGGACCGGTTTTAGCCGAGAATTTGAGAATATTAAAGGTTATTAATATTTAGAGACGAGGATTCGTCCGAAGGGTTGAGAATGATCGATTTCGATGGAGAAGAAAAAAAGTGGTTAAGTTAGTTTGACGCGCACCTGAGAACATAACCTCAATTACTTTCGTTGAATCGATTAATACCTTTGTCGAAATTTCTTCAATCCCTAATTTTTCTTATGTCTTGAATCCTATAATTTTTTATTGCTATCTAATCTTTCAATAACACGCAATTAGAGACTTTTAAAAATTTTAAATATTATATAAACCAGGTAAAAAGATTGTATAAGAATAATATAAAATCATAGAAATAAGAAAGTAATTTTATTTAAACATCTCATCATGTTAAAGAAATAGAACGTATATAATTAAGATATATGATTGATGAAAATTTATAACAAATATAAAATAAACCAAACCACGTCCGTCTCTCACGTGTTATAATTCAAGTGTATTCAAAGTGGAAGGATACGTAAACGCGACGGAAGTCGGTAGTGGACTCGCAATCTACGATGGAGGAAGTACGATCTACGAGTAGATTGTCCATTTTCCTTAAAGCAATCTAACGATACGGATGTACGTCGCGTCGGTCGAAAACACGAAACGTCACACAAGACTGCCTATGCGTTGGATTTGATCTTTGTCGACTTCCTCACCACCTTGCGGTTTACCCCAACCTTTTTATTCGTGACCTGATACACCACTAATTTCGTGATTACGTCTACCAACGAGCACCACGAGGTGATATCGGTAGCCTCTTTGTTACACCGATAGAATGAACAGAAGAAAGGCTAACGTAGTTCTCCATCATTCACATAAAGGATGCATTTATTTTTATTATTCTCGACGCGTTATTTACGCATATTAATAATCTCTCTATTAGGATTTTTTTTTTTCTTGAAAATTTGGTATTTCGTATATATTTTTTGAGAGGATACGTCAAATCTTAATCTATGCCTTCTTGCAGGATTTTTAAATTTTTAATAACATTCGACTCTTGCATGAATTAACCTTGACTACATCCCTAATTCAATAAGCGTAAAGAATTGCGATACCTGTGGTATAATTATATACCATTTTAAATTAATTATTCGAAATTGCGGTTTTAATTCCCTCTCGTCTTATTTTACAACCTTGTTATTATTAACTTACTAATCCAAATTTAAATGAATAAATTAAAGTCAATTTTTTTTTTTTTTTTTTTTTACGATGAACAAAAATACTGTTGAAATGTGTAAATGCGTCGATAATTAAAAAATTATAAATAAAGTTTAATCAGTAAAATATATCGCGAATTGAAGTGTTCGCGAAATTTGAGGAGGAAAAGGAAAAAAGAAAAAAGGTAAAAAATTGTTATGCACAGTTAAAGAATCACCCTGTATATTTGAGTTACGAAGGAAGTGAAGATTTCTCTGAATGCATCTGCTTGCCATGCAGAAGCACATCTTAGGCTCGGCATTCCCATTCTTCTCCTTATAGTCTGATGACGCCAGCGAAGGAAGTTGTAGCATTCCTCCTTGTAAAAATCCCGTTCTTAAGTGTATGTTGCACCCGCGTTGCAAATTTAAAACGCGCGCTTCCAATCTACTCCTCTCTTTCTCCTCTATTTGTTTAAATTGTTTTTAAACGAATATCGTTCAGATTATTCGAACATCAATTTTGATTTTTGACTGATTTCAAATTAAACGCTATGGATAATTTTTTTTTTAATTAATAACTTTAATTAATACGCGTTTAACATATACGTTTCCTTGAAATTTTGAATTTTATCGAGATATTTGTGGAAAAAATAATCGGAATATTTATTTTCGATTTCTTTTCTTTTCTTTTCTTTTTTTTTTTTAATGAATTTTTAGAAAAATATTGCGAAGTTAAATCGTTCAAAAGAATGATCGATATTTATGCATAATTAAAAATTTTCCTTCGAATAATTACAGCACGTATAGAGCATGGTAGTTACCAGAGAAGAGGATGTGGTGTACCACAAAAATTTACCGCTCGTTAAAGTGTACCCTTATCCTCCTCACCTCGATGCACATAATCTTTATTATCTTCGCAAATATAATGTGCCCTATAACGTATTTTTTTTTTTTTTTTTTTTTTTTTTTTTTACATTACAAAGACGTTCGCGAAAGAAAGAAAGAAAGAAAGAAAGAAAAAAAAAAGGGAATTCTAATCTATCGTATGTAAAAATTATTCAACGAAATTATGAAACTAATTCTTCACGTTTCTGTTCAACAGAATTCTTAACAGTTCTCTTATTATATAATTTGGAAAAATTGAAAGAAAAGTCGAACGCACAGATCCAGTATCCAATAATGACGATAAATAAATAAATAAAGGGAGTAGAGAGCTGTTATTAATCCCTTTCGTGAACACTCGGATTAAATGCATGCAACCCTAGAGCCACACACACACACACACACACACACACGGTTTCTTGTTCCCCTCTCGCGTTCTCGTCGCATGCAATCCTAATCACGAAAAACTCGCTTCTCCTCGAGGGAAATCGTGAACGAAATTCCCTAGGAAGGAACGCTTACGATTAATTAAAACCCACCCCGATTCCCTGTGGCCCCTATGCCGCCGCATTATTTCCCCTGCTCGTCGGTTTCACGTCACATTAAGCATAATTTCAACGCGACTCGTGCTCCCTGATCCGTTCGACGTCGAGTCGTGTTGTAAAATATAAATCGGTTGAAAATATTTACCATTCCTCTCTGACCTCTTCAAGCTCGTTCCAGGCTCTTGATATAAATAATTATACAATTTTAATTTTAATTTAATTCTTAAACGGCGATTAAAACCGTTTACTGCTGCCCTTTTAAGGGATAAAAATTGAAAATCCACGGGGAGAAAATTGAGAGGGAAGGCATATTATTAATTGATAAATATTCCATCGAAATCACGATTTCATTGTAAATACAATCTTAAATTAGATACAGATTGATACAGATCTTATGATTCTTAAAAGAGTTAGAGGAAATATCGATCGATAAAATAAATAAATATTCGAACGAAACACAAATGCATAAAGTGATAAATAGATACAAGTATATATTGGGTAACTAATAGTTAATGACTAAGTGGCGCTAGTGTCGTTATGTATGAACCGATAAATCAAGCTGGAATGTTTTTGCGAAATATCGAAATTTTTTATCTCAAAAGATCACGTTCAAACGGTATTTAATGGTGGGCCATGAAAAGACCTTAAATCTTTCTTTCTGTCTTCGCCTCGAGGTTGAATTTCGTAATGCAAAATGAGAAGTGACGAGCTCGTCGTTGTTAAGATTGAATTAAAGCGGTGTTGGTTATTTTTATCCTGGCAGTTGAACGTTAAAACGGACAGAATTCCGCGTAATTGACAGAGGCCGCGAACTGAAAGGGTGGTCGACACTTTATTGCGTGAGAATAATATTGTGAAATAAGAATGCGAGCCACTTTGTGAGTCAACGCGAGTGAATCATGGCACGTGTATAATTGTCGAGTTGTATCTTCGTTTCTTTCTAATTTTATGTTTATTATTATTATTATTTTTTTTTTAATATTTGTTAATTTTTTTTTAAAATATCATCGTTAAAATTTCACACACACCAATCTAATAGACGTAAGTCTATTATCTATTGAATAAATGTAATTTGTGTGGGATCAAGTGGGATCATTAAAACTGAATTTTATTTCCAAAACGACGAAACTCTTTCGAAAATATAAATATATACAGGTTTTTTCCTTCGGTAACAAATATCTGTGACTTGCACACCTCTCGTGCACCATGAAAATCTAAATGCTTATATTACTTTGAAGTTCATCATCTCCCTTTTCAATGTAATTTAATTGAAAGACTCTTTCACAACTCGTCATTTGATACGGCAAAAAGTAATTACAATTTATTCGTCTCACAGGCTGCATTAATTAAAACCTACATTTTTTTCTTTTTTTCTTTTTTTTTTTTCTTTTTTTTCGAAGAAAAAGGCATTTAAACGTAGTAAACCTATCTTTTCCCATAATTAATATTTTCTCCTTATTCTCTTTGTTGAAAATTCAAATCATCACACGTTTGAAATTTCTATTATTGTCACGCGTCTTAAAGACACCTTAAAGATAATTTTATAACATACTCATAGATCGAAATATAATTATAAGTAAAAAAAAAAAAAAAAAAAAAGAAAAAGAAAGAAATCACACTTCTAAGAGATTAAAAAAAAGAAAAAAGATAAGTCCGAAAAACTGTTCGAAAACTCTTTAAAATATCTCCACTTCGACTTCTCGCGAAACAAAATTCGCAAAGTTTCAAAGGGATTTCCAAAAGAATCCACCCATCTCGGATGCATGATTTTAGGAATAAGGAAAATATTTATCTCGACACGAATCCTCATCATTTACCGGGGACGAACAGCAAATTATTCTCCAAACGACGCCTCCTCTCGCTCGTTGGGGGGACCAGTTCCTCGTAATTATTGTAAACTTTTTGAAACGGCGCCTTTAATTCCCTCCGAGCTTTTTTCGAAGCAGACCCGCGAAACGATTTTAATTAATTTCGCGATCGCTTAATTATACGCGATTCAAAAGTGCCATGCCATCCGTGGCGTGGAGAGGTTCCTTGAACTTTAGTGGGCTCGAATCTCGGCTGGGCAGCATTCTTTCGGGAAAAAATGTAAATAAAAAGTGTGAATGCAAAATGGGGTACGAAGGCAGAAGGGTAGAATGGAATGGTTTCGAGAGAATCTGATAATGAGCCGTCATTTCGTAACAAAATCTGCATTCGCAGGGGATTTTAGACGATTTTTTTTTTCCCCCTCCCCCCTCAAATTTTGATCCTTTCACGAGATTTTACACGTTGTAAAAAGAAAAATGCTGTCGTTGAAATTTTGATTTCGTTCGATGCCTGTTAAGTTTAAAATATCGAAAAAGAAAGTTTCGATTGAAGTTTCGTGTAAAAAATTAAAAATATATATATATATATATATTTTTAAATTAAGAAAATGCAGGGAAAAAAATAACGGGAACGTAGAATAATGTAATATAATAATAATAAAAAGAATTTATCAAGATGAAAATTTTAAATCGTTTATGTTCAGTAAGTTTTTCTCTAGTAAAATCTTGCAATTCGTTAACGCTTGTTTAAAAACGGAAGTAACTCAATAATTATCCCATTAAATAATAGAAAAAAAAAAAAAAAAAAAAAAATCATCTTACACGTCGAAAGAGAGAAGCTCCAGTTCCAGCAAGAAAATATTACGAATTGCACAGGTAAAAAAAAAAAGAAAGAAAAAAAAAAATAATCCAACTCATCGTCGTCCTCCACTTAAAACTCATTCCCCCCTCCCCCGCAACTTTCCCCTATTTCCCTTCTAATTACCCTTTTCGTTTTCCTCGCGCCATCCCGTAGACCCTCGATCCATCATCCCGCCCTCTCCACGTCTCCTTTCACCGCTCCTCGCAAGCCCATCTCCTCCACACACCTCTCCATCCTCCACTCGTGGCCAGTCAGTTCATTGAGCGCGCACGTCCGGTATGCCTGGATTGTATGTATGCCTTCTTACCCTGGATCAAGCTGGCAGCCTAATGGCCGGCCAAGGAGCATCGCAGGAGGCACGTAAGGACCTTCATGAGCGTGAAATGGGCCGGCGAGAGGGCGACGATGGCCTTCAACTTGCGTGGCCAAGGTTTGGAAGACGGCTGCGGGGAAACGGGGCATTTTTCGACTTTCGAATCGCGAACCGTCCGCGTAGCATTCACCCGATCCGATAAAACAATATGCAACAATTGTCAATCTGTATTTAAGATTTATTATTATTATTATTATTATTGTTACGATCGAACGTGTAAATCAATAAAGATCCTGTTTAGATTGTCCATAGATTTATATCGTAGATTCGTAATTTCGAAAGTAGTAGGTAATTAAATTAAATTAAATTAAATTCGACGATTGATAATCGAATTGTTTAATATTATAAATGCTACTTTTTTTTTCGATTGAAATAAAGGTATATTCCGTAAGGAGTGGGAACGACGTGAAATGACGTATTATTTCGAGTTATTCTATCGCTGTTAGACATTTATAGTCTTGTAAAACTAGAAATTGTCTTGGTATAGGATCCGCCTGTATACACCAACGTATACACCGCGGAGAGACGTATGACGCCGATGAAAAGACACCGCGAATTTATGATTGGCTGACAGGTGGCCGCCAGTGGGTCCGTGCCGGGAACCAGTCCCGGGATTTTAAATCCGACTCACGGAGAGGATTGTTAAATATTGGCTTGGCTAGTTGAGTTAGCCGACGACGGGTTCGGTGGGTGTAGAAGGAATCGATAGTGGAAAGTTGAAAGTTATTCGGATGTTGGAGGACGTTTTTTTTTTTTTTTTTTTTTTTTATGAAACTTCCTTCGAATGGTATCATTCGTTTTCGAAGAAGAATATTTACACGTGGGTCTGCGATTTTGCAGATCAATTATCATGGTTGCACAAGAAAGTTTTTAATATTGATAATATTGCGACGACCAGTCGACGCGACACTAGCGCCACTGTGACCATTAACTACTAAGTACCCAAATATATTGCAACGTGCATTATTTCCTTTTTCTACTCTTCGAATATTATCATACTTTTAACGATAACTATTCCTTCTTGCAATTCGTGAAAATTATAAAACGTTGATTGTTACAGCTTACAGGTTGAACAAAGTAGATTGATTAAAAGAAAAGAAGAAGAAAAAAGAAGCAAACGAATTAAAACTTCACCAAGTTATTTCAGCACACACGAGGCGTATTTGCATGAAGGAAACGACTTCATCGTCCGAACGAAGACACGTTGAACATCGCCGCCGAGGAGCCGGACGACACAAAAGTGACTTTTCAAGCTCGCCACCAAGTTTTCGCCTTCAATACCCCAAGGAATTCCTTAACTCGGGACATTTGCATATATACGCAAGCAACAAGATTGTTCATCGTGACTTCACATCACGACCTACGTACAGGACACCCTGGCACGTCAATGATTGCAGCCGACTTCCTGAAGGCTATTCACCGGACAAACAGGGAAAAAAGAGGAGGGGAAAAAAAAAAAAAAAAAAAAAAAGACAAAGAGCGAAGTGCAGCCTCTCAAATACGGCACTTTTTCTCAAATATCCTCGGCCATATTTCTTTCTCAAAGTTTCCTGTTTACCTGAGATTTTCTTTTTCCTTTCTCTCTCTCTCTCTCTCTCTCTCTCTCTTCTCTTTTTTCTTCCAAGAAAACACCGGAAGCAATAAAGAAACAATGAAGCGATTCGTTAGGGTACGATTCGTTACGTAATTCGAACGATTTTTTAACAGTTTCTCTAATTTTTTCCCCCCCTCTCTTCAATTTTAATTTCCAGAAAGTGGAAAGAAACAGCTTTTACATTTTATTCGAGTCAAGTTTTAAGGTTATAAATGTTGACATGGTTCGATAATTAACACAGAATTAAAATACTAATTTTATTTAACGACAGAAACTATTACTCGTAAATATAAATCCAATATATATTTTTTTTTTTTTAATAAAAGAATAAAAAAGATAATTTCCCTTCACCTCCATCGAATCATCCATTTGACTAAATCACGTCAACGTGCCCTTTTCGATTTAATCTCCCATTCATTCGCGCAGAATGTGTCTTCTAGAAAATTGCGAATAGATTTTTTCGCTGGGCTTGGCGAATCAAGATAGATAAAATTTTTACCAAGATGATATAGCGCCGGTTGATAAAAATGGGGAAGAATCGTGCGGGAAGGGATTCCAAGAAAACGGCGGCCAGTGAAACCGCTCCGGTAATGAGATACGTTACACTGCAAAATATCTGATACAATATAAACTTTGCGTATTCGTTATCTCGCCGTTTATCATGTTTTGCGTATCACAGCCTACGTTGTATGTAAACTGGTACCACTGGTGATCGCGCGGGACCACCCGGGGCACGTCTCTCGCGCACCGAAACAAGAAGAAACGAAGAAACGTCTCTCCTCCTCTCCCCCACGAGTGAACCTCCAAAAGCGCCCAACCGCGACCGAATTCGCGAATCTTTCGAGCTTAACCTAAAATTCTTCCTCCTTCCTTTCTCGAGCAGAAATAAAGGATTTAAAAGAAGAAGAAGAAAAGGAAAGATAATCAAAAACCCTCGAAACACCTATCAAAACAATCATCCAAGATAATGGATTCGAAGGAAAAATCCAGCCAAACACGTGGTAGTAGAAACTTATCCAGGACGAAGGAACCTAAGAAAACAACGGAACCTTCGAGACGAAAAATCCACGCAACGGTCGGCCAGGAACCTTACGCGTATAAAGGGACGCGCATACGAAGACAGAGAGAGAGAGAGAGAAGGATTGCTCAAAAAACTTAGCCGCCAATGCATATTCCACGAAGCTATTTTTAATACCGTGCAACTATTCATCATGGCCGAGCATCAACATATATATAGCCGTGGGTCACACGTAGCCGCGACTTCTAAAGCTTGTTCCCTGACGCTACGAATAAACAGAGAGGAGGGGAGGGGATGGGATAGGGGGAAAAGATGGAAGGGGAAGGGAGAATAGAAGAAGGAAGAAATCCTCTCCCTCTCCTTCCTTCCTTCTTGTCTTTTCCAACGCGCAATTCCTTCACGAGCCACGGCCAAAACATCCTGCGCAAGCCTGACGCCACTCATCCACGTACAAAAGCTACCAACGGCTCGCGATGATGCGCGCGTGTGCGTGTGTATACGCCGCAAGCTCACATGTAAATCACGTGTGCCACACACGAGGCCGTTTTCTACCGCGGCGAGGACGGTCAGGTGAGAGAAGAAGACGTTGGAATTGAATGACCGCGCGCGCGCGCGCGCACAGATTTGGATACGGAGGAACGGTATGAAGGATCGTGGGATCATTTTTCTTTCCTCTTCCTTCTCTTTTTTTTTTCTTTCTCTCTCTTTTTCTTCTTTTTTTTTTTTTTGATGGGAGCGAAAGATCGTCGGTCTTCGTCGAAGGAATTTCTTCTTTTTTTTGTTCGGAAAAATTGGAGTTGGAAGATTAAAAAATTTGTGAACTTTTATTTATATATATATATATATATATGTTTTCGTACGAAAAATTAAAAAATTCAAAAATAGAAGAGGAATGAAAGGGGAGTAACTTCGAGTAAGTTTCAGAAAGCTGGAAGCAGAAGGAAGAAAGGAAGCAACGAATATCCCTGCCAAAGTAGGTAGCAACAAGGCAGACGTGTTGAGCGAGGTTAGAATGCATACCGATTGCAAGAATGCATCCGCTGTAAGTCGATGAGGAAGAACGTAAAGTAAATAGAACGACGTCCTGTGTCACGATACGTGAAGCTTCGTATAAATGGTACATTTGAGTAGTTACAACGCCTTTCTGAAACGTGTTAGAAAAATTAATTACCTGTTCTACTACCTGTTCGGACCTTCCTCCCAAAGTTTTACATATTCGCAACAACCGCTCTTTTTAAATATTTATTTCTGGAAAAAATTTTATTCGATTTTGTTTGTTGTTCGAAAAAAAAAGACGAACGAAACGTAGAAAAAGATTACAATTTGTCGGATCGAATCGTCGAGCAAATATAAAAATGAACGATTTGGGGCAAACGAAAAGGAGGAGGAAGGAAAGAAATTTTCCAATCGAATTTCGATCGAGCCAATTACTTAGCCGTCGAGCGCAAATCACTGGGAATGTCAAGCCAGAAATTCGCGCGTGTGCACGCGTGTCACGCGGTATAATCTTCGATGCGGTGCGCATAATCAAAAGCAGAATCCTGCCTGGCCGGAGGAGAGAATGGCGCTTGTTCGATTAGCGGCCACGGCTCTTTTATCAAGAGCCATCGCATACCGGGACGTGTGCTATAGGGACGACTGCCATTCACGTCTCGAATCTCTCACCGACGATCTTCCACAGATTCTGACGCGTCGTCGTCGTCGTCGTCATCCGGTGCCGCGAAACAATCGACGTATCATGTATTATTCATCGCCCTTTGATCCTCGACCCGTATTACGTTTTCCGTGTTTTCAAATTTCTTCACAGAACATGATTTCAAACCGATCGCAACAAACAAATTTCTTCTTCTCATTCGTCTCGAGAGATAAGAATTAAAGCAAATGTATCGTATATATATATCTAGACCTGTTCTGAATCAAGCGTGTTACAGAATTCGATTACGATTCGAGCGAGGAAAACACGCTCGAACTTTTCGAAAGATTCGAGACTGGAGGGAAAGCAAATAAATTCGAGCGAATCCTCAACAATTTTCAACATCTGCGTTGCAGAGCTACCCTTCAGCCGGACCGTTCACATGTTCAACCGTTGTCCAGGAAAGCGTCCTATAGATAGGTTTACGACAAGATTTCCTTTATTTTTCCAATCCGTACTCTTCCCCCCCCCCCATATTATCTCCACGTGTACGACAGAACGGAATTTCCAGGGTGAGCACACGAAGAAAACGTACAGAAAGCGATACCGCTTTTTCTTCTTACTTTTGCTTTTTTCCCTTTGCCATTCCCATTCCTCCTCCTTATGCTCGATGGAAAGATTAATGGGAATAATTATGAGGACGATAAGAAATTGATACGAAGAAGGTGTATCGGTAATTCCAATTTTCGAGATTGAAAATAGTCAAGTTAAGAAATTGTTAAGGAACGGGGAGAGTTAAAGGCGCACAGGTGGATTCGATCCGAGAATCTGTCAGAACGGCAGCAACCAAGGTGAAAAACATTTTGATGGACCTTCAACCTGTTTCAGCCGTATACAGCCTCGAACGCGGCGCAAGTGGCAGGACATTTCCGATAGTAATTGGATCTGGCTCGATCCTAGAATAGGAACTGGACTCGGCGAGTTCTAAAAATCGGACGTCCACCGAAAGAATCGAGTTTGAAAAATCCCGTGGAAACTGGTCCGGTTAAACCAGTTGGCCGGCCGCTCTTCGCCAATCCTGATTGTCGCGGAAAAATAATGAATAAAATCGCGAAATTAAGAGGTGTGTTATCGCGCTTGATAAACCAGCCATCGAGGGCTTTCTTTTCGAAGCGTGACAAAATCGCTTGTTTCACCCCGTTCTCTTGAAAACCTACCTTAATATCGTTTTAAAACGTTAGAGATGTTTGCAACAAGCACGGATCCTACTTTCACTTTTATATGTATATATATATATACACACTGATTGGATGCTGATTGTTTGTTAAAATTTCAGAGACTCGATTTTGAAATTTAATTTTTCAAGATTCGATTTTGTACACGTGACAAAATTATATTATTTCGTTAAGCACGCGAACAAATTCTTATTTCGTCGGGGACGCGAGTCAGATTGGTTCGTTTCCCTTTTTTTTTTTTTTTTTTTTTCCATCGGAGACGGCTCGTGTCGGCTCAGGTTCGATTCAGGATTCCGAGGCGTGCAGGGGTGAGCCAGAATTGCGCCTCCCGCATTGCTAAATTCCAACGGACGACGAGTGGGAACCACGGTCGAAAACAGAGTCGTATTCGGAGCACACCTCACCGGTGATCGCGCAATTAAATTAATAGTGGGGGTACTCGGCGACCTTGCGTCTGCTCGATAAACCTTTCCGCGTTTACATCAACGGATTCAGTTGCTCCTACGGACTACAATACTTCTAAATTCCTTTTCTCGAATGCTCGTGAGATTTTTTTCTCGAAATTTAACGTATTAAAATATTAATTGAAATATTGATTTTTCGTGAAAATTGGTATTCTTAATTATGGCGTTACAATACACGATTATATAGTTCAAAGAACCTAACCTAACCTATATCGTACGCATATTACGATCTTTTAATTTCACTATATTCAGACGCGTGGTTAAATAAATAAATTACTTTCGCAAATTGAATCGCGAATTTTGAGCTATGAAGAATAATGATATTCAAATTAAACGAGATATTCTAACCTAACCTATATCATACACACATTACAATATACCATTTTTCGCTTTTAATTTCATTATATTCAAACGTGTGATTAAATAAGTAAATTATTTTCGCGAATTTTGAGGTATGAAGAATACGATATTCAAATTAAACGAGATATTCATAACCTAACTTATATCATACATTACAATATACCCTTTTTCGCAGAACTTTTAATTTCACTATATTCAAACGCGTGGTTAAATAAGTAAATTACTTTCGCGAATTTTGAGCTATGAAGAATAAATAAAATATTCAAATTAAACGAGATATTCGTAAGCTAACCTAACCTATATCATACACACATTACAATATACCATTTTTCGCTTTTAATTTCATTATATTCAAACGTGTGATTAAATAAGTAAATTATTTTCGCGAATTTTGATGTACGAAGAATACGAAATTCAAATTAAAATTGATATATCATTTATCAACTTAATCAACTTTTATATCAACTTTATGGCAATATGGCAACTTTATGGCATTAAGTTGATTATATCAACTTAAATAAGACGAAAAACCGCGTAAAAGTCGCTGAAAATCGATATCCTCGAATCGGTTCCCCTTTTTACGGCAATTACGTCAATCCGGGGGCCCGGACCCAGGTGGAAGTAACTCAGTTAAGGCACGCGCTCCGGTTGAAGAAACTCCGGTTCCTAAGTATATTTCGGGTCTTTTTGCCAAAAAATGTACGGGGAAATCGGCGGGCCCCGTTTTTGCCCGTGGTTGGTTTCGGGTTCTAAAAGAACGAACGAAATGGAATTCGATAATCTCTTTACTAGGGTGTCACGTAAGTGCTGCAGTTGCGCGGCAAGTTTTTTCGTTTATCACGTACGAATCAGGGAGGCCTTCCTCGAGGCTGGACCGTGGGATCAAACAGGATTTCCGACAAGCTACGGTAACCGAATACACGGCCGATCCTGCTCCAAGCAGGAGCACTGGCCATCGTGGAAAGTGCTTATATTCCTCTACCGATCCATTTAACCAAGCTTAGCTTAAGCAAAACTTTATACCGAACGTGTAAATCGTGGAAGAATCGGATACCGTGAGGTAACCTGTTGTTGGTTATTCGTCCCTGGATTTATTTTAATTGAAATATTTTTGATTGGATAATATATATATATATATATAGGATAGGATTGATGAAAATCACGAAGAGACCAATTTATCAGTATCAGAAGGGCGTAATACTATCCTGTTTCCTACTAGTTATATTTATTTCTATACAAGTTATATTAAAATGCTGCTATGAATTAAATATTCTTGGAATTGACATGTCTTCGAAGTCTTCTGACATGCTACACGTACGGAATAAATGAATAATAAGCAAATTTAAATTCAGAGTTTAAAAAATTCTTGAATTCTAAGTTGAATATGTTGGAATATCTTTTTACGATAAATTCTTTAAATGTTAATTTAGTTAAAAATGTGTGGTAAAATAATTGTATTGTTAAATATTGTAATTATTAGAAAAACATTGAAAGTTATTCTGAAAATCGAACATTCTAACTTCTAGTATATTTTACGATTTCTCACGCTCCATTTTCGCGTGTCTTTCTCTCTCATAATATAAATAACTATTATCAGTACTCAGCATGAAATCGTAGTACGCCTGTAGTAGAACAGTAAATAGCAAGAAAAGAGTTGTCATTGGCTAACAGTGGTATCGTAACGTAGACTGGAAAAACCTGATAACGTATATCTTGTTATGACGGTAGAAACTGGTACTTTTGTCACGGTACTTAATGACCGATAATAAGGCCTGTGATAATGCAAACTGCAGAAGTCAATAACACAACAATATAATTTGATATTAAGAATAGAGAATTTTTAAAATTCTCGATTAAAATAAATATAATAAATGATACACGAGTATTAATTTAACTGAATATAATTAATCCTTCTAAGTTAATATATTTCTCACGTTCAAAAAAAACTTATAATTGCCTTCATTTTCAAAAAATCTAAAAAAATTCTAAGATATTCCCATTTACGAACATTAATTACTCTTCATCGATAAAATTTCATTGTATTTCTCTACTAAACCAAATTCTGCGTAAAATGATTACTTACAACACCATCTATACATTCAATTCTTAACTAACAATAAGAGCATTAAACCCCACAAGTTTACGATTCTTCCTTCCCTTCATCTTAACAGAAGGATCGTTTACGAAACATCGTGTAACTACGAAGAAAAAAAAACCATGAGCAACCATTGAGAAAGTCGAAAAATTCCGTAGAAAATAAGGGAAAAAATGCTCGTATACTGTATCAGATTCGGCCTGAAGTTCGTGCATGCTATTTTATTTCGACTTTAATCAAGACTTTGTACGGTTGGTAGGTCGTGTAACGAAAGAGACGGAGCATACACCAGTGAGATTAAAATTTCACGACACCGTTCGCCGGGCTACAATGTATCCACGAGAACACCAATTAAGACGTTACCTGCGCGGCTGAAACTCGATAAGGGAGCAAGGAATGGTCCACGGTGGCCATTTAGACGATGCCGCACCATCAGCTAGATGGTACACCAAACGACGAGTCGAAATATCGAACGTATATATCGAACCAATGGAACAAACCAGCCACGAAGAAGGGGAAGAACCGATGGAAGAAAGAGAGAATTGGCCAGCGAGGAATGGCGGTGATTCTCCGGTGTCACACATGCCGCCGCTCTTGGAGGCCGGGCCAGCTCGTGTTTCGGTTTTCGGCTTTCCGAGAAACGTACGCAAGACTTGCCATCCCTTTCTCTCTTTCTCTTTCTGTATTTCGAGTTGCTCCTTTTCATAACCTGTCTAGTGAATATTGTCTTTATACGATACAATAAACTAGCTGTCTACGAAAGGCTAGATGATCGAGGATTGTAATGTGAAAATAAATTGAGAATTGTTAATGAGAACAATGTGAAAATTTAGTGGATTTAACACGCGGATTTTTCTGGTTAAAAATAACTTGCGAATGAAGACGGAAGATTTGTGTTTAATAAAGTGAAATGTGAAATATAATTTTTTGTGCACAAAAAGTTTTAGGTTATGGTTACAATCGATCTAATAAAATAAAGTAATCCAAAAATTATAATGAATAGAATATAATTGAAATTAAATAATTTGTCACTAACTCTTCTATCTTTATACAATATTTACACATTTCTCGATTTTTATTAAAAAATTTTGAATGAAAAACATAGATTAGATTAATTTACCTTAATGTGATATTTATTTCTAAAATAATCTCATGAAACACGTTAACATCACTAAAGTGAATCGATAAGCACAATTTAGAATCGCGATATGATTTAAGAAAATACGGATAATAACGATATATTACACAAAAAGTTTAAAGTATGGTGAGACGATGAACGTTTCTTTCCTGTCTGAAGATAGCGTGGTATCACGTCTCGAATGGGAAAGAGAAAAAGAAGAAGGAAAGAAAGGGAAGCTCGTCTGGTGGCGCCCGCAGACGACTGTTTTTGTTCCTTTATAATTTGGCAGTAGTCGACGGTTCCTTTCGCAGAAAGGCAGGATGCGTGCATGCCTTGCAAGGATCGCAAAGAATTTGTTGTCGATGTTCTTTAAAAAATTGTATCATTTGTTTTTTAAAATATCTCAATGAACATAGAATTCCTATTCAAACGTGTCTTGTATCATTCTGGTCTAGGGAAATATTTGCTGAAACGAAATGCGACGATGGACAAACGATTCAAAGGATTAAGAAAATTTTCCTACATAACCTATTTTAAAATGTAGTTTCGAAAGAATGCGACATTAAATCTTGTGTAAAATACATTTGAATCTATATATATGTTCTATTTAATTGAATCTCTCAAGAGATAAATTTATCGAATTTATAAGAAAATTTTTTTTCTACAGTTTCTATCATTCAATCTAACCTCAAAAATTCATATAATATTACTCTTTATCTAAAGTTAATTTTAAATAGTATGTTAAATATTTTTTATTCTTCTTAATAAATGCTTTAAAATATCCAAATCATTTTTGAATAAATCGTATACGAAATATTGCAAACATCTTTGCAATCTCTTATACAAAAATTTTTTGAAGAAAATCTAAACGGTTGTAAACGTCTCTTTATAAGAAATTATATTAAATCAATTCGATAATTTTAAAAATAGTTTATCGATTCTTCTCGATCGGATCAAAATTTTAAAAAAAGTAAGAGAAACGAGAAGAAATTTGACGATGAAAAGTTTCCAATGACGGTTGAAAAAAAGCTGCGCTGTTCCGTGGTACGCATAACAATGTGCGGCATACCACGATTTGCGGTTGCGAGGGGATAAAAGTGTGGTGCAAAATACTTCTGAGAAAAATTCTGGCAAAGCTTCTCCGAGAGCACAACGCCACTCCTTTTCTTATCGAGAACGTTTTTGTGAAACGCGGAACGTGAGGCGTTTGAACTTGAGAAAGAAAAAAAAAGAGAAAGAGAAAGGAAAATAAACGATTGGCTCATAGCGATTGAATTCAATTCGAAGAAACTCGAATTTAAATCAGATCATTTTAATCAGATTTTGATATTTTAATTATATTTTATTATATATTTAATTACATTTTTTTTTGAAAATTTAAATTTATTAATACATTTTTTATTAATTATAAATAAAAAATTGTCATAATAAAAAATTCGTAAAATTCATATTTCACATCAATTGAACATCAATTCATTCAATGTATCGCTGTTTTTTTTATAATGAAAATAAAAATTTAATTAGAATGTTAATATAAACGTGTAAAGATTTTTTAAAGCAAATCCATAAAACAGCATGTTTGTTTCATAAATTTAAATTCTCATGACAAAATAAATGTGAAATTGTATAAAATTTATGAACTAGTGATGAATTTTAGATCAAAGTTATAATTTAATATATTTTTTCAATAAAAATAATTCATTTATGATTGTATATAAAAAATAATAAAAATTATAAAATGTTCATTTAATTATTTTAATAATGTGATTAATATGTAATCGATATCATTAAAAAAATATAATTTTGATTACATGAAAATTATTCTCAATTGTACTCAAAGTCACACATTGATATATAGTTCCTGCTTGCGATAACCTTATGGCGACTTATTCTCACTTTTAATTTCATCAGGCGTGACATCATTGCGATAAAATCAGACATTAAAAATACGTTGGCTTCTTCTACTGACAATGAACAAGGAACGTAGAATTACGTCATTCAGAATGTAGTAAACGTGCGTAGCGGTAATCCGTAACAATAGTAGACGATGGCCTTGATGATAGTCATGTTATTTATGCGTCTTCAAGTTCAATTAGTTTTTAATTTTTAAACTTTCAAAATCTATAACGCTATTTTAAATATTCCAATTCTTTATAATTTTTTTGACGTTTATAATCATTTTTATGCAAAATCATTATCTATTGATATCTTTATAATACTAAATTTTTGAAATTAATGAATATAAAATAAATATAATTGACTAATTAAGGATTTAGATGGACTGTCAGTAAAAAACTATTTATTTTAACTATCCCATAACATTTATCAGGTAGTATAATCTGATTATTATTTATTTTTTTCTTATGAAATTCTGTTTTTTAGTAAAAAATTGAATAATTTAAAAATTAAATAATATTTAGTTAATTCATTAAATATCAATTTTGAAAAATATTTTTTAATACATTATATATTCTTAATAGATTAATATATTAATGTATTAAAGTAGATACAATTAATATTTTTTTTTTTGGACTGAATGATATAAATCTATAAATATTCTTAATATTTTAATTAATTTCAACTCAATTTTTTTAAGTTGTTATCTTTCTCTATATTTTTTCTCTAATCTTTTTTTTTTTTGTTTTTTTTGTTTTAAGTTTTTTTATAGGAGAAAGTATAAAACCACGTATAAAATGAGCACCGCTGACTGCTAACAGCATCTACACTCCATGAATGGAACGGCTTCCACGAATAGTACAGCCCACTCAAAAATGCGAGTAGCCGACATATAGAAATGAGTAGTAACATGACGTAGATATGAAAAACGTTAATTAAAATTTCTTTCATGTTAAGACTTTTCTTGCTATTCCTTTTACTAATTATTCGCTGCTATTACTTATTTATTATTAAAATGAAAATATTGTATCGCAATAATCGTTATCTTCAAATTTTCTAACATGATTAAAATTATCAATGAAATTTTTATTATTTCTATACTTTTTAAAAAGGAAAAATGATAGTTCAAACTTTGATTATTCATTTCAAACCGTTACTATGAAGGTTAGAATGCAATTTATAATGATTGTATTGTATTGTGACTATACGAAATAAAAGTTGCTTGACCTCACGTTCCTTTCTAATTTACACATACTTGTTTGAAAGTTTACGTCTGTCTATATATTTAAATTATAATTAACTTAACACAAGTATGATATAATGTATTTATAAGTAACAATTATTAAATTTAAAGTATCAATCTGCAAACATTTTATTTATATTTATAAAGAAATGAAATGAAAATGAAAAATATTCTAGTAGAATATCGCAATGTAAACAAATTCAAATAAATAAATGTAAAAATCCTCCGAATAAAATTTATCATAAAAATAATTACAAATGAAAATAATCATAACCTCTTGCAGATAGAAGAAATAGGTTAGGAATCCAGCCATTAATAGAACCAATAGGATAGTAATAGAACATTATCTACGATCATCTTACGTACATTGAAGAAAATAGAATTGACAATGAAAATAACAAAAAAAAACCAATAAAATGTAAATTTCTGTACATAGTA
Source organism: Apis florea (assembly GCF_048593485.1). Classification (NCBI taxonomy): domain Eukaryota; kingdom Metazoa; phylum Arthropoda; class Insecta; order Hymenoptera; family Apidae; genus Apis; species Apis florea. The sequence continues at coordinate 1,447,829 of NW_028256542.1, read as the reverse complement.
AAAAAGATTAATACCTTAAGGAAAAACTAAAAAAAAATTATATAACCGCCAAAGCAATATTCAAGAGCACAGACCACAAAATGTCAGTAGCTTAAATCTTGGTAAGCCATGAAGAGTCAAGTCCAACAGGAACGGATTGAAATGGAAAAATGTATATACACACGTAACAGATTTTAAAACACCGCGGTCCCAGTAATGTATTCATAAAGGCATCCCTGCCGTTCCACAAAAGGAACGTGGGATAGTAGTGTGTCTTTAAGGTTATTCTTCCTCTTCTTCCATTTCTTTATTTTCTTATTTCCTTTTTCTTTTTTTTACGTAAAGATTCTTGTTTGCCCGTTTTACGCGCTCGACTGACCCAAGTCATGTACCCATGACCTTGCGTTTAGCTGAATAACCTTTATACACGTACGAAACCGAATTGAATCCAGTTCCACGAAGCAAGACGGGACCTTCTCGTCTCTTCTGTGCGTTCGCTTTCATCGTTTGGTCAAATGCCCGCATTATATTCACGGATATTAAATTCACGTTAGAGAGAAGAAACTCGGAGAAACATCAGGGGAGGTCTTGTTGCCAATTTTAATTCGTCCTATGTAAAACGAATTCGCATTAGCAAATTTTACAATGATCAGTTAACTATTGCGATAATGATGAACATTGTTTACTGTTTATAATAATTATAAAATTTAACTAGTACATATTTGATTCTTTGATTTTTTTAATAGTAAATAGTAGTGTAATTATATATTTTTTTAATTTTCTATTATTAATTGGATTCATTTTGATATATGTAAATGAATATTGTTAAATTTATTAATAAAATAAACAATTAATAAAACTTTAATATTATAAAATTCATTTTTTTATACCTTTAAATATTGTATTATAAATTTAATAATTTATAATTATTAAATAGATTAAAGATTATAGAAAAAAAAAGATTAATAAATAAAGATTAAAGATTATAGAAAAATGAACGACAATTAATTTTATAACAAAGATATGTTCGAAATGAACAATAGAAAAAAATCTTACATTATAATTTCGTAATTTGATCATTTCGAATATTGAAATATCAAAATATAAATTCCCGCTATTTTCTCATTTTCTTATTTCAAAAATGAAATAGTAAATATATTAATATGTAAAAATTATAATGAAAAACTTGAAACTTTTATTATTAATTTTCTTTCTCTTTTTTTCATTATAATAATTTCCTCTTTTTATTATCTATTAATATATATAATTATTAACTGTTTATAAACTAAGAGAAACTTTATAATTTTACTTACCGAACAGGATCATTCAATGCTGTTGTAATTTAAATATCACATGTATATTTTCAAGCATCTGTAAAGTAAATAAAATTACGAATAAAGATTCTTCAAAAATTTACTAATTTTAACACAATTTAAGATATTACAAACAAAGCTATTTCAATATTTTATATATTTTTTTTTAAATATTTATATTTAACTTTTTTCTAATGTATCTTTAAACACTAATAACACTAAAACTTCTAAAATCACAATGGTGGAATTAACGAATAATTGTACTTTATTTTAAATTTGTAAATTGAATATCATGTATACCAATATTAAAATATTAAAAATATATAGATGAAATCTTAATATTAGTGGCAACACTGATCGAGTATTCTATATCAGTTGCTATCTTGTCAACATACTTAACCTAAAAGTGTACTTAACCTGTACATCTCTTATATTTATTTATAAATAACAATTTTCGTGATTGATTTTATTATATTAAGCTAAAAACATGTCGGAACGTAAAGTTTTAAATGTAAGTAAAATTTTATATAATTGATTATATTAAATTAAATAGAAAAATGTTTAAATTGATTATAAATATTAACGTATATTAATTTAATATGTTGTGGCTATAATTTTTATATTTCAGAAATATTATCCACCGGATTTCGATCCATCAAAAATTCCTCGTATGAAATTAGCCCGCAATAGACAATATACGGTACGTTTAATGGCTCCTTTTAATATGAGATGCAAAACTTGTGGAGAATATATTTATAAAGGAAAAAAATTTAATGCCCGTAAAGAAGATGTTGAAGGTGATGATTATTTAGGAATACGAATTTACAGATTTTATATAAAATGTACTCGGTGCCTTCAAGAAATAAGTTTCAAAACAGATCCTAAGAATACAGATTATGAGATCGAAGCAGGTGCCACTAGAAATTTTATGGCTCTAAAATTAGCAGAGGAACAAGCACAAAGAGAAGAAGATGAAGAAAAAGAAGAAGAGGCTACTAATCCAATGAAACTTTTAGAAAAAAGAACATTACAATCAAAACAGGAATTAGAATTGTTAGAATCTTTAGAAGAATTAAAAGATTTGAATCGTAGACAGCAAACTATTGATTATGATCAAATGTTAGAACAATTTGATACAGAAACAGCTAAACAAAGAACTGAAAAAGAACAAGAAGAATATGATGAAGAATGTGTTAAAGCAATATTTGGTAAAAAAATTATTGTAGAAGAAGAAATTGTAGAATTAGATGAAAATGAAACTAATGAACCACCAAAAAAAATAATGAAAAAAAATAAAAATAAAAATGAGAACAATATATCTACAATAAAACAAGAAAAAGTAAGTATTTTATTTCTTTATTTTCAATTCCATTTAGAAACATTAAGCATTTATGAAAACTATAAAACATTTTCCTACTTTTTCATTAAAGACTAAAGAGAACCAAAGGATAAAACCATCTGAAACATCATTATGGTCTGAAAGCACATCATCATCATCGAATAGAAAAAACTTGTTAGGTATAGTTAAAAGGAAAACAAACTTAGTTACTAAAGTAAATATAAATTCTTCAGTAACTAATGCAGATAAGAAAGAAATTCAAACTGTGACAAGCAAAGAAACAGGTATTTCTATGGAAGAACATAAAATATCTGAAAACACACATAATTTAACAAACAATAGCAACAACGGTCTTTCCTTACTGGGAACATATTCTGGCAGCAGTGATAATGATAGTAATTAATATTGTGTTCAATATTGTATATATAATTTAATTTTATAACATTTATTATAAAATAAAGTATGCATACAAAACATACAAGGATATAAATAAGCCTCATCGGATATAATGGTGTAAATCAATATATCAATAATTTTTTAACTTTTTTAACAAATTCAAAATATAAAATTACTACTCAATTTACACTTTTTTTATAAAACATTGCTAACAATTTGTGATTCGATTATTGTATTGAATATTGAATTAACAATATCTTGCGAAGACGTAGAATACCGCTTACCAAAGGCTTAATAACACAAAATAATCTCTTTATTTGATCGAAATTCATGGAGACATTTACCGCGTCGGTGATTAGAAAGTTCCTTACAGGATGCCGAAGCCCTTACCCCTAAAACAGAAAAACCAAATCAGAAAAACAAAAAGAGATGAATAAATTAAAAATCGGTCTGTTTCAAAGGCTAGGCACTCTGTAAGGAACTTAATATCAACGATATTACATTGAAAACTCGGTAGCAGGGAGTACCTAGCCTATTAAATCAGACCATATTAATACAATATTTAAATTTATTTACAATGTACATCACTAATTGTTTTTACAAATGATATATGAATTTTTATTATTGAAGTTTTAATCTATGGTCAATTATATTAATAATGATTGTAAATAACATGTATAATCAGTAACAAACTTATGGTAATATTTCTAGAAAATTTAATTGAATCATATCTCATGTATTATTTGCGACACGTGTTTATTGTACTACTGAGAAAGTTAAAATTTAATAATGATCATTTACTCCTATGTAGATAATATAAATCCTTCAAAAATAATAGCAAGATATAAGGTATATTGTAACAATGAACACACAGAAGAAACTATATACAGTGTTTATAAAGCGACACTATAAGGCATGGTCTTATATGCGAGTGGCGATCGAACACGGTAATGATATTGATGATATTCTCTCTGATAAGGATTTAGCGACTCCCTGCTACTATCTTCCATATTGAATTCTTTGTATGGATTGTGCACCCCGTAAATATACCTTCTATTTCTATCTGTCACAGGTAAGTCATAAAAATAATTATCGTTTTGCAAATCCTGATTATTCAATGCATCCTGGGTTATTTCCACACTAGACATATTTGTTAACCAATTAGACAAAGATTCGTTAGTATTGTCAGTGGAATCATTTTTATTTGACCATTCATCTTTGTCTTTCTCTACAGATGTTTCTTGGCGGCAACGTTCACAAATATAAGGTTGTTCCTCATCAGAGGATGTCTGTCGCTGTATATAGTCTCTGTAATCATGTAAGTGTCGATGATCAGTTTGTGGAACGGTTTTATGAGATAAAAATTCTACCCTGTTAGCACTTGAATCGTGCTGATTTTCATGTGGGAAAGACTGCAATTTGAAGGAATCTTGTGAATAAATTTGATCAGAATCGCTAAGATAATTTTGTGATAATTTATCTGGTTCACCATCCTCCTGAAATTTTAAAGAAGATAATGATTGTTCCCTAACGTACCGCTGTTCCTTATTCCTTTGTAGGGCTAGCTCAAGTTGAGCAATACGATTTTCTAAACGCGTGCGTTGAGCTTGGGCTCGATCTTGATGATCCTCCATCAACTTCACCATTTTCTCTAAACGCATGATTTGCAATTGCTTATTCTCTAAAGTTGTGTATAACTCTTGGATTGCTTCAGTCTTGGCAGCTATCTGTTTGTGGATCTGGACGATTAGAAATATTTTCCAATACTTTGAAAAGTTCTATCAATTAATATAATAATTATATTTTTTTCATATATATATATATATATTTATTTATTATCTAGCGGTGAATTAGTGGAATCGGAATTGTTAAAAGAGAGAAAAATCTAAATTTTTCACTTTAGAGTTTAAATTAAAATTTTGGTTATAAAAAATAATTTGATATTAATTTTTTTAAATATTTTCTTTTGAACTATTAAACGAAAGAAAATATTTAAATAAAATTAATCTTTTTTTTAAAATTTGAGTTTCAATTTCTTAATTCTTAATAAAAATTAAACAATTTAAATAAGAAAATATAAAGGAACATCCCGAATTACCTGTTCGAGATATTCATTATTTTCATCGCTATTCGACAATTCTCCGTTTTCTTGCTGTACTTTTCCTTTCAAAATATCAAGCAACTCATCCCTGACTTTAAGGAACTTGCTCTGTTCACGCATCACACGATCGCGTTGTTCCAATTCTAATTGCTTTTGAGTGAGCGCAGTTTCTAACTCTTCTTTTTGTCGAATTATTTCTGCTAAATTATTACGAAGATCAGAGACCTGTTGTTGAAGCTCAATCGCGTGAGCGCTCAACCCAGCTTTTCCACCCTCCATGGACTGAGAATGCAGCCGCTCCTGAATTTCCATCAATTGTCTTTCTAACATCCCATTTTTTTCTTGGCTATATTATCGGATTAAAAAGAAAAAAGTTATTTGAAATATTTCTTGATATTGCATTTAAATGCAATAATATTTTGTTTATATTGAAAAATGTTATAATAATTTTAAATTTAGACAAAAATTATTCTTTTTATTATTTTTAAAAAAATTGCGCAATTCACCAATATCCAATATTATGTTACACTAACAATAGAATAACTTACGCATTTTTTGCAACCTTTTTCAGTCCTGTGTACTGCATCATCAGCTTTTGTAATTCGTTGGATTTGAACACCAATTCGGCAGCCAACTTTTCCCTCGAGTCTTCATCCTCCTCGCGACACTAGGTCACAAAAACAAAAAAAAATAATAATTATAAATTATTATCATTCCATCAATTGAAGATAAAAGAGTATCTAACAAACGAAGAAATAAATTGAGCAGTTTTTAGGACTTATACGAGGACATGTCCCGAAAGTAGTGCAAACTAACGGCCGCTTGATGCATCACTGCAATGATCTCCTCTTTCTCCTGTTGCAGCTGCAATTTTATTTGTCTCTCAGCTTCCAGTTCGTTCCTGGTTTGTTGCAATTCGTTGAACAACCGTACTTCGTTCTCTGTGTGATTACCTTCTATAAGTAAAATAAAACGTTAATTAAGTTTTTATTTTAGAAAAAAGATATTTATTAATAACTTAATTAAGTCTTGATATTATTAATTTTCTTTTCAATTATTTCTTAATATTATAATTTTTATTTTTTATACCTGTGATTGTAATATCTTTATTTTTCTCCGCAAGCTCACATAATTGTTTGCTCTTCTCTTCGAGATTTCTATACCTTTCATCTAATTCGACGAATGCATCTTCTACTTGTTGCCTGTATTTTCATTAAAAAAAAATTTTATTATTATAATATATAATATCGTAAATATTTATGCAATGTTTTATATAATATCCATTGTTTTTGGATTCTTCATTTAATGAAAACAAAGAATTTCAAAGTTCCTTTATACCTTTTCTCTTTTTCAATACCAAGATCAGCAGTGATGGCTTTCAATCTCTCAGACATCTCCTTAATAGTACTCATCGACTCGTTTTCCTTACTGTTCATTTTCTCTTTCAGCTCCACTAATCTGAATCAAGTCAAAAAGACACCAAAACAAAAATCATATTCTACGATATTCTACAAATATAAAAAGACAATTATCAAATGTTTAAAGAAAACCTTGCTTCAAAACTGTCCCTCTGTTTTTCCACCTTAGAAACCAGATCCTCGCTATTTTTCATCGTCTTTTGCATATCTTTCAATCTAGCATCTATTGCCATATCCTTCTGCTTCATCTGGCCTTCTAGAGTCTTCACATTGCATTGAAGTTGTTGTATCTTATCCTTATCCGCAGCCATATTCGTTTCCAAATCTCTGATTTTCGTACGCGCCTTCTGCAAATGTGTCTCAGTTTGTCGAAGACGATCCTTCCCTTGATTATTCTTGTCCTTTTCCGCTTGAAGTTCCTCCATTGCCGCATTCAAATGTAATTGCAATTCCTTCTGAGCTTCTATCGTGTTCAATTCCTTTTAAAGTAGAAACACAAATTAATATTAAAACAGTTAAATTGTTTTTGCAAATTGCTAAAATTGCGCGACTACTTTTGAAACGAAATTCGCATTTTTTCCTAATTATTTCCATATTATCACTTTAATTCTAGTTGCAATCGTTTATAATCATATGAAATCAAAATACAAATATTATAATAAATATTTGACAGAATGATATTCCTTTTATGCGAATTTCAATGATTTCACACGATATAGTACGCCTATACCTTTAACTTCGTTCTGGAATGCTCATATTCGTCGATCATGTTCTGCACGTTGTTCCTGAACTCTGCGATCGATTTCTCCTCCAACTCTTGGATCTCGTTTAAACGTGATCTAATATTATCGTAATCCCTCTGATGTACCTCCAATTGTATTGTCACTTCTTCGGAATTCGTCTCTGTATTCTCGCTGGCTTCGATAAGATGAGATGTGATGAAACTGGTGAAATTCGACTGTTTATCCAATAACTCTTTACAGATATTCCTCAATCTCTGCGGGATCTCACGCAGCCGATCTTCCAAACATTCTAATAGCTCGTTCCCAGCAGAAAGCTTTTCTATGTGGGTGTCCACTGATTCATTACAAATCTGTTCCGCTACATAAGGAGCCTTGGGAGGTCCAATTTCGAGCTTTAGAATTTCCGGTTTGCCTGGATCTCTTGCGCCAGTTGTGATTAGCTTCTCGCGTAGTTGAGACAACTCGGTGTACAATTCTTGCGCTGCTTTCTGATGGAATTTGAATTCGTTTGGTGATCTTTCGATTAATTATATTATAAAGATGAATCGTTTCATAAAGTTGTAATAAAGTACAACTCGAAGATCCTTTGAACAATTTAAAAATCTCTAATGATAAATATTATATGATATATATAATTTATTGTTTTTTTAGAAGTCATTCAATATTGAGATCAGTCACCTGCTTATCTGTCAATTCTTTCTTCAACAGTAGATAACGTTTCTTCTTCATCGCGTATTGATTTTCGGGCCTAAGTGTAGATCCGGCAGGCAGATTAGTTGTAGGCCTCTTGTGCATAGTTGGGCTAATTGATGATTTTCCTGGACGTCGAACGGTATTGGTCTGAGATTTATTATTTATAGAAGCATCTTCCGTGGTATTGCTCGCAGTATCTCCCTGGAATAGAGATTCCCTTTTTATTTTTCTAAATATTCTTAATTTTAATCGTTACTGCGATTTTTTTTTTTTATGTATTAAAAATAGTGTAGAAGTTTTATATAATTCTTTTTTTTTTTTTTGATTATTTAAATTTTACATTGAATTTAAATTAATTAATAACAATACGTAATCTTCGATTATGAAATTGATCGGTCCGAGAAATCTTTTTCAGCAAAGATATGTAACTCGATACGAACATGAACTGAGTTGCGTCCTGAATGGCTGTTCAGATTTTTAAGTTTTTGAGTCGCGGAAGCACTCTTGATCCCTGCACCTGACATCGCACTTTTTTCTGTAACGTTGATAGGATCTTCGTTTTCTAGATTTTCAAACAAATGTTTCACATTTTTATTCGTTCTATTATAGTTGGTACAAATTAATATAACAGGTTCTTTTTTTTTTATAAAAAATATCTTTTCTACGATTTTAAATTTATCAACAATATAAATATTTGCTTTTGTATATTTCATATTTTGCCCACGATATCGGGAAGCAATAAAGATATTTCATATTTATAAAAAGTATTAAATGTGTGTATGTTTATCCTATAAATAGTCTAAAAAATCTAAAAAATTAATTGTATTTTGAAAATTTAATATGATCAAATTAGCGAATAATTAAAAGACCTCACGAAATGCTTCTCTATTCTTATTTAATTACATACGTTATTATTTCCACTCATCAAAATATAAATATTAATGATCAAATGAGATCATTGCTAATTAATCAAGAATTCAACGTTTAATAATTACAACCAGTCAATCCTAATTGTATATCCTAACAATTGTAACTTAGCAATTTAATCCTATCATATATCATTATTACAATATTAATTATAACTCGATTCAATAGTCACTTAAATACATAGTTATTACCCCTCATCACTTTAAAATCCGTACATTCCATATCCCTAAAACTCGAATTTTCATTTCTTTTTTAAAAGTCATCCCCAAATTTCTCAATATCAATCTCCTCGAACCTCAAAACTCTCTCTTTCTCTCTCTCTTTCATTCTCAAACCTCTTCCAATTCCTGTCAACCTTTCTCTTTCTCAACCAAAGGAGTGAAAATTACAACGCTTGCAAGCGATACGACGAGGCGGGGAATAACCATAATCCATAAATAAAATTAGAATAAATATAAAAACGATTGTTTAAAAGGAATCATGTTCACAACCTGATGGTTGGTGCGATGTCGTTAATTGATTCATTATCGTGGTCGATGGCTCGTCGTCGCGGTTATACAGTGAACTGGATCCAGATTTCGACGTCTGCGACACGTGGAGAAATTTGCGGCTTTCCTGGAGAAGTGGTCGGGTTTCGATTTCATGTTCCTACCGGTCGAAAGGCAGCGAGTTCGCACGACCGTCCACTCGTTCAAGACAGTCGACGACTTCGCGACATTGAACGATGCCACCGTTTAGTCGCCTTTGGCAAAAAAGAAAAAAAAATAATTGATTTAAGCGAGACTTGCGGAAAAAGAATTTTGAATTTCTCTTCTTCTAGACCATCGTTCGACGTGATTACATAGGGTACGTTAGTAGATGGTTCGGGTTATAATGTAGAAAGCTTGAGAATTTCGTTGGAGATACGCAACACGATGATTTTAACCGATATTTTAAAACGTCAAAAAGTGGAGAGAGGAATGACGAGCGAGTTAGTGGCAGGCAATTGTCGACAAATCGTTCGATACTTTGTTAGTTTCGCGGAGAATGAACGTATTGAAATATGAAATATGATAATATTTGACTATATATAATAGTGATCAGTTAAATGAAGTTTTGCAAATTTCGTAAATTATCGATAATCCGTTAATTTGATATTAGTTGTTCTGGATTGTGGTTTACATTTACGTAAAATATAGCAACAGATTAAAATATTTATATTCACTTACAGCCATACGTAATAAATCAACGTATAGGATTGTCTGAAATATTCCTCATCATATTTTTAATTAATTTAACAAATATTTTTAACATACGTTAAGTTAAAACTGCCAGGAAATTTCTTTTAGAGAGTATGATTTACTAAATTCATTATAATCGATTAAATAAAAAAGAATGGAAAGAAAAAGTTGGAGACGATTCAGAATATTTCTGAAAGAAATCTTTTTTAAAGAATTGTGCCCATTACATTGGCCTTCATCCAGTTAATCTATTTCGTTCGTTTCGTTGTGAGAAGTTCATGTAAGTTTTTTGGTAATTATCGTGGCGCCTATTTTTTGTTATAGCGAGAACCATAAGAGAAAAACAGGATAAGTTCATTTTTGTTGATTTTCTGACCTCGATGTTACTTAACGCCTGAAAGAAAGTATTTTATGAAAATGTTGTAAATTGAATGTATCAAAACAATATAACCTATAACAAAAATTCGAGATATACAATTTGCCTCGAAAATAAAAATATAAAAACAAGTATTTAGATTATTAATCAAAAAAATATTAAAACATATGAAAAATATTTATGAATTATATTTCGAAACAGAAAATTTAATTTTTTTGATTATTATATAAGAAATATTTGTTGATTAATTCTAATTACTTGTTATAAGTATGCAAGTTTTAGAATAATAAATTATATATAATTTATACCTTTATTAATGGTTGAATTCATTTATTATTTACACATATCAGCTAAAAATTTTATTTTTATTTTAAATTGATATTTTAGATGTATAATTTTCAATAACTACAATCATTCAAATTCTATTTTTTTGATTCTTTGATGTTCTATGAATGATTCATTCATTTTGAATGTTTCGTTTATATCAAGTTAATAAATACTTTTACACAAAAAATCTTATTGATTTTACTTTCTTCATCAATGTGAATAGAAATAGAAAAACATATAACGAGCCGCTGTGTGAAATAACAGGAACCCATACGTACTGGGTTGCGTCTGACTCGTGACGAAAAAATCTCCTTTGAAGTGTACTGCGCATTTGATTCGCGCAAGTAGTGGGTTGTTATTAGCGCGTCTCGAAACTCGTAGTCAGTTGGCCGGGGACTCGCAAAGGTGACGGATCTGTTGAATGTATAATTTGATTATATTTAACACACGTGACATGATGTACGAAAAGCAATCGTTATAAATTTAGTGCACGTGTTGTTTACGCGTTTATGTTCAAGACATTCCGATGATCATAATGGTGAGTATCAAAATTTTTTTAATCCTTTTAAAGCTTATAAGCTTATTTGTGAGAAATGAATAATAATAATCCTACGTAAAAATGATTTTTATGTACGCATTTTCTTTAATAAAAAAGTAAAAATATAATATTTTTGTAATATTTCAATTATTATTTGAATATAATATAATTTTGCATAATTTTTCATTTAACATAACATCAATAAAAATATCATTATATATAAAATATTATATTATAAAATATAAAATATTTAATAATAATTCTGAGTTATATTATACTGAGTTATGTAATAAAATGCAACATATATGTATAAATCCTTTTGTGTATGGACATAAAAGGGATTGTTGAAATGCTGATAGATGCAAGGAAAAGTTTCATTCTTCATTTCATTCTATTTTCAATTTAAATTGAAATACATGCACAATATTATATTTTCATTTATTTGATTTACATATGAAAAAATAGATTTCTTGCAAATTCTTTAAGAAAATTTAACTTAAAATTTTCATCCTCTAATATATCTAAATTATTATTAATTTATTTATTCCATTCATTTGTTCACTTTTTAAAAATTAAAAATATAGTATAATATGATATTAATAAAAATGAATCACTTAATAATTAAATTTAAAATAAAATATTTAAAATAAATTGATAAATTAAATCAATTGTTAAACCACATTTTCATTTAAAAACTAGATTTGAAATTTTCCAATGTAGTTTACTCGATTCATCATTTTGTCTTATAAAGTATTTTTTAAAGTTTTATATTAATAAATATATTATGATATTTATTAAAAGATTTTTCTCAAAAAAATAATATGCTATTCAATACAGATTCAATTTTAAGATTATGTCAATAATTAATTTTAAGATAATGTTAATAATGCGAAATCAGATTTAATTGAAATCATTGAATCATTAAAGCGCAAATATGCGAATATCGATTCGCACATACACATGATGTACCGAGTGCCTAGTGGAAAAGGTCACGAGTGCAACAAGGGTGCAGACTGGCAATGACCTCTGAAATGACTTAATATGACGTATATGTTTCGTAATAAATAAAATAATATTTTTTCTACAATTATTTCCAATGCATTTAAAGTATGCTTTTGTAACATGACAAATTTTTGCAAAAAACTTTTAAATGTTTTTTTAATAATTTCGTGAAAATTGAAAAAAGAAAAAAAGAATATCAAAAATAAATTTGATTGTGGTGAAGTAAATTATTCAAAAAACTTTTATTCTATTTTTATGAAAAATTCATATATGACACCAGATATATTTCAATTTTTCGAAATAAAATATTTGTTATCAAAAAAATTACGAGGGAGAATAAAAAAAATAGAAATACTTTTGATAAAATTACAATTTCAGTTAAAAGATTGAATTTGATATTGAAATTATTATTGCGGAAAGATTTTCATTCAAATTTGTGTGAAATTGGAAATAGTATGTTAAACATAATACCATAATGTTTAACAGGAATTAATATTAAAGAAGCTTTAGATTAAATTAATTATTATTAATAATTTTAATAATTTTACTTATATTATCATATATTATATTATACTATAATATCATAAATTTAACTTTATTATTCTTTAGTGAAATTATTAAAAAAACTAATTTATATAATAACGTTAAATTTAAGAATGGACAAAAAAGAGTCAATAGTATTCAATAAAAATTTTATAATAAAGAAACGTGTTAAAACGAAAATAAAAAGAAAATAATAGTACCGTAATGATAAATTTTTTAATGTCTGAAATTTCTTTCGAACTTCACAAAACTGTTTTGTAAATGGTATAAAATTGAGCTGCTTCTTTTCTTTCCCCATTTGATCATCAATCATTTTAGTAGAGAAGCATGTTTCTGTTCGTTTTGATCCTCTTCGAAAGTTGCGAAAGATAAGACATCTTTTTCACTCAAGATTTTATATGTTATATTTTATATTTTAGATTTTAGCACAATGCTTTTAACTATATAATAAACATGAAAATTAATAAAAAATTAATTGTTGTTATGTATATTAATTACAAAAACAGAATATTGATGATCATATTAATATATTAATATAGAATATATTAAAATTAAAAAATAAAATATGTACAAAATTAAAAAATAGAAAATAAAATGTTTTATTAATTTTTTATCTTAAAAATCGTCATTTTTAAGAAAGTATATAGTATAGTACATTTAAAAAAAATAATTTAAATTTCAAAAAAAAATTAAAATTTTATTTTAAAAATTAAATCCACAAACCATAAGCGTTTTCTTTTCGATATTAAATTGAATATTCATTTCTAAATTGTTATTTTCTAAATTGTTCAACCGTAATATATTTCAAGAAAAGTAAAAGTAATCAGATTCATTCAATCTGAATATCCGTTTCCACTTGAAAAATCTTTGCATTTACAACATGTGATGATGGACATGTGATATATATATGTGACAAACATGGATATCCAATTGTATAATTTTATATTTTATATTGGATTAAATGCAGAAATATAACATGGCAATTTCAATCCTTTTTTTGCAACTTGAGTAATATCAACTTTATGAGCCTGAAAAATTAAATATATAAATTTATTTTTAATAAAATAAAATAAATAATATAGTTATAAAGTCTATAGTCATATTTTATATCAAAGAAAATTTATAATGAAACGATTTTTTTCAAAAGACAATTTTTTTTTATTATCTAATACTTACCAACAAATTTGCAAAAATAATAGATGTTTTTATGAAAACATGATCTCTCAAAAAACATTATACAGATGATAAATTAATTGATCAATTTAAAATAATTTTTATTCAAAATTTAATAGCGAAATTTCTAAAAATTACAACAATTCAAACGGTTAAAACCGTCTTCTCTAGACTTATTGACATTCGAATGACGTATTGGCAGTTCTCACAATCTGTCGCTCGCAGTTTCATTCTGCCCGATGCAATCCTCCAAGCCCCTTTCTCTTTTATTCTCACTTTTTATTCCACTCCAACCATCTCCCAACCACGTTTCCTCACCTACTGACGTATAATAGGGGTAATTTAGGTTCTATCCTCAATTCTGATGAAAAAAATTGAATAGTGCCTTCGAGATAAAGATCTGTCAGCATCTCAAAGAATTTTCATCTTTTATAATAGTCATTTGTTATTAAAAATCTTAAAATTATATTACAAATGCTTTATATTATGTATATTTAAAAATATAAATCGTTTGTTCGAAAATTGTCTTAATATCGATATGAAAGTTAAAATTAAAATAATCGAACAACAATCGATTATTTTAGAGATATATCGTATTTGATGTAACGTATTTAGTAGAAAGAAAAGGAAAGGAAAAAAGATTTCGTCCATTTTTTCATTAAGTAAGATTATTTAACAGATTTATATCTTATATGTTAGAATAATGAAGATTAAATTAAATACATATGTGTAAAAGGATAGTTAGATAGTATTTGTGAGAATTATGTTTTCAGTATGAATTCTTCTAATGACAAGTTCATTTTCGTAGTGTAATATGTATATTGTAATTTCAAAAGAAAGAAAGATGAAGATATGATATATATTAAGTATAAATATAATAAAACTAGATAACAAAGTAATTGAAATATCGAGAAAAATATTCAGGTAGGATTTAATATTTTTTTAATTTTTAAAACCTTATTATATAAACATTATTAAAGATTATTAAAGATATTATTTGGTAGATTGATTAGAGATGTATCGATTTAAACAATATCGATGTCTTAGAAAAAAAAAATTTATAAAATTCAATATACATTATATAATTACATCGAATATGTCATATTAATAAGAAATATGTATATTCATATTATTTAATTCAATGATACGAAATATTTAAACTATTTCATTTATACCTAACCTTATTTAATTCATTATCGATATATACATTCGTTACAAAAATTAACTCCATTTTTTTATTATATTATTTATAAAAAAAATAATTTTTCGTTGTTTTTTATATACTTACCATTTATTAGAATAATAATGATTCATAATAATAAAACCTTATATATCACAAACTATTCAATATATCATACATCGACAAAGAGAAAGCGCGAAAGAAATAGCAATGCATGATGCTATATCTTTGCCAAGATGAGTCAGTCAGTGACTATCATACGTGTATAGACGTCCAAAGTAGTAGTACGGACACATGTTTTCGCGCACGTGTTGGCAACAGCAGTCTAACCGGCATTCACGTGCTTCGTCGCAGAATATTCATATTCTAATTTAATAGAAGCTGATAAAGTGACATTTCGTATTGCAGATCATATAATAACTACCGAATTTTGCTTTGTTGCATGACGTGACGTTTTACGTAATTAACGAGACGTAACACGAGTGAAATGAAGATTCTCATCGTCACGACAGCTTTTATCGCATGATTAAATGGGTAATCGATTTAGTTAATTGTTATTATGTTTGCTCTGTGAAGGTAATGAATCTTAATTAAGATAATTCATAATTAATCTTGTAAGTTTCTACATCATATTTCGTCTTTATTGTGTAAGAACATATTTTCAAATATGTTAGGTTATCTAAAAATTAATTGCAGTGTTTTGTTTAAAGTTTAAAGTGTTATTACGTTACATAAAATTATTTAATCGTGATTTATATAAGTTTTTTAAGATACGATGTTTTTTTTTATTGATTTTTTTTCTTAAATATTATATCAATTAAACATCGTATATTGTAGCAATGTATATTGTAAAAATTTTCTTTGAAAAATGTTAATTAAAAAATTTCATCATAAAATATATGATTCGAATAATATTTTAAACAATATTATTCTCATAAAATATTATATGAATTTATTTCATTTTCATTGCTAAATGAATAGATTAGATCGATAACAACTGAACATAGAAGATAAAGGACAACATAACCTAAATTATAATAAAATATTTGTTTTAAAATGATATATCACGCAATAAATGTGAAATTAATTTTTTTAATATTGAATTGCAATTTATTTTTGGAAACAAGATATTTATTATAAATTATTTAATAATCAAATAATGAAACATTTGATAGTGGATAGATAATAGATGATAATTTAAATTTGTGATTTTAATTTATTTTATATTATGCAAATTAATGTGAAAATTACTAATTGGATCGAATTCATTGTATTTAATAAAATCAAAAGCAATTTCTCTCATTACATCTTAAATCTAATTGAGAATTCAGTCTCAAATATTTCTAATAATAATAAGGTTATAATTTTATGTAATATATTTTTTATATTTTACAATATTAATAATTTTTATGCACAAATTTAAAAAAGTTTTTAAAATTCTAAATTGAATCATGAAACGATTTTTAATTCATAAGATATTCATAAGATAATATTCCATAAAAATCTTTGCAACCATTTGAAAGCTATCACGCAAAACATTTCTCGTCTCTTCTAGTTCGTGACTCATCGCCTGTTATAAGTCGTTGTTACGACATTGAATCTTTCTCGGTCATGTAAACGGATTTGCTGCAATCGCCACGGCCAAGATCTTCATCAAGGCAAACGTCAATGAATAAGCCTTGGAAATTATGTAACAGAAAATCATGTTATCGACCGGTTGAATGGAACATGTAAGCACAGTAAGTCGTGAAAGTATTCGAATGCTTGCAAAAATTTAAAACATCTTGCATATCTTTTATATAACGATTATGGTATTGAATATAGATATTTTATTGTACATGTAGAACATGTACTATTTTCTATTTTCTTTTATATTCTTCTACGAAACATATAATATTTAAAATACTTTGAAAAAATATTCGATATTTTATTTCTATTATTTCATGTATTTCTTTATTTACTATTATTACTGTTATTATAATTTCTTAATTATAATAGGTTAAGTCTCGCGGTTCAATAACGAGGATTAGATAAAATTAAATCTATTGATATGAGTCATTTCTGATCCAATCATCAAATTTCGTTGCTGATATTTCAAAATTTAATCATAGAAATGTGTTTATTCAATTTGAATATGGATGATTTCTCTTCATTTCAATATCAATAAAAACCAATATTAATTTATATATTGTGTATATTATGTGTATTATTATTTAATCTATTTTATAATGTTTTCAATGATAATTTGATATTGATTCGTTTATGATCTTTCCTTCTTCGTCAGTGAAATAGTACTTGTCAATTCAAGCTTGTGGTTCTCAGTAATTCGTCCATGACTTCCCTGGTGACACACTGCGGTTCCTAGACACCGATTTCGTCCATGAAAGTCCACTAGTTCGTCGACGTTAGTCTATCTCTCGGTTTCTCATGTTAGTTACACATTGGTTCATTCTATTCCGTTACTGTTCCATTGTTCATGTGATCACATTTCCATGCCTCACATGTATGTAATAGTAAATTTATTTTAGTTAGATAATAGTTAGAAAGAATATTTTGTTCTATTTTTTTATTTAATAAAAAAAATAGATGAATTTTTGTACGAATATATAAAACTTTCATACAAATGCTTTGAAATGATCAAATTTATTTCTTGAACAAGCTTTGATTTTTAAATGCAAAAATATGATTGACACGAAATAAAATTGTCAAATTTAATAATATTATTCTAAATAGAATTGATTTTTGTGTGGTTCATTTGTTTGTAAATACATTGATAAATTATAAATAATTATATATGTAAAAATTTTCTTTATTTCACTATTTATTATTCTTAATATGAAATAATGAAATAACTTATTAATATCCTGTACATTTGCAATAGATGTGTCATAAATTTCTGATACAATGTACGAGCATTGTACAGAATCACAATGAAGGATCACCCTTGGGTCTCTTACTTCGTTGACTTGTATCACTTTATCAACCTCTCAGTTATAATCTCTTTGCATAATCTACGGACGCAATATCATGACATAATTTCATTTATACGACACCTTAGATAATATATCTTTTAATTTTCAAATTCAATATAAAAAAATTCATTTTAACAATACAATATTCTATATAATCTATATCAAATGAACATCTATATAAATTATTTATTACAATTATTTTATTTTATTAACATTTTACAGTACACACCTTAACATTTATTCTCAATTATTTATTTATAATGAAAATTTTCAACGTTTATTCATTTTCTTATAATTAAATAGAAGTACAATAAATATAATTCATAAAATTGTATGAAAAGAGATTGCAAGTTATTTGGCTACTATGAAAAGAGATCGGCTACTCAAAAGAGATTGATAAAAATTGATAAATGGACCGTGATTGTACACCATTTTCGTTATTGCACGAATTGTTTCCTCATAGTTTTTTATCCATACGACGAAAGCACAAACAAACGTACGTACAATAAATATAGAATATTTCGTTTTTCCGCTATGTGACCCGAGGGTAGAAGAAAGAAACACGAAGTCTCTTCCATTCACGTGAAATGAAAACTCGCAGAATGCGACCATCTGTCGTGGATGCTCGAGGATAAATTAGGTCAATCGGTTTCCGATTCTAATCCCGCTTGAGACCTATCATTTTTATTTACTGCACCGATTTTAGATAATTTACAAGCGAATATCGCGCGAATTCGATCATTAATCAAAACAATGGCCAGGGAAGAACCGAGATGTCATTTTCACTCCTCTCTCCTCTCTTTATCACGAATTTTTTTTTATTTTTCAGGATGAAGATTTTAGAAAATTGAAATATAAAGACTTAATATCAAAATGGCTTATTATACGAATAATTTATCCATTGTTTTGTGCTTTTTGGGAAATACAATAAACAAAAATATAATTTCAAATAATTTATACAAAATATGATTGTGATTTCGCAAAATGTATATAAAAAATTCAAATGTGTATAAGAATTATCGATCTTTTTTTTAAGGATAAGCAATAAAGTTTTTTATCTCGTATAAATAAGAAAGAAATTTATTTTGAATAATAATAGTTATTCGTCAAAGTGAATTCATTGATAAACTTTTTTCTTTTTTTTTTTTTTACAGGGAATAAGAAGCTTAAGGGACATTCGCAGATTTTTGTTGCTGTTGGCGGCAATAACGAGCACAAATGCGTTAAAATGTTCCAGACTCATAGAAGGCACGACTATGCCTCGTTCCAATGCAGATGGAAAATACCATTTATTCATCACTCTCTTCAACCGAACAGAAATGGTTTTCTCCTATATGCCAAATACCAGATACAGTGGTAAGTCTTTTATAGTATTAAAAATTTATAATTTAGGGAGAGCTTATGAAAGAAGATGGTCTCTTTCCTAAGATAAAAGAATAATATTGATAAATACTGCAAAATTTTCTTTTTCCACGTGATCGATTAATATTACACATATCTAAAATTTGTCAAAATTTAATTATTAAATGCGATATTAATTTTATTACACGTAATTTGACTTGAAACTCGGATAGACACCGAGATAAGAAACTTTGTTTACTCTCTTAAAGAGAACTTGATTCAAATCTAGGGGAAGTTTTAATTCTCTTCGCGATTAATTTGAATAGTTAGATAGATTCATAGTGGATCAATTTATAAATTATTTATTTATTTAACGAGGATAAAAGAGAAATTATTCTACTGTTTTCAATTATTTATTTGAATAGAAAAAAGTCTGTAATTATATTTACAATGTATCAATGTTTTATTTTGTAAAAATTTTTGGTTAATTGTTTCATTAATTTCATTAATTAATTTTGCTTTACAATTTAATATATAATGTAGTTGTAATATAATATAATATTAATTGTCAAGATTTTGTGTAATAGATTTGAAGCATAGTTTCAAAAATAAATGTTGAAAGAAGTAAGAGCGATAATGCATGAAAGAAAAGGGAGAAAATGAGAAATCGAATAAAATTTGCTTATCATTCGAATAATTAATAATCAAAATTTTAGTGCAAAAACAAAAATTTCCAACTTTAAATAACTCTAATACATCATCGTAATTAATTCCACTCTAAAAATAAACATTTTTCTCCCACGACAATAATGCAACACGATTTCGTTGTAAATTTAATACTCGTCGTATAATACTTTACCATAAATCATATCAATCGTCTAGTTGGGCTATTGATATATCTCATACAGAAGTACCGTGAAAAGATCGTCGAAAAGAAAGAAAGAAATTTTTCTCGAGCTAATTCTTTTGACGATAATGATGGCAATTATTGAAAAAGTCGAATATATTATCAATCTTATGCAAACTTCCATCGAATTCAAAACGCACTAAAAATTCAACGTTCGTAAAAAATTATTTTCCAAATGATAAAAACGAGAATGCAATTTTTGGGAAATGTAGACGTTTCGTTTTTTTTAAATTTGATAATAAACTCGCGATCTTTTCACGAAAAATTATAAATAATTTTATTATGCACATTAAATGTGACAAATAATAAATATTTCATAAATTTTTAGTAATACATTATTAGTAACTAGGATAGTTACTAGTAATTTCTAGTAATTCTAGAGTTCTTAATAAAGAACTCTAGAGAATTTTTAATAAATTACTAGAAACGATTATGATTAATTATGAAATGAACAATTAAACCATTAATGATAATAATTTAATAGTTTATATGAAAATATAAATCAACGAATAACTAGACAATAAAGTTTTCTAAATATAATTCTTTATTTTACACAAGCTCTTTAATTATATCACAATTTTAAGATAAACAAATATATAAAACAACATTGACTTAGGGAAAAAGCTTTTAGCTAATTATCACTGTAAAGAATATTAGTTTTATCGGTTTTCCAGCGCCATTTAATCTTTACAAATTACAGTATTCGTTTATCAGTTTCACAGACAATTTACTTCCCTTATAAATTACAATGCTGTTGTTTATCAACGTTCACGGGTTAGTGAACGCTTATTTACTTGCACGTTATTAATCGTCCAAAATGTTTCTTCTCTCGTCTCGACAAAACTACGAAATCAAGTACAAAAAAGTTATTAATCCATTCAAATTTAAAAAAAATTCATCAAAGACAGCCCCTCACTACGACCCTATCTTCCTCGCCGTGCTTCTTCTCTCAATTAAATTTATCGCACCGATTCAGAAACCCGAGGTTCTCCATCACCGACGGGGAACGGGGAACGGAAAAAAATTTCGATCCGACACAATGAAAAATGATATACACCTGGCCCCACCGCGCCCATCCTTCGTTCTCAGCGCGGGAGATTTGACGTCAATTACACTCGATCGATCGCACTCGCGTTCGCGTGCCTCGAGTCCGCGATTAATCGAGTCGAAGGTCCGCGTTTAATCCACTTTGCACTGGCTGTCGAGCGAAACACTCGATGCAATTATCGAAAACTAAGCCGGCCTACGGCTTGGACCCATACGGGGACGACCCATTCCTACTAAACGCGCGTGCAATTCTGTCTGGGTCGTGGAATTAACGCGTTGCGTAACCGGTTGGCCAGGTGCCAACTCCACGCTTCTCCACGTGGATGCAGTTCGCCGAATGCGACGGGTACAACCGGTGTAACACGCGGAAGAATCGCGAATACGATCGAAACAAATCGGATGCATGTTGGCGCCAGGAGATGGCGGGTCGGGGAGAGGAGAAATGGTGCTCTTGTGCATCATCTTTCGTACAGATTTCCGTGTGGACGAACGTGATAAAAAGTTTTGAGTCTCGCATCGTGAATTAATTGCATGTGTTATAATTGGGAGTAAATAATAATAGTGGTGGTTTTGCATGGATTTCTCTGTGGTATATTTTTAAAAAATTTTTTTTACTTAGAATATAGGTGTATTTGTTGTGTGTATATATGAGTGATAAGGTGATAAAGTTTATGAGTTAGAAGAGATAGGAACTGTTTCAGCAACGCAGCTTTGTGCGATTTAGTGGTTATGATAGTGATCAAGAATTAATTAATTGTACTGATCGATGTTGAGAGTATGGATGGGTGATTAGGTGAATATTGTGAATTGGAAGAGACATTAAATTTTTCTGATAGTTATTCCTTTTATAGGGAATAACTTATCGAGTGTTTTCGTTTATGTGCAGACTAATATATTTATATTTTGTGCTTTGTGGTTGGTAAATGAATATATGCATACATATAGATTGAGAATATGTGAAAACAGGTTGTGCATTTTTCTGCGAATTATAGCGAATTTATTGAAAAATAAGGTATGGATCGTCGATTTATAAAGCTGATAATTTAATCAATAATTTTCTATCGTAAAAACTTGCAAACTAATTTCTTAAAATATTTATTTACATTATTTGTGTTACACTTCTTTTTTTGCAAATCAACGATTAATTATTAACCGAATATTTTGTATGATTAATACTTATATAAACAGTTTATTCATTTTTAATCTCATTTCTTCCAAAGATTTCATCTCCTTCTTAATATTTGTAGTAATAGTATTAATTTTATTATGTTTTGTTGATTACAAATGTATCACAGAATATTTCATATAGTAACATCTTTAATAGAATAACAACAATATTTAACAGTAATATTTACAACAATGTAGTAGAATATTACTATAAAATATTTGATTGTATAAATTATTAATAATTTAATATAAAAAGAGATACTTATCAAGTATTTCACTTCTTGTAGAAATTTTCTCTACACATATAGTGCCCTCTTTACTGGTTCCCAGTTTACCAGAATCCTTCTATAAATAGGAATTAGAATCAGAATCGTATAATTAATACGAAATATATATCAGCCGTGAATTGAAATACTTTTCGAGTTTACATTGTTCGCGATTTATGGCTTGCAACTCTGTAACTCTGACAAAGCTCGATTTAGCCCACTGAAATTATCGCACTAACACAATCTGAACCGTACTTACGGCCATCATCTAAACTTTGGATTCTAAGGCTTCTTTAATAATTTCCCAGAAATTATACATCTAACATTGAATCAATTCTCTTATTGTAAACAGTTTCACCAAGACGAAATCTATTCAATATAAAATTATTAATGTTTGTGCTTGAAAACATATTATTCATCTATAATATGTTAATTTTTTTATTTTATTTCATTTCATTTCATTTTGTTTCGTTTTGTTTTATTTTTTTTTCCCCAATATATATATAAATTAATTATACTATTGACAGATTTAAATATTTTACGTATTTATAATTTATTTCTTTTTTATTGAAAATTCTCCTGGAACCGAAAAATATTTTGATAAAAATTCATTTTTTCGTGTAAATGTTTTAAATTGTCATTTGTTGTTTTTTTTATTTTTTTAAGAAATATGTTTTCCTTTTTAATTGAAAATACCGGGAAAATGTTTCGACGAATAAAATTCACTTATCGATTTTAACAATTATAAAGAATCGTTTTCGAATATCAATCTCTCGTTTTTAAAAAATGAAATTTTAAATCCATGAAATGAATCTGTAATTCGATGTTTGTTTGTTTGCTTATTTGTTGTTTTTTTTTTTTTTTATGTAATTTCATTTCAATTTTAATCATTCTTTATCATTCAAAATTTGTGTTATAAAAAAATAATACGAACTACGAAAATAATAATTTAAAAATAATGAATAAAATAAATTTATAAAGATAATTTAAAAAGTTGAACTATATAGAAACAATTAATAACAGAAGATTCTTTAAATACTCGAAAGTTTTATTCATTTAACCGATAGCCATTCGAGGAAAGAATTTACATTTCTTTCTTATTGCTTTGAAACGATTCCCAGTAAGAAAAGACATTATCGTAAAGACAAAAGGAGAATATGATTTATGATAATTTCTCTAATTCAGTTCCTGTATTCCTTTTATGATCGACTATACGTAAAATCCTCTATTCTTTCTATTTTATTTTAAAAATAAATAATATTTATTTGTCCAACAATCTTACTTATTACTATCTTGTAAAAATGTACTTATAAATAAATTGATCGTAGCATATTGAAAATATATTGATTTTAGAAATTAAAATTGATTGAAGATTGTTTTATATTTCAATAAATATTTATTTTGTGATACAACTACTAAATAAAACTTTTTTTTAAAAGGGTTGTAGATAAAAATATTTAGAATTATAAAAGCATACTTCAATAAATACCAATAAATTCCAATAGAATTAACAAAAATTGTTATATATGTGCCAAAAAAAGAAATTTTTAACGAAGGAATTTTTTATTCATCGATAATATATATTAAAAATTAATTTATTCTTCAACAGATCATATTCTAATATTTTTAATTTAGTAGCTTAAAATCTTATTATTATAATTAATAATAAGGGGAAGAAAAAAAGAGTTTGATGTCGTGAAACAAAGTTAAAGTCTCCGATGAAATTTTAAAAAATTCAATTTCAACCCTTTCAACCTCTTTCATATCTACCCTTCAATCAGTCCTAACAAAATTATTTATTCAACAAATTTAGAACAAATTTTCTACGGATCATCAAACAATTCTAACAAAATTATTTTTAATAAATTTAAAATAAATTTTGCTTAAAAATCAAAGAAAATTTAAAGAAAATTCATGTTATGTTAAAATTTATACTACCGGCTTGTCGTACACATTCAAACTAATAAACATCGCATGGAAGAAATACCGATCGAACTATAAATCGCAAAAGAAATTATTTTTTCTTTCTCTCTTTTTTATTTCCTTCTTTACGTTCTATTTTCTTTTCCTTTATCGTTTTCATTTATCTCCTTTTTTCTTTTCTTTTATTCTTTTTTATTCCCTTTTTATTTCTTCTTCTTCGCTTATTTCAGAGTAATAATACTCTGAGAAAATGGCGCGCAACACTTCAGGTGGTGGATCACTTTGCTTATTCGTAAACAATCCATTTCTTCCTTCTCGTAAGTGCATCTCGTAAGTGGGTACGGGAAGACATAAATAATAACGAAAGCCTGTAATTTAACTGCCACGTTTAAATCTAATTACACGGTGTTGAGCAGGAGGGAAAGCTTCGCGTCATTTAATTAAACTTTAAATACGATAAAATGGTAAGGAGCGATGGTTTCGTTAGATTTTACGATTATACCAGAAAGCTTATCCGATGATCTTTCTTCCACCATTTTTCTTCTCAAATCGTTGAATCGTTTCCCCTACATTGATTTGCTGGAAGAACTGGGCGCGATTAATGAGACTTATTGGCAGTCTTAAAGGAAAGTTAAAGGAAAGTTGGAAAGTTGCAGAAATATCGATAATTTTTTTTTTTTTTTTAAGAAAGAACAATATCATTTCTTTGAATATTTTGATCGTCGCACAAGATTCAGGAAAATTTTAAATTTCCAAGGAACGATTTTAGTGAAAAATTTGAAGTAAAAAGAATCTAGGGAATTTTGCCAAACTATTGCTTATCTTCTCTCTATTCGAATACGATATACATGTAACATGTAAAATATGGGATATACAGAGGTTTAAAAATAATTTCAAAAACGTATATTAATTTAAGATCAATTTTTTGCTTTCTAATTATGATACAAAAATTAACAGCTAATTGAAAGTTGATCGAAACGAAAAATGTATTTTTTTCACTAGAATTCACTGGAAATTCGAGTATAAAAGTGTGAGATTCGTTTAAATTTATTCGATCAATAAATGGAAAAAGAAAAATAAATTGTATAGGGCAATGAATACATATATATATAGAAAGATTCGAAGCGGAGAAAATCGAAGGAGAGAGTTGGGAGGGGGAAAAACGAATGAAATGAACTCACATTATCGAGAATTCGATTAAACCTTGTCGCGCAAACAACAAATCTTCGCGATTTACGTTCGAAAGGTTTCTAAAGACGTAAACGGAGAAGCGATAAAATAGCGTGACAACTAAATTCTCGAGACATTAGAGATAGAATGTACTCCTGATTTTAAAACCACTTGAAGACTTTATGATGTTTATACTTTTAATAAATATTGTGTTAAAAGAATAAAAAATAATATTTGTAAAAAAAAAAAAAATATTAAATTATTTGGACGGAATAAAATTAAACGGATTAATTTTTTATCTGTCATTAAGTTGGTAGAGCTCGTATTACAATTTTTTATTTTTTTATTTTTATTATTAACAGACAAAGTAAATATGAAATTTCTGTATGAAAAAGCTTTAGGTTTGTCCTCTCTCAATATTCGCAATATACTCTCAATAATTTAGAATTTCTAATAAATTATAATTCTGCTCTTTCCTTTCAGTTTATCTTCAATAATCAATCTTCTGTTGAGATTGTATAAAGTAATATATCTCTCCATTATACACGGTACAATTTCAAAAGTGAATTTAAAGTTTCATTTATACACATACAAGAGAAGATACATACAAGAGAAAAGGAAAGAAATATTAATTTCATCCTTACCAATTCATTATAAACAGAACTGATTATTTATTTTCTTGTAACAAAATTACTAGATAAATAAAATGATTCGTTTACGAAGAAAAAAAAAGAAAGAAAAATTAAAGAGAAAAAGATAGGCAATCAAGAGTAAGCAGCAGCTTAAAAGTGTTGCTTACACTAATCACATTAACCTGTTATACAACCACCATCTTGAACGAAATTTTTTCCAACGTACAATTGCAAATTCGAGCGAATTTCTTTCCTTTCGTTTATGCGTGCCAGCGTGAGAAACACAATACCATCGACGAAGGTTTCATTTAACTCTGCCCTCCCCTCTCCCCCTTTTTTCACAATTAATTCCTCTAATTCAGGGTTATGGGAATGATCGTGAGAGGTCATGAGTCACTGTTTGCTGACGCAACTATGAATTTCGAGACTGGATTTATTTAATCCCATTGCACAACGACTCTCGGGGAATTTATTTAACCCTTTCGAGGTGCATTTATCTTTTTGGACTTACAGAACTGTGCTATGCTTTCAAACTTTCAAACTTGCACTTTCAAATTACGTGTACAAAATTCTGCATAAATTCATCGATTTGTTACAATTTTTTGAATTTAAAATTTTATGATATGCAAATTGTGAGCACAGATGTATAAGTTTAAAAGGAAGTTTCAGAAAGTTTGATATTTGCAATATTGTGGATAAGAAAATTTAAATATAAAGAATATCTTTAAAAATATTTCTTGACGATACGAAATCGTTAATATGTATGAAACATAGTGTACCTTTTTTCATAGATACTTTTCGTGAAAAGTTCTTAAGTAAAATTAGAAAAAAAAATTATTAATTTTCGAAATTTCAAAAAATTCGTTACCTTTCGTGGATGTATTTATCTAAACATCACTTCGTTCAAACGAAGTGCAAATTTTTTTAAATTTAATCAATTAATAGATTTAAATTTATCGTGTACAAAAATTTTCAAAAAAGTACACACGTCGTTAATCGTAATTTTTATAAAACGATCTCAATCTCTCGATTTCCCTATTTTAAAATATCGTAAAATAATTCTTCGATTATTCATCCTAAGATACATGAAGATCTCTAAAAATTTATATCTATAAATCTGCATAATTAATTAAAATTTAAAAGGGAACGTTCACGATCAAATTGACTAATCATAGAGATAGAGATTGCGCGCGCTTTTTCATAAAAAAAAAAAAATATTTGTGATCAACGTTTAAGTGATGACTGAGTTATTCGAGCTAGACGTAGTTTGCGAAGACCCATAATACCGGAAGCCATAAATGCTCGAAACATACGCGTGTATTACGTTCCTGATGTGTACGCATGAGGTGAGGTAAAATCGAGTGGAAGCAAAAGGAAGGACAGTTCCTCCGTGTGTCTACAATCTGTCAAAGTAAAAATGCAAAATTCATGCAAAACTTGGCGTTGCAAGTTGGCTCGTTGTAAACTCGCTGAGCTTGACAATTTGCATGATAAAAATTTATATTGACAAAAATCTTGATAATCAGTTAACAGAGATTTCATGCATATTTGCATGAACGACATACATGTACTTTAAGTTAAGTTACATTACTTAGTTATTTTGGTAATTATTTGAATTCGATATTAACTTAGGATTTCTTGGCATGAATCTAATAGAAATTTTATCTCTGAATTTCTTAAATTTTTCGAAAAATTTTATAAATTAGAATTTTACTTATGAATTTTACCAATTTTTCAAAATTATTTTATAAACGCATTGAACAAAATACAGATAGATAGGAGAGTAATTTATAGTGGATTTATAATTTATGATGGATCAAAGAAAATCACAATATTGAAATCAATGTAATTATCGATGAAGTGGAGATGTTAATATTTAATCTTGGATAAATGTTTGTAAATGTTATTAAATTAATGTATTTACTGAAACATTAATTCACCAAAATTTAATAGAAATTATAATTCATTATTAAACGTATTCATTATATTTATCTTTTGTTCGTCAATTAAAATAAAAATATCGGTCAGAAATAAATTTTGATGTATTTGATCGATAAATAAGATTTCGGTAATTAAAAAATCGTATTCTTCTTTGTGCAAAAAATTGAATTGAATCGAATAATTTTAAATTTTGATTATTTCCTCTCTACAAAAGGAAAAAAAAAATACAAAAAATAATTACAAAAAGCAATTATCATTGTCCAATTAATCGGAATATCGCTAATAATACATTTGAAAATTAAATCTCCTCCTTCGTAATTATTGGAATATTTCGAATCGTTATTATTATCGAAATTGAAATTTTAATATATTCATACAGAATTACGAGGGTTTGAATTTTTTCTTTTATCATTATTCATTTTCCTTTCGATCAAGTGAAAATAGTTTTTTTAATTATCACGTGTAAAAGATTTGCGTATTTTCAATATTTCATCGGATTCACAGTTCATCGTATACACGTTGTGTTTAATCCAAGTTATAAATAGTGTACCACAAAATTGCGGTCTTCGATATTATTTCTGTTTTGAAACGCAAGAATATCCTTTCGATACATGGAAATTATACGAACATAAATTTCCACGTAATTTTAACATAACATTTTTTTTTCAACGTAAAAAAAAATTATGAAGTTTGCAAATATATTTCGATAACAAAAGTTTTATTCGCATATATTCTTACTTTCTAATTTCAATTTTTGTTGTAACAGTAGAAATACTGTTAAACGATAAAAATGTAATATATTAATAATTGATATAAATTTTATGATAAATATGTAATAATGGAAATCAAGGATAATAAAATAAATATTAAACGAGCTGATGATTGTTTATTTTTAAAGTGCGATTAAATTTTTTTCTATGATATAATAATTTTGCTGAGATTAATAAAATTTTATTTTATTAATGAGAATAAAATTCAACAAGTAGAAGTAAATGTTCGAATAAATCAATGAAGATACAATATATTTAAAATTTTATTTGTCATTTCAGAATGTAATATGAAACAAGCGAAATTCATTGAGTTAAAGTATAATATAATAAAACAATGATGATACAATCCGATGATTATTACCAAATAAATATATAATTAATTTAAATCCATTATAAATATCTTATTAATAAACTTCAATTATTGACCAAATATTAATAACGTAAAATATGAAATATTTATCCTATTTTTTGTATCGCATACGTGATTTTCAATTGGCATTTTATTCAAGGCAAAATTAAATTCGAAAACAAGCAGTCAGGTTTGAATCGATTTTGTCATCACATTAAAAATTTTACATCAAAATATCTCAAAAAGCCTCCTCCTCTACGATTTTCCTATTCGATAAAATTACGAATTTTATTTATTCTCGCAAATATCTCGCTTTATAGCAACGTTTACTTTATCATTACAAATAACTTTTCACCCCCATACTGGAATTCTCGCATTGCAAAATATCGAATCGCGCGTCCATTGTTCACTTTTTTCTCGAGCAATCGTAAATTTCATCTGAAAGGTACGTGCATAAGTTCTTCTCTCGTTGGAAAAATTATTCCATTGCATATATCGCGACAATTGTGAGACGAATATTTCCGAGCTGTAAAAAAAAATTAAGGTAGAAATACATACTTTTTATTGAAACATTAAACTGTCCATTTCGTGTAAATTTCTACAAAACGGGCCGAACAATTTCGAACACGCGGTTTCTCGAATTTTTTTCAAATTTCAACGGTCTGGTTTTTTTTTTTTTTTGAAAATAATTTTTCGTGAATCTTTGTAAAATATTTTCTCAGAATAAATTTGAATTTTATTTCGTTATCGATTGTTGTCGATCAAATTAGGAAAAAAGAAATTTTCGTGAGGCATATTAGGTATATTGAAATTAATATATGCACATAATCCATAATCTCGAAACGAAATTATTTCCTGTTATTATTCGCTACTTATTAAATATGAAATATAATCCGGAAAGTATCTCGATATCGTTTTGTCGAAGATAATTAAGTTTCACGATTATAATCTACTGGAAGAGCGATATTCCGCCAAGAATTCAGTGCCAAAATAACGCAACGTTCGTTAGATGCGAATTTATCTGCATTCATCGTTGCGGAAGATTGGTCATTAAGAAGTTCCGATCTTAATTAATCTCCTCGATTATCGCTCTTGGAATATTTTGGAAGAAGCGGATTGCCATAAATCTCGAAATAATGAAAGATAATCTTGGCGAAAACGGTATTAACATTCGCAATATTAAATTTTTTCTTGTTTGAACTATCGTAAAACTTGTAATACCACGTGTAAAAGATATATATGTATATAAATATGTGTATTTGTCTTAAAATGATTATTAAAAATTTAAAAAAGAAATCTAATAAAAAAATTATAAATCAATTGGAGAATTCTTGTTGAGATTATAAATTAATCGTTAAACAGTCTAATTAGGAACTATTTTAGGTATTAATAATTCCATGATTATACATCTCTGCTTACTGAGGAGGGATCAAATGCAATTCGCAATAAACTATTTAATCCTCAATTGCTCAAAACATAATGCATTTCACGTTAAACAGAAGAGAAGCTTAAGCTCGCATCAACTATAAATTAGATAAATTAGAAATTTATAGAAATCCATAATTTGTTGAAATTCAATAAATGAATCAAATAAAATAAACATATAAACAAATAAATAAATAAATAATAAAACGTAAATATAATGTACACGTCGAATTTTAATGTAATAAAATAGTGTTTGAAAATTATCGTTAATAATTTCGTAATTGAAACATAATTATTAATTAAAATTATGTCAAACGAAAATCTTATAATCTTTATCTATAATCTGTTTCAGTGACTGTGCAAGCAGACAGAATGGGCATTATACCGCGAAAATTCACGAGGTTCTTGATTTCTTCTGAGCCCGAAAACGAACAAGACACGACAGAAAGTGGCATCTTTGATCTCCAGGATGATTTGTTAACGAAATATTCAGAAAATTGTCCGAATACCGTGGTAGAAATGTCGATGGTTTCCAAAGAAGAAATTTCCGTGGCCTGGACCAGTCCTTCCGAAGGTAGCGGTTGCATATTTATCAGGTGAAGGGATATTTTAATAACAAGCATGAAAATGGAACATATTCTTGCATGAGAGATGTAACAATCAAATAAAATTTAGTTAGAAAATATTGCAGTAATCTATCCATTGCATGCAGTTTTAAAAATCAATACAAAAATAGATCAATGCCTTTATTCCTTATTCAATAATATCCATTTAAATGCAAAACTTCCCTCTTATCTATTATAAAGAAAGATGAAGGTTACAGATTTTTTAATTATTAGAAATGATTGGAAAATAATTCATCTTTTCAATTTCCAGAATAAAACAATATCTTCATTTTCAATAACTTCAATCAACAAATTATTCTTTTTATCTACTATAAAAAAGAATGAAGATCAAGTTATTTGATTATCATAAGATTTAGTCTCAAAAGTGATTAAAAAAATGTTGCAATTTAATAACATAATACCTAACACAAAGCTTTCTTTTGTCTATTATCAAAGAAGAAGTTAAGATCATAAGTTTTTTGATTTATTATAATAACTAATCAAAAAATAATTGAAAAATATCAATTCAATAACATCTACTTAAAAGCTTATTTCATTTCAACCAAGTTGTAAATCCATCTCGAATTAATACAATCTTGGGGACGTAAGTACACATATTCTTCCGCTTATTCTTCTCCAGAGCGACGATAATGGAAACGCCTGATACATGGTATATGGACGATCCGAATTTAGTCCTAAAGATATGTCAAGATTCGAAAGCTGAGGCGGACAACCAAGGACCAGTTCTGAATGACTGCTGTGCCTGCGAAGAGGCGAAGTACGAAGTTACTTTCGAGGGACTTTGGTCTAGAAATACCCATCCCAAGGCACGTGAGAAAAAGAGAGAAAGAGCAGGACAAATAAAATCGACAAACAGAAATGCATAGAATCGATATCGATCCATCGCGTTTAAACGTCGACGTGATACGTTAAAGCTTTCGAATAGTCGTTGAAACCAAAGATATCGTTATTCTTTTTTCAATATATTTTCTCTTTCCTCGTTTTTTTTTATTCTTTTCCACTATAAATTTAGAGAAGTAACTTGTATTCCTTAGTTAGAATGAAGTCTGGATAATATTTTATTTTTTTTCTTATATTAATGGATTAATAATAGAAATGATTCTTGTCCAATTTTAATCATGAACTGTACAAATTATTGATGATCAAGAGATATAAATAATTCTATAATATTTATTAAAGTAAATTATATAAATATATATAAGTATATATTTATTAAAGTTGTATATAAATATAGATTTAATTTTTTTAATTTTATTTACATATATTATTATATATTATATATATACAATAATCATATGTATTGATGTATAATGTATAATTAATATTTTTAAAAATTTTAAGTCTATTAAATAAAATTTTTATGATATTTTTTTATTCTTTTAAAAAAAAAAGAAAACTTGATAAAAATTTCTATTTTGAATTCTTCAATTAAAGATACTACTAATATTTTATTATTTTATTATATTATTAAAATAGAAATTGACAAGAATCGTTTTTGTTGTGAATCTTTCAATTTTTTTCTCTTTATAAATTTATTTTCAATTGAGAACTATAGAAAGAAAATTTAATAAAATATTTTTTTAAAGATAAAGATTTTACATCTTTTATTTCATTTAATAGCTAAAAGATATCTCTTTATACATTGAAATTAAAAAAAGATGAAGATCTAACAAGTTTCAAAATATAATCATAAATATACAGAAAAATATCTTTATAAGTTTAGTTTTCTCATTTATAAAAATTAAAAAATATGATTTATTCACTTTCTCTCTAGAGATCTTTAATTTTAAACAAAACTCTGATAAAATGAAAAGGATATTATTGTGTATTATCTCGAATATCGAAACATATAAGAATTGGAAAGGAATTATTTCAATTCCAATTCTTAACAAAGAAAGAGGATGCTATTTTATTGATGTAAGAATTGAGTTACCTTATAATGTGGAAATGGGTCAGAAAAATGTTCCATAAAACTTTCTTTCAAGATGGAACAATGTAAAACTTGTATTGTATAACAATGTTATGTTATAGAGAAATGTTATCATTGGACTTGCATCTGTGGTGCATTTATTTCAATGATTTTCGATATTCGATCAAAATAATATAAGAGATATTTAAATAGATTCATCTATTTAACTCAAGATTATTGAAAAATTAAAACTAAATATATACTTCAAAGTTTTACATGTATTATATATATATATATATATATTATAGGAATTTACTATTCATTGAAATATATGATTGTTCTTTTTAATAACCTACTAAAAGTTTAAGATAAAATTTATAAGATTAAATATAATTTTTTTTTATAAAATTTTGTTTATTTAAAAGTCTTTTATATTTTTGAATTATATTTATGATATTTATGATATTAAATTATATTAAAATAATTCATATATTAAAATAATTCATATATTATAATTGCCAAGAAATAATAATTAATTATGATAATTAATAATGATTAATAAAAATATTTCTACATTATTGATAAATATTTATATGAATAACCAAATATTGCTTTAAATAGATTTTTTTGTTTTTATAGGATTTTCCTAGCAAAGGATGGATCATTCGATTTTCAGATGTCATTGGAGCATCACATACAGTAGATTATAGATTTTGGAAATATAATGGCATGGCTAGTACTGGTTTGCAACAAGTGGCCGAATTTGGATTAACCAGAAAATTAGAATCTGAATTAAAGGATCAAGTACATTTTTTTATTAAAACATTTAATAGTGTTTTCTTTTTTATTTTTTTTTTTATACACAAATTAAAGATTATAAATTTTTATTGATTTAATTAAATTAATTTTTTTATTTAAGAATAATATAGAAAAATATATAATAGTAAAAAATACTAATTATAATTATTTTATAATGAGAATAAATTCTTTATTTTAAATTATAAAAATTAAAAAAATTAAAAAAAATTTTATTATATTAAATTCATTACGTTTATAAATATTAATAAAAATATTTTATTTTCCTATAGAGTGATCATATTAGGACTATAATTAAAGCCAGAGGAATAAGTTATCCCAATGTTACTGGTAAAACTTTTGCAGTCTTCCGGGTTGACCGGAAACATCACCTTATGTCTTTGGTATCCATGATTGGTAAGATTTCATGAAGTAATATATTTTTTTAATTTATATTTATTTATAACTTCTTTATAGTATAATTATTAAAACTTATTAAATCATTAAATTTTAGAACAAAATAAATAATGACAAATTATTTAATTATTTAACTATTTTTGAAAAATTCGAAGAAAGAAATATAATTTTTAAATTAGTAGTAGCATCTTGAAAATATTTCAAAGTGGAATTTTAAAAAATTTCCTACATTTCACTTAGTTAAGTTCTAATATATTATAATGAAATAATGAAGTTTTTCTTTAAAATATAAAACATAAAAACCTGATTTTATAGATCCTTCACCGGATTGGATAGTCGGAGTTTCAGGTTTGGAGTTGTGTCTATCTAATTGTTCGTGGATTGAACATAAAGAACTTAATTTATATCCATATGATGCGGGCACTGATAATGGGATCACATACTTGGTAAATAATATTTTCTTCATAAATACAAATACTTTACAAAATATTTAATACATCTCTAAATATTTTCACAATATAATTTCTATTCTAAATATAAACTTCTCATTTTGTGAAAATTTTGTCTAAAATTTTCTCATTTTATTTCATCCGCTTCATTATCAATAAATATCAAAAATAAAGATTAAATTTTTAAAAGAAACAAATGACAAAAAATAATGAAAAAATACAAAAAAAAGGAGATAAATTGAATATGCTCACAAATTATAGAAGAGATTTTTCTGAAAAAATATTCATATCGTTTTAATGTATGAAATTTGAAAGAAGATTCTTTTGAGATTGAGATTAAAATGATGAATGTCAACTCACAATCGAAGAGAATTTCATAATAAATTCGATTGGAGGCTTCGAGCTTAACAATAGAGCTGCTGCTTGAAGTAAACCTGTCTACGATAATCTTCCGGTTGATCAGAAATTTTCCTTGTCATTGCGCATTTTCCCTGGTTTTTCAATTTCCTCAAATCCAACGTTTCTTCTCTATTTGTATTTTCATGATAAAGATTCATGAATAAAAAATATAACCGTAATCTAAATAATATATATTGTAGAATGATTATGAAAACAAAAGCAATTTATTAAATTATTGAAAAGAATATATCTTTTAATTAACAATAAATAGAAAGAAAATTAATAACTTGAATAGGAATTTTATTTATACAATATCAATAAAAAGTTTAGAATTATATTTCTTTCTGTATCTTTTTATAAATAAAATAAATAATAAGATAAAATAGAATAAAATAAATAAATATTGTTTTGCGTTTCTAGTCACCAGATTCACCAACAGAGCCACAAGAACCCATTCACCGAATAACTTCAAGTTATCCGAACGATTCGAGATCTCCGTTTTATGACCCTTCTGGTTTAGATATGAAGCCTCTTGCCAGACTTTATTTGAATCGACAGAGACTTTATGAGAAAACCTGTGTGAATATTTCAGGAGATACGATGAACACAGGTACAACTGACAAAAAACGCAGAAACAGCAAGTATTTTTTTTTTTTATTTATTTATTTTATTTTCTAATTACTAACCATAGAGATATACATGGATCATATTAACAAATTTAACAAATTTCTTATG
This sequence comes from Apis florea, assembly GCF_048593485.1. Taxonomy (NCBI): domain Eukaryota; kingdom Metazoa; phylum Arthropoda; class Insecta; order Hymenoptera; family Apidae; genus Apis; species Apis florea. The sequence continues at coordinate 1,411,321 of NW_028256542.1, read as the reverse complement.
ACAAGATTATGTTTTCATATCATATCTTTAAAATAATCTTTAATGTAAAATTTAAAATAATTTTTAAATATTTTTTATTTTTATTTACTTTTATTTATATTTATATTTTTTTGTAAATTTTTTCTAAAATTTTTATTTAAAAAAAAGTACTATAGATGATATATATTTATATATCATATGATATATAGTTATATTTATATTATATTAGTTATTATTTATAAAAAAAAAATTCTTAACATAACGCGATAATCAATCATGATTATTTTCATTATATCATATTATATTTTCATTATATAGTAATAATAATAATAATTAAAATTTTGCTAAATTAACATTTAATTATTATTTCTAAATATCACGAAATTTATAAGAGGACTTCATTACGCTATTGTCATAAGATTTGTATCAAAAGCGTTTATGCAAACACATTTCCAGAAGTGATAAGCAATATAATTTTTAATATAGCAGAAGCATGTAAAGTGACATCATGGCACCCTTGGGAGGCTTGTTCCGTGACATGCGGTCGTGGCACCCGTCTTAGACAAAGATTTTACGAGGATAAAGTTGCTGCGACACAGAACAAGTGCAATGTCAGTTTAACTGGAAGAGCGAAGTGTCAGGGAGAGAGTCTTCACTGGTAATTGCTATGATACAAATTAATTTTAACTGCATTATGTCGTATCAACGACACTTTCAACTCATTAAAATCCCGGAAGTTTATATTTATCAAAAATTTTTGAAAAAAACAATACCGATTCTATGAATTTCATACGAAGATTATCAATCTTACGATTTCACGAAAAACTTTTCAAATTTTTCACTTTTCATATTCACGTGGAAAGAAAGAGTTAAAAGTAATAAATTATTAAATTAATTATTCGTTATAGCAACAATAGAGGGCAAGATGCAAGTATTCTGGAGACAGAGAAATGCACGTTACAACAATGGAGTAGTTGGAGTTCCTGCAGTGCGACCTGCGGAAACAGTCATAAGACAAGATCACGAAATTTCAAGTACAAGAAACATCTTAAAGAGTGCAAATCAATTCCTGACGGACCGGTACTTCAACAAACAATTGCTTGCGAATACATTCTATGTCCCGATGTGGATAAGGACGAGGTAAGAGAGTTGGCTAGTCAAGAAGAAGAAAATGAGAATAATGATGACAGTGATGATGAAGAAGATTACGAGGGAGAAGCGCCGGTAATGGAGGTAACTGAGAAATGGCAGCAGGTATAAAACCTAGTTTATAACTTACTAATCGATAACTAATCAAAAGAAATGTCGCAAAACACACATAATTTTTGACTATAATTTCATTTAATAAAAAACAGAACGAGAAAATTATCTAAAACATGGAAAAAATATTATTTGATAATTGAAGCTGCTTGTATGCAAATTAATGATTACTTGATAATAGTAAAATATAATTTTAAAGTATATTGAATGATTCTAAATGAATATACATATAGCTCTGTTTAAAATGAAAGTAGATAATAAGAAAATTTATGCTTTTAATTAATAATTTTTATTATTCTATTATGTGATTTTCTATACAAATGCACATTTGTAAAATGGAAGAAAGTAATTATGAAGATTAGTATGATATGAACAAATATATAAAATTTATAATTTTTAATTAAAATTTAATAAAATAGAATTTAAAATTTAATAAATTTAATAAATAGAGTTTTTAAAAAAAACTAATATCTATTAGAGCTATATAAAAAATATCAATAAATAAATAAAATTTGCTATTATTTGCATATAAGTATCCTTAAATTTTCACTGAAATTTCAAAATGTTATAATTAGATTTGTTTATTAGAAATAATAATTATTAAATAACAAAAATTTTTTTCTTTTGTACTTTTAATTATTTACTTAATTTTATTTTTAAAAAAATAATTTTCAAATAATTGAATTGTAAAAATTTATAAAATTTATAAAGTGAATTGCAATTATTCTATATATTTCCCATAATAAAGAATAAATTAACTCGTTCTAAATTATCAAATTATCAAAAAATACTTAACACATAGAGAATAAAATAATATATCTTTTATAAATTAATTTTATTTTTTATATAAAATAAAGAATTAATAATGAAATTAAAAATTTTAATTAAATATGATTGATGAAAAAGAAGACAATTGTTTTATTCTCTTTTTTCTTTTGTCGAATAACAAAATAGTCAATTCATTGTTATTCATAAAGATTATTAATTATTAAACTTGATAATCATAACAATAACAATATCATAATATTATATCGAATCATTAATAATCTCGAATTGTTCAGAATAATCGTTTCACGTAATCGAAACCTGCACCATTTCTCGCAAATCTATCCATAATACTGGCATCTTCACGTAAGTCGAAAATTAATTTCAAATGTTAAAATCAATTATCAATTGATTCTACTGCGTATATTTTATATGTAATTTTAATTAGAATTAATAGTAATTTAATTATCAATTTATTCTTCATAATTTAAGATATTTCATTAGTTTAAAACCAAATAATTAATATTTAAATGAATTAAAATAAATTCAATCAAAAATATTATTTTTCAAGTATTTTTTATAAAAAATATTACTTATTATTATTATTTATAAAAAATATTTATTATTATTTTTATTTCAACGTTTGTCGATTTTTATTATTTATTTAATAAATTCATATATGTACCTATATTTATTAATTAATATATATATATTTATTAATATTTTCCATTTTTTCTTGTTTTAAAATATAAAAAATTCTTTTTATTGGTTATTGATTATTATTTTCATTTTTCTTCTTTATTTACAATATTGATAATACAGCAGAAATAATTCATTTTATTTCTTATTTCACATTTCATTTAATAACACATTTTTTATCATCAAATATTTTACAATCACTATAATGCTATCAAATTTTTAATAAATGCAATCGTTCCTATTCTGTTCATACAATATATTCTTGCGGCATGTTATAATATTTTTTCTTTGTCATAACATATAATTTTAGAAAATAATTTATTTAAAAAATTAATGCTAATTAATTAAAATTTTAATCATTATATATTTAATTTTTTATACTTTATATAATTATGTTACATTAATTAAAAATAATTGTCATCCAAAATAAGTAATAATACTAAAATAAGTTAATAATACTAAAACTGATTTAAAATTATTTATTAAATAAATCAGATTACATAAAATTAGACAAGAGAAAAATAGTGTAAAGAACTAATTAAAAATTACTAATCTTAATATTTTTCAAACAGAAATTTAATTTGTTAATTTTATTTATTTTTTTAATCAGAATTGCCCTGAAGAACGTTATACCCAATGGTCCTTATGGTCTCCCTGTAGCTCTACCTGCGGCCCTGGGATACAATTAAGATTCAGACTCGTGAAAGAGGGAAATATAGGGAGCTATGACGAGAATTTAAATCGTGAAGAGTGCAAACGACAACAGGCTACATGTGTAGCCAACATTCCAACATGTAATATTACAAAAGAAGAAGCAGAAAGTAAGAAAGTTGAAAATATTTATTGAACAATTTTTAATTCAAACAAAATTAATTTTTAAATATGAAAAAATATATCTATATAACATTTCTTGATAGTCTAAAAATTTTTACATAATTCTTTCAATCTAAAATTGTAAATGATATTCTTATTTTATTATTATAATATTAAAAAATCAAATTACAAAATAATTGAAAAAAGATTAATAAGACAAAATCTAGATTACTAAAATTTTAAATGAAATAAAATTTATTTCTTATTTATTTTTCTTTTTTATATTTATGATAAATAATATTAATTTTATAAATTAATGTTAAGAAATTTTATAAATACATTAAAAATCCTGAAAAATTCTACCATTTTATCATATAAGATTTTATTATTTTTTTTTCTTTAGTTTTCAAATTACTTCAATTACTTCAATTACTATTTATAAGATTTTTAAAATAATTTTCTAGTAATATATTTTAAAAATAAATAATATAATCATTAATAACTTAACGTTTTTCTCATTTTTTTAAAAAGAAAGAATAATAATAAAATCTTTCAATCTCTTCTAAATTATATTAATATATTAAATTATTATTTTCATCCTTCTTATCAAGATTTTGATTGTTCTTTTAAAATTACTTCCCTCGTATAACTTATAACTTATAATTTTAAAATATAAATTCGTTAATACTTGAATTAATTGCAATTAAATAGTATAGCATGTAACATTTGAATTGCGACTTTAAAAAATGATTAATAGTATCTTGTAATTGGTTTATCTTATAAATATCGATCGCTTTTTTAGCATTTTTTTTCATAAAAATAAAAATTCTGATTAAATTTTTTATTATGTGAATTATTTTAAATCACTATTTTAAATACCGTGAATCATAAGAATAAAAAAATAAATTATATATGTATTATGGATATTAGAAAATATTAAAATATTATCTTTAGAAAACTAAAAAAAGGAAATTACAAAAATAATTAATGAAACAATGAGATTTTTTTCAATATTATAAAAAACAAAAGAAAGAAAAGTCTACAAATTGTTGAATTGATTTCAGAGATCTGCAATGAACCAATGGAGAAAGGACGATGTAATAGTAACATCATACGTGTATATTTTGACAAACAAACAGGTCAATGTCGTAGATTTAGTTATTCTGGCTGCGATGGAAATCGAAATAATTTCGAAACTGAAAAATATTGCAATGAGATTTGCGGTGATTTTCAAAGTAAGTTTTATAATTTAGACATTTTTTATTTATCATTTATTTAAGAATTTATTAATAATCGAAATAAGAATTATTTAAGAGACAAATTAAAACTTTGACATTTTAACAAATTTTAACATAAATTTTTTTATTCTTCTAATTTCAAACTAACTCAAGAATTTAAATGAAAATCTTCCAGAATTTTTCGTAATTAAAAATAGTAAATGTAATTATTTAAAGATTGTGAATTTGCGTTTTTTTAACAAAATTTTCATTATTATTCTATGCATGCTTACTTATAAAACAAATGTAGAAGAATCAAGGGGAAATATATCGACTATGACGAAAAATTATAAGGTATCCCTCAGCAGTGTTCTCAGTTATCACATACCTGTGCAGGGACAACGCAGCATGAAGACAAAGCGAGCTCATCATGGTGATGCTAATTAGCTTATTAGCAAATTGCATTAATTTGCATTATAAATTAAATCATCAATCTTTTTGGTTTTAATTTTGATTTCTATAAAGAAGAATTTGTTATTTTTTGTACACTTTTTTAAATTAATTTATATACATTTTTTATTTATTCATTTATTTAAAAATAAAAATTATTAAAATAATTCAAAATAAAAAAAATCGTTTTAATCATTTTTTTAATTATGAAAAGAATTTAATTTTTTTCATTATAAATTTCAAAATAATATAATTAAATATCATTATTGAATATCATTGAAAATTAATTATTGAAAATTTATATTAAAACATAAATAATTAATAATTTTAATATTATTTTAATGATTTCATTATCAAAAAATTTTTTTAAATTTGTATGTTTTATATTTTGTTTTTGGTTTTTATATCTATAAATTAATATTGAATTTAATGATTTCTGTTTATTTGAAATTTTTTTTGTTTTTTTTATATTATATATATTATATATAATTCATATATTATTATATTATATATATATTTTTTTTATTTATATTATATATTATATATTTTGTATAACAATATATATAAAATAACTTCTTACAGAGAAATTAAAATTCAAAGGCATACAACCAGATAGTCAAGTGATAGAATCATCTAATGTTGCAAAAAATATCGATTGTCAAATATCTAATTGGAGTAATTGGTCTGCGTGTGCAGGATGTCGTGGGTACACTGAAAGTACAAGACAAATTCAAGTAAATAATTTTTTTATATTTATAATCTATGAATCTTTTTAAAAAGTGCTAAGTCTATATAATCATAGATATAATCCAAAGTAATAAGAATACTGTTATTTTTCGAATTCGCAATTAATTGTAATCTATTTTTAAGATTGATTTTTAAAAAATCAATTTCTAGAAAAATTTAAAAAATGTATAGTAATATTTTGAATGAAATTTATAGTTTATTATATAAGAATCATTATAATTTTGATTTATATAATTTAGGTATATTCTAAAGGCAATGGTAAGAAATGCCCGCAAAAATTGCATCGCAAAAGAAAATGCCATAAAATTCCACCTTGTTGTAAGTATTACTAAAATAATTTAGTCAAATTTATTTATAAAGATTGACTAAATAAAATTTGCAGCTTTACAAGGTGATGAATTGAGACGACGTACATATCGTGATCGATATTCGGGAAGAGAAGAAAATCAAAGTAAGTATTGATTAATTGTATAATTATTGTATAATTGTATAATTAAAATTGTATTATTCTTTATTATGTTAAATAATTATAGTTGAATATTTTTTAATTTTTCATTATTAAGGCAATATTTATAATATTTTAGAAATTTTCTCAAAGCTATTTTGAGAAAATTTTTTATTAAGTTTTTATTCTATAAATGATTTTAAAGCCAATATTAAAACTAATTAAAACTTAAATCTGATATCTATATTTTCAATAACAATAGTAAGTATACAGAGCATGAATAACTTATGAATATAAAAACACTTTTCCTTAAACCTAATTCATCTAATTATATATATACTAAGAAAAATTTTCGAATCATTAAAATAGACAATTTTAATATTAATTAAAATTTATCAAAAATAATAATTCGGTATAAAAATGAACTATTTATGAAAAAATTCTAAATATAAAGAAAAAACAATATTTAAAAATGGCTTAAAATTAACTCACTCAAATAAATGTAATATTATATAATTATCAAAATTAGTTTCAGTTGATTGCAAAATGACACAATGGTCTAGTTGGTCACATTGTACAGCAACTTGTGGAAAAGCATCACAATACAGAACAAGAACAGTCAAAATTCAATCTGTTGGTCCAAAAAGCAAACCATGTTCTCATATGATAGAGAATAGAAAATGTCATACAATAGAATGTCTATAATAATGTTTATTCATTTTTATTTTATTATTTATTTTAAAACATATTTGAATTTAAAATTTTACTTATGTATCATTAAATCAAGCACAATAATGAAATAAATATAATATGAAATAAAATTTTGCTATAATTCATATTCACATAAAAATTATTCTAAAACATTACAATATTTACATTACAAAATTCTTTATAATAATATTTTTTAAAAATATTTAATATAAAAAAATGACAATCAATATTGATATCATCTGATCATATTATGATATGATTCAGACTCATTGAGAATGCTTGATGCATTGATACATATTTTAAAATTGAACTTTTAATTTAACTTTTTTATTATTAATCGCAAAACTTAAAATAAAAAATAATTTTACTAATATAAGTATATTCTGATAAAATATGTGGAATATAATATTTTAGATTATATATTTAAACACTATATTTCGAATATGTATTAAAAAAATTATTTTATTTATAAGATAGATATTAGGAATATTTCTAATGAATTTCAACCAATTTATATATACGCACAAAATATTCTATTACATTTTTTATATTTTTTGTTTTAATTTTTTTTTAATATTAATTAACATTAAAAAATAATATTAATAAATAATTATGATTATAAAATCATAATTAATATTTTACTTATATGTAATATAAATAATTCTTTCAGTTGGAAAGAATTATATTTCAATTAATCGTAAAAAAAATAAAAAATTGTTATCAGGATTTATAGTTTTTTTGAAAAATATATAAACCAAACTGTTATATATAATTAACTATATTATATTAAATTCTTTAAAAAAACAAATATAAACTGTTTTATGCAAAAATAAAATATAATAAATCAATATTTCAATTATTATTAAAAGATGTGTCATCTCTTAAATATTTTAAAAAACGATAAATTGATATAACAATGATACATATTTCTCTGTATAAGTATTATAAAATATATATTTGTGGCATTTATAAGATTTAAGAAAATATAGATCTCAGTTTAAGATCAAATATTTGATTTAGTGTTTATTAAAATTGTATATTTAAGATTTAAGTAAAAATTAAATGAACAAAATTTATCAATTTAGCAGAAATATCTGTAAATGATTCTTACATATTATTATCCAAAAGCTTAATCTATTGTATAAAAATAAATATATAATTTTTTTTTAAAAATTGCAATACGTCGAGTATCAAAAATACTTTTGATATTGCTTTTAATAATATATAAGACAATAAAAAATAACAACTTATATAAAAAGTGTAATATCACATTATATTGTGAATATAATATATTCAAATAATTTTAGAATTAAAATTTTGATTTTACTTTAGTTGAGATAATTTTGTTAAATAAAATACATTAATATTACAATTTGTATTATAATAATACATATTAATATTATTTTATTTTTATATAATATTTATTAATTGTACTTTTTTTTTTTTATTTTTACATATATTAATTATATGATTAAACTTTTAGATAATAGTATACTTATATGTATATTACATATCGCTAGATAATAAGATTTTTGTTTATTAAACAAATTAATGTATTCACTTATATTTGACAATAATAATATTATATTTAATATGATACTAAATGAAATTCAAAACTTTGTTTTTATCTAAATTCAATAAAGAATCATTATTATATACATTATTATATTATATTATTATTATATACATTTATAATTAATATTACAACTTAATAATATTACAAGCATAAAATTTATTTAATATTGATTGAATAATTAATGCTAAAATATATTTTTAAATATTATTTATAAGAAATCATTTTGATTTAAAAATAACTAGTTTTGAATTTCATTTTAATGTTCAAAGATGTAAGATATCATGAAGCAATAAATTTAAAATTATTGTCCATTTTGTTATTTAATATTTTAAACTATATGATTGAAAATATACATCATTTAAGTGATTAATTAAGTTTTAAATATAATTTTATGTAAATATAATAATTTTTAATAATAATTTTTTATGTATATGATATTAATTTATATTACATAAAATTTTTCAAGATAAATTCTTATATATATATATATATATATATATATATATATATATATCCTTGTATACATATTAATTCATTATTTTATAAAATTATAATGTGATTCTATTATATTTGTTAATTATATTTTACATATTTATTATTTTAAGATATATCAAATACTATTATTAATACATATACTATATATTTGAAGAATTATTCTCATCATTTGATGGAGAATATATAAGTATAGTATTACTTTTTTTTGTATTTTGTTCTAAAATAATTCCTTGTATTTTGCTTTTTACACTTTCAATTATCCCATCCTATAAAATAAATTATATTATATATTTGATTTATTAAAGAATATTATTTATAAGAATCAAACAATATCAATTAATATTTCTAATAAATATTATAAATAAAATTGTTAATAATTAAAGTTCATTTTTTTACCCGTATTCCATTAGGATGAATAAAAAATATTTTAACTTTATGATTTTTCTTTAATACTTTATTAACATTATTGATTTTTATATTTAAATCATAATCCATTATATCATTCTTTATGGTGAACAATTTAGTAGATTTTAGTTTTTTTTTATAATTATATTTTTTTTTTTTATCATATTTTTCTTCTTTTTCTTCTTTTTCTTTAATTGTTGGATAATCTACAAGTTTATAAATACTTTTGCTGTTTTTAGATTTATCACTCACATGTACTAATTGGAGATTTCGACGGTCAGCTAATTTTTCTGCATCTTCTAATAAAGTAACAGTTATAGAGTTGTTTGGATGTATAAGTGTAATTTTAGGAATTCTAGGAGTCTTTTTTTTCTTTTCTTCGGTTTTTTCTTCTAAATCATTCACATTATTTGAACTAAAATTGATTTTTTGATACCATAAAAAATTATTTTGAACAAATTGAATTTCTTTATTTTCATTTTTGATTAAAAATGATTTATTTATCCTAAATATAAATCGTATTCCTAATAATCGTAACATTATTAATGTTTGTAAATGATATTTAAATGTACTGAAAATGATGTATTATATTCTTAAAAATTAAGGTTAAGTATATGTCTTAGATTAAAGTTAAGTCAGTAAAGTAAAGTTTTAGTTGTATTTTAACTATTAAGAATAGTTAATATTTATCAATAATTGAATAATTAATTAACTAATTTTATTATTTTATTCATTTTTCAATTTTAATCTTATACAATTGAACTTATATAAATATTGTATATAAATTAAAAATTATATAAATTTTAAAACTGAAGTTTTTGAAATTATAAAATAGCATGTATAATAAAATGAAGTATAATTTTTAAAAAATCTCATATTAAATATTTCTTTTCAGTTAAAAATATATTTATAAAATATTTCTTTAAATGGAACTATTCAATAGAACTATCAGATTATATAATAATTTTAATAAAAATCCCTAGTATGTTCTTTTATTTTTATATCTTATTGTTTATAAATTATAATTTATAAAATATATTATTAAATATACAATTTTTTATATTTTATATTTAATATATTTATATAATATATATTATGGATAATATATTTATATTTTCATTACATTTATCACTTAAAATTCATAAAAATTTAAAAGATTAAATTGATATGTCATTTTATATTATAATTTATGATGAATATATTGAAATTAATATATCACATTATATTTGATTTAAATTTTCAATTAAAATATATCATTTTATTTTAAACTTATAAATATATTGTAACTATTATATGATGTACACATATATGTATATCAAATAAATCCACTATTATTTTATGACATTTTAACACAAAAATTATAATTGTGATTGAAAATAGATAATGAATATTATATTTTTTTAGTTAGAATTAAAATCATTGAAATTAATACAATAGCCAAATTGACTATTGCAAAGTATAAACACATTTCAAATGGAATTGAAAAAATATAAAAAAGAAAAGATCAGAATTAATTTCTAAATCTTAACTAAATAAATATGGCGTTTTCATGATGGATTGATATGACAATACAAGTGACTAGTTGTTGGTTCAAATATATAAAGTATTTGATATATATTTATACATATTAATTAAACTATTCGTAATGCGCAAGTCGCTTAATAAATATACAATTTGTGTTATCACTGTGTCCTTGCTGCATAGATGGACGATTATTTCAATAAGTAGGACATTTTTGACAGGAATATATACTTGGTTAGTTAAAACCGAGAAAGAAAAAAAAATATTTTATTTTTACGATTATTAATAATATGAAAGATTTCAAAAAAAAAGAATGCGTAAATTTAGAAGTTTGTGATAAATATAAAAATAAATAAAATATAACCTGTAAAAATGAGCTGGTTACGAAGTAGTCCCTTAAGAACTAGTTTTAGTAAGCAACGTTCAAGAGACTCTCCGCCAAAAGACGCTGATCCATCAGCATGTTATGACAGTTTTTGTAAACATTGGCAACAAGCATATGAAATCATATTACGAACATCTGTAAGTTTAATTTTTAAAAAAAATTAAAAAATTTTTAAAACTTTCTTAAAACTTAACATGTTTAAATATTATTAAAAACAATTTTAAAAATAACATAGAAATATAAAAAATTTCAATTAATATTCTATTTAATTATATTTAATTATCTTTTCATAGCCACCTAAAGGAATATGTAATCAAGATGATGTTCTTGGAGTTATTAATCACGTAGATCAGATGGCAACACTTTTAGTTTTAGAATTACGTGATTTTAACTTTTACAATAATTATCGACAATCTACAACAGCAACACACTCTCCTTGTTTAGAATATTTATTAAGTGAAAACCTTCTTGTTAAGCTTTATGATTGGAATAAACATAATGGAAGGTAGAAATTTTTTTTAAAACAATAATAACAATAAATTTAAGATTTAATCTTATATACCAATAATTAATTATTAAATATTATTGGATAATATTTATTTCATATCATATTATTATAAAAAAAAATGTTGCAGATTTAGTAATGCTATTTGTTTGGAACAATTAAAATTATATGAACTTTTAGTATCACATAGTGGTACTCTTCTTGCCCATGAACCAGTTGCCAGACCATTGCTACGATTACTTGAAGATTGTGCAAATGATATTATACTATTAGAAGAAAAATTAGTAGTGTTATTAAATCAATTATGTGTTGCTTTAATGCAAAATATGGCATTACTTGATTTATTTTTTCATGCAACAGCAGTAGGAAAAAACAAGTTAGTAAAATATATGTATATATACGTATATTCATATGTTATATCTTATATAAAATAAACTATATAAAGTATTATAAATTAAATAATTCATAGCTATTAATCATTTTTATTATCAAGAATATTTCTTTTATCTTCTTTTATTTATAAAAATTTTTTAATCTCAAAGAACATATTTCATTTCTTTTTTTCAAAAATTTATTACAATTTAAATAATTTTTTGAATTATTTAATTTAAATGAAATGAAGTTTAATGAAATCAATTTTGAAATGAATGAAAATCATTAATATTTGTGTTTTGAAACAAAAGTTTGTGACACTTTATCTGAATTATATATTTATATATTGTATAATAATTGAATTCTTTTTTAAATTTTTTCAGGTTTATTATTTTTACATTACTGATACCATATGTACATCGAGAAGGTGCAGTAGGACAACAAGCACGCGATTCCATGTTACTTTGTATGTCTCTTTCTAAAAAAAATGATGATGTTGGTGTATTTATTGCTGATCATTCTAATATATGTCCTGTATGTAATTTTTTTAAAAAATTAAATTTATATAAAAAAAGAAATATAATAATAATTAAATAAATATTTACATAAACATAATATACAATTATTATATATGTATTCATTTATATTTTTATATACTTAAATTATTAATAAAATCTTATTCTTAATAATTAGGTATTAGCTACAGGTTTAAGTGGGCTATATTCATTGTTGCCAAGAAAATTAGATATTGAAACAGATGATTGGTATCAGTTAACACCGGATGATGTTAACGATTTGCCAGCATTAATGCACTTAATGAATTCTTTGGATTTTTGTAATGCTGTCGCACAAGTTGCACATCCTTTAGTACAAAAACAGTTATTAGAATTTTTATATCATGGTTTTTTATTACCTGTGATGGGGCCAGCTTTGTTACAGGTGAGTACAATATATATATATTACTTATAATTTTTTTGTGACAAAAATATTTGCTTATATTTTAATTTATATAAAGTGCTTTTATTATTTTATACATGATATATAAATTATATGTAACATTAAATTTAAATATATATACTTATTTTATAATTATAACTGAAAATTATCAAATAATTTTACTTACAATAAATTGTAATGTTTTTGTCATTTTACATGTATATGTGGTGAAAGAAGGTATTTACATCATGTTTATTTAAAAACATTCATAATATGGTTAGTAGATTGTAATTATTAAACAAAATACATAATACATAAATTATATAAATACAATATTTTCTATTTCATAAATTAATTTTTTTTAATGTTATATGTATTACTTAATAATGTTATATAATAATACATGTTATACATAATATTATATAATAAGCATTGACATAACTTCTTTTTGAATTTTATACATGATAATTTTAATTATTTCATCTTATTTTCTTTTTTACTTAATTATTTAAGAATATCAAATACATAATAATTGGTAAATATTATATTGAATTATATGCAGAATTTATTAATTATTTTTATTTAATAGATTCTTATAGGTTCATATAGATGTGTTATTAAATGCATATAGCATTTTCAATATGGTGATGGTAAATGTAAACATTAATACCTACTAATTAAGTATTAATAATAAAGCTAATAAAGTTCGAATCATTTATGTTGTGATATGGTTGTTGGTGGCTATCCGGTGACATTTTTATGGTGCTCAGGATTCTATTGGTTTGACCATAAAACAACTAGATGCACAAGAACATCGGGTTAGTACAAAATACTATAATTAGTGCAGCAAATTTTCAATAAAGCATAAATCTCTCAATCAGTTTTTTATAATGATATAAATTCTCATTGTAATATACTTTCTATAATAAAATATTTATATATTACACTTTAATAATCTTAATAATATTTTAACATAATTTTCTTAATGTTGCTTATTAATGCAAATAAATATTAATTAAATATTGCATAATATTAATATTTTTTTGATAATAAAATTAATTTGTTACATAATAATAATAGTAATAATAATAATAATAATACAAACTTAACGATTTATTGAAATACTATTTTTTAATGCTAATTAAAGCTTTTATGAATAACTTACAAATCACATAAATTTTATTAAGAAATATATTTAAAATCTTATGTTTATTGATTTTGTATGAGACATTAGTATATGTTTGTTATAAAAAATTATATTTTCTATAACAAACATATAAATAAATTTATATATATATATTTTTGAATAAATTATTTTATTAAAACAATATTATTTCATTATTATATCATTATTTTAATTACATTACATTATTAATGCGTTTTTTAAAATTATATCAATTATATTTTTTTTAATTTTAATGTATTTTACGCCTTTTTTAAATTTCTATTTATAAAAGTATGTGGTTTACAAGTTAGAAATTCAATTTTTCATATAATTTTAATACATTTATTTAAATTTCTATAACTTTAATATTTTTTTTTTCTTTTATTATATGTCTTTGTGTAATCATTATCAATTTTTCAAACTGTCATTAATCATTGTCAACAATTGTTTTCTACAATGAAGTTGCTTTTGTTATGTATATAAGGCTTAATTTTTAATATTTGCAATACAATTAAAATATGCATATAATATTTGTTAATACCATATTAATTAATAATAATGATTTTTTATTATCTGATTAAATAATTAAAAAATTTTGTATGTATTTTTGTACTTGTTTTTGAATGAATATAAATTAATTATATATACCTTTTATATAAATAATTTTTAAATATGTTAAATAATTAACTTTTATTAAATTTTATTATTTTAATAAAATTATTTTTTATTTATTTTTATTTATTTTAAAATTATTTTATATTAATTAAATTCAATGTATTTATTTTTAACTAAATTAATTTGCTATTGTTTGTGTTTGTGAATACTAATATCCTTCTTTTACCACAAAATAAAATTTTAGTACTAAATTACAAACATAAATATAATTCTAGGCATTTTGTTAATAATTGTTTATCTTTATATATTTTTAATTGTAATTATATAATAAATATAATTTTTTATTTTTGAAAAATTATTATATATTATTTTTATTTTATTCAAATTATCACATATATATGTATGTAAAATTATAGGTAAGTAATTTTAACTAACTAAGTAACTAATATTACAGACAACAGTGGATGAATTAGTTGCAGCAACAGCATATTTTGATCTATTTCTTCGTTCTGTAACTGAACCTGGTCTTTTACGTTCATTCGTTAGATTTTTGCTTGAAGATAATTATGATGAATGTAGAATATTGGATAGTCTCATTCAAAGGATATCTTCTAGATCACGGGTATATTTTTTATATTTATTATTTATATCATAAAAAATAACAATATTATTTCTTATTAAATATGATTTAATAAAAAATCATTTTTATTTTCTCTTTTAGTTATGTATAGTAACATTGGGATTGTTTGAAACTTTAATCAATTTAAACTGTGAAGACATCATGCTAGAATTATGTCTAGGTGCATTGAATCCTTGTTCTCATGTAATGCTTTCTCAACGTAGAAGATTAAGAGATATAGATCCTTTTGGACGTGCAGCTGAAAAGTTTCTTTCTTTAACTCCAAGTTGCTGTTCTCCACATATAAATATAAATTCTATAAATTCTCAATTCAATTCTTTACCTAATAATACAACATATGAAAAACAGTCAAATTCTACATCTGAATCTTTGAAATCATTGCCAACATCCATAAATTATGGTGTCAGATTATCAGACAGTCTTTATGGGAATTATCATGCTTATTTATGTGATGCTCGTCAAAAAATAAGAACTTGCCGAATCGCTTGTTCTAATTGGTCGTATCAGTATAATGGAGAATTACCAAAAGATAGTATTAATAGTAGTGCCACTACTTTAATAGATGACAATACATTATTAGATCAATTTCAAAAAAAAACGGAAAATAGTAAAGCTTTATCATTAGAGACATTAAAATTGTCAATACCTTCTAATGAAATTAATGAAAATTCATCAATAGATAATATATTAATTAATATTCAATCTTTGCTAAATGGAAAGGATTTAAATACAGTAAAAAAAGATATAAAAGTAGAACCTCTTATAACAACAGGTATAGAGTTATCATTAGAAGAACAAGCAAAATTGGATGCAGATATTGCTGAATTATTAAATGAAGATACTGGAATATCAGAATGTGTTAAAGAAATGTTATTGATAGATAAAAAGGAATTTGATAGTGGCATTGACGATTCAAATACAACCATGAATTCACTTTTATCATTAGGAGAAAGTAGTGGATACGAAAGCTTTGCATTCAAAGGATCATCGCAATCAACTCCAGATAATGAATCTAACGAAGATCGAATAAGCGAACACGAAGAAATAGAAATTGACTCAAACAAAGAACAAAGTATATTTCTTCACAGCATCATAGAATCAAGTTCAATCATACCAGAAGAATTAATAGCAAATAAACAAAACAAAGAAAATTATCGACAAGATGTATTTAATGGGCAACCGAATGTCGGTATATTTTTGGATGTTCTTTTACGAAAACTTGAATGTATGACAAGTAATAATTTATATGTTAATTTACATTTGACTGGTCTTATCAGCAGATTAGCAATATATCCACAACCTCTATTGCAATCTTTTCTTTTAAATCATTCTCTGGTATTTCAACCTAGTATTAGATCACTTTTTCAGGTTTGTAATTACAAGCATATCTTCATTTTATCGTTAGGATTTTATGTACTTTATGTACTTTATAATACATAATATATAAGTTTATATAAAAAAAAAATTTAAATTCCATCAGGTACTTGCATCTTTAAAACATAAAATAGATCAATTTCTTTCACAACACAATAATGTGGATATATTGGTTGAACAAGCACGACTATTTTTAATTAATCGCGAAGATAAATTAGTGAATGCAAGAAAAAATGCGTTAGAAGCTGCTGCTCATTCTGTACCTATTAAAAGAAATTCTTTAAATGGAGAACCATTTTCAAGAGGTATGATTTATTTTTTAATTATTCAAAATATTGTGGTTATTATTCCCTTATATTTCATTAATGTGTATACAAGTTAATATATTAATATTAAATTATTGTTCATAATTTTCGTGCAATCTGGAAGTATTCAAAAGATGTATGTATAATAATTATTTATAATATATATTAAAAATAATATTTATAAATCATATTTGAAGAAATTATATTTTCAGGTGAAACTAAAAGATGGAGTTTAACATCATCTTTTACACAAATGCTTAGACGATCAAGTGGTAATTCTGGTCCAAGTAGTTTAGTCAATACTGTCAATCAATCAACTGGTATATCAGAAAATCAACTAGAAGTTATTGGGCATGGTTCTGGATACCGGTAAATATTTTTTTTTATGCTGTAATATTCAGACTAAATGAAGTTATATGAAAAATATAATAATGCTAAATAATTTTTTATTTATTAGATATTATACAAAAACATCCTGGCAATCCCCAAACGAAGTAAGTCCAGTACAAAATGTGGTCTTATGTGCAGTTGTATTAGATGAATGGTTAAAAGAATTAGCCGCTATTACACAAGAACATGCAATTATATCTCTTACAAATAATATGGAGTTTAAAGTTTAATATGTAAGATAATTGAAGTATATACAAATTAAAATTTAATTAATAATAGAATAATTCTATTATTAAAATTATTATTAAAATTATTATTATTAAAAACATTCTTTCCTTCTTACAGGGTTTTAATAAGTAATATGTGATATATTGTTAGATTTATATGTAATAAACCCTATAATAGCGTTATTTACAAAATATTTATGTGAAGTTATTGAAAAGAATACAACGATCTTATATGGAATATACAGTCATAAAAATAATATTTTTTTTATTTTACAATTATAGATAGAATTATTGAAGAATTAGTTTCGAAAATTATAGATTTATATTTTTATTGATGTTATCTAGATATTAACTTTTAAAATTATAGAAAAAAAAATACAAAAAAAGTTTTATTTAGTTATTTAAGTGCTTCTAAAACACTAATTAATATTTAAATAATATTGACGGAATTTCATTGTAAAGAGTGATTTAGAGCAATTTCCTATATATATATATATGAATTAATTTACACATATTATATTATTAATATATAATAATTTTTTAGTACATACAATAAGCTAACCAATTTATTATTAAAATTACATGTAAATATATAATTCAACATCAATAGTTCAAAGATTCATCATAAATAGTTCAAAAGAATATAATTAAATACAAGAAAGTGCCAACTTATTGTTTTAATATATTATATAATATAATCAGTACTTTGGAAATTGTTCCAAATGTTTTTCCAAAATTTAATAATTAAATTATTGCGATAATTTTGTTTTAAAAATGAAAATTATAAATGAATATTTATTCATTTTGCGTTACCTAACAATGCATATGATAATTACATAGCTTGTTTTCATTGTACTTAATTTAATATATGATTATAATGTTATGTAATTATCGACTAATATATATCTATATGATTTAAAAATTCAATAACATAAAACATAATGCATAGATGACATCTCAAATTATGAATTTTTAAATATGACTAGTTAAAGTTGTAAGTCTGAAGTTGACTGAAAATAACAATGCAGATGTTTTATAATAATTTTGTATAATATTTTCACTTTTAATATTGTAATACTATAAAAAATATTTTATTATGCAGTTTTTCATTGAAAGTATATAATTGCCAAATTTTTATAATATTCGAAATAAAACAATACAACTGCTTATTTTAATAACCAAAGACAAATCAATAATTGCAAATAATGCAATATATTGCACAATTATAAAATATTTGTTTATATATAACATATCAAAATTTAATTATTTATACGTATGTTAGCATATCTTAGTTCATTTTTATTAACAAATATTTTTTATTTTAAATTAATGTTAGCACATTATAGTTATTAAGAAACAATAACATAAAGGAAATGTGCATCATAAAGTATGAACATTAAAAAAAATATAAAAATTTTGTTTGTTATTGAAAATCAACATATATTTTGCACGTTTTAAAACTTTTTATTCAATATTCAATAAAAGGATATTTGCTGCATTGTGATATATGAAATTAGATTTATTATAAATTATTTTTATTAAAATATTTTAATTTTCAAATATTAAAGTATTCAAATATTAAAATATATTAATATAACTAAGAATTATTAACAATTTTATATCAATATAATAATGATATAATAATATAATAATGTGCTTTTGAAATGTTTGAATGTAATGCATGTTGTAATATACAAAATAATATTATTTTGTATAATTTTATTTAAATAATATTAAATTTGTAAAATTTTAACATTATAGTATAATAAATAATTTGCGAAATTTATTTATGTAATAACAATTTAATATTTTTTATAGAAAATATTTTAATATAAATTATATTCTTTATTTTAAAAATTTTCCTATTAATGTACTTAATGTATTTTTATTAAAAACATGCAATATTTTCAAACAAAATTATATATACTTGCCAATTTATATTACAAATAGTATAATTTAATATTCAATATTATTTCATTATTTTCTTTATTGTTATGTTTAAGTTCTAAAATAAATTTATATAATGAAATAGAAAAATCAAAATTCAAAAATTTTAGTCATTCAGAATTACTTATATATTTCAGCATAATTTTTACTTTAATATAATAATTTTTCTTTTGTGATAATCTTGCATTTTTAATTATGTTGTCTATTTTGCTAAAAAAAGTATTTTATAAAAATAAAATTAAATTTTAAAATTAATTGAATTTTATAATTATTTTATAAATTAAGAAACAAAATAAATTTGAATTTATATTTTTACATTTCTGTTTAATTCTGAAAATATATTTTGTTACAAAATAATGTTACATTTGTTGTAATAAATTATATAATTTATAAGTTATAATAAAGTTTTCCTTACATATGAAATTTATTTCATCGAAAACTCGCATGATATTATCTAAATTGAGAATAATCAATCGTAATCAATCAATGTTATTCATTTAAAAATAATAAAAAATTGCAATTGTTTTGAAAAGTATAAAAAAAAATAAAGATAAATGATAAAAAAATTTTCTTATTTGTATAATAAAATAAATATATAGAAATTTTCATTTATTACATATTATCTCATTCTTTCTTAATAAATCAATTATTATTAAATTTACTACTAAATTACTACTACTAATATTACTAAATTAAATATTCATATAAAATTTTAATAACTTAGTTATACAAAATGTATTTTGCAAATGTAATAAAAAATAAAACATATTATCATGTTACATAAAAAATCACAAAATATTTTAATAAAAATAAATATTAAAATATTAATGTTACAACTTTTATAAAAAAAATTATATATAAAAACAGTTAAAATTCTATTTAAAAAAATATTATAAAAAATATATTTTGAAATATATACAAAATGAAAGAAAATGAAATATATACAAAATAATCTTTAAAGAAGCTAAGAAAAAGAATTTTCATTTTTGATTAGATTTATTAAGATTATTTTAATATTAATTACAAAAATTTGTATTCAATAAAAATTGTTGCTAGATGTAAATAAATATTGCAATTATTTCTACTATATACTTTAAATATATAATGATATTGAGAATTATTATAAATTTGTTATAAATAAAAATGATTTTTTTAATATTCTTAATTCATTCTTCTATTTATTTTCTTAATACTAAATATATTACAGTGTAATAGAATTGAAAAAATTAATCTTCTCTTTTTTATAAAGTTTTTTTAATTACTTAAATTCCAAACTTCCTCTTATATAAGTATCTTATATCTATCTTATATCTATGTATCGATCTATATAAGTATCTTACTATTTTCTTTTAACAGTATAAAATTAATTGTATAGTTTACATGTAAAAAATATAATTCAATGCTTCGAAAATCAAATATAAAATAAAAAAAGAATATTTTAATTATAATTTCTTGAAAAAAATATTATTGCTATAAAAATGTTCAATGATTAAATACTCAAAGTAAATTTAGATATGTTTGATCAGAAAGGTCCAATCATTGCAACGCTTTGATCAACACTCGAGAATAGTTGCAGTTTGCAAAAATTGTAGTACCAAAAAAAGGCTAGTCTTAATTTAGATATCATATTGTCGGTTTTAGACTTTTTTAATTTTTTTTTCTACTTAAATTTATTATTTCGAAAAATAAATTCGTATAATATTTGTGATAAAATCATCTACATGTACACGTACGTACATTAAAAGTATAATTTTCTATTTGCATTATTACTGTATGAAATTGAATAAAATTTGATAAATAAATATTGCAATTTGTAATTGTACTTAATTAATAATTTCATATTTCTAATCATATTAATTATTATCGATATATATATATTTCAATCATTAATATTCTTTTATGATAAATGTTATTTATGCATATTCACAAACGACACACCTAGTTTAACGTAAAAATATTTTATTGCAAGTCATAATGGTAATAATACTAAGTTAATATTAAATTTTATTCTATTAATTTTATCATACTTTAAATATCATTGTATTTAATTTCATTATCTGATTATAATATATTTTGATATTAATTTGTTAAAATAATTGCAATATTTAAATTAATTTTAAGAATTTTAATATATATTTATTTATATGTATTATTAATTAAAAAATTAAAAGTAATATATGTTATTATATTATCAATATAATTATTAATATAAATTTAAAATAAATTAATAGTAACTAATCATAATTTTTCATAAAATATATTATTATATTTTTAGAAAGTTTATATATAATATACTTTGACATAAAAAATATTCATGCCTTTTTGTTTGGGAAATTATACAACTCGTAATATGGAAGAATATGCTGTAGTATCTGATATATCAGTTGTAGATGTTTATGATATTGCATCTGAAATAGGAAAAGAATGTGAGAAACTTATAGATTCATATGGAGTAGAATCTGTAACCAATCTTATGCCAAAAGTAATACATGCATTAGAATTATTAGAAAATCTTGCAACCAAAAATGAACGTGAAAATACTACAGTTCAAGAATTACGTGCAAAGATTTCACAATTAGAAAATGATAAAATTGGAAAAGCAGAAGATAGGCAGAGATTTGAAAAGGTATTTTATTTATAAATATATATATTAATATATTAAATATTATTATACACTTAATTATATTTATATATTTGAAATTTGTTTAATTTTTTATCATTCAAAGATATTTACTTCTTTTATAGGAATTAGAACAAATTGAAGAACATTGGCGTCAAGAATCTCGTGATTTAGTAGAAATGGTTACAAGATTACAAGAAGAAAATAGGCGACTATCAGAAGCTTTGCAGGAATCACGTAGTGATAGTCAGTACAGCAGTAAACAAAGTACTAACAATCTTTTCTCTACTAACACAATTTTAGAAATATCCTATTATATAAATTTATATATATAATTCATCAATTAAATAATTATGTATTAATAATAAATATATCAATAAATATATTTTTAGCTTTCACAGCTAGTCAAGAAGTTGATATTGCAGTATTGCAGCATTTAAGATCTATGATAGACAAACAAAGAGATCAAATTCGAGGAAGAGATAAAGAGCTGCTACAAAAAAATTCGGAAATAGAAAATGTAAATTGGTACTTATGTTCATATGTGTAATTTGTAATTATTATAATTAAGTATTATTTTTCTTGAATATGTATTGATATGTATTATGATTCTTTTTTTTCAACACGTTCGCGATATTTCTATTTGTAGCACATTATATATTTGCTATATAATCACTGACTATACTTATATGTTGAGAAAATGTTTTAACTTCAAAATAAATGTACTGTACTTCGCGAACGTGTCAAATATTAATGAATTGTTTTAATTTACTTTTGCAACTTTTAAAGCTGACAGGACAAGTTGAGAAACTCGGAGTTGTTGGTCGAGAATTAAAACGAAAACAACGTCAAGCACAAATGCAAGCACGAGGTTTAGTAGAGGAAAGAGCAGATTTCTTAGCTCAATTGCAAGATCAAAATCGTGAATTGATAAATCTTCGGGCTCGACTTGGTTTAGCAAAGAAAGAAAATGAAGACTTAAGTAAATTGCAAGGTTGTCCAGATTTAACTAATAAGGCTGTGTATGATCTTGATGATCCAGATAGACCAAGGTTTACTACTGCTGAATTAAAAGAAATTTTACATGAACGAAATGAATTGAAAGCTAGAGTATCAGATTTAGAAGATGAATTAGAACTATATCGACCAAAACCTGAAATGTATATATATATATATATATATATTATAATAATTTGCCTTTTTCTATATTATAGTAAAAAATTTTTTAATGTTATAGAATTTAATATTATAATTCAAATTATTTTTTTTTTTTCACTAGAGTTGAAGATGATAAAGATGCTCCTGTACAAGGTCCTCTTCCTTATGAACCAGATGATGCACCTTGGAAGAAGACATCTGAATCTGGAATTCGTAAATTGTAAGTATAAAAAAAAATCTCATAAAATATTTATAAAAATTATAAAAATTTTTAATAATTATGTCTGCTTTCCAGTTTCCGGAAAATTTTTTCAGAATCTAGCAGTAGTTTTTTAGTTGGTAGTAGTCCACGTCGAAGTCTTTCTAGTTTATCAAAAATGGCTCTTTCTGGAAACAGTACATATGATGAATCTGTATAATAATTTTTAAACAAATGATTTTTAACATTTTATAAGAATTGATTAAACATAATATTTTTGCATTTATTGATTTTATATTCTGATAATGATGCATAATCATAATTATTTTAATGAATTAAAAGTCTTTTTTTTTTTTTTTTGAGTTATTGATTATAACAATTATTTGATTAGCTGAAAATAAGTTTTAAATATTATTTTTACAATTTTAACAATTTAGATAGAAGTATAAATATTCATGTATGTGCAACATATTATCTACTAGCTAAAATAATTTAGAACGAATTACATATATAAATATATGTACATTTGTTTTTTAAATTGATGTGCCTCCAAAGTTAAAAATGTTAATATAGTAATGATTTATAATTTTTTTTTTAGTAATATATAAAATATAAATGACAGTATAAAATTTTAAATAAAATTAATCTGGCTTATATGAAAAATATAGTAGCTCTTTCTTTTTTAATACAAGATTCAAGTTTATCATATTAGAATTTAATAATTTGTTTTTATATTTATTTTATGCATTCTATTACTATTTTTATTATTTTATTATTATTAATATCATTAGAAATATACAAAATTTTAAAAAATACTGATAAATAATATATTTAATGTATCTTTATCAATACAAAATATTTAATATTATAGTGAATATAAGAAATTGTATGATTAATAATTATTTTTTAACTCTTTATATTTATATATAGATTTATTTTTTTTAATTTTTGTTTAAATTAATTCAAAATTCACTAAAAATTCTTTAATTAAAAATTTGAATATATTTGAATATTAAATAATATTATTTATGTTTATTTTTTATAATTTGTGCTATGAAATATCAATGTCAAAATAAAGACAAATTATAATTAGAAATTGTAAATAGGAAAATTTAAAAATTATTAACGTAGATATTTAATATAATATATAATGATAAATATATATTATGATGATAAATATATAATATATAATATAATATATAATGATACAATAAATAATAATAGTAATGTTAATGAAAACATGTGACAAGTAAAAACACTCAAATTCAATTAATGAAATATAATAATATTAGTGAGTTCTCTCTATAGATACATGAATTGAAATTATTAAAAAAAAAAAAAAAGAAAAAAAAATGAAAATAGTTGTCATTATCAATTTCAATGTATTTAAAGAAAAACTTATAAGAAATTTAAAAATATTTTAAATTTGAAAGTTTTTATAATATCCATATTTTATGTTATATAAAAATATAATTATTATTAATTATTGAAAATATAATTATTAATTTTGTTACATAATTTGTAATATAAATTAACATTTAAATTTATTGAAATTTTTTTAGAAAATTTTAATGTTTTTAAAATTTTTTATTACTTTTTAAATATTTTAATATTTATTTTAATATTTATAATATAAAATTAAAAAATTTGTGAAATATGTATTTTTAAACAGTATAAACATATTTATAAATATATTTAATTAAATAGCTTTAAATTTAACAAGATATATAAAATAAATTTAAAAAATTAAAAATATACTATAATTTAAGTTACAAATAATAAAACATATCTGTAACTTAAGTTATATTTTGCAAAATAAAAAATAATATATATTTATTTTATAACAAAATATATGTTCTGTTTAAATATAATTTATTAAAATCATTGTATAATTCTAGTCCTATTACATGTGCCTACTACATAAATGTATTTATCTTGCATTTATTTAACAATTTTTTGAAACAATTGATAAAAAATATGAATTTTGTCTAGAATACATTTTATTACAATTTGTCAATCAATAAATTTTTTGTAAAGTATATTAATTCAAAATAATAATCTTCATAATATAAAAGAAACTAAACCAAATAAAATTTCATATAGACATGTAAAATTTTAAATAGAATATTAGAATATTATATTAAATATACTTATTGTTATAATAATAATAATGTATGATTTTTATGTAGAAAAATATTTATACATGTAACATACTATATTGTAATTAAACAAAAGTTTCATTTACAATTACACAATTAAATATAAATGAAATCTATGATTTATGCTACATAAATAATGAAGGTTAATATTTGTATTTTCTACTGAAATATCATAGTAAATAAAGAAAAAATTCTTTTCAAAAAATTTCAAAATATATATACATTGTAATTATAAGAATTTAAATGTTAAAATAGATTTTAATAATATCTGTATTAATTTTTTCTTGTATTGTTAAAGAATTAATAAAATATCATAAAATACAGAAATAAATAATAGTAAATAATATAAAAAAAAATAATATATAAGTGCCAAAGAAGATACAAATGTTTTATGCATTATTTGACAATTTATTTATATTCTATGAATAATTCTATTAATAAAATTATTAGGACAATTGTAATACTTTTCAATACACTATAATTGTTATTAACATGCAAGTTTGATGCCTTAACATCTATAGAACTGAAATATACTTTATTGTAATCAGTTCTTTAAAAATAAATAGTTATGTTCTAAGAATTGTTGTTTTTCATAATTTCATATGAAATAACATATTTAGATACTAATTTGTATATAATATTAAATTCCCTTTTAAAAATAATTAAGATTTAAAAAATCAATATTTTCAAGTATATTTAATAGTTTATAAAAAGAACTAATATGATTGAGGTAGTATTCTGATATTTCGCATATTAGGAAGAACTATTCTCAAAAAACAAATTTTAAAAATGATTTCTAGTTCTTTTTAAACAATTCGATAAATAATTAATAATAAAAATTGATTTCAGGATACATAAAAAATAAAAATGTATTAAAATGTGTGTCAAAGTATTAAAAAAATGTAATGATATAAGATTTAGCACCATTTAAAAGCCTACATTATTATCATATTATAATACAACATATATAAAATACTTTGCGCTTATTTTTTAGAACATAAAATAGAACAAATTAAAGATGTCTTGTTTGTTACAAAACTTACAAAATAAATTAATATTTATAAAATACGGAGTTGACTAGTATGTTATAAATCTACGTTGTTCAAATTAGCTGCAGATCCAGTTGGCAAATCTGGTGGTACAAATTTACCAATAGGTTGTATAGCTTGTCTTTGTTCTGCTAATTTCCTCATTTCTTGTCTAAGTTTACTTAAAATAGCATGATTTGGCTGATTAACTGCAGCTTTACCTTGCAACAATGTGATTTCTTGTTCTAGTTGTTTTTTTTCTTTAAAGGATTTTACACTTCGAGATCCATAAAGTCTTAATAAAGAACCCCAAGATTGAATGTGAGGATGCATAAGTTGCAAAATAGCTTGTGCTGCTCGTTGCTTACCATCTTTTTTATTACGACATACCTGAAATCAGAACAAACATATAGAAAAATATATTATATTTATATTATTTATAATTATTATAATTATATATAATTATAATTATTATAATTATTATACGATTACATAATTATTATATGAAAGAGAAATAAAATGAAAATATACCAATAATTTTACTCTTTTTTTTTTTTTTTTAAGAAAATAGATAAAAATATAAATTGATCATAAAAGCTATAAATTTAAAAATTATAATTAAATTTACTTACAACAGTAGCTTCATGTTTGCCAACACGCATTGTAAATTCATTCCGTTGATGTTTTAATGTATTTACAGAATAATTAATATGCATATCACCTAGGCCATAATTTCGTTGAAGACAAGTAATTAAAATAGCATGTGGTGATGGTTCAGTTGTTTTAGCGCAAAATTCTGCGACTCGTGGATCAGTAATTGATATTTCATCAAAAAATGATAAATCTGCATCAGAATTTGCTCTAGATGCTTTAATCATTCGATTATTATTACCAGAAACTGTATCTCCGCCGTTGTCACCAGAAATTTTATCTCTCATTTGAGGAATTAAAATTTCAAGAGTTTTTCGAGCAGCATTAGCTTTTGCCTGTTTTTTGCTACTACCAAAACCACTTCCATATTCCATATCATTTATACAAACAACTGCAGAGTATGGAGTTGCTGCATTTTCTGAAATTAATTATTTAATAATATAGATTACGTTTTCTTATTAATTTCTTTTTTTTTATCAAACAAGACATTTTAAATAAATTAGAAAATAAATAAATATATGTATGTATGCATTTAATATACTAATTAAAAAATTATTTTTGTTTAACTCACCTAATTCTTTAAATTTATAAGTAGGTTGTTTTTTAAGTGCATGTTGCACATATTCATGAAGTATACAAACATAACTTTTGCCAGAGGGATTCATTATCCAATGTTTTGGTGGTCTTTGTCCAGTATTATCATCTCCAGCATTACCACTACTACTTCCTGCTAGACCAGAACTACTAACTGGAAATGTTATTAATTTTGTTCCATCAGGTAAAGTAGGTCGTTCAAGTTGTTTACGATGTTTTTTATTTTTTGTAAATTTCCTTCTTGCTGACCATGATCTAGATAATAATTAAAATTTTTTATTAAAGTATATTAAATGTTATATATATGTTAATTATATTATATATTATATTAATACTTATTAAATATTATTTAGCATATACTTACTGAAATCTCATTACTTTAATAGCTTTAAATCGAAATAATGATTGACAATAATTCCTTAGTTGTTCACTATCCAATGAATGTGCTGCTCGATTTTCTTGAATTGTTTCGATTTTTGCACTTGGAAGGCTACAAACTTCTGCATTTGGATCACGTTCTTTTTGTTTTTTTCTTTCTTCTTCTTCTTCATGAAGAGCTCTTTTATATTGAAGACAAGGTATTGCACTAACAGGTACTTCATGTTTTCTCACACTGCCAGGTCCAAGAAAGTATGGTTTTGCAAGAGTACAAACTCTACTTTGCTTATGTAAATACAAAGGCATTCCACTATTATGTGTCACCTGTACCCAACCTTCTGGAAGTACGTCAAAGTGATTATGTCCAATTTCTGTAAAAAAAAATAATATTATTATAAATTATATATTATATAAATTTTTTCTCTTATAAATAACAACATTAAAAGTGATAGTGTTATTATAATTTTTATACAAAATTATAATTTTTTTATATTAAATATTTATTAAAATACTTAATCTGCAAAACTACTTACCATCTAAGACAAGTTTTACTTTTTCTTCATATGGTACACTATCCTTCTTGTCTTTTCTTTTGCCTTTAAATTCTTCTGGTAAACCTAATAGTAGCACATAATACTTAACTAAAAAAATACTCTGCAGCTGCATGATCTATATAAGAAGTACAAAAATAAATAACAAATAATCTTTTTTTTTTTTTTCCTCTTTATAATTTTATCTCAGATATGTGTAATTATCAAACTTTTGTAATTTAAATCTATTTTTATAAATTTCTATTATATATTGTATTTACTATAATCTATTTAATATCTTTTATACTTTACCTCAGAAAATAATAAAAATATTTATTTCCATAATTGATTGGTCTGAAATATTAAAGTTTACCTTCTTCAAGCATGGCTTCAATTTCTTCATCAGGTACATCAGAATCCATACTTTCATTAGTATCAGAATCCATATCACAGCAGTTTTGATCTGGATGGCGTTCTAAATCATCCAAAACATCAAATTGTCTTAAATCATCTGTAGCTGTAATACTGTCTGGATTAGATTCCATAATACAATCTTCAGTGGTAGAACCATTGTATATATTTATATCATCAGTAGATATAGTTTCTTCTTCCATTATATCACTACAATTACTTTTATCTGACATTCTACTTTGATTATCAGTATTTATTTCCAATATGCTTTGTTGATTATCCAAAACTGTTTCGTTTATGTTTTCAGTTTGAGCCATAGTTGATTCAGGAATCTCTTCAGGAACTTCTTTATTAATCTCCATTATATGTACAAAGAATCTGCTAAAATACTGTAAGATCTAATTATCTGTAGTACATAAAATTTTAATTATAATAATCTTGACTAGATATTTAGCTTATTTGTATAATAATAAGCAAATTATCAATCATTCTTTGTGTGCAGCAAAATTTATTATTTAAAATATTAAACACAATCTCTGTATATAATAACCCATGGATTAAATAATATTAAGCACGTTGTATGGCCACACCACTTTCACCAATGAGGCCAAAGTCCAATCAATTTGAAACCACTTTAAAAATGGCAACGAAAATTGGACATTTGCATTAGTGTTAGCAGTTTGGGGCCTATTATATATCCATGAGTACATATTGCACAAATAATACATTGTATTGTTAGAATATTGTAGAATGTAGTTGACACAGGTGGTTGCCTCCGAAACTAGACAGGAACAACATTGAAAAATTGAACCTGTTACTAGTCCGAATTATGCACTAATGGTAAAAAATTAAATTTATTAAAGTAATATGTGAAATATTCTTCTCATAATAAGCTAAACAAATTATATAGAATTTTTATTTTTTTATTTATATTAATAATATATAATAATTTAAAAAATATATATATAAAATATTTATAAAAATATAATATATTATTACAAAGATATGTTAAAAAACATATAAAGTTCTAATTATATAAATTTTATTATGGAATTTTTGATTTCATAATTCATATAAATTAAATGAATATATAATTTAAAAAAAAACTTGTTTTAAATCATAAATAAGAAATTATTAAATGAATTCTTTTATTATAATATAATAATGCATAAAAAGCATAATATTTTAAAAATATCTGAATTTATTTTTTATATAAAAAAATTTAAAAAAACAAAAACAGATGATTTTCGTGTTTAATAAATCATATAAGTAAATATTATGATACATCATCATTAATTTCATGTAGCTCTGTGAAAATACCTTTATTTATGTATATCTCAATATATATATTTTTGAAAATTATAAACACTGTAGTTCACTTTAATATGTAGAATTAGAGATAGAGATTATTTCAAATATTCTCATTTACTGAAAATTTCTTAATATTTGTAATTTTAGAAAAAAATTTTTATAAGTCTTATTTGGAACACATAATATCATAAGCACTTAATTATTTAAAATTAAAATAAAATTATATTCATTTTATTTATAATTTTAATTGCATTTCACGAAATAACACAATGGAATAGAAACTTTTATATGCTTTAACACTATCTTACATTACATGCCTAATCTGTGCTCTCGTTATATTTAATAATTTCTTTCTTCTCAATAGCGCTGATGTCTCTTCTTATTCTGAATCGATAATATCGCATGTGATATAAGAATGATAATGGTGACTATACAATCTTATTGGTGAGTACATATATACCATAGACAAGGTACAGCAATAGATTTAATACTCAATGCATTTTTTATCTTATGCCTTTTTATCATTTTAATATTATTTTTAACATTGCTAATTCAGAATAAGCTTGTATGTGATATAACATTGAAAAAAAAGATGTTGAATCTAAATTTCATTAAAATTATAAATGAAATAAAACAAATATTTTGTTATAGAATATTTTTTAATATTTATTTATTTAATATTGTTTAATATTTAGATAGAGATACATTATAAAGTTAAGAATATAATATTTATTTTTCTTATATTAAAAATTAAAATGCAATCATGATTTAAATTTAAAATATTAAATTCATCATTAAGTCATTAACACATTGCATTACTTCATTTATGATTATGCAATAAGAATGAATATAAATAAAAAGAAAATATAAATAATAAAAAAAAGATAAACTTAAAAATTGTGGAATCAGTATCATTTTTAAAATGCTTTAGATGAAACACAAAAATAAAATAAATAAAATAAAAGTAAAGAAATAGAAATAGATCGTTAGTGCCATCTTTTGAGTATTTTTGAAAAAAATTTGCATTTAAAATAATATAAACAATTTAATTTAAAATGATATAAACAAGATATAAAAATGTCTATATCTATTATAAAAATATCTTTATCTATATAATTTTATCTAGTCTATATCTAGATTTTGGTATTGATCTTCAGTTCGTATCTTATTTTGTTTTTAGTATTTAAAAGATATATTCATAACCAATTCTTATCTTATTTTTCTTTTTCTTTTATTATTTATTTTCTTGTTTATATAAAGTGTGCAAAATTTATAGTTAAAAGATTATGATTTTATTCGAATTAAGTAATAAAAATATGATAATATATGATAATATATAATATATAAAAAATTGAATGATAAATTTATTCTATATTTAATATAGTATTATTTGATCATATTTTGATATTTTTCATATTTAATTTTTCATATTAACTAATTATTAACTAATAATAATTAATTTCACAAAATACTAAATATCTTTTTATAAATTTTTTGCATTGCATTGTATTATATATTTTTCAAATCTTTAATTTTCAAACTATATTTTTCTTTATGAAATCAAAAAATATTTTCATATATTTTCGTATACATGAATAAGAAAATTAATTTTGATTAAAAATTAATTGAAATTTCATGATTTTTTATAATTATTGTAATTTTTATTATTATTTATAATTGATATTTTTTATAATTAAATTTAATTTTAGCTTGAATTATTTGTGAACCTCTAACTATTAACATTCCAGAGATTTGCAAATTACGTATTAAAAATTATTGTTCTGAATAATATAAGTAATATACAAGTATAAAATAAATATATAATTCAAAAATTGAATTAAACTAAAATTTAAATTTCTAAATATATATAATTTTAATTTTATTACATTTTTAAAATTATTTATAAATAATTACAGATCTTATAATTTTTTTTTTATTTAATATATATGAATACATTTAAAATTATTCTATGAAGAAAAGATATATAATTACATATATTTTTTTACAGGTATTATTTTTTTTAATATTTATTTTTCAATCTTTTAAGCACATCAAAAACAAAAATCACTATTATTGCATGTAATTTTATTTTTTTTAAAAACCAGATAAAAATATTTTATTATTTTAATTCAATTAGCCATATAATTTATATTTAAGTAGTAATATTCATAACTTTTCAAAAGTATATATGTGTTTATATGTGGCTGTAAATTCTTTCATTTTATATTTTATATATAGCACTTAAAATGTTGTTTGTAGAAATATTTACAGTTCATATGATATTTAAATATCCTATATATACAAAGCATCAATAAATATTTAATATCTACATTGTTCATTAAATATTATTGACAAAACAATCATATTTAAATTTTGTTATTAGCATTATAAATTTTTATATGCATAAGATAAAAATTATTTTAAGACAAACAAATATTTACTATTGATCTAATATTTAGTGATCTATTATAATATAATTTATCTAGAATAATTATGAGCAAAACTTTCTACATGAAATTATTATAATAATTTAATTTGCTAAATAGAACATAAAATTTCTATTAATTGCATGAAATAACAATAATATGTAATATATATATTCGTAAATTGAGAAATTAAAAAATGAAACTATATCTTTTGAACATTCGTTCAAAATACAACTACAGAATAGCTTAATGTTTAATAACAAAATTGTTATTTTTGTTAATTATTTAATATTGTGAGGTAGTTATATGGAAATGAATATTTAATATTTAATATCCCTCTTATAATTTAATATCCCTCTTTTTATTTGATTTTTATCTTGTGTAACTTAAGCTTAAATCCAAGCAATTCTGAAAGCACTCCTGAAAGAGCAGATAATAATACTACTTTTGTAATTGTATATAAATAAGGATTAGCTGATAAACCTGATATTTTAAATGGACATTCAAGTTCCTGAAAATATATACTGATTATTTGATTTAATCATTTTATTTCATAAATTCAATAATAAATTTTTATATTACCTTTATCAAATCTGCTGCTAATTTGAGCACATTATTTGCTACCATAAGTTCTTCTTTTTTATGTGGTTTTTGTTCTATTTGCAAATATAAATTAATCTAAAAAAAATCAAACAATATTTTGACTTAAAATAAAGAATATGAATAATCCATATATGACATAAAAGAAAATTCATTTTATTAAAAAAAAATTACCTGTTCAGTAATCAAAACAGAAAGATTTCTATATTTTTTATTAATTTTTGTACCCAATGTCATGAAACGTAATATAAATATTCCAAGAGAAAAACTCCAAAACAGTGCTTCAACATTATATCGGGAATGCAAACTTTCAAGATCCTACAATTCATAAATATTAATATTATACTTATAATAATTTCATTTCAACATTTTTTTATTCTTTTTTTTTTTACCTTAATTAGTTCCAAGCTTACAAATGATAACAACAATAAGGTAACAATAAATACTGCTGATATTATTACATCCACAGAACGTTGCGGTCCTCTTCTCTATAATATATTACATTATATTATATTATATTACAATGAATTATTATTTACAAAAAATATAAATTTCAATATTAAAGATATACTAAAAATATAAAAATAAAATTCTTTTTTTTATTTTACCTTTAAATAAGACCTAACGCTTAACCATAATTTTATATTGCGTACTTTATTTAATCGAAAATGCGGTAAATCAGATTTTCTGGCACGTCTTGATGATGTCAAGTGTGAAAATAATTTTGCATACAAGAGTCTTTGTTTGTAAGTACGTTCTGCAACTGCTAATAAAAAGAATAATAAAGAGGATAATATAAGTCTTTCAAAGGCTGATATAAGTACTACAGTACGTTCCCTGAAATTAACGATAATTATTATTTTCTTTCCATAAATATTTATTTTAATATTTTTTTTAATAATAATATATTTTATTACATATAAAATAGTTTTTGTTATGTTCAATTTATTGATTATACAATTATATAAATATATATGTATATTTACCAAAGAGTTGTTCCAAATGCCAAATCTATAACTTTAGATAAAATATCGCTATATGTTTCCAAATTGACATAAGTTAAGTCATTTGGTATTAAGGAACTAGTTACATTGCTACTATTGTCCATCCCAACATGATCACTCAATCGTTTGATAGATGGTATTAAAGATAATACCACACTAAGCATTAGGCCTCCATAAAAGTAATTCATACTTTCAGGCATTGATTCTACCCTAGCAATAATAGCCGAACTGATATCCAGCACCGATAGTTCAGCCTTTTTTATATCACGTCGTGTCCATATAGTACATGAGACTAAAATATACAGAATTCTTTTTTATTAAATAATAGATTATATT
The DNA here is from genome assembly GCF_048593485.1 of Apis florea. NCBI lineage: Eukaryota > Metazoa > Arthropoda > Insecta > Hymenoptera > Apidae > Apis > Apis florea. The sequence goes on along the minus strand of NW_028256542.1, from coordinate 1,375,972 downwards.
CATTGTTAATTAATTTTAAATTTTATATCTATATTATAATTTAATATCTTACCACGATCATATGAAGCACAGTTAGAACTAAGCATCATTGAAGGTGGTAATTCAAATTCCCAAGAAAAAGGATGTTCAACAAATTCTCCATAATTTTTATTAGTTTCACTATGTAGATCAGATTCTTCAAGTTCTGAACTGTAAAAAATTTCAATTTTGAAGCGAATTTTATTATTAAATTATATTAATTGATATAATAACATACATATATATATTTACATATTTTTATATTATATTATATGAACAAAAATTAATATTCATTATCTTATCTGTTTTGATTTCTTTTTTTTTTTACTAAACAAAAATATATATATATATAATGACTATTTTATATTAATATAAATATATTTTTATTTATTATATATAGAATAATTTTTTTATTAAGTATAATTTCAATTAATCCATCAATTAATAAGATTAATTATATAAGATTTAATATATATAATAATTAATTTAAATATATATAATATATTAATTTCATAACAATATTTAAGTATTCACCTGTAACTACATTCATCACTATTTGTAGTCACTCCCATCCATTCTGTTGCAGATGTTGTAGCTTCTGTTAAATGATTTGTAACTGTTTCTTCACATTCTCCTTCTTCTTCACTTTCACATTGTTGGTGTCCTTCTCTTGATCCTATTCCCATTAGACAGTGATCTTTATCCTTTAAATAATAACTCAACAAATTTTAATATATTTATATTTTATTACAAAAATAAAATAGATTTATATATAAAACATATTCATTTAATATAATGAAATATATTAAGATGAATAAATATTCTAAAATATTAATTAAATATTTTATAATATTTTGTAATATATTTAATTTATAATAAGAAATCAAACATTATTTTCATTGAATCCGACTTTGAAAATTGTAAACATAATTTATATAATAATAATATAAATTTATATATAATATAATTTATATAATATTAATAATATATTATAAATTAAAAAAATAAAATAAATAATATTAATAATATATTATATATATATATTATTTAAAAATAATTAATATATTAGAAAAAAATTAAAGAAGACATACATTAATTATTAAAATTATAAAATTATAATTTTATAAAATTATTTGTACATTTATTGATATATTTTTATGTATATAATATAAAAAAATATAAATTTAAATATAAAATTATAAAATTAAAATTATAATAAAAATATAAAATAGTTGTAAATTAATTTTAATTAGTATTGTAAATATAAATTATAATTAATATTATAAAAAAAATTGAACGAATTTTTTTTAATATTATATTATTTAAAAAATCAAATTTACATTACTTGTAAATTAATAATAATATTAATAATAAGAAAATAAGAAAAATAAATTATGGAAATATTAGAAACTAAAATATTTACCATCTTATTAGAAGTTTCTGGTTCGCTATTTGAAGAATTGTCTCGTGCTTTTAACAATTCAGATGCTGCGTGGAAAGTGGAAGACAATCATTTTAGCTAATAGGCCATTTTACCTTTCCAACAAAGATTAAAGCGTGTTAGCAGTTCAAAACATATAATAAATATCTAACGAGTAAGTAAGGTAAATAAAAAGAAAATAAATTGAAATAAATTGTTATAAAAAAAGATCTAATGAATGAATATGTTTACAATATAAAAAAACATTATTTCAAGTAATTATATAGCATTTTGTATTGTATATTACATATTAAGATAATTATAAAAAATATTTAAATTAAATTTGTTGCAAATCAAACCTGAAAATTTTGGTTGCAAAACTTGTTGACTTGTAGAATCTTCTAACCAAAGAATGCGTTCTTCGTTATTTTTAAGTAAATCCCTTTTCTGTTTAAGCTTCTCTACTGTTGTTTGTGTAGTACTTTTATCATTATCACTAGATACATTTCCATTTAAACTTTCAAATCCATCATCATCTTGATGTACATGTTTCATACTTTGATCTGGAACTTCATCTATGATATGAAAAAATATATTATAGATTTAAACAAAAATATATGATTAATAGCGAAACAGAAAGTTTTAGTACTGTATTAACTTGATTGAGTATGACTAGTTGAAGCCTCATTCATAGATAAAGGATTGTTTACAGTCACATTTATTGGGTCATTATCACAAAATGTTTGAACAGTCACAAATTCCTATAAAAATAAATTATTATATATAAATTTTTTACTTTTATATATTTTAGATTTTAATGAATTATAATTACCTGTGATCGGTTGACAGTCAAAGAATTTTCAATTACAACTTTTTTAGCAAATCGTACAGATGTTAATACTTCATCACTTACTGTACTAGCTTTTTCAGATGCTGTATCTTGAGATGATTTAGAATCCTCATGTAAACCTATAAAGTATATAAAGTATATAAAGTAGATAATACATACAAAATATATATATATAAATAATATATAATATAAATTCACAGGATGATTATGAAATTTTAATAAAAACTCACGTAAGTTTTGTCTTGTCCTTGATTTACCTATTCGACATCTAGTATGTCGTAAACGTCTTACTATTTTTTGTTTACTTTGTCCATCACCTATCATTGGTCCTGAATGAGTTGATACAATATGAGAATGAACAATGCATAAGGTCAACATCATAATAAGAGGTATTAATACTTCTGATGTTGATATAATCTATAAATATATATATATATATATATATATATATCATTTTGGTTTTTGTGATTTTATATATATATATATACACATACAGAAATATATATATGTATAACTAATACTAATTAAGTAATTCGTACATCACTTTCATTGTCCTTCACCATTTGACAAAAATATATACACATATTGATTAATTGCAAACTATATAATAATAAAAATAAAGTAAAGATTTTTAAACTAGTCTGTTGTATCCACCATTTCCTATATAAAGGAAGAAATAATAAACGCTGAAGTGCTAAGCAAGCCACTGTTGACAATCCATGTTTTGGTTTAGCTTTTGGGAAAGAAGAACCTGTATATATTAATATTATTTAAATATAATATTAAATAATTATAAATTAGAATATTAATTAGATATATTAAGAATAATTTTATCATAAAATAATTTAATATAATGAAATCTTAATTATAATTTTTTATTTAATTTATTACCTCGTACGAGATCTACATCAATAAGTTCTGTTTTTAATTTTGCAGTTCTCATTGGTACATGTGTAAATCCTCCAAGAATATGTTGTTCCACAGTTTTTTCCCATTGTTGCTTATCATAGGTACCAATTTTTTTTTGATACCTGAAACATTAGAATCATACAATATATGAACAATTACATAGTTTTGATTGAAATTTGATAAATAGAATAAAAATATCTTACCAATAAACGAGCTCATTCAGTTTCATTTTTGTTGATCGCTATCGTAATTGTACAGAATGACTGTTAATTTTTAATCTTAACCAATAATTGACAATATTTGTGCAAACGGAAGATGATTTTCCGTATACTTCTATTAGTAAATTTAAAAAAAATATTGCTCCCATAATATATAATAATTGTTATTTATTACAAAAAATATTTTTAATTTGGATATTTCAACAAATGATAAACATAAAATACGAACATTTACAATACATTTAATAATTTTACGCCATTGCCTAGAAACAAAATGTTCAGAAGGTTCCTAGCAATAATTGTGCCAATCAAATAAAATTAAGTTTAATCTATGAATGATTATTGTATGTAAAATACTTTTATATGAAGTTATAAGAATATTTCTATGTGTGTGATACTTTTTATAGTAAATGTGTTTGCTATTATAATTGACTCATGAATAGTAACTATGTTACAACATTGCGGAATACATGTTATTACCAATCCAGAATAATATGCAAAAAACAATAATTTTCATTGGTTGTTAATTTAAATAATTTATATTTTCATTAAAATAATTTTGACTTTTCTTTAAGTATTAAATATTTAAATTCATGATTTATATTATATTTTTTTAAAAATTAAAAGGAATTAAAACAAGCAAATTAAATATTAGTATTTTCAAATTATTAGTTTAATATATTTATTTTGTTACTACAATTTTTTAATAATTTTAGCGAAAACTTATATTGTTATAAAAATATAATAAAAATTGAATCGTATATAAAAAATTCGAATTCTTTACTAAATATTTAATTTAATTCATTTTGATATATTATGTTAAAAAAATGTGAATGAAAATTATATTAAAAATAAAATAATTTATGAATTTTTATTTTTATGAATTTATGAATTATGAATATATATTTAACTATTTTAATATGTATAATTATAGTAAATATTTAAAATATTATCTCTTTCATTTTATAAATAAGAAATAAATTACATATTTATTAATGAAATTAAAAACATATGATTCAATATTGTAAAGTGAGCATGTTCCAAATAATGTCAAAGTACAATAGATAGAAATAAATCGTATATTATACCGGAATAATCACCGGTTTATAAGAATTTTTAATGTCATTATCAAGTAATGTCATATTATTATTTTATTTTACATGCATTTACATTATAATTAATAAAATCTGAAATGATTAAATAATCAAAATGTTTCTTTTTGATATGTGGTTATATTTTGGCCTTTTATTTTGGGTAAATGGACTACATGAATACGAAAAGAAAGATTTAATTATTCTAAGAGAAGAAGTACGATCTATGTTTGATCATGCTTATTCAAGTTATTTGACATATGCTTATCCTTACGATGAATTGCGATCATTAAGTTGCGATGGATTCGATACATGGGGTAGTTTTTCATTAACCCTTATCGATGCTTTGGATACTCTTGCCGTAATGGGCAATTTTTCTGAATTTCGACGTGTAGCAGAAATTATAAGTGCAAGAGCAAATTTTGAAGCTAATATTAATGTATCTGTATTTGAAACTAATATAAGAGTAGTTGGAGGATTACTTAGTGCTCATCTTTTGTCACATAAAGCAGGCATTCACTTGGAACCAGGATGGCCTTGTAATGGTCCACTATTACGTCTTGCTGAAGACATGGCAAAACGTTTAATTGCAGCTTTTGATACTCCAACAGGTATGCCATATGGTACTGTTAATTTGAAATATGGAGTACCTGAAGGTGAAACAAGTATCACTTGTACTGCTGGAATAGGTACATTTTTATTAGAATTTGGAACGTTATCCAGATTAACTGGGGATCCACTATATGAAGAAGTAGCTATGAATGCTATTAAAGCATTACATTATTATAAATCAAATATTGGATTAGTAGGTAACCATGTAGATGTATTAACAGGTCATTGGACAGCTCAAGATTCTGGAATTGGTGCAGGAGTTGATTCTTACTTTGAATATTTAGCAAAAGGTACATTATTATTTCAAGAACCACTATTGGGAACAATATTTCATGAGCATAAAGCGGCTATTGAAAAATATATTCGCCGAGAAGATTGGCATTTATGGGTTTCTATGACAAAAGGTCAAGTGACTTTACCAGTATTTCAATCTTTGGATGCATATTGGCCTGGAGTATTAAGTTTGTTTGGTGAAATTGGAGATGCTATGAAATCATTACATAATTACCATCGTGTTTGGAAACAATTTGGATTCACACCAGAATTTTATAATATACCACAAGCTGAAGCAGGTACTAACAGAGAAGGATATCCATTAAGACCAGAACTTATAGAATCAGTTATGTATTTATATAGAGCAACAGGAGATCCTTATTTGATACAAGTAGGAGTAGATATATTAAGAAGTTTGCAACATAGTGCTAAAACTACATGTGGTTATGCAACTATTAATGATGTTAGAGATCATCGAAAAGCTGATAGAATGGAATCCTTTTTCTTGGCAGAGACAACAAAATATCTTTATCTTCTTTTTGATCCTGATAATTTTATTCATAATTCTGGTCAAAAAGGAGAAATTATTGAAACACAATGGGGTCAATGTATTATTGATGCAGGAGGATATATTTTTAATACTGAAGCACATCCTATTGATCCTGGAGCACTGTATTGTTGTCATAGAAGCCAGAATTTATTTTCAGATCAGAAAGCAACATTATGGAAATTTATTCCTGTAAATGATCAAAAAGAAAAAGATAATACAGAACATAATATAATACATTTGAAAAATATTAAAAATGAAAATAATGAAGAATCAATTGAAATTGTAAAACTATCTGAAATGAGGCATACTTTTACAAATGATATAGAAAATAACATTGATGAGAATTCAATTAATCCTTTATCAGCTATAAATGGTAAAGTAGATGAAACTATAACAATAGAAGAAGATAAAATAAACATAAATAATCCAGAAGAAGAATCTTTAAAAGTACAAGTTGCTGCACCTCCTTCAGGAATTTATAAAGCTGATGATAGTGAAAATATTGACACTTATGAAACTTATAGTACTTCTGATGAACATTATTCTACCCCTGCTATGATAAACAATAATGAATCATTTATTAAACAAAATAATATAAAATTAAGATTTGAACCTCAATTATTACTTGAAAATATTAGAAAAAAAAATTTATATCCGACAAATAATACTGCAAAATTAAATTATCATCTTCTGTCTTGTCAATCTCAGTCATTCCTACAGCGAATATCGATTATAGGAGAATTTTTTTAATATTATTTTAAATAATATTATATATGTATATATGTATATATATATATATATATATATATATATATATATAACACACATAAATTTTGATATAATTATAAATAAATATATATAATTCTTATATCTTTTTTTTGTTTATTTTAAGAATATTTTAATAATAATTGTCATTGTAATTAATAATAGTAATGTAATTATTATTATATATATATTTATATATATTTTATATTTATATATATAAAATAATTATTTATATATATAATTACTCACAAAATTGAGTGTATATTTATGTTGCTAATGAAAATAATATAAAAATGAATACATAACAAATATAGTATTCGAAAATAAAAACACAATATATATTTTGTTTGTGTGTATATATATATATATATTATATATTACAAATAATTCATAAGAAAGTTTTTAAATAAAATGAACCATTTATTTATATTTAACAAAAAATGTAAAAATATTATTATTTTTATGGCATAAAATTGAGTATATATATATATATAAAAAGTTAGCTAAAAATTTAATTTTACAAAAAGTTATATCATGATGTTTATAAAACCGTTTTATTATATGTATCAATTTATTGCTGAAATATTATTTTTTTCTCTTTCTTTATCATAATTTTTAATTTTTAATAATTAATAGTTTCTGAGAAAGAAAAACGAATATTTATGTGCAAAAATAAAATTATATTTTGTAAAATTAAAAGCAGCATTACAACATAATATAATACGCAATCTTACGTTATATAAATCGTTACATGTATTAAAGGTTTGTATTTGAGGATACGTTTCACTAGCCCCTTTAAAAGTGGCTAAAGTTTTCTGTAAAGAATTTGTGATATCATATTATCTCTACTTATTCTTATCCTTAGATTAAATACTTAGATTAGATATTTTTTTAAAAAAAATTGTTAAAAATTATCAATTATTTAAAATAAAAAGTAAATATATTTTTCATGTTAACTAATTTATTTTTATAATTATATTTCAAAATTTTTTTTTTTATTTTATATTAACTTTCACTAATTTTCATTTTAAAAATATAATAAACTGTTATAATTGAATTAATTGAACAAAATTAAAGTTAATTCTTTATATTTGCCTTATCATATAAATATTTGAATATATTAGTATAATTAGCTTAAAAAAATTATGTCTTTATTATATTTTACAAATATCTAAAGAAATCAATTAATGTTATTGATGTATAAAACAAATGAGATGTATTATTTGTATAAAAATTTGTATAAAAAATATTTTTAATAAAATAGATAAAGATTTTTTAAATTATTGTTTCTTATATATCTTGCTGAGCAATAACAGTATTTAATATTTGCAATTAATTTAATTCACATTTTTTCTTCTGATTTTTGAGAATTTGTAATTCATCTCCATAATTTCATAATTAAATTCAAATTAGATGATTGTGATAATCATTGAATAACTTAAAATTTTTAAATTTAAACTCATTATTTTATTTTAAATAATTTTGATGATTTTACATTATATTTAAAATTATAATCTTGTATATTCTAATATTCGATTCAGATTTTTTATTTTTGTAGAATTTTATTAGTTTTCATTAAATTAACTATTTTATTTACATTAAAACAGAAAATTTACATTAAATCAAATGAATCTTAATCTGTTATACATAAAAAAAGAAATTGCGTTTTATATGTAAAACATGATTAGAAAAGAATATTGTATAATAAATATGCATTGAGATAAAGTAATTTTTGATTTTTTATTAATATTTTACATTTCTTATATTTATATCCTTATGGTCCTATAATATATAAACATATATTTTATATTTTCTTTTTTTATATTTTTTTAATTACTCATATGTTACATTTATCTATTTCTATTTTATTTTATATTAAAAATCAATTTTTAAATTATTAATATTTATTTATATTATTTAATTATTTAAATTAATTAAAGTTTTATTTTATAATAGAATAAATTCGCATTTTATAAAATATATATATAAATGAAAATTTAACATTTTAATGTATTGCTGGTTGCTTGATCCAAAATCCCCAAGTAGCAAATTGTTCCCCATCTTTTTCTTTGTTTGCACTTCGAAATACTTTTATTTTTACACGCGGTATTTCATCTAAAAATAAAGAAATTAAAATATAATATATATAAATATTTATATGAAATTATATAATATATATAAAAATATATAAAATTGAATTAATATATAAGTGATAAAATTTAAACAAAATTGAAATGAAATTTAAATTTAATATATCAAATTATTATTATGATAAATAATTATTATTATAATAATAAAATTTAAAAATTTTTAAATTATATAAATTATTTTACTTTATTTTATATTTTAATTTTATACTTATCGTAATATATGCATAACAATGTTGAAAATAAATATAAAGAAAATAATAAAATTAATAAAATTTCGTGTGATGAAATATACTTATTATATATAATAATAATTTTAATTAATTTTAATTAATTTATAAGTAATTATGTGAAGAATACATTATATAATGAATATATATAATTTCAATCTTACCAATTTCCATAGCATCGTTTTGTATAAATGTTTCTTTTGTATTATTTTTTGCATTTACAAAAATAATTAATGTAAAAAAACAAAATAAGCTAACAATTTTCTGAAAGAATAAAAACATTTTTGTTTAAAATATTATTAATCTAATATTACTAATACTATGCAACTTACAAATAGTTCCATAATGGTAAATATAAATTCAATGATATTTCTCGATGGAAACGAACTCTTTATGTAGTCATAAAGAGCATTTAGAGCATAACCGAATCAGATATTAATGGTTTTCAGATACTTTTTGTTGAAGAGAAAGTTATTTTTTTTTTTTACAAATAAGAGTGAAAACATTAAAATAGATAGAAATTGTATATTAAAATATAGATTATAAACTTTATTAATTAAATTAACAAAAAATGATTAAATTCATTTTTATTTTCAAATTTTTATTTTTTAATTTTTTTAATTTTTCATTTTTTATTTTAGTTTTACTTGAAAAGTTACTCGAAAGTAAAAGAAAAGTAAGTAAAATAATTTTCAAATTAAATTTAACAATCTACAAACTTTAATTCATTTGCGCATTAAATTTATCAATAATATTTCCATGAATAGAAATTATTTTATCAAAAAATTATTTATATAATTTTTTCTACTATATTGATTAAATATGATTTGATTTAAATAGGATATATTTTTAAAAAGAAATTGTTATTTCTTATGATTTTGAACATTATATAGAGAAATCTTAAATATTTGATGAAAGCAAATGGCGCATATGTAAAATTTTGATAATGTATTTTCATTTGTTATTTTTTATACATATATTTATACATGTATATATCTATTTTATCTATATATACATATATAAATTATATATTATATACATATAGGTGTACAATTTATACATACATATATGTATATCCAAGGAAGCCCATTTTACATCATTTTATAATATCTATATATTTTTATTGAACTACAACATTAATGAGGTTGTTTTCGATATATCACGAAATATATTTACGCTTTCGAGTAAGCCTTTTAAAAGCGCGTAATTTTTTTATCGAATAAATATAACAATCCTTGCATACAAATATCAATTAAATATCCATCAATTCTCAAATCATACAATAATTTATAAATTAATATGAATATTTACACATTGCTAAATATTTATAATTACAAGCAAAATTGATAAATAATCATTTGATTATTACAGAATCAATTATTATAGAAATTCTATCATTCGATATTTTACAAATATTATATATTTTTTTTAATAAAAAAGTGATATATAAATTAAACTTCTAATTATTTCATATTAAACATATTATTTTTTTTATTTCTGATATCTTTCTGATTATTTTATTGATCTTATATGTATATATGTATATTTTCAATATAATTCATTTACTAACAAAAATATCTTCTTCTCAATCAATTTAAGAAAAAGACTTAAAAAAATATATAGTTATTATGATCAGACAATTCTGTAAAAAAAAAGAAAAAAAAAAAAAAAAATAAAAATAAAATACATCGATATATATTTGATTAATAAAGTTATATTGTTAAAAAGAAGCTTTTATTTCAACTTAAAAACGGACATTTTTTTTATACATTACAATCGAATATTTTTTTCATATCGTATTAAATCGTTTTTTAGATCAAGCAAAATTTAAAGAATATCAATGTATATCTAAAATTATAGACAACATTATATTATAAATATTTTTTTCATAAAATAAACATTCTATATTATTTAAAATCAATTATATGTACTTTTATGTACATATAGATAATGGTTAATATTTAGTGACTAGAAAACATTAATTGATGTTAAAACATGAATATCTTTTTAAATTCAAAATTAATGACATTTTTATACGCCATATTTAATTTTATGTAATGTCTATTTCTTCTTTTTTTTGGTCAGCAATTATAATCAAAACTGTGTTATACGATTTGAAATAAGAGATTGATGTTAAATATATATATATATATATATATATATATGTATATACGATATCAATTTTATTTTTCTTTTTTCTTTTTTTGAAATATCTTCTTTTAAATAAAAGGCAATATTATGTTTTTAATTTACTTTGAATATATGGTGATGTTTAAAGAAGAAAACGATTCCTTGAGAAAAAGAAAAAACTATTAAAGTAATTTGCATATGATTTTTAAATACTTATATATTAAATTTGATCATAGCCTTAATAATTAACGCTTAACTTCTATAACTTTTCAATATAACGTTTAATATCATTGACAAAAATTTTCTTCGATCAATAGATCATATTATATTAATTTATCATTATCATCTTGGAAGACATCATTGGAAGACTCGTTTCATAAATATTATCGTTTCATCATTTAAATAATATACTTCTGTGACTGCGAGATGTTCTTATCCTCTTTTTCTCTTATTTTCTATTACTTATTTAAAAAAAGATTGCGAAAAAATAAAAAATCGTGAAATCGTTCGAAACGAAGAAAATATAAATAAAACTTTTAATTCTATTAATTAATGTTAATATTATTTTAACCATATGATTAAAGCTAATCTCGTTATAACAATATTCATATATGCTTTGTTCCTTATAATTTTTCATTTCGTTTTATATGTGCTTTGCTAGTAAAACATTTAAATGATATCAGATCGATATTCAAATGAATTCTTGATTTTTATAATAGCACACCACACTTTCAACTTTTATCCCATACATTTTTACCCCATACATATATCGTTAAAGTTTAAATCGAGAAACGTGGCATCTTTTTAAAATTCGTAAAAATTAATATAACAATTGTTGCTGCTTCATACTTCTTGTAAATTGTATTCATCAGAATTATTTGACTCTTTTGTTTCTCCCTTTACGTAATGCTAAGCGAAACATGGAAAAAAAATTTCTAATGGACATGGATATATTCGAGATTTAGAGAAACAATTGAAACAGCAACAATTGTATAGATTCATACATATCTACGCAAAAAAACTTAAAATTCTTAATACACGCATAACACTTAAATCAATTCAACTTGAGAGCATCTCGCAGCTTCCTCTGAACTACTAGTTCACCTACATTCATATTGCTTAAACTAACGTGAACTATGCAGACCTATGGAAGGCCTTTGGAAGACGTTGGATTATACAACTAATTGTACTCGTTCGTACATAACTCGGTTACATATGTATTTGCATTCGCTTGGATGACGAGGAGACGTTAGTAGAGAGTATAGTATGTGCTATAACTTATCGTCAAACGTGTTGGCAGCTAAAATCCTCGAGTTTTAACCGTAATAATTGTCATCTTCTCTTTCTTTCCGCTCAATGAAATCGACTAAATTGTACCACTAAATTGTATATTTAACAATGAAAACGCCTCCTCGATCGCAGCGTGATTAATCAACGTGTAGATAGAAATTACAAGACCCGCAATCATGATTATAAAATCCCGAAATCTGCGTAACAGTAGTTAACTTGTACGTACAATATATACGTTTTTGTAAACGTATTGTGGAAGACATCGATCACTTACAACCAGCAATAATATGTATTGTCATGTTTACTGCGTACTGAATAGTAGTCTATATGTTGTCTAGAAAGCCCCTGAATCTCGACGATTTTTTTTTAATGGAGAAAAGAAGACGTAGAACCCAGAGAGAAGGATGTAGAAGAACACACGTCCAAGCCGAACTGTATACGCGAATAGATCTTTTTTTTTTTTTTTTTCCTTTTTCTTTTTCATTTTTCTTCTACTAAATTTTCTCGTCTTAAATAGATCATTTGCTAGATATGTGTAAGTTCTGGTTGAATATAAATATACAATCTCAAAACATCTCTTTTGTATAGCTTTCGATCGAACGAATATTTTATATCTACTTGATCGAGCGAAGTGGGATATATTTTTCTTTTTCTTTTTATATATATATATATATAGAATTTCCCTAAGCGTCGACACGCGATTATAATATTTTTTTATTTTTTTTTTCCTTTCTTCCTTATATACGATTAACGTTAAAAACATTCGAAACCAGCAAAAATATAGACGTCGTCGCGTTGATTGAATTATATTTCATATTTTCAAGGGAATATTTATTAGCGGATTGTACACTGCAACCCCAATAAGATTTCGTACTGATTCAATTACATGCATGACACATGTAATAAGACAATGATTGAATATTAATGAAATCACCGTTTCAACGTAACGCTAAGAATCAATTGACGCAAGCTATAATTCGATGGTTCCCTTAAGCATTAATGTATCTACACGTGTAATATCATTCTTCCGTAAAAGAGGCGAGCGAAGATCGAAGAGTGATGAATAACGTTCACGAGCGCTCGTTCAAAACGGTAAACCTATCTCAAAGGCATTGATCAAGGCAGAGCCTGAATCGTATACACCGATCACACCGAAAAGAACTCCGAGAAAAATCACGAAGCAATCGTAGGCGACCGCGCTCCATTCCATGGAATTTCTCTTCAGTTTCAGATGAAAGTAACAGGGCCATATAAACGACAACATGGTACCGGTGAAGGAACCTATGAAACCCATAAGGATACTGAAATGGGGTATAAATATTGCCATAAGAATGGTGAAAACGATCACGCCAATTCTCCACGCCAGACCCCAAACTTTCAATTCGCGATCCACGGTCCATATCGTTGGAAAATAGGTTTTCGGTTTACCTCTGAAGAATGCCCGCTCGAGGAGCTCGCAGGCCGCGTAATATGGTAGTGGATACGATAGCATGGCCTTGACGACCAAGCAGAAATTCACCAGACCTTTGAAACCGGCCGAGTGTAAATTATTCGTGATCACTTGTTGCGTATCGTTTTGGAATGTTAGAAAACATATCCAACCGAAGAGCGACTTGAACGCGGCGGCCGCGATGTGACTCCAATTCAACATCCAATCGAACTTCGAACGATCGATCAGATTGCCCTCCAGCGTGGGTAGAAATATTTGCGAGGTATAGCTGAACACGATCACGCCAAGAGAGATCGGGAAATTCTCCAGATCGATCGTCCATTTCACTTTGGACCAACCCCAATCACCGATCTCTAAAAGGCAATAACCGACGATGATGGCGTTTATGAACAAATGGGACATCGTGCACCAAAAGCTGAGCACCGAGACGTGTTGCAGGGACTTGAGGAAACCGAGGGGCAGTAAAAATATTCCAGTTAGCATCATCCAACTTCTAGTATCGATTGCTCCTTCCGGGAAAGTTCCTATCATGAGATCACCGCATACGACCACGTATAGGATACAAGTCATTAGCAACTCGATGATCTGCGCGATATTCACCGCTCTGGCACCCCAGGTAGGTCCGAAACATTCTTTCGCGATTGCCACATACGAGTCTCGTACGCGTACGCGTTGTCCAGTTGTCGTGTCAAGTTCGTACAAACATTCGACGAGTATCTTGCCGGTGTAACAACAGATATGCGCGATACCGATCATTGCAGCGATAGCCCAGTAACCGCCTCGTAATACAGCGAACGGCAATGACACGATAAACATACCCTGAAAGAAGAATAGATGAAGATTTTTCTTCGATTTCCCTGTATGTCTTAAAGAATTATCGTTTGAATGATAATCGTGAAATAGAAAATACCTGTATAGCATTTGTAACATTCCACGCAGCCTGCCATTCATTGATTTTTACTCCTGAACCAAATTCGCCGCCACCTTCGTCATATTCGCTAAATTCACCGCTACTTACACTTCCCGTTCTAATTTTGTCCCTGCAATATTTCAAGTTACATATCTCGAAATAAAATGTAACATTTATAATATCATTGTTTAATTCAAAATATTAATGATGTTCAATGTATTCTTTTTTTTTTTTTTTTTTTGGAGAAAGAAAATTTTGGAAAAAACAAAGGAGGAATAGAGTTAAGAGATTTTTTTTTTATCTTATTGTAAGATATCATTTTATTTTACACACTCGTTTATTTACCCGTTTCTTTGATAGCTGAAGGAATCCTCAGCGATGGCTACGTTATTCTGGTCCCGATATGCTTGATCTCCATTCATAGTCATCATTTCCGTATTATCATGGCCTTCGTCGAACGATTTGAACTGTGCATGTCCACTTTGTCCCGGTGCTTGTTTTTGATCTGGACCACTGCCACGGATAAGCTCCATACAGGGGCTGTTCTCTGGCCATTTAGCTTTCAATGTTTCCCAGGCAACGTTAAATGTTGCTCCCAAGGTTGGTATATAGAATCCGCGAAAATGAGCCATTGTTTAACTCGTTACTTCTGAAAGAAAATTAATTTTGCAATCTTCGTCAAAATATGCATATGGAATCGAATATAATTACAAATTAACATCTAAGTTCAATTATCCAATATTGGTTACAGAATAATTTCTCTGGCATACACAAAATGATGAAATGCCAATATAGAGAAATATTAAAAAAAGGAATTTAAAAGAAATATATTCGATTAACTTTTAAATTGAAAATAATATATTTAAAGGGAATATATTATAAATATATTGAAAAGTTTATAAATGTAATAATTTTTATAACAAAACTTTTCACATTTTGTTTTAAACACTTCGACTTCGAAACTTTTCAATTAATACTTTCATCATTTTAATAAAAAAATATTATTAAAAAAATATCAGATATATTAAATTGTAAATACATGTCATATCGTTTTGATTGAATGAGAAGAATGTACATATAATTTGACACAATTCTACAATTCTCAAAACTCAATCAAGATATTCTTACATATACATATATAATCGAATTTAAACGACTGAATCGTGTAATAATTAATTTAATCGTTCTCCATACTTGTTTCCAAACTTTTCAAGACGACTAATATATCTCTGATATGTTCCTGTTTTTCCCATGCTATTGAAATATCGATCAGAGTCTCGATTTCTTGCTTTCACTTACCGTAACGACGAATAAAATTCGCTCTTGCAATTTTCAAGAAATCTTAGGCAGACGTAATTTCCTCGAGTTTCCTTTAATTTTTATCTCCTCGATTTGTTTGCCAGGTGGAGCGAAAGGCTTAAACTAAAAGAAAGGATTCAGCAGCGGCGGCGATCCGAAGAACGGAAATAGTTGAAAAATAAAGGGTACGAAACCGTCTAACTACGTGGGCTACGACACCGCATGGTCGTCTACGGTCTACCGCGATCCTCGAGTCCCTAATCGCGAGCCCTTAATCGCGACATAGACTACGGGATTGGCGTGTCAGGGGTTGAAACATCAGAAGAATATGGCCAGCATCCCTCGAACGCGCAAGTCTCGATCGATGTGGTCCATGAGACATCTCTCGACATATCAGTACTGTAGTTCAAAGTTAGATCTCCCCATGTGAAATTAGGAGGAACTGAAATTCCAGAGAGCGGTAATTGTCAATTGTCCATTGATTGGAGACTTTTGATGGGGAACTTGTCATATGTATTATATCTATTAGTATGAGTTAATTGTATATCTCTTAAGATATCTAAGAAATTTTTTGTTGACGTTAAAAAAAATATCGAAATTTGAAAAAAGAATTCATTGATGGTATCATGATAAGACGAGACTGATATCGAAACTTGCAAGGGGAAATCGTAATTCGGGCGAGCGTTTTTTGAATAGCAAATGTAAATCTTCGCTTATAGAAATTGATAATATATATATTTTAGAATTTGATGGAAGATAATTTTGAAAAAGAAATTTAACGAGAAACATTATTTTTTTATAATATAATGTTAATAATAAATTAAATTAATTTTTTATTTTTAGTTATTTGAATTTAAAAATATATTTTTTATATTAATTAGTCGTAAAATATGAAAATATGAATATAGAATAGAATAAATAATCATGATTATTTTTTAAATAATATAAGATAAAAGAATTATTAATCTTTTCCATGATAAAAATAAATGATCGTATAAGTGAATATAAAATTCATACTTCTTCATTTTTTTTAAAATATAGATAAAATGTATCTTCTTAATAATAATTATTTTTGATATATAAATTTTTTTATTTATGCTCTAATATAGAAAAATATTTTAAATAATTAATATTTGATAGTTATTTTAGAATTCAGATAAAAATATTTTAAAATAAATAAAGTATATCATTTAATATCGAACAGGAAATAAAGCATTCAATAAAGATTGTATAATCATAAGAGATTTAATTCGTATAATTATTTTAAGATAATGGATAATGAATTTATATAAAATATTTGCATTTATAAGAAAAGTATTCAATAAAATTGATCATATACAATGATTTATCTTTTTAAAGGAATAAACTTGTTCATAGTTTTGAAAAATAATATTATCTACCAAGATATAATATTAAAGGTATTAATGAAAACCAATAGTTTTTAATAAATAAAGAAATCAACTTGTTTATTATTTTATCTTAGGTATGTTACTTTTCACAGTGATAATTAATAATTGATATTAACTTTACAATCATTTGTGTCCCTGCGTTTAGCAATTCAAATTATAACATTCAAACAAGCGTTTCACGCATACAATATGAATACTTCATTATAATATATTGTATACAAATTAAACGCTAATTATTGGATTTAATAATTCTGGTAACAATATAAGGCCGTGAGATCACAACAAAAAATGCTTTTGACTTCTACTTAGATATCAATGAATTTATAACTTAATTGTTGTAGAAGTCTTACTAATTTCCTATAATATAAAGCTTGATCGTATTATTATCTGTAAATGTATTGCAGTTTTAGATGCACTTGACATATTTTATTCTCATTAACTAAAAATTTCTGCTAAATTAAGTCTGTGATTTATTTTTCAGTCTTCCACTTATATTTATATAATGTATGCATTTTTTTTTTTTTAATGAAATACATATAAACCAGAAAATATGTAAATTTGGACATTTCATATGCAGGAATGACACATAGATATTATAGTAAATATACAAAGAGGAAAAGTGTTAAATTTAACACCAAAGTCGGAGGACTAATAATGTCATCAGCTTAGGCTAAGAATACAGCTAAATATTTGTCTTTAAATAATACAGTCGTAGATACCAAATTTTGTACTAACTAATTGCCCACCAAATACGCTTAACACCCACAAATTTACATTAAATTGCACATAGTGATAAACAAAAAACACACAAGCAAATGCCATGAGATATATAGACATTTCTTAAAATTTTTATATAATGTTCCACAATTTTCAAATATTGTACAAATAGTACTGTGCAAATAGTTTTATCAAAGAAGTTACTTTTGTTTTATAAATCTAACTATAATCTGTAACATAACTAGAATATGACAATTAAAAATTAATTCTTTTATATAAGGATATCAATTATAACTTTAGTGTCCATGTGGAAGCTTTCATTTGTATATAATAGAATATTGAATTTACTCACTGACATCTCTCTGTGTTTGATGTGAATCACTATCTGAAGTTAAACTTTCAATAGCACTATCTGGTTGTGAAATTGTTTCAGAACTCCTAGTCATACAGAGTTTATTGGATTTAGCTTCTATACGATTGGATTTAAAATTCTGATCTAAATTTGAATTTGAAGTGGAATGTAATGATACATTAGACTGAGCAGAGACAGGTCTTTGACATGAATGCAACATTAATTCTGGTCCTCCACCATATGTAGTTAAAAAAAATTGCCAGAGTTCTTCTGGTATTTGTCCATAATCTGAACCTATACATAATTATTATGTTAATATATTTATTATAAATATGTTATATATAAATTTATTGCAAATTTGAATATGTTTTAATTTAAAACTTACCAACTTTAAGGATATTTTGACCATTTTTATTTATTATAATAGAATTGTTGTCAATTGGTCCAGGTGGTTGAGTTTCTTTACCACGAACAAAACTTTGCCATTGACGTAACCAAGCCATAGCCAATCCATATATAGCAGTAGGATTATCAGTATTATGATTTAATTGTTGAAATATTTCCATTTCATATTGTCTTCTTTTTTGTAATGATTCATATTTCTCTTCACAAACTGGGCATTCATATAAATGTGTACATGCAGGACCTCCTCCAAATCTGAAATAATATTTTAATTAATGAATTAATTAATGAACTTAAATTCCGATTAAGAAAATAATTTTTAAAAATTTAAAAAATGTATAAAATATATAATTTATAGCACTTACGTATTATATAAATATTCCCAAACTGCTTGTGGAATAGGCATACTAAGTTTATCTACAAATTGTGCTCTAACAGGATTAACACCACCATGTGGACAAAGAAAATCAGAATTATCTATAGGTCCTGGTTCCGAAAATGTGTTAAAACGATTTATCCATTGTCGTGATACAAAAAAATTCAAATCAGATAATTCTCTAGATGAAATTTCCATCAATTCCATAGTTTTATCACGCAGCTGCAACATTTCTGGTGACCACTTTTTATAAAATAATACATAAGCCTCACAATGCTTTACAGTTTCTGATGAGACTTCTGTGACACACTGATCATCAAATTCAAACCATTTATTAACAATAGGATTTAATGCATAACAAGTATAATGACCACCACCAGCTGTTCCATGATGACAAATGACTGATATTAAATCATACATTGTTACTTTGGATACACACTCCTTATGTAAATATGGTCGCATATCTAAGCCTTCTAATGGAAATGAAACATAATTTGCTATTTTTGAGCTAAACATTAATTCGTGACGAAATCTTTTTAAATGGACACATAATATTTCAGGTAGCTCTAAAACTTTGGAAAATTTAATTCCATTACGCAGCTTATTACATTTCTCACAACTGTACATATTATCTCCTTTAAGTTCATCTGCACTAAAAAATGCAGAAAGACAATCATGAAGACTAACAACTGGTCCCCAGAACCAAGATCGCATCCATTGCAAAAACCATGATAGCCAACCAGATTGATTAGTTACATACACAACATCAGAACATGGTCCTGCTTTCTGTGGTGTTAAAGGTCCTTGATGTAACATATCAATATGATCTCTACTTGGAATGGGTAAAGACAAATCTTGAAAAGTTTCTACTCTTGTTGAAATTCTATCACAAGTTAGACATTGTACGCTACTTAAAAGTTTTCCATCAAATATATCACTAATGATACTTCGTGTTTTCATTTGTTTTTTAGTTCTGTATTTCACAGGTGAATTTTGTGTTGATCTTTGTGGCTGAGAAAATGGTTGATCTACAGTTGATTTTTTGATGCTTCTATTTGTAAATTTACTTCTTAATTTTTCTGTCTGAGACACCCGAGAATATCTTCTTTTTGTACCACGTTCACCTTCATCACTAAGAGAACTTTGTTCACTTACTCCAGAATCACAAGTTTCATATTCAGCATCTGATTGGCTAGAACCATTTCCATCAATTTCAGTTTCATCTTCATCTGAAGATTGTTCTCCTAATCCCTTCAATCTCAATACATTGTCACGATCATCTTCAATATGCTCTTTTAATTCTTCATGTAATTGATCCATAAAACATCTTAAAAATTCTTGAGTATCATGTTGGTGATATCCTCTAAACATTGGATGAACTGTTCGAATACCAGACAATATTCCATGTGGTACAACATATCCTCTTGTTTTTCTATTCCACATGTCTCGAATAAGGTTTAAATAGCTTAAACTTAAACCAGGCTTTCTATCTTTGGACATATAACTAACCATATGACCACAATCCAAAAAGAATTGAGTCAAAGGAGGTACATTTGATAAAGCTTGAAGTGCTGCATTCATGTAACATGTATTACCAATGTTTTGAAGACCAACAAGACCCCTTGGTTTTCCAGAAAAATCTTTACTCTCATCTGAATCTGTACTATCTGGTGAATCACCAGATTTTTCATTAAATAATCTATCTTTTTCATAATTTACTCTATTTATAAGCTCTCCATAGAACCTATCATTTATAAAAACAAGAAAATGTTTATTTCCTAAAAACTTATATGTTTTATAGTATTTTTAGTAAAATTTATAGTATTTATATTTTTAAAAATATGTATTATAATGTTAAAAAACATTTATGAAAAAAATAATTATAATAACTTACTTATCCAATATAAGTCGATTAAGGTCATCAGTTTTACAATCTATATTAATAGGTGCATCACCAGAAAACTTATTATTTTGTGCTTTTATATCTACTTGAGTAGGTGATATTGATGGTGATGGTACATGCCTAGTTATAACTTCTCTTTTACAAGAGTAACACCATATACGATTTGTAGAAAGATTCATATGAGCACAATGATTAGGAAATTTTTGGTTGTGTACAGTACTATGATCCAAATGTGTTTCTGGACATCCGACCCAACGACAATCAGGAAACAAACATAACCATAAATTAGGCCCATCCGTATCACATTCACTACATTTTTTAAATCTTTCCTTTTGAGACACAACGATCTCAATAAAAGCAAGATCACCACGATTGGCGATATGAGGACAATTCCTCGAAATTAAAGGCATTTGGATTTTGATATTTGTCCTGTCGATTATTATTGATCGTAGGACGCGAAATCGCGCGTACACTTTAGTTTTTCACATTCGTCTAAATTTGGTTTACACGCGACTCGAATAAAATTATAATCATTTTCTAACCTGATTGGGACATGTCGTTCTTGGTAATCGAACATTATCCACGAAAACGATTGTCATTGGAGATAGTTGTATCCAGAAAATTAGCTATTATAATTGAATAGCCAATATAAAAGAAAGAATATAGGTTGGTGTACATGTTACAATCGATAATCGAATTGAAACTTAAAATAAATTTGTATATTGCTTTTCTTTCGTAAATTATATTAAAATTAAATTAAAAAAGTATGATTCATATAAACTCTTATTTCAAATATTTGTACCAAAAGTTCATAATTTATAAATAGTGATATTAATTATATAATATTTATCTAAAGATATTCGTTGCGATAGATGTCGCGTTGTTAGATAAAATATTATCAGTGAATAAAACGAATAAATCTCAAGTTGACCACCGCTGTAAATTTCTTTTAATAACCTGATTGAAAATTGAAAGAGAAGTGCACATGGATTATTAAAATACATCAATAGGTTTTTTATATTCTAATTGTATTTTAATAATATAAATAAATCATTCATCAAGTTTTGTGCAAATATATTTTCATTTTGGTAATTATAAAAAATATATTATTATACAATATTTCAATTCTTAAAATTAACCTATATGGTAAACTATTGTTTTCTATTTACCAAAATACTTGACAGAAGTAAATGTTTTTCTATTTAGAGAAAAATATTTATTGATAAAAAAATCTATTAAATAAGACAAATTTTATATAAATATATAGAATAAAAAAAAAATAAATTTTATTTTATAGCAATAAAAATGGTATTATCGTGTCGATTTTATAAAGAAAAATACCCAGAAGTGGAAGATGTAGTTATGGTAAATGTACGTAGCATAGCTGAAATGGGAGCATATGTACATTTATTAGAATATAATAATATAGAGGGTATGATCCTTCTTTCTGAATTATCCAGAAGACGTATTAGGTCTATTAATAAACTTATTAGAGTAGGAAAAACAGAACCAGTTGTTGTTATCAGGGTTGACAAAGAAAAAGGTAAAATATATCGAAATGTTATTAATTGAAAGTTTTTTAAATTATATATATATATATATATATTATTTTATTTAAAATTTTGTTAAATGGTTTAATGTAGGTTACATTGATCTTAGCAAACGACGTGTATCAGCTGAAGATGTAGAAAAATGCACAGAAAGATATGCAAAAGCAAAAGCTGTTAATTCAATTTTAAGACATGTTGCAGAATTATTGCATTATGATAGTGATGATCAATTGGAAGAATTATATCAAAAAACTGCATGGCATTTTGAAGAAAAATATAAAAAACAAAAAGCTTCTGCATATGATTTCTTTAAGCAATCAGTTCTGTAAGTATAAAATATAAAAACTATAAAAAGAAATGTGTAATTTGCAATGTTTTTTTTTAATAATTTTTAAAACATTATTACTTTAGGGATCCATCTATTTTAGCAGAATGTGGTCTGGATGAGCATACAAAGGAAGTATTATTAAATAATATTAAACGAAAATTAACTTCTCAAGCAGTTAAAATTAGAGCAGATGTAGAAGTAGCTTGTTATGGTTATGAAGGAATTGATGCAGTTAAAGCTGCTTTAAAAGCTGGTTTAGCTCTTTCTACTGATGAACTTCCAATTAAAATTAATTTAATTGCACCACCATTATATGGTACATCTCTATTTTTATAGTTTTTCAAGATGTTCATTTTGAGATTGAAAAAATAATTAAAAACTATTTTATTTTTTTTATGACAACATTTACATTTTTTTTAGTTATGACAACATCTACGCCAGAAAAACAAGATGGATTAAAAGCATTAAATGATGCTATTGATGCTATTCAAAATAAAATAACATCATTAGGAGGTGTATTTAATGTACAAATGGCTGTATGTTAAATAATATTTATTTTCATATATTCATATTATGCAAATATTTATTTTATTACAACGAATTTTAATAATTTGTAGCCAAAAGTTGTTACTGCTACTGATGAAGCTGAATTAGCAAGACAAATGGAACGGGCTGAACTTGAAAATGCTGAAGTTGCTGGTGATGATGATGAAGAAGAAGTGGAAGGTATGGATGGATTTAGTGGTGGTGAAGGTGTAGAAGAAGATAAAAAACCTGGAAATGAGTCTCAAGAAGAAGAATAAATATAGAATAAATTACCATGTTTCATTTTCTGACAGTTTTTGAATCACAATCATACTTTTATAAGTGCTACTGCCTTGGACATTATGCAAAATATTTCAAATAGATATATAAAAATCAATGTATTATAATTTATATATAATTTTCTATTAACTTCATGAAATAAACAAATTAATAATATGTAAATTTTTATTAATAGAAAAATTATTGTATAATTAAGAATATATTTTTAATATTCTATTTAAGAATTTTAAATTTTAATTTTTTGTATGTTAAGATATATGTTAATTGTAATATATTATGTATTTGTGATCTTATTAGAATATAAATAAATTTTACACAATTGATTTATTTATATTTTTATATTTTTATTAAAATCTTATACAGTTTTATTTAAATTAATTATTCATTTGCAATAGTAACTTCCACTTCCACACCAGGTTCAATAGAAATACTTGTAATTTGTTTTACAATTTCAGATGGTGAATATAAATCAATAACTCTTTTATGAATACGCATCTGAAAACGATCCCACGTTTTTGATCCTTCACCACATGGCGTTTTACGCGTAGTTATCCTTAAAATCTTTGTAGGCATACGAACTGGACCTTTGACTTTCAGTTTTTGTTTGTTTGCTCCATTAATCAATTCCGAACAAACTAAAATAATATTTATCAAAAATATATATATAATAATTATAATATATAAAACAATTTAAAAATAATAGATAATACAGAAAATAATTTACCTTTTTCAAGAGAGCGTACATTTCGTGAAGTTAAAGTAATCCTAATTCTGTGAATAGGAGTTACTTCTTGTCCTGGTTTTTCAGGATTGTCGACTTTTGTACTTGCCTAAAATATTATTTAATAAAGTATAAATAATAACATTGGAAATAAAAACATGAAGTTATAAACCTCATGTTATACAGAATTAACCTAACAAATCGAATTTATTATATAAAAGAATTATAATTCATAAAAGTATTTAATTAAATAAAATTATTATATTTGCTGTATAAAATTATTAAAATAATCACACACCATTGTTTAATTATTTTTCTGGTCGAGATAATCAATTTCTTTTTAAATAAAATTGATCAGCGCTGAACCAATGCATGCACACGTTGCGCGTGCTAACAGAAAGAGATAGGATGTAATATAATTTCCGGTTATGTCTATACCTTAGGTTTTTAAATGCTACAAATTTTGATGTAAATATATCGATAAAAATATTTTTATAATATCTTAATTATAATATATAAACAATTTTATATATATATATTTTTAAATTTTAAGTTAATCTTTGTTCTAATCTAAAAATGTTAAAATCTAAAATTAATATTTATATTATTTTTATATTATAGTTATTTATAAAAATTATTAATAAAATATATAGTATTTGACAAATTTAGTCTAAATTTTAATTTTTACAATTTATTAGTTGACTAATTTTTAATAACATTATTAAATATCATTTGTTTTAAAATTTATCATTGATTACATATATATTTAAATGTCATACTTTATTAGAAATTCTCATTAAATTATCTAAATTCGTTAGATATATATATAATAAAATTATTGTATTATTAATATATATTTTTTCCATATATTTTAACCAATAGCATTATTTTTATTTTCCTTTTAGTATTTTTATGTTAGTATGTTTAA
Source organism: Apis florea (assembly GCF_048593485.1). Lineage (NCBI taxonomy): Eukaryota > Metazoa > Arthropoda > Insecta > Hymenoptera > Apidae > Apis > Apis florea. Next base: position 1,350,299 of record NW_028256542.1, on the reverse strand, counting down.
CATCTAAAATCTGAAGTATTCTCCAATAAACTTAAATGTGAATGACTTCAAGTGATCGAATTGCGCTGTCGCGTCCTTTGACACGCTTAACCGTTTATGAAAACGATTTCGCTACATTTTTGCTAACATTTTGATTGTTTTACCATGCCAAATATTTACAAGAAATTCAGAAAGTTACGTCGAAGGCGATATATTCGCACTTAGTAATAATTATAAAGTGAAAGTGTGTGAACTCCAGAAACTAAGATAGTGCCGTGTATCCATCACATATATTTGCTTTATTGATATTTTGAGTGTCACAGGCCTTGTGGTGCCTATGCATATCTTGAGGTAATATGTCTTTTAATAAATATAATATTCAATATCTTTTATATTATAATATATTTAAAAAAACTTTATTTTTATATGTATGCTAAATAGCAATACTGTTTACATTGTTTTCTTATATTTATGCACTGATCATAGACATAACCTACATGATGTGCATTATAATTTGTTTTAAAATACTTATACTGTATTTTAGTACAACTAAACAATAGGCAATACATTATTTTGTTTTTTAATTAATCAATTTAAGTCATATTTCTGTTATGTGAGAAGTATATATATATGTAGAAGCTTCTATTTATTATTTGTGTTGACATAAAAACCAATATAATAATATATGAAATCATATATAAAAATAAAAGTTATTAATTCAATAATAAAATAAATATTGATGTTTGTTCTTCTTTTTGATCAATTTAATCTTTTTTATTTATTGATTTTATGTTTGTGTTTTTCTTATTTTAATATTATAAGGGTTATATTTTCTTATATAATTATATAATTCTTTAATCATTGTCATTCCATAATCAAATTTATATTATAGATTATTCAATATGCATTAAATTATAATTCATATTGTGAAATATTAAAATATTTATAAGTTTCAATTACTTAAAATATTTTATTATTAGAATATTTATTATAAATATTTATAAGTTTTATTATTCAAAATATTAAAAATAATAATAATTATAAAATAATGACTGATAAAATATATAATATTACAGAATTTGGACGGTGTTCTAGATTATTTTTAAGGATATTAAATTTCTCATATTTGGTTGAATCATTTAGCAAACATGTCAGAAATAGTTTACCCACAAGGGTGTAGGTCTGTTACGGAAGATCTTGGTCCAGATGAACTTATTAGAAGATTAAAGGTATATTTAATTCATAAATATTATCATAAATATTTATTAAAAAAATATAATGTGAAAAGAAATAATAAATAAGTAAATAAAAATAATTGAAATTAATTAAATAGACATTAGCCCACACATTGCAAGCAATGGGCCAAGATGAAGGAATGTATCAACAATATATACCACTTGCATTGCATTTAGCAGAAGAACATTTTTTAATGCATCAAAGTAAAGATGTACAACTTCTCATTGCTTGTTGTATTGCTGATGTTTTAAGGGTTTATGCTCCAGAAGCACCATATAAAGATGCAGAACAGGTAATATAAATTTCTTATTCTCAAATTATGAAGTTTTATATGTAGAATAAATGTTAGAATAGAATTTATAAATGATTTTATCATTAAGTATTTTTTAAAAATTTTATTTTATTTGCAAATTAAATTTAATAGCATATTAAATTCTTCTTTCTTGTAGGTTAAAACAATATTTTTATTTCTTATTAAACAATTAGCTGGTTTAAAAGATCCCAAAGATCCTGCTTTTAAAAGATATTTTTATCTTTTGGAAAACTTGGCATATGTGAAATCATTCAATATGTGTTTTGAATTAGAGGATTGTCAAGAAATCTTTTGTGCACTTTTTTCTCTTATGTTTAGGATAGTGAAGTAAGTATAATATAATTAAATATAGTATAATATTAATAAGTAGTTAATAAGTAATTTAATAAGTAGTTTAACAATATAAATTGTATATATTTAATAAATTATAATCATTATTTAAATAAATATTGAATTGTAATCATTATATTTTTAGCGACGAACATTCTGGAAAAGTCAAGAGTTTTATGTTAGATGTATTGTGTCCACTTATTACAGAATCAGACATTGTTAGTAATGAACTTTTAGACATCATACTTATGAATATTGTAGAACCAAACAAAACACAGAAGAAAAATGCATATTTACTTGCAAAAGAACTAGTGATTAAATGTAGCGACACATTAGAACCATATATTCAAGCAGTGAGTAGAATAAAACTCAAATTTTTTATTTTTTGATAATAAAAAAAAGAAATACTTATTTTTATCTTGTAACATTCATAGTTCTTTAACCATGTATTAATCTTGGGCAAAGAAGAAAAGAGCTTACAAATTTGCAAGAAAGTATATGATTTAATTTATGAATTGAATCATATATGTCCAAGCGTCTTGTTGTCCGTCCTACCACAATTAGAATGTAAATTAAAATCTTCCTCTGAAACCGAAAGATTGGGTGCTGTAGCATTGTTAGCAAGAATGTTTTCTGAAAAAGGATCTCAGTTAGCTGTGCAACATACGCAATTGTGGCGTGCATTTTTAGGAAGGTTTAATGACATCAGTGTATCAATTCGTATCAAATGTGTGCAGTATTCAATGCATTTTTTATTAAATCATCCTGAATTGAGAAAAGATATTACTGATACTTTAAAATTAAGACAACATGATGCAGATGAAAGTGTTCGATATGAAGTTGTTATGGCTATAGTGACCACTGCCAGAAGAGATTTTGAAGTGGTATCAGACAGTGAAGACTTGTTAGAATTCGTTAAAGAAAGAACATTAGATAAAAAGGTATGTTATTTTTCATTTCTTCATGTTATTTCTATAAATGTAAAATATAATGTATTTTAATAATTATTTTAATTTATAGTTTAAAATCAGGAAAGAAGCGATGGCAGGATTAGCAATGATATATAAAAAACATTTAAATGATGCGGATGTACCGCAAGCTACAAAAAAGGCTGTTACTTGGATAAAAGATAAAATATTACATGGTTATTATATGGCAGGCATGGAAGATAGATTATTAGTAGAAAGATTATTAAATACTTGTTTAGTACCTTATCAATTACCAGCTGGAGAAAGAATGAAGAAATTATATCATTTATTAGGTACAATTGATGACCATGCATCTAAAGCATTTGTAGAACTGCAAAAGCATCAACTTGCGTAAGTTAAAATTTTTAAAGATTTATACTTTTAAAAAATACTTTTAAAATTTTCATTATTTTTTTATTTTCGTATTTTTATATAAAATGTTATATTTTAGTGTACGGAGAGCAGTGGTTGAATGGTTAGAGATTGTAAAAAAACCAGATGCTATGGTAGAACTTGTAGCTAAAATTCATCAGATATCTCGCTTTTTACCCGATCCTATGAAAGTACAAGAATTTTTACAGAAGTTTAGTGCTCATATGAGAAAAGATTCAGCATTATTACAAGGAATGGAAACAATAGTTCAACCAAATGTTTCTTGCAAAGAGTGCGCAGATACAATAAGTATGGTTCTTAAAAAATTAGGTCAACCTGTCATGACAAATTTATATTACAATACAATAAAAATGTTGTTAGAAAGAGTAAGTTCTGTAATGATTGATGAAGAAGCAATTAGAGTAAGTACATATAATTATTTTTTCATATCCTTTATCTCAATTTTCTAAATTATTTTGTATTATATTATTTATAATTATATTTTAATAGGTTTTAATTGGATATGTATTAGATTGTTTAAAAGGGGGTAATGTAATAGAAGAAGTTGGACTTAATCCAAATAATGCAGGTGAAAAGGGTCTAAGGTTACTTGTGGTATGTTTACAATTTTATTTTATAAAAATATTTCTATTATTCTATTATTTATATTATTGATTAACTTTTAAAAATATATATTTTTCTTGTAGATGCTTTCATTTGTATTTGGTCCACATTTTCTTCATAACGATATATTAATGCAACTTGTCCATCTTTTGGAATTAGAAGATGAGATGGTAGCTCCATTGGTTCTTTCGATTTTTACATTTTTAGGAAAATATAAACCTTTATGTGATGTTGCACCAGATATTATGAACCTCATGGTTCCAATATGTAAAAATTTTGCAGAAACAGGAACACCAAAACAAGCAAAACAAGCTGTCAGGTGTTTATTTGTTAATATGACCAATATTCATGATACCATTTTTCCTGAAATTATTGAAAGAATTAAAAATAATCTTGCACCAACTTCAGAATATTATCGAACATCTATAGTTACATTAGGTCATATAGCTTATAATTTACCAGAAAAATATCAAGTACAAATAAAAAATATGGTGTCTAGAAAGGTAAGTTCTATTTCTGTTATAACACTATTATTTATAATATAATTATAATATAAAATATAAATATGATTGTATTTGGTTATAATATTTGATTTAATTTAAATATTAAAAATTAATAGATAGTCAAGGAGTTATTAGTAAAAGAAAGCAGTGAACAAACTGCTGACACCATTGAAGGAGACTGGTGCAGAGAAGATCAATTACCTGAAGAAACACGTTGTAGATTAGAAGGATTAAAATGTATGGCACGTTGGTTACTAGGATTGAAGACTGATGTGCTTTCTGCACAGAAAACATTTAGAATGCTGAATGCATTTGTAGTAAACAAGGGAGATCTATTACAGCAAGGTCGTCTAAGTAAAGCAGAAATGAGTTGGTTACGGTTACAAGCTGGTTGTTCAATGCTGAAAATTTGTGAACAAAAAGGTGTTGGTGACCAATTTACAGCAGAACAATTCTATAATTTGTCTCAACTTATGGTGGTGTGTTTTATATTATTTTATAAACTGCTATGATATTTTATAAACTATGATTCTATAATTATTATTTTTTTCTTTTAATAAATTTATAGATTATATTATAGATTATTATATTATATTATAGATGTAAAGACAAATTTTAGTGAAAGAAAATTGATAAAAAATATTAAGATAATATATTTTTAATACAAATTGATTTATAGGATGAAGTTCCACAAGTAAGAGAAGCTTTTGGTAGTAAATTACATAAAGGTCTTGGAAGAGGAATTCCAAATAAATGTTTACCATTGGATTTTATGGGCTACTATGCTCTTGCTGGCAAAGAACAAGACAAAAGATTAAAATGTGTCCTAAAAACTTATATGCAAACTGATATAAACAAAAGGAGGGATTATGTTAAGACATTGTCATTGGGTACCGTGGAACGGGCCATGGGTAAGAAACTAAATAGTAAGGCATTATCGAAATATTGTTTAATATTCTTTTTTTCGTTATTTAATAAATATATAATATTATTAAAAAATTATATATTAATAAATAATTTTATTTAATTATTATTACAGGTCAATTGCCTCATATTCTTCCTGATTATATGCTAGTATTTGCAGTCCCTATTCTTGCACATGATCCTGAATTCACCAGTCATTTAATGATTAATCAATTAAAAGTGATACAACAATGTTTATGGTTTATATTAGAACCTCTTATAACAAAAAACGAATATTATTGTTATGGTTTTTATAAAAATCTTATAGAACGAATGAAGAGTCATAAAGATGCTTTAAAACCAGAGGATAATAACATGAATTATGTAATTGCTTTGATTGTTAATTATTTATGAATTAATTTATAAAATAAATATATCATAATATTTATTTACAGAAATTGTGGGCTGTTTGTGATTTGGCCATGAATGTGATATATACGAAAACAACAAATTTCGATATGAAAGAATTCCCAAGCGAAACACGAATTCCCACTATGTATTTCAAACGAGCAGATGAATTATTAGCCAACACTAGGAACTATTTACCTGCTGAAATGCAAATAAATATGTCGAGTCCTAAAGGAAAAGGTTCACTTCATAATGCACATTCTGTTAGTGAAAGACCACAACGTAGAGCTAAGTCCAAACAACAAAAAGAAGTAGGCATTGGGCCAAATGAAACTGATGCTAGGGTAAGATAATTACAAGATAATATAATAACATAAATACGTTGATAAATGATTTATAGGAAATATGATTTAGAAGAAAATTTTTTTTAATAAACAATATATAAAATTAATCACAAATTACAAAACATGTAAATATTATTATGAAAATATTTAAAATATTTGAGATTTTATTATTCAAAATAGTAAATATAATATAAATAAATATTTTTTGTTTTGGACTTCTTTTTTATTTTTATAACATTTTTATAACACAGGAGAAATATTTAATATTACAATAGGAATATTTACATGTTTTATTTTTTGTGAATAATTCTATATATAAATAATAATCCTAAAAGAAATGTAAGTATATATAATTTCAAGCTGCAAATTGGAGAAGTGGAATGTATTGACGCACAGGTAAAATTATTTAAATTATATTTTTATTTTTATATACATATAATTTTTTATTCTTTAATATATTTTCATATTTTTTTAATATCACAAATAACATATTTTAAATTTTAAAATTATTTACAGCCAGCAGAAGCATCAGAAACTAGAATTCAATTACCTGGTTTAGAGGAAGAAGTAAGTGAAAATGTAAAAAAAAATTTTAATTTATAATTTAATGTATAATAAAAATGCATTGTTTCAGATTGAAGAACCACCAGCAAAGAGGGCATTAAGAGAATCAGATAAAGTAAATAAATAATTAAGTGAATGAACATTCAAAGGGATGTTAAAAATAGGGGAAAGACTTAAGAGGAACGTGATGATCATAAGAATTAAAGAATCTAAAAATACTTTACAAATTAGAAAACAGAATATTTTGGTTATGTACAACAATTAATAAACCTGTCGTTCGCGTATGTCTAGACAGTAAGATGTTAAGATAATGATACATTAACGTCAAATAATATATGTAAGCTTACAAGTCAAAAAATTTTGTGGAGATGCATTGCATTTGCAAGAAAATTAAAAATTTAGTATTTGACTATTTGAAAGATGTATTTGTTTTAATTACGAAAAAAAATACGAACTTGTTTTTCTTTTAATTTCATTATATGTTAAGGAAACAATGGCACATTCAATGATACAAAAGTATCATCTTTAAAACTTGGTAACTGTATAATCATCATCTTTTTTACATAAGTCATTATGAATGTTTCCCAATTGAAGGTCTTTCTTCCTTGTGAAATATCTGACAATTGTTGTATTGTTCACTTTTGCATTGATGAATACAAGTGTTTATACTATTTCATGCGCATTTTTCTTCATAGATCAATGAGACTGTATACAAAATTTTTGTAACAAACTATTTTCAAATAGTGAAATTCATACATGATATCATCGAATTTAATTGTAGTTTCCAGTAAAGAAATAATCGAAAACCATATTTATTATACGAAATACATCGAAATAATACACTACATTGAATCTTTATAAGCAGAAGAGAACAACATAACGTTGTTGGATTTCTGTGAACATCGTATGCTAGACAAAAGGGTGTGTGTTAATTGGCTTTGTGATCCAAAGTTGTTTGTTTTATTAATTTGATTATCATTATTATTATATTATATCATATTATTACTAATATTATTGCCTTATTGCTATTATTTTATTAAAAAAATGACATAGTTTTGGTAATTACTATTTTTTGAGAAGATACATATTATCGTAAAATTATTTGTTTATGTTTTAATTTTAAAATTAATTTAAATGAAATTTGGTTTGCGCACGACCATTAATTATTAATTTATTTCAGACAAGATGATCTTATAAATAATTCAATAGCATCTAATACATGTATACATATAAATATATCTTCGACGGATAGTGCGCATTAATATAAAAAATTCGTGAAAATTTTTGTTATACAAAAGTATTGACAATGCACCATTAATAATCGATTGAAGTTTATCATTCTCAAACATGACAGTTATTCTTACATTTCTGTCATAATTATATGTATTATAAAAACAACTTTCGTATCACTTTAATTCAAGTTTGTATCCAAAAGTTTTTGTCTATAAACAATGTAGTCAAAGTATTGTTTCGATATTTCAACAAATATTTCATTGAATAACTTAAAAAAAAAAAAAAAAAAAAAAAATTATTTCATATTTTATAAGATGGTAAAAAATATTCATTGAATTTATAAATATTTATTTAGTGGTAAAAATACATAAATTTGTTTTATTTTATATGTAATGTCGATAATTTTAAACATGATATATTCACATAAGATATTTTAAAAATATCTTGTATTTTATAAATACAATTATTAAAAATAAATAAAACTTTTGAATAAATGAATTAAAATTTTTTATATTTATAGAATTTATTTGATATTTGGAATTAAAAATAAATATTTTTATTTATTATAAAAAAATCCAAAAGTTGGATACAAATTTGAATTTAAATTTAAATAATTTAAAATGGGCCTAGGTTTTATAAAATTTCCTTTTTCATTGTTAGAATCCTTAGCATTAAGCATTAAAAGTGTATTAAATATTAAGATGAGAATGAAAATGATGTATGAGGCTGTGAATGATGATGAATGTTTGATCTTATTATAATAAACATTATAGAATTAATACATACCTATTACCTCTTCACTGAAATTACAGTACAATGCAAATTTTGTAAATTTTATTTTTTGTATTAATTTGTAAAAGCCATTCTTTATTTTTTCATATATGAAATATTGTTCATAATTCATCAACAAAGCATTGTTACTGTTAAGTTTTATAAAATTTTGTTTAACATTTTTTAAAATAATTTATAAATTTAAATCGTTTGCAATTATACTGCATTATATTTTATGATATCATTATCAAATATTTGTTTTTACAAAAAATTAATTGCATAGTACTGGAATTTTTCAAACAGGTTATAGATTACAGAGTATACATATTCTGATGAAAATAAAACCAATTAATCAGTGCTATTCATTTGTCAATCTGTGAGACATAAGTGACGCATTGTAACGGTTCTATAATAAAAAAAAATTAAGTAAAATGGTATGTATTTAATAAGATGTAATTACAAATATTAATATTTAGTTTAACGTTTTCTAAAAGTTTTTCTATCCTTTTTTCCTACATTTGAATTCTTTGCATTTTTTCTTATATTTTGATTCTTTTTAACATTAGCCCTAAAACAAAATAATTGTATTTATAAAGATAATATTATATATAATATTTATAAAAAGGATATGATAAAATATGTAATATTTCTTTTTATCTTATTCTTAATAAAATGTACTTACTCGTAACGCATTCTTTTTACAGCTTTTTTACTTGTATTTGTTAAGTCAGCAACAAATGAAGATCTAGGCCGTTTTTGTAATGCTAAAAAGAAATTTAAATTACAAAAAAAAATGTCCAGTCTTTTAAAATTAAAAAAATTTATTATAATACCTTTTTTGTTAGATGTAAATTTATCATCTACAATTGTACGAATTTTATTTAATTTATTTTGTTTCTTAGCTAATCTTGCTTGATATGCTGCAATTTTTTCTAATTCTCTTTTAGCTCTATCTTCTGCTGTTTCTTTCTTAGGTTCTTTCTTAGCTTTTTTTTTTGTTTCTTCAACTATATTTGAAGGTTCTTTGTTAGGCTTTTTTTTCTCTTTTTTATTTGATTGTTTTTCAGTTAATGATAGTCTTTCTAGAAATAATATAAGTTATTTTAAAAACCTATATATCAAATTTTATAGAACTATGATCTTAAATAAGAAATGAAAATATTAAAATAACCTTTTTCTTCTTTTCTTTCTTTTTGAGTTTGAAACCAAGTTCTTTGAATGCTTTTATTACTTTCATTCTTTAATAATTTTTCTGCGCGATTTGCCTGATTTTCTATCTTAGCTAATTCTCTTTCATTTCGTTCTTCTTCTAAAATTTTTTCTACATCGGGTTCAAGAGATTGTAATTTTTTGTAATATTTGTCAATTATATCAGAAGGTATTATTCGATTCTTTACAGGATTTTTTGCATTTTTAATAATTTCTTTAACTAGAGAACGTTCTTGTTCTCCAGCTAATGATACTGATACTCCAACACGACCAGCTCTAGCCGTTCTTCCAACTCTGATAAATAATTATAAAATAATTATTTTTCCTATAACACTTGCATATTAAATTACATTTAATACCTATGAATATAATGTTGTATAGTGGCTGGCATTACAAAATTAATTACAGTTTTTACACCACTAATATCTAATCCTCTTGCAGCAACATCTGTTGCTAATAAAATATCTATTTCTTCATTTTTAAATTTTGTTAAATTTTCTAGACGTTGTGGTTGTGTAAGATTACCATGAAGTTCTCCAACCTAATAAATTACATAAGAATTATTTAAAAAAAAGTTTTTTATAATTGTATTATAAATTATAATCTTTTTTAATAATTAAAAATAATAATTTACATGATAATTAATAATTTACCTTAATACCTAATAACCCTAATAATATATGTAATCTGTGAGCTTGCTTTTTTGTTTGTACAAAAACCATGACATGATCATGAAAGGTTCTACAAATTAAAGCTGCTAAGATTGCTTCTCGATCTCCTTCTCTTTCTTTTCGTATTCTATATAATATATAATAAATGAATATATAAAATGAAAGTATAAAAAATATACAAATAAATATAAAATATAATTTTACCGAATAAATTCTTGGCGTAAATTAAAAGCAACATCTTGATTACTATCTATAAATACTTTAACAGGCTTATTTAAAGATACAGCAGCCAAATCTTTAACTTCTTCAGTCATAGTAGCTGAGAATAAAATTGTTTGTCTACTTCTTGAGCATTGTTTTACTATATATTTCATCTGTTCAGCAAAATATTCATCTAACATCCTTAAATTAAACATAATAAGGTTTCATTAGAATGTAAGAGAAATATAAATGAAATATATTTTTTACCTGTCTGCTTCATCTAAAATAAGCACTTCAATACTATCTAATGAAAATGTTGGTGTATTTTTCAAATGATCAATTAATCTTCCAGGAGTAGCAATTACAATATCTGGGCTTCTTCTCAATACAGCTTCCTTAAAAATAATAATAAATATATTAACAGCTATTTATTTCTGTTATTTATATTTATCTAGTAGTATTTCAATTTTTGTTTAATAGTTAATTTAATTATATATAATATATTTATCTATAATTTATTATTAATTAAATTGTAATATATTTACATACTTGAGCTTTTACATCTAAACCACCAACAGATAATCCTACTTCAATTGTTGTAAATTGAGATAATTGTTTTGTAACTTGATAAACTTGCACACCAAGTTCTCTTGTTGGAACAAGTACAAGAACACGAGAGATAGCAGGCCCATCTAATGGTCTATATAACAATCGTTCTAGTGTTGGTAACATATAAGCTGCAGTTTTACCAGTACCTGTAGCTGCACAACCACATATATCACGACCCATTAATGCAACAGGAATAGTAGCAGCTTGTATAGGTGTTGGATGGACAAAATTCATAGCTGTTATAGCCTTCAAAAAATATATATACATTTGTATATGAAATAACATAAAATTATATTATAAAAATTAATATTTATATTATACCTTTAATAAAGGACGTGATAAATTCATTTGATGAAATGTTGCATGAGATTCTATATTTGAATATTCCTCAAAATCAATTGTTTCTTCATTAGCTTTCTTAGTAATTTTTTTCTTTTTCTTTTCTTTAATTTTAAATGTATCTAAAATAAAACAAAATTCATAATTAATTTTATTTTATTTTGTGAAATGAATAATATTATTACCTTTTTTAAGTTCGTCTTCTGATATAGATAGTTCATCATCTATTTTTTTAATTTCAGATATATCTACATTGGATTCATTATCTATTTCATTCTAAAGAAAAAATACATAAATTAACATAAATTATAAATAATTTTTATTATCATAAATAGTATATCATAATATAAATTATATTATATAGATATAATATATCGTATATTTTTATAAATTATTTACTTATTTACTTATGTATTTTTCTTTATTTTATATTTTAATATAGTAATATTAATATAATCATTATGATTGATAACTTTTATAATAATAAAAATAATAATAACATATATATACATATAATTTATGTTCAGATCCTTTCCTAATTTTTTTAATTTTATCATCAAGTTTTGTTTTAGCTTTCCGTTTAATATATTTGTTCAAGTCATTCCATGTATCCTTATTATAATCAGAAATATCACTTAAAAATTGAAAATTATTATCAAAATCTTTATTTTCCTTTTTTTTCCGTTTTCTTGGCTGAAACTATATTGAGAATTTTTTAATTTTTTGAATTAAAAATCATTTTTAAAATTAAGTATTAAAATTTATTCAATTATATCATACATCATTTTCGGTATCAGAATCTTCAGAAAAATTTGGCACTTCTTGATCATCAACAATTGTTTTTATTAAATCACAATTATTATCCATTTTTATATATTACAAAATATATTACAATAAATATATTATAAAATCATATTCAGTTCCGAATAACTTAAACCACGTGGAAATGTGCACTGCCATATGTATATACATAGATACTATATATATATATGTATATATCAATTCAATAAGCTATAAGGTTTAATTTTTTAACGCATTTTCATTAAAAAACATTTTAATGATATTATTTATGGATTATAATATTTATTTTCTATGAAAATAATATATATTTTATATTTAATTTAAAATATATATAATAACATAATTTTTAAAATTTATTAAATGCGAATTTTCATGAATATTTCATAACATAAGCTATAAATATTGCTTAAGTTTATTAATATTTTACTTAATGATTGAAAAATAAAATTAAATATAAAAAAATATATGCAATGAATATTTGATAATTTCAATTTTCTTAAATTTGATTTATAATATAATAATTTTTTTTTATTGTAATATAACATATATATTATATATATAATGATTACTATAGAACGTAATATTGGCGCGAAAGGCCTTTTACTTTACGCATTTTTCTATGTTTCAATTATTGTTAACTAATTTTATTAATCAACGTGAGTGATTAATTATTATTATGGGTATTTTGGGTTTAGCGAAATTAATAGCAGATATTGCACCAAATGCTATCAAAGAACAAGAATTGAAACATTATTTTGGTATGAATAATTCAGAGTTTTGAAATATTTATTCAAATATTTATCAAAATTTATTATAAAAGCAATGCTTTATTTTTTATTTTAGGTCGTAAAATAGCCATAGATGCATCTATGTGTTTATATCAATTTCTTATTGCAGTACGTAGCGAAGGTGCTCAACTTACATCCGTAGATGGTGAAACAACTAGGTACATAATTAAAGAATATCTATACAATTTTATATTATTCTTTGATAATTCTTTATATTACAGTCATTTAATGGGTATGTTTTATCGAACAATACGTTTAGTAGAACAAGGAATAAAACCTGTATATATATTTGATGGAAAACCACCAAATTTAAAAGGTGGAGAATTAGCAAAACGAGCTGAAAAGAGAGATGAAGCACAGAAATTATTACAAGCAGCAGAAGAAGCTGGTATTTCTATTAAATATCTAAATATACTATTAAATACTAAATATCCAATTATTTAATTTTAAAATTAATAAATATAATTTATTGCTTTTGATTATATTTATATTATTATAAATATGATTCTAAAATTTTTTTGTAATATTTTATTTTATATTTTATGCAGGAAATGCAGAAGATATAGAAAAATTTAACAGAAGACTAGTAAAAGTTACAAAAGAACATGCAGAAGAAGCTAAACAATTATTGAAGTTAATGGGTATTCCTTACATTGATGTGAGTAAAAACAAAATATTAATTATAATTTATAACTATAATATATTATATTTATAGGCTCCATGTGAAGCTGAGGCACAATGTGCTGCTATGGTAAAGGCTGGTAAAGTTTTTGCAACTGCTACAGAAGATATGGATGCACTTACTTTTGGATGTAATATTTTACTCAGACGATTAACATTTAGTGAAGCAAGAAAAATGCCTGTACAAGAATTTCATCAAGATAAAGTATTAGAAGGTCTTGAATTAAGTCATGATGAAGTATGTAAAAATAACATAATATTAATATTTCTGTTATTTATATGATAAATATACAATGTTTTTGTATATAAAAATGTTATAAAAAGCTATACAAAAATTTTAATATAATATAAAGTAAAATTTAAGCACATTCTAAGTTAAAATAATTGCTCATAAATTATATTATACATATATATTATTCTTCATCTTCTAAGAATTAATCATTTATTATTTCTTTTTACAGTTCATTGATCTTTGTATAATGTTAGGTTGTGACTATACAAATAGTATTAAAGGAGTTGGGCCAAAAAGAGCTATTGAGTTGATTAAAACACATAGGACACTTGAAAAAATTGTAGAAAATTTGGATACTAAGAAATTTCCAATTCCTGAAGATTGGAATTACAAACAAGCTCGATTATTATTTCAAAAACCTGAAATAACAGATCCTGAAACAATTGATGTAAGTGTAAAATTTTATATTTAATTTATTTTGATGGATTGTTTTAATTAATGGTTGCATAATAATAATAAATTTGTTATTATATATATTGGCATATTATATAATAATTTATGTTAATAAGTACAATATTATTATTATTATATTTATAACAAATATTCATATGAAATATGTACATAAATATGTATGTTTTTCAAGTTAAAATGGATAGAACCAGATGAAGAAGGTTTAGTAAAATATTTATGTGGTGATAAACAATTTAATGAGGAAAGAGTAAGAAATGGTGCAAAAAAATTACATAAAGCACGAAATACTTCCACTCAAGGAAGATTGGATACATTCTTTAAAGTATTACCAAATTCAACTCCTACAAAACGTAAAGTAAGTGAATAACAATTTTTAAGATTATATTATTTTTTCTTTTTTAAATTAATATATATATATTATATTTTTGCAGATAGAAGAGACAAAAGGAACAGCTAAAAAGACTAAAAAAAATGCAACAGGAAAACCACGTGGAAGACCAAAATAATTATTTAAAAATTTTAAATTTTATAATTTTTTAATTTTTATCAAATGCGAATCTCAATGTTTATAAAAATTTTTAATTTGAATCATTTATAATATTATCAATATATAAAATTATTGCAAATAATTCTAAAAATATTTAAACAATTTTATATTTATTTCATAAAATAAATTATACATATGCAAATAATATTTAATTTAATTAATTTTCACTTTACATTTTTGTACAATAAAAATGTTTTTTATACATTTTTATACATAGTACAATATATATCATTCATATGTACCATTCAATAATATTAATTGCGTTCGTTGTATATTTTATTACAATTTTTGTTCATTTACATATACAAATGCCTATGTAACAATTTGCCTATGTAAAATAATTTTATTATAATATTTATTCAGTCTTACTGGTTGCATCATATACATTAATTACATTTTTTTATTATTGTTTTTATAGTCTTATGTAGAATTAAAATTTTAATTTTTGGATGGTATTTGGCAGTGATTAGGCATTATGGATATTATATACATATAACATATATTAATAAAGGAAATCAATATTTATATAACTGAAAGCTTTTCTACATATATATAACATTTAATTGTCACTGAAATGTTATTATAGTACTACCAATAGCATTGGGATCTAATATGTGATGTAATGCTTGTTCAATATTATAAGGACCATATACTCTATCTACAACCATTTGTAATTGATCAGCATCAGCTAAATCACATAATGCTTGCAAATATGCTGTGTTAATTTTTGAACCTTCTTTCCACTGATGCATATTGAATCCAAATACATACTACAATAAATATAATGTTGCATATTAAATAATATTGAATTTTTAATTAAGCTATCAAATATTATTTTATATACCTGAACTAGTAACTTTACTCGTACACATCCAGCAAATATACTTCTAAATATAAAACCTAATGAGTCAGATATTAATTGTTCGGGGACTGTAGAGACATAAGAACCATAAGGCATTAAATTTTGTTTTAATATATGTTCATCAATTGGTTGACCTCCAGTATAAAATATAGCATCGAATCTACAAATTTTAGCTAGTTTTAAATACTAAAAATTTAATTAAAAGCTACTTGAATTTTAACTATTAATATTAATTCAGAATAAATTTATTATGTATTTCTCATGTTAAAAAATTTTTGCATTATACCTACTTGTCATGTAATTGCAACTCTTTTTCTATATTTGAATTATCTAATGATATAACATTATCTGCTCCTAAGGCTTTTGATACAGGAATTGCGTTTGGTGAACATATTGTAAGTACATATCCACCCCATAATTTAATTAGTTGAGTTAAAATACAACCAACAGGTGTATTTCCACCATATATAAGTACTCTAAAAAATAAGTTTTATAGTCTTATTTACATATACAAACAATATTTATTTTATTTTACAATACCGTTTTCCTTTTGCATCGCCTTCTTGAATTGTAGATCTATTAATTAAGGCATCCCAAGCTAAACATCCACTATAGGGAAGACTTGCAGATGCTTCAAAAGTAAAAAGTTTTGGTCGTTTAACTGCTTGACTTTCTGGGACCACTATATATTCTGCCATTGTACCAGGAGCCCAAGAAGGTACAGCTAAGAATACTTCATCCCCAATGTCAAAATTAATAACATTTTGTCCTATACCTACTATCACTCCAGTACAATCTCTACCTAAAGTTACTGGGAGCTCTTTGTGTTTCTAAAAATAAGTAAATAATAAATATATTAACAATATAATTTAGATAATAAAAAAATAATTTTTTAGTTTACATACACCATAATTAAGAAGTCTTCTGTAAATCTTAGAATAACCATTACAAATTTTTGTATCAACAACATTAATAGAGGCTGCTTTAACTTGTACTAATAACTCATTAGACCTTTCTATCATAGGCATTTCTGCATCATCTATCATGGATACACCCTACATTGTTTATAATAGATTCAATAAATATATTAAATAATATAAATATTTTAATTGTATTTTTAAATTAGAAATTAACTTAGAATAAACTTTATTATTATTTAAATGAATTTATTATTATTATTACTTAAATTTTTTAATTTAATACAATACCTCAATACCAATGTAATGATGACATATAATAGCTTTTATATGATGCATATGACGAGGCACATGTTCCCAAGTAATTCTAATATAATAACCAAGTAAAGTACCAACAACTAGACCTGCTAAACAAAATGCAAGTTCCCTATTTGACACTAAAAAAATAAAAATTATATTATATTATTACAGATTAAAATATAATATTATTTTGATATTTTAATATAAATGTTATAACATTGTTTCAATTAATTTTGACATGAAATCACAAAATTTTTAATATTATTTTAATACCTTCATTATTATAAAAAGTTTTTATTTGTCTATAAAATCCAGTGATATTGAAATGTATATTATAATACTGAAATTGTAAGTGTTCCCATGTTTTTTCAATCCAAATAAGTAGATGTTGTACAATTTCTTTAACATTTTGTATGTTTTGATTATTGTATAATTTATAAAAAACCTGACGTGCTTGAGCGAACCATGTTATAATCCATTGTTGTCCTTGTTGTACAAGTAATGAAGTTTGAATCTTTTCCAAAAAAATCCAGTGTTTAAAAATATAAAATTGAATATAAATTTTTTTTATACAAAAATGAATAAAATAAATAATTAATAATGATATTTTTCTTATTTAATATAATCTATAATTAGGAATAATATAATTTATTAATTAATAATTTATAATTGATAAAATTGAATTGCTATAGTTTTAGAAATATTTTTTTTAAAGAAATTATTAACTATAAATATTAGAAGAAAAGTATTAAAATATTAATGTATTTTAAAAGCTTATTTAATAGATTTATTATATGATATTAAAATTATATATTATATAAATTATTTAAATTATATATTTTTTCAAGAATTATAACTACCTGAAATGTCTCAAACTGATTAGATAGATGGAACCAAATTTCGTCCATGATTTTATAAAAAAGTTATTTAACAATTCAAATATAATATATCATTTTATATTCTACTTGTCCGATTAGCTGAAAATGCAGCACAGTAGTGTTATAAATAAACGATTAACACATTACGTACAACTCAAAATAGATATCAAGTTTGCTTTGTGATTATTGAAAATTATAATTGTCCTTGTATTATATATTATTTAAATATTATTTTTTCATGATTATAAAAAAATTTTAAAAGAAATAACGTCGTATTGAATAAAAAAGGTTAATTTGTCCTATACAAGTTTGGCGCAAATTTATTTGTTTTTGATGATATAACGACGGTTATGAAATTCTATCACGTGATAAAAAAATAATATTAATGAAATCTTAGTTAATTATTAAAAAATATTATTAAAAAATAGTTTTATTTTTGTTAATATAATAGAAAAAAAAACAAAAATATGTAAAGAAATTATTTTAAAAAATAAAATGTTTTTGTTGAATAAAAGATACATTTAATAAAAATATACGTTATTTTGAGATAATTTTTTCAAATTTTAAATAATATTTTTGTTCGATAAAACTTTACTTTCATTTTACTTTTATGTAACGTATTTTAAAATTATAAATCCATTAATCATAGAATTAGCTTTGTAAAAAAAATAATTACGCAACGTATAAGTATATATAAATTTATGTATGTTCATTATATGTGCATCATACTTTGTTAAATTTTCAATCATTGATTTGTATATTTTGTATATTTTTCACAATTCATTGTCTTATATTCATTATTATTAGTGATAGATCATGAATATATAATTTTAAATATTTTAAAATTGATAAACTTTTCTGATAAGCACAAAATTAAAATGATAACTAAAACTCAATCGATAAAATGATTTCTATTATCGAAGCAAATATATTCATTCTACAGTCATCCTATATATATTTTTAAAAATCAAAAGAAATTTTATTATATGTACTATTTATTATTATATGTACTATTTATAATTTATCATTTATTTTTTTACATTAAAAATTAAAATCTAATTTTGAAAAAGAAATGAAATACTAAATAATTGAATGAAAATATTAAATTGATATCTTATACTTTCTTCGCAAAAGAAAATATAAACAAGAATAACAAATTGTGGAGGATAAAGATAAATTAAAAATTCATATCAGCGCCATCTCTAGAGTGCAGTAAATAAAACATAAATATAAACAAGGAGAGCAAGCAGAAAGAAGATAAAGATAAAATGGAAAATTGACATTTAGCGCTATCTCAGAAGAAAAAAGACAAATTTTAAAAGATGGTGCTGAGGCTCAATTCTTACTTTTCTTTATTTTATTTTTAAAAAAATTTTTTTAGTATTCAAGAGATGGCGCTGAAGTTCAATTCTTATTCTATCTCTATCCTTCTATTTTTCTTATTTATATGTTTTATTTATGACATTCTGAAGATGGCACTGATTTCTCTTTATTATTACTTTATCTACTTTTTTTTAATTTGATATCAAGCAATATATGTATTTAATTTTTAAATTACAAAACACTTTACTATTGTTAAATCAATATAGTTCATCACAATGAATTTTGTTTTATTATATTAATATTATATTTTATATTTTTTTATTCATACTTACATATTATTTAAATTACATTCTAATATCTTATTAGAGAATTAGATGTAATTAAACATTAAACAAATATTTTAAGGAATAACATTTTATTTGTTCTACTTTTTGCTTACATATAATTTAAATAGAATATTAACAATTGTACTTCATCATCAAAACGGAAATTCATAGATATAGAAATAATATAATATAATTTCTGCTTATTAACTTTAAATGACTAAAAACAAAAATAAAAATATTTTAGTTTTATAATGTATACATTATTTTAATAATTATTTAAATATAATTTATTTTATTCATAGAATTTGAAAAGTAAAATAGAAAATTATTAAAATTATAATATAATTTTATTAAAATATAGGGTATTTTATTAAAACATTTTCATTTATGTTTATTTTCTAAAGTTTTTTAAATTCTTTGTTTCAAATTCAAAATATAGTAGAAATCCTATTCGTTTATTTATTATTAAATTCCATGTCCGGTTGATGAAGACGATGCGACGTCAACTGTAATTGATCATTAATCATTGATTATTAAAATATTATTTTTAAAAATAAAATATAAAAACGAACGAATGCCTTTTATCAAATATATATGATACATTGAATATTAATGTATAACCACTGAATATCAATTAAGCATCATTTGCATGATATATTTTTACAATAATTATTATTAAATTGCGTTTTTAAATTAACAAAAAGAGATAAAAAGAAGCAAAGAAGATCAGGTTAAAAGTATTGAGACAGTGTGGGCTAGGGATCTAATCTTGATCTGATTTAATCTTGATTCTAATTAGCATACAAGACCATTTGCACAGTGTACAACTTATAGAAAAAAGTGCTGAACTATATTAAGTTTTTAATGAGATTTTAATATAACGATAAAATTTTAATACAGTTAAACTTCTGTTATGTGGAGCATTTGTTATCCAAAAATTATATTATGTGATCATTCTATTATCGAAACAACATACAATATTTAAAATCCTTTATATTAAATTAATACAGAGATAAAATTATGATTACAAGAAAGAAACTACATACTACTACATTTATCTATATATATCATAAAATAATACTAGTATTTATAAATAATGAAACAAATAGTATATAATCTTCAGATAAATTTAAATTTACGTTATATTCATTCGTTTTTATTATTATTTTTTTTTTTTTAGATGAAATACAATTTAAATATACCCATTGTCGAACGATAAAGGATAACGCGAAAGGATTGAATCTCGAAGAATCCTGATGACGATTCTGAGAAGAAAGTATTTCTGTTTGTCCTCCAAATTTTTTTTCAGAAACATCAAATTCGTTACGCGAGTTTAAATCTTCTATTTCTCGATGTCTATTATTGGTAATCGTATCATCATCTTGAAGCATCTTCTCCTGTATATTTGGATCGAATCTCTTGCCGTGACCACCGAAACAGGAATGTCCAAACGCAGAACAACCACCTGTTAATAGATTAGTATTATATTTTCATATCATTAAATATTATTGATTCTGATTAATTAATAAATATTATTTTTAAGAAAATCAAAGTGGAAATTTGGAGAAATATTAAAAATCTGTGTATATAAAATGTTTAATATAAATGTGTGCATATAAGAAATTTTTTTTTTTATATTATATAAATAACATTTTATATTTATCTAAAAAGAAATGAAAATAATTTACAAACATTAAAGTTTCATTTAAATAATCATTGAAATATAAAGATCGATAAGTTTTGATATATTTTGTTAATAAATAAAATTTCATTAATCAAAAAATTTTTTAAAAATTTTATATATTATAAAAATATTTTAATTAGATAAATTAGAAAACTTTTAATCAAATTGTTTGAAAATATAAAGAAATAATTAATGTAATATAAAATATAATAAACATTTTTCAAAAGAATTATAATAGAATATAAGTAGATTAAATAGATTGGTCGACTACAAGAAACAAGATGCTGTATAAAATTTAAAAGAATTAACGTATGATAAACAAGACCATAAAATTTAATTTCACTTTCAAATTTACTTCTTATTTCTTATTTCTTTATAATATAATGTAGAAAAAGTAAGTAAGCTTTTAAGGGATTTATAATTGGGTGATAATAATTCTCAGAGAAAAGTAATACAAAATATTTTATTTCAGAAATTTGAATGAAATTAAATTTCAATAAAAGTAATAAAATTTTTTTAAAAATAATTTAAATAATTATCTTACAGATATTAAAACACAGTGCTAATGTACCATATAAAACTTTATATGTATATTTATTATGATCTTGGTAATTAATAATTTCTGAAACAAGAATGAAATTAACTAAATCTAAAATTAATGAAACCTAAAAAAAAAAAAAAAAATAACATTGTAGACAGAGGCGATAAATATTATTTAAATAAATGCAAGAATCTATAAAAGTAATAGCATAAATTAAAGCTTTTCAAAGCAAAGTTGTATAATCGATTATTAGACGGAAGTGAAGAAGGAGAATGAGTAACGCATTTTTAACCCATAAGCAGAGAATTTAAAGAATATAAAGAAAGAGAAAAATGTTGTATTCTTAAAATGTAAATGAACAGTATAAATGCTATTCAGAACTGGGATAATAATAATAAGAATAATAAAATATTTAATTCATATTATGAGAAAAGCTAAAAAGCTTATAAACGAAAAGAGAAAAGAAAAAAATTCTTAATGAAATTGTATTAATTTTAATGAGTATCTTAATGAATTTAATGTCTTTTAATGAAATACTACAAATATTTTGGATTCTATAAAAATACATGGAATTTCAAATGTGTGACATTACAAATCTAATTTTTGTTAAATCTTGTCCTAAAATTAAAGTTAAATTTAAAGTTAAACATTAATTAAATTTTTTTTTATGAAACACAAAATTTATTTACAATTAAATTTTATTTTATTTTCAAGTATCAAATATAAAATCTCATTCTATTGTATCAAAATTCTTTTATTCAATTACTCATTATTAGAACAACATACGATTACTTATTACGATTAAAATAATATTTACATCGAAATCGAACTCACTCATCATCTATCCATGGATAAAAAAGGTATAATCCATATTAAAAAAGAAATAAAATGCGCCCTTTAAATAATTTAAAATAGAGTGGTATTCACGCTTCATGCAAAATGGCGAATCGTAAATCGAGTATGACACAAGAAAAAAAGGAGAAAAATAAAAAAAAAAAGAAAAGTGTCGCGTGAAAGGGCAAAATTAAAATTCAAATTAAAAAGCGCGGCATGAAACATGATTGGTGGCACGTGATCAACGGTGAGAAAGCAGATCAAATGAAAGAGAGAGAGAGTTGTAACTTTATTCACTCAATTATCTGAAGGCTGGTTCTAATCGATCAACGGTTTCGAACCTTTTTCCTCGGCCGCATCCTGTTCTTACGTTTTAAAAGCTTTGAAAAAAGCTCTTTAAAGGGGCTCGATCGCGAGAGACTTCGTTACCGATAAAGATTATCCTCTTACAAAGCTTTTTATGTAAAGAGATAAATATATAAAATTATAAATGATCCCTCTTCTATTTCTTTTATTTTAATCAATTGTTTCATATTGAATTTTGTTTATGAATTGTGTCTTTTGTAATTCGAAGAATTTGTTGCCTCCTCTGTCCAGAATAAGGAAAATTTAAAAAGAAAAGATAGATTAAGAACCATAGATCATTTCCAATTATATTATAGCATTTTCAAATTTTTTTTTAAATTGCAACGTTTTGCAATATTCAAATATTCTTCCATGTGACAAAACAAAATAGGATCAAAAAAATTAGAGTTTTGCCGCCATGAGACGTGTAATTTTGAATATAGAGAATATTAGCAAAGTACGTGTTCAACGATTTCCTGAAAACGAAATATGGCGATCCATTTATAATAGATATTTATATTCATTGCATTCATCATTTAAAAAAATCCCTGTTAAAAAAAGACACGTTAAATTTCTTTATCGAGACCCTTTTAACGATAAATCGTTTTCAGTCCAATGAAATGGAAATGGAAAATGGAAACATTCAGGCGATATGGCAAAACGTTTCTCTCTCACTTTGTGCTTATGATCGTGGACGAAATGCATTCCACGACTGGACAGCTTAATCTGTTGGTTCCAATTGGAGTCGCAGTCGCATGCATTGAGCGTGAACGAGGTTGGCAGCTCGCATGATTCCATTGTTTCTGGATGAAAGATGTGTCAAATTATACGTACACGTTTCAGCCTGTTTTTATTACCGTTTCGCATCTTGATTCATCGTGGCACTGTTTTATTCCTGATGGAATTGCGATATCGTTAAATCATCGCTCCTGCTGTTTTGCATATTGCTGTTAATGTTTTAATGCGATCCGATGTATTCGGAAGTGTTGTGTAACTAACCGTGAGTGTTCCTCCAATTATTTAACATTTAGAAACGATTTATCGTGTTTCGTCGTGTTTATTGAGTAAATATTGAATTCTTGACCTCTGCTTCTCTTCATTCTATTGTATAATTCTATTTGTATAAATAATATAATGATAAAATGAAAAAAATAAACAGAAAAAAAAAAATACGTGGAATCGTTGTATAAAATTAATATCTTAATGATTTTAACAAATTAACAGAAATGATCATTAAGAATAAAGTATAAAATTTATTCACATTATTATATAAAATATATTGGAAAATTATGAATATATTAAATTATGAATATATAAGTATTGTATTGTTAATTAAATGGAGAATGACGGTGAATAAAATATGAAAAAATATGATAAATAAAATCACATTTCCCTAACAAAATCGATTAATAAATTCGCTGCTGATTTTGGCGTGCAAATTGCACGTATTCAAATGTTAGGATATTTTTCAATTTATAAACATTTTACGAAGACAATTAGAGAAAACTTAATTGCCTTGTGTACAGTAGATATTAGCAAATTATGAATCATTTATAAATTAAAAAATTTCCAAAATTTGTAAAAAAAATATGGGAAAAGAATTTTGATTTGAGATAGATAAATTTGATTTATGCTGGTGGAATAAATATAATACCGTATTGTCCACGATGTTTGATTAATTTTAACTTCAAATTATCTTCTTGAATCATTAGTCAAATAAACAAAACAAACACTCAATGATTTTTTATACATGATAAAACTCAATTCAATATTATTCACTTTAACTTCGTTTTGACCTTAATCCATAGATTAAAGGGGAAATTAAGTAAATATTCTAAATCTCGTTCGTTATGAATATTTACAAAAAAAGAAATTTTTCAAATATTTACAAATCGTATCTATAAAATTTCATAAATGTTTTAATACCAATACTTCTATATATCTTTCTATATTACAAAGAGAAAAAAAAAAAAGAATTGTAAAAAATCCCACGTAACGCAAGTAAACTATAGATTGAATTGAAATAAAAATTAATTTCAAATTTTTATAAAATTCTATATATATAAAATTCTACATATAAAATTCGTATTTTTATTAAAATATTTTTAAAAATACTTAACGAATAAGTAAAATAGTATGCCAAATTAAAATCGCTTTCAATATCTTTTTTTCTCTTTTTTTTTTTTTTGATGAAATAAAATTCAACTAAACATGTCTTTAGAAATAATACATTTAGTACTTAAAAAAAATACAAATAAAATAATATGCTAATTTAAGAATTGCTATATTCTTTTCTTTTTTCTTTTTAATGAAACAAAATAAGATTCATTTAAATTTATTTCTAAAAATAATTGAACAATACATTTATTAAAAAATATAAATAAAGCGTGAATGGAAAATCATTTTTGATGTCTTTTTCTTTTCTTTTTTCACGATGGAATAAGTGAAAATTTACTCTTTATTTCCAAAAAATAATTGGACAGTCAAGAACAATAAAAAGTGCCTCCTTCCATAAAATGTACTAAATTTTCAAAGTGATTTCCACGACTCAGAGTTGCAATGTCAACGCAAGTAAGGTAAAAGATCGTGAAAAGCAACAGTAAGGAAGAAATAGCTGGGCTCGACCTCGTTGTAGATAGAAATGACGTTTTTCCTGGGTCTGAGTGATTTGATAAAAGCGATTCGTTTCTACAAACTCTATGAATCCCTATTGCATTTAAAGAGCGACATAACAATAGATATCTAGTATTTTATTTAGTTTTTTAATCATTTTCCTCTAGTATAATCAAAGAATTTATTATACGATATATATCAATAAAATTACAATAATATAGTAATATATGAATTTAAATATTTTTATTTATTAATTAATAACTTAATTATCTTATTTTCCTTTATTTCTTTTACTATGTGCTTATTTTGATAAAATAAAATCAATGCATGATTTATTGCATTACTGTACAACTTCTAATATTGATATTATATGTTATTTATTTTATACATTTTTTACTATAAAATGAAAAGGAATTATTAATATATATTTAACAACGCAGTAGTCAGAGGAATATTTGGATTTAATATAATTTATTCACGACGATATATATATATATATAGATAGTATATATTTTCACGTAAACTTGGAATCCTAAATGTCAAATATATCAGTAGACTATAAAACTAGAAGATTGGTGCAGAAATCAATTCTCCGATAAACTAATTGCAAGAAAAATCATCTTAAATCACGAGCATACTTTATGCAATTATTTTTTTAAAAAAACCAGAGATGTGCCGTTCATTAATCTCACGATCGAAAGTATTTAGCCTGTAATCGATAAAACAGTAGTATTTCGATAAATAACGAACTTGTTGATTCGTAGTATTCTCCCGGTAATAGAGGTCTAATGATTGTTTCCTTTTATTGCGTAACGAAAGTGCATTCCGTTGTTTTCCAATTTTCTAAGATCTTCTAATTCTGTTTAACTGCGTGAAAATTATTTCTCCACTTTTCATCTACGTGATTGATCAGTTTTATATGTGATTACTACTTCATTAAGTAAAGTAGGTAATGTTTTTTTATCTTGTCTCGAAGTATTTAGAAGTGTAATAATAATAAAGTAAAGATAAGCCAGAAAATAGAATAATTCTTTAAATCATTCAAATCACGATGTCCATGTTAAATGTTATGAAAATTTTAATAAAGTTACGTAACGCTCGATTATTCGGTAATTCTGATATCTCGAAAATCCTACTAATAAATCAACTGTTGAAAAAGTTAAATCGATTGTTCGATACAAATCCTAATCGTTCTAACGAAAGACGTAACATTTATCCAATTAAAGGCAAGAGATAAATGAAGTTCATAGTACACCTGGATGGAAACAATGGTTTCACGTTAGTTCGTGTTGCAACTAACAACTGTGATTCTTAATGAACCAATCAGATATTCTAGAGAGTAGAGAGAAAGGAAGTTCAGAAAGGAAGATGATTAGTTATTTGTAACAATCTTTTGATTAAAGATTTCAATAAAAGGATAATAACATGATGTTGACTTTTTGATAATCTGCTGAACTTAACTGATAACTAATTTTTAGAATAGAATTTTAGAATAGATCAATTCCTGAAATATTTGATATTTCCAAATTAATTAGAATACTAATCCTTGAATCAATAGCCAAAGTTTCAGATATTATTTATATAATTTTTGATTTCGATAATTTTTTGTTAATAAAATTCTAAGCTTGGAATCAATAATAGATATAATAGATAATAGATAATATTAGGATTCTAGAGTTGAAAATTTTTTGAAAAAAAAAAAAAATAACAAATTTTTAATTTTACAATAAATAAAAAAATACTTATGAATATTAATATAAGAGTTAATGTAATGATAATATCGTAAAAAGAGATATTCAAAATTTGAGGTTAGACTAAATGCAATAATACAGATAAATTATGATTCAACAAGTAGTAGAAGGCTTTTATAACCAGATAAGTGAAGTAGGACAGTAATGATTCAACAAGTAGTACTGGTTCAATATAGTGAAAGCAAGTATAAAGCTGCTATGATCTGACAAATGAAACAATTTGATTATAGTCTGTCAAATGGAGTGGTTTGATTTTGATCAGGCACAAATAGTTAGATAAAAGATTTATAATATTATAATATTTCAAGGAATGTTATTATATTTTTCAATTTTTATTAATGTATACATATTATTCAAATTCAAAAAGATAGATTTGATATAATTTTAATAGTTTTTATAAAAATAAGTTTTAATGAAATTATCTGTCTATATAGGTATATCATTCATAATTTGATTACCAATACTAGAAAATATATTTTAAATAATAAAAATGAATGAATTATAGAATATAATTGTTATGTATAAATCAAGTAAAATTATAATATTTTTAATAATAAATTTTGTTTTAAAAAATATTTGAAAAAACTAGAAAAGATAAGAAAAAATTAATTAATGTTAAAAACAAATTTCCTATTTATAAAGACCATTATATAATTTGCTTTGCGTTAGAAGGTAGAACAAGATTAGCTCGTTATAATAGAATAAGTGAGGACCTCTTGATTCACGAGAATCTATTCTAAAAAGCTGCTATTACCAATCAATTTTTGATAAAATTACTGCTAAAATAATTTCTTAATTTTTCTAAATGAAATTTTTCATATTCAGAGACAGTTTATCTCAATTTTATAAATAAACTAATTCTTTTATCCATTATTAGTAAATGCATTTTTTTTCTAAAGAAAAATTCTTTAAAAATGAACTTCAACATAAAAAAAAATTAAATGATAGTTATAAATATTTAACTGTTATAAATATATAAGTTATAAATATATAACTAGCATCTTTGAAATGCTACAAGAAAATGAGAGAGAGAGAGAGAGAGAGAGGAAAAGAGCTACCAGAAATTAACAAATCATGTTTTTATGCATAAAAGATGTAAATTCTGCTTGAATACGGTTCTTTTTATTTTTTTTATTTAAACCAATTCATATTTAATCAGATATTGATCCTTTTCTACATTCTGAAATATACGAGTGTAGTAAGAGATTATACATATATATATTATGATAAGCCGATATGATATTGACTGTGATAGTCGTAATAGAGTTGGTACAAGATATTTTTGAGTTCATGGTAAGTAAAAATCTTTTCCCATCATACTTTCCATACATCGAATTATCGTGAGTAATAAGATTTAGTCGAATGGAATTGCAATGAATAAGACGATTAAGGGAAATAATGGCATTTTATGTGAAGTAGGAAATTTTGTTATATTTTTGATCGAAAGTTTGTATTATATTTGTTATTTATGAAAGTAAATATATATATAAAATATAAGATTTCAAAAGGAAACAACACATACATAAAGGAAACAAGAAATAAAATATTAAAGATATGTATATGTATATGTTGATAATATAAAGATTATTATGGTTTTATTTATCTTTTTTGTTTGAAAAATTAAAAAAAGAAAATGAATTTAATTAATTTTAACAATATATTTATCATTTCTATCAATATATTCTTTATTAATGTATGGATAAAAATCTATCAATTATTTCTGACATTTAATTCCAAATTTAGAAATATTAATATTTCATATTAAGAGTGTTGAATGAATTTTAAAATGATTTTAAAATAGACAGATACAAAAATACATTATACATTACATAGCAACAAAATAATTAATATATTAGTTTAAATAAAAATTTATAGATCAGTATGAAATTAATAAATATTGCATTAATATTCAACTTATATTTTATTATTTCTACGAATATTTAATTATTTAAGAAATATTTAATTTGTTATTTTTCGAAAAATATTATAAAAACTTGATTCTTATATTCGTTGAATTTTAACTTTGCACAGCATTTATGAAGATCTAATGAAGTATATTCTCTTTGTAAAAAACTTTTTTTTTTATTTAGAAATGTAACTTTTTCAATATGATTAATTAAATCTTTTGATCAAGTTGATGTAAAATTCACACAATATTTTCTAGCTTTATAATTTAATTTAGAAGTTTTTTGATAATTAATAACTTGTAAGTTCGAACGTGTAATTACATTTCTAGTTTACTATATCTCTATAAACTGATTGAAAAAATTATAATAATAAAAATTATATTAAGAATTAACATAGCATAAATGTGTTTTAAACTTTAACGAAAACGAATGTTAATCAATTGTTTTTATAAATAAAAAAATATATAATATATAATATATAAAAATATATAATTCAATCATAAAAATTAATTAAAATAAAAACATAATAATGAAAATTAATAAAAACAAGAAATAAAATATTAGTCTAACATAATACAAAATATATAAATAATGTAAAATAAACAAAAATAATTTTTCTTTTAATCTTATTCATCAAATTATTTCTAGTTTTTCCTATATTTAAATAATTTTTTACAATGAATTAAATAATAATATATATTTAAAATTTTTAAATGATATATTCATTTATTTATCATTGTGATTGCATTCAAATCATAATAATTATAAGACGTTTAAGTTTAAGTTTTTAATGTAAAAAAAAAATGAAATATGGAATGTATTTATATGAATCTCTATTATTATTTATATCCTTTGTTGTCAGTATTACAAAAGTTATTAAACATCCTTCATAGAAAATCAGGATCACGCAATTATATAAATTATTTTTATTAACTTTCTTCAAAAAGAATAATAATTAATTAAACAATAGTTTTTATTTTGAAATATCTATAAATCATTTTCATAATTATTTTATTATTTTATATTTTATCATTTTTCAAAATAACCAAATAAATCCTAATTAACAAAGATTCAATTGCACATATTATATTTTATATTATTAATTATTATTTCTTTACTTTCATTACTTTAAAGTAAATTTAAGTTACTTTTAACCTTAGAATACTAATGAAAGTATTTTATGTGCATCATTTATCACCATATCTAAAAAAATTCCAGGAAAAAACAATTATTTAAAAATTCTGAAAAAATTAGAGATCGTATAAAGATATCTTTTTACAAGAGAAAATTATTTTTAAAAAATTTTAGAAAAATAAAAATAATAAATGTAAAAATTAAAGAAAAAGAAAATGTTACTAGCATTAAAAAATAATTCGCATATTTCATAATAAAAATAATATATTTTTATCTAAAATATTATACTTTTAACATACATAATTTTATAACTTTCAAATAACAACATAAATAAATCTTGAAATAAATTTAATTTGCATTTACATCTTCTATTATTAATTATTTGATCATATAAATAAACGTAATATGATTTATGGTATCATATAATTTAACAAACAACTTAATATGTACCATTGCTATTAATTTATCTGCAAAATTTTAAATTTTAATTTTGATTTTCGTTACTTTTATTTTTATAATATTAAACGATAATGTTATCAAATATTTCCATCATTTAGAAATCATATTTATTTATTGATATTGTATTGATTGCATGAAATAATGAAATTATGGACAATAATACAAAAGAAATATTGAAAAAAATTCGATTGTTATTAAAAACAATAAACAAATAATTTATGCTAATAATTATATCAATAGAATAAAAATATGTATGTACTAAACAAATATAAAAATAAGTTATACTAATTACAAATAAATTTTGCTATTATTAATATAAAAAATTATTTTTATGATACTGTAATGAAAATATTATTATAAAAATAAATAAGATAGATCATTTCTGTGAAAGAAGATATGATGTCACATGTTAAAACACGTGATATTGAAAGAATAAAATATTCCTGAAATTAATAGCATATTTAACTGAAAATTTCCAATTTTACATCACAATTTTTTTCAAGTTCGAAGATATGATACTTTCAACTAATATCATTTTTTTTTAAAAAATTCTAAAATTCTCGAATTTCAGTCCATCGTTATTTGAAGAAATTCCAAAATTCCCTTTGAACTCATTTCATATTCTCTGTACGTAATCTCTGTTTAATCTCTTCTTAATAAATATCCATTTGAATATAAAAAACAACTTTTTTATAGTAAAAATTTATTATTATTTTTTTTCAAAATAAAATTTTTATTTTCCTTCTCTCCATTCCTTCTTTCGATTCACATTGATCAAAATGATTGTCATTAGCCGCGATTCACTTAAAACTGAGAATTGAGTTGATCGAAGGAAATCCACGATTAATTAGCAACGGAAGTATCAACAAATATGAACAAATCCAATTACGCACGAACACCGAGAGTATAATATGAAACTGTATGGTGCTCGTTCGTATCTTTCCTACTCGTCAATTTTTACGTAAGTTTAAACTGAATTTTTACATTATATTTTACGAAACGAAGAAGATAAATTCAACAAGGTGGAAGCTTCTCACGGTAGAAGTTGAAAGAGAAAATATTAAGATAAATCATAAAGAAACATTAAGATAAATATTAAGAAAATTGAGATGAATTAAATGAAATTAAAATAACTACATTAAGATAATTAATTGAGAAAATAATGTTGAAAAAAGAAAAATTAAAATATTAATAAAAATATGAAACTGATTATATGTAAAAGTAGCTCTCAAAAAAATCAACTTGTCGATAATATTGATAATAAAAAATTTTTAAATTATTATTAACAAAATAATTATACAAATTAATATCTATTAACAATTATCTAATATTTTTTAATTTTTAAACAAATAAATATAATAAATGTATCAAAATAAATTATAAAATGAAAAAATAAAAAATGTAAAATATCAGTTGCGTTAAGTAAAAATATCGACAAATTTCTTTTCGTTTATAATTTGATTTATCTCTCATTGTACTCATTTTTATTTTAACCCGTACACTATGCAAAACCATGCATGTAGTTGGCTTAATACATTAGGTATAATTTAGTTCGATAAACTAGATATTAAAGTCAAAACGATTATATTATATATATCATACTATATGAACGTTATCGTTCCAGTTAAATATTATGAGAATTTTAAAACTCAATGCAATAAACACATCTTCATTTGAAAATCTTAGATACATTAGATACATTAATAATTTTATTTTAAAAAATAAATACAATCAATTAAAATTTATTCATTTATTTAATGCTAAAATTATAAATATTTAAATTTTTCTTAGAAATAAATGATAGATGTTTTAAGATTTTACAGAAGAAAAAGTTGACAAAATTCATTAACTATTAATCATTTTTTAATTTATCGTTTTCTAAAGTAAATCAATGTTTTAACGAGATTTTAAAAAAGAGATTTCATGAATGAAAGTTAAAAAGATATAATCAAATAATAGAAAGCTGACGTTCATTTTCCAAAATTGTATTTACAATACTAAATTTTATTAATTTAAGTTTTTATGTATACATAAAAAATTGATTTTTATATATAAAAAATTTGAATTTCTAAATATATTCTAAATATATTCTTCTCATAATTTCAAAATGCATTTCTTCTTTGTTTCTTACATTCTAATTTACATATAAAAAGATTTTTAAAAATATTTTTCTGAAGTCTCTAAAAAAGAAGAAAAAAAATCTTTAAGAAGAATTTTCAAATATATTATCTATTTTTATAATCAAAAATTTATACATAAAATAATTTTTAAACACATTTTTATTTTCAAAATACTCGATATTTCTTCTCTACTTTCAACAATTTCTGAAAATTTAGAGATCAATCATATCTCTGATTTCCCTCGTTGATTTTTTTACTATTCTCACCCACGTAACTTTATACACACACTCTTCCTTTTCGATATCCCATTCATTCATTTATAATCAAACATTCGGATTAATGCGTAACATTGAGTGGATAATCTTTGTTTGCCATCATGATGGAACTAATTTAAGTTCAGGTTGCACCGAACAGCCGAGAATTATTCATTCGATTACTCTTAGAGATCACACGCGACATAGAATGAAGTTTTTCTTAAATCAAGTTCCCTATCTTACCTGCAAGGAAGGAATATCAAAGGTTTCACGAATACTATGCACCTTTTTTTCATTTGGTACATAAGATCTGGCAATAAAGTTGGCAAAATTAAAACTGATCGCAATAAAATTTTTATTTTACTTGCTTATTTGTTGAATATCATTACGATTACTTTCAAGATACTTCTTATGAAAAAATATATATTGATATCAGCATCTTATATATCCTTTAAAGTAATTTTACAAATTGTTTTATGGAAATTCAGAATTATTGTTATATACTTTTTATATCATTGGCATTAAAATAGCTTTCCTTTAAGAGTTAATATATATATATACAAAAATCATTCTGTAAAATCATTTCTAAAATTTTTTTGAAATGTAGATAACACATTGTCATCACTGCATAGATTTCCAATAGGAATAATATTCAGCAACTGAATATTATTAATATTATTAATAATTCTAATAGAAATTTTTAGTTTTAATTAACCAATTTTATTATCAAACTTCGTATTATCAGAATGATTTTATATGCAAATCAAAATGAAAGAAATAAAAAATTCTTATTTTTTCATTTGAGAATTCATTTTCTCAAAAATAACTGTTGAAAATACGATTTTTATTGGTTTCTGTTCGCTAAACGGGCGCCATGATTCTTTGGGGTCAACAGTTGTACAATACATTGAATCATGAGTATCTTCATTAAGCTTTGACCGGAACAAATTGGATTATGGAAATGTTCGCGAATGTCTAATTATGATATGTAGGATCTCTATGCGAAGGTTAGAAAATTGATTAACAGAAAAATATTGCAAAAATGGAATGATAATGGAGTGGTGGGAATAACATTATTATGCTATTTTGGAGTAAAAATTTTGTTAGAAAAATTTTTTTTAAAATCGATTTTTATTTTTAATAATAAAATTTCTGCAAAACTTTTCAGATATTCTTATTTAAAAAATCATTAAAGAAAGTTATTTGAATATAACTTTGAATTGAATATCTTAAAGTATTTTGATATTATGTTAATAAAAAATATAGATGTATAAAAAAATGTTTGTATATTTTATAAAAAAAATCATTTTTATTAAAAGTATATATTAAAAATTATATCATATTTATTTTTTTAATATATATAAAGGAAATAAAATTCTTCTAAATATAAATTGCTTTTAGTAATGACTTTTCTAAAAGCACTAAAATTCTATCTTTTATGTATTTTCACTTTTATTTTAATTAATAATAAAATATAATAATAATAATAATAATAAAAGATGCAATAAGTTTAATTGTAAATATTTTATAAATTTGTTATGAAAATGAAGTTTTAACAAATTTTATGTGTTATTCTGCATAAAAATAAAAAATTTAAAACTTGTTATCCTGAATCTTAATAATATTATAAAAGAAATAAAGTCCAAATAAATTAATTTTTTAATATTTTTTAACTATTTGCGTTAATAGTAAAATAATAATATTATAATATTATTTAATAATATTATACACGAAAATTTTTATCAAAATATTTTACTTCATACATTTTTATTCTTCGAAAACTCATATCAATAAATCAATTTCAAGCGAAATAAATATTTATTCGCTAACAAAATTCTATCTTGTTCGAAAGTGAATCTCAAAATTGCACGTTCTAAAGTATTTTATTGCGTGACTAGCTTTCCCATACAAAAAGATAAATTTATTTGTATCTTTGTTAAAAGATAACAATACATCCAAAAATATTATCAAAAAAACTTATCCTATTTTCCAACATGAAAAATAAATTTTAAGAATAATTATTATCGGAAAAATTTTGTTTTTAAAGTAATTAATAATAAAATTAACAAGTTTGACGATATTTTAAAAATATGCTTTTCAAATAAATAAATAAATATTGAATAATATTGAAAATTAAATAAAATAAAAAATATTACTCACGTTTAGCATAAGCAGTATCGGTGAAGGAAATCAGAATAATTAGCGCGCAAATGGACGCACAGACGGACAGCGGAAGACCGGAAGTCGCATTGTTCTTCATTCTGGTTCCTCTTGCACCCGTTCCTCACGAACAATAGGCAACTAATGGATAAACTAAAAGAATCCCGATGCTTTCTCGATGAGCAGGTGGTTGTGAATGAACGAAAGAGGCGTTACGAGGTCCTTCTTTTACGGGAGCGGAAACCAGAGTGGCGCAGCCGAACATTGCCGGGTCGAGCATGCTGACTACGCAGACACTGTGGGTGGTGTATGATACCGGTCATGTACAGGGTTGATATATACATTCTAAATGCAGGTTGATAAAACTCGTTGAAAGAGATGCAAGTTCGAGAGGCATTTAACTCGTTCGTCAGGCCGAGTTCCATTGCACGTACTTTGAACACTTACAATACGTATATAAATATTCATATTCACGTATATAAATAATCATGTTGCTTTAATATAATAGATTGACATATAATATGTACATAAATATATTATAGACAAATGATTATAATTTTCTTTTTTCAATAACTATGTATATAATAATAATTTAGTATTAAATAAATATATCCACTATCACAATATAATTTAAAATGATTAAAATTGAAATAGTATAATGAAAGTAATTATATATATATAATTATATTTCTATCTGAATAAAAGTCGATATAAATTTCGTCAAAAAAATAATTTGCAGATAAAAAAATCTAAAATCTAAAGTTAATTTGATTGTTTTAGTAATATATTTTTATATTTGTAATTTTCTACAGAACTTTTGATGAAACTTTTCAAAAAAATGAAAATGTTGTTCAATTCTTTCATTTTATTCTAAATTTGTATTAAATTGTTAAAGTTAACTGAATAGTTGTAAATCTTTTGACTGGATTCAGATTTTGTAAGATATATATTTATAATATACATTTATATTTCTATATACTATTTCTGTAAACTTTATCTGTAAATTCATAGAAATGAAGAGAATTATACTTATCTTTAAAGATACTTTGCATTATCCTTTTACAAGAATCTATTGAAAAAATAATGATATTTTTAAGATTATTTATAATTAAGGAATAAATTTTCTAAAAGATTATTATAAATCCTTCCCATTTACTAATTATAAAAATTTATCATTTATAATTATAAAAATTTAATTTATTAAACAACATTTAATTTCTAAATAACCAAAAATATTTTTATATTTAAAATTTTCATTACGATTATGCTATTTATTATTGAAAAATATAATTCTTTTTTTTTTAATAACTTTAAAATTTATTCTTGTATACATAAAAAGTGCATTTTGAAAATACCTGAGTAAAAAAGTATATAAATTAGCTGATGTACTATGAAGTTAGATATAATTTTTATAATCAAGCTGTTATCGCTAAGCCACTAATCCCGTTTATCACCAACAAGAAAAAAAATGCAAAGTGCACATCTGATCATTAATCTTGATGTTTATTTTATATAAATATAATTTATTTCTTTAAAAAAATATATTAAAAGAAATAAAAAATATTTGTTTCATAAATATAAATCCGTTGTTAAAAAAAAAAAGCTAAAATTTTTTCAATCTTTTTGTCATTGATATGATTTTGTTCCTTGATATGAATATTTTTTTGTTTTCAATATCATCTAAAGTTTAGAATGCATTGCATAAACGAGTGTAATTTCTGTTTGGTTATTTTTTTCTTTCTTTTCTTTTGCAAAATAAAATTGTATTGTTTCGTATATCGTATAACTCAACTGAAAAAAATCTACATTTCCATTAAAAAAATTGTTGATATTGTACATTTTTTTTTTTGTGTTCAATGTATCAGTATTTTTCGTTTCAAAGTAAAATTGATAGAAATACAAAGAATTCACTTTCAAATTAAGATTTGATAATTGAATTTATATTTCAAATTGATAAAAATTTATTTTTAAAAATTTATTTATAATAATTAAATTAATTTTAGAAAAAATTATATATATATATATATACATATATGTATAACTAGTTATAGTAATTATAATTATAGAAATATTTTTTATATATTTTATAAAATATATGTGATTATAACCAAAATCAAGTATGTAGATATGTAATGAATATATATGTAATGAATATAAAATGAATGCATATAGATATGTAATTAAAACTATGTATAAATCCTTAGTAACTAAGAATAGTCAATTCTGGAAAGTTTAAACTAGCGGAATCGAAACAAGTTTCATCACATAAGAAAGTTTATTCATTATACAGTTTCTTCAGTAAATCGATAATGAAAAGCTTATTCATTATATAGTTCTTCGATAAATCGAAACTCGTAGAAAATATATGTATAGTCATTGTTTCTAATGTATTTCATTCAAAACGAAAAATAATTTGTTTTAATCAAGATAACATCTTTTTTAATAATTAAATCTATCATATTACAAATTAATTTAAAATAATTTGAAGAAAAAATTTTTGTTTATATGTATATAAAATTCTTTGTTTGCTAATGGAATAACTTATATTATTTTATCGATTTAAGAATTATTGAGAATTGATACTTATAAAATATTAAAAATCTTTAAAATAAGTTTAACCTCAACAAATTTTTTGTTTCGAACATGGGTATCATGTTTTTTTCACTATCGTCTTGTCTAATATATTAATCTATAATAAATATTACTAATGGAAACGAATTTCACTATTACTTTGTATTAACTTATATATATAATAATGATATAATAATATAATAATAGTTTATAATTAAATAATACTTTAAATATGTATGAACATTTCTAGCCTATTAAATGAAATCGATTTTTTTGATATATAAAAATATTTATGCGATAATTTTGAAAAATTGATTCTAGAGATCAAAACATATATAAAAATATTAAGTTATAAACAATTTAAGCTTATATTAGATTTTTCAATAAAAATATAATATAAATTACACGAGAGTTTCGTAAGATACTTAAAAATATCATTAAATGATATATATATCTAGGAAAATTATACAACATTTTAAATATTAGCATGTATATATATACACATAATCTTAATTAAGATATATTCAGATAATAAAAGTTATCCTGAGAATACAAAATGTAATACAAGTACTTACGTGATCTAAACGGTTGCAATCATATGCACACTATCCATATGAATCGAAGTATTATTATGGCACATATGACATATGGTATATTCGCACGGTTTATTGGACAGTTTATCGGTTTACATATCACTTGTGTTAGTAATTACAAAAAAGGAATTATTAATAATACTAATAATTAATAATTCGATTCATTTTTCAGTTTATATAGTATAGCAGTGAAAAATTATTAATATCATGCACTATTTTCTTTTTTATTTTATATTCGATTTTTAATTTTGAAAATAACAAATAATTACATTAATAAGATTCTCAATTGATTAAGATATATGTAAGTATTATATGTATATGTCCTTTTAAGCTTAAAAATATTTTTCATTAGAAACAAATTAAATTTTTTAATAAAAAAAA
The DNA here is from genome assembly GCF_048593485.1 of Apis florea. NCBI lineage: Eukaryota > Metazoa > Arthropoda > Insecta > Hymenoptera > Apidae > Apis > Apis florea. The sequence goes on along the minus strand of NW_028256542.1, from coordinate 1,311,249 downwards.
GTAAATATTTTATCTATTTCAAATTAGTAACCTATATATTAATTGTCTTTTATTTTTGCTTTTTTTGTCTTATAAATTTTTTTTATATGCCTTAAAAATTTTCTTAAAAATATTTACAAAATTTAAATAAATAAAACTATATGTTCAAATATTTTTGATTTAAAAAATAAAATATATTAAATATATAAATATTTAAAATATATTTAAAATATATAAATATTTTGAAAAATATATTTTTTTTATCAATATATATATATATATTTTATTTTTATCAAAGTTTATAAAGAAAATTTCTAAAATTTCTAATCTCTAAAATTTAGATATTAAAATTATTTTAATAATGTTTTATAAAAAAAAAAAACAATTTAAAATATTCAAACTCGTTTAAAATTATAATTTTTTAATCATGTTATTGTTATCATAATATATAACTTATTTCATTAATAATTAAAATGTTTTAATTTCGTGTAACATTATTATATATAACAATATTAAATTACAACAAAATTAACTTTACAATTATAATTGAAATGATATACCGGTAAAATAGTATTCTGTAACAAAATGGTGAAGAACAAGTCCCAATAATCGTAAATAAAATATTAATTTTTCTTAAGTTAAATATTATTACATTTAATTCTAATGTAATCCAATTTAATTCTTTTAAACCTAATGTGACGCTTCTTTGTGAATAATTTGATATGAATATTCAATGGTTTTAGAATCGTAGTATTTTATAATGTTTACATTGTTAGGAGAAGTAAACTTATGGACTTTCGATGATAATATCAATATAAAGAGTACAGACTTTGGTGCATTTCGGTAAAATATATTAATTTATTTGTATTATAAATTATATTAATAATTAAATATATTAATAAAATTAAATAGAAAATATAATATTATAAAATATTTTTATAAAATATTATTATAAGATAATAATTTTATCCATATTTAGCAATTTTTATCATTATTATTTACAATTATTTTTATCATTATTATAATAAACAAATTATATATTGTTATTTTAGATATCACGATAAACGTATTGATCATATACATGAAGAAGGAAAAAAATTTTATTGTCAGAAACGTGGTATGATATATGTCCCAACAAATAAAAAAGGAAATAAATTGAAAGATTCTATTAAATATCTAGAGGTAAAATTGCAATTAAATACTAAAAAGATGTTATACCTATTGTTTTATAATCTTATATTGAATTGATTTTTGTAGGAACAATTAAAAGATAATTCAATTGTATATTGTCAATGGTATAATGATTGTGCTTTACAATTAATGTTAAATAATGCATTATTAATACAAATACAAGTTAATATAGACACTGGTGACATTTGTAAAATAACTTTTGATAAATATCTTATAGGAAAATTATTGGATCATATATCAGATGGTAATTTATTTTTTATATTATACATTTATTTTTATATATTTATATGTTTATTAAGAAACTTCAGTTACTATCTATATTTACAGTGATAATCACTAAAAATTATATTCTTTGCACTTATAATGATAACCAAATAACTATTGTACATTTTACAAGATCAAAAAGACATGTTTTTGATAAAATTAATAAACTTGAACCAAAATTGTCTACAATTGATCTATTTGGTCCTAATGGTCGTAGATTGGATAAAAAAGTTCAGACTAATAAATGTGGAGATTTGGTAATTATATTTATATTAAATTAAAATAAATTATTTTTCATATATTATAATTAATAATTTCTATTATTTATTATTTTTTAATTTTAATATGTAATATATAATATTTATATATTATATTAATAATATATAATATAATATAATTAATAAATTATAAACTGTTATAAATTATAGATATTAATTTGGTGGAAATCTACTATGAATGAAGTTTATCCTTGGAGTCCTGCTGTAAAAGAACATGATCGTGCTAACATACATCTTTATCGTTTAATAGGGTATAAAATTATTTAATTTAATTTTTTAATATTTAATAAACATTTGAATTCTTATTCATACTATATATAATAAAAATGTTTATAAATAACGTATTTTTATTTTTAGAGTAAAATTAGAATTAATTTGTTATATACGTAGTGAATTTGATCCCTTGTGTATAATGTTTGATGTATGCAATGATAACATTATTCATTCTGTAGAACAAAAAGTATCGCGAAAGGTAATAATATTTATTAATAATAATATAATATTAGTTTTTAAATTAAGCATTTTACATCATAAATATAATTTAGGGAGAAGTAACTATAGAATGGCGTACATATGAAGTTTCTCAACAAGATAAACTTCAAAGAATAGCAGTAGTATCTATCCCATTACCTACACATACAAGTTGTGTAAAATTTTCACCAACTCAAGAATTGTTGTTATTATGCTGTATAGATGGTTCTATTATAATTTATGATCAAACTAGAGCTACTACTACTAGTGTAAAAGCAATTTTTGTAAGTTATAAACATATATATAAAATTTAATAACAAAACTAAAAAAGTCATATCTCTAAATTATCCAATTTTTAAGATACCTACATTGGCATCATGGCATAGTGATGGAATAATATTTGTCGTTGGAAATGATAAGGGTCAACTTCAACATTTTGACATTGCTTTAAATTGTATTAAAAGTCAAACATTAAGTGAAGAAGCAGCACAAGCTAATATTCTTGATTTATCTTCGTATTTTAGGTATTATTTTAATTCTTTTTTTTATTAAATTAGTAAAAATTATTAGTAAAGAAATTTATATTTATTTACATTGTAGAATTCAGCCAGCATTATTGTGTATGGAATGGAATAAAAAAAATGATTTAAATTGTTATATTAATTTACATAATCATGGGAATTCTTTATTGTTAATAATTTTTCAACGGTATGAGTTATAAACATTTCTTATAAAATAAATAATAAATAAAAAAAATATTAATATAATATATTAATAGAGGACCTCTTGGTGTTATAAAAATGTTGGAAGGAAATTCTTTCACTGGTGATGTATTAATCAAGAGATATTTATCTTTATCACAAGTTGAACAAGCAACTTCATTATTACTAGCTATGAATTGGGATACTCATTCTCGTGCATGTATGCATGCATTAAATCAGATTGTAAATTATTTATTTAAATTACCACTGACAACAGAACGTGAAAGTAAGATATTTTTTTACGGTTCAGTTATCTTATTTTATGTACTGCAAATAATTTGATTTTCCATCAGATCTCATACAGAATGCTTTGGGTAGTTTTCATGTGCCTATCAAACCAATAAGTCAAGCTATTGAAGAAGAATATGGAGATGAAATAAGAGATTTGACAAGACGTTTTTTCCATCATTTATTAAGGTATTGCATATCTTTATTTTTTAAAAACTATTCATATATAATATATAAAACTAATTTTAAATATTATAGGTATCATATGTTTGAAAAAGCTTTTAGGCTTGCTATAGACTTAAATGATCATGATCTTTTTATGGATATACATTTTTATGCATTAGTTGTAAATGATACAGCAATGGCAACTGCAGCAAAAGAAAATGCCGAACGTATATTAAGTCGATCAAACAGCTGCAATAGTTCACGTAAGAATTATATAATTAAATATTTTACAGAAAATTTTATTTTATAAATTATTATGTACAAAGAAACTGAAAATTTCAGATTCTACATGTTCTAGAGCATCCTGTTCAATTTGTTCTTATTCATTAAGTGACAAAGGAGAAGAATCTTGCAGTGATGAAAGTGAAAATTTTTCAAAAGAAAATCAGACTGATACAAAACAATTGAAAAATCATAATTATAAGAAAGACTCCAATAATCAAATTCCACCCTTACCAGTTCTCCATCCATATCCTCTTCATAAAAATCTGTTATCCACATCATTTACAGATGTATCATCTGATGCAAAAACTGACTGTAATTTAGAAACATCTTTCAATATGCCTAACAGTACTTTTGTCACAACTTCTTTCAATCATTCATCACATCTTTCGTTCTCAAATACATTTCTTACATCAACATCTTTTAACAAACCACTGTATAAAATTCATACAAATTCAATACCAGTATCTACAATGTCTTCTAATAATTCACAATCTTTCAATAATATTTCTGATGATTTAATGACAACTTCATTTGGAAGTTTATCTTTAAATGAACGAAAAACTGGAATATCTAATCGATTTAATGAAAACTCTGTAGATACTGCATTAAACAAAGTTTTATGTGGTGAAATGCAATTTTCTCTTGATGATATATCTAATAATGCAACAACAAATTTACAAGAAAACAGCTTTATGTCAACTCCTTTTAATAATCCAACATATGAATCAGTTACATCAGATGTTTCTTCTTCTGATTTATTAAGATCTTCATTAGATAATATAGATAATAATATTATGTCTACATCTTTCAGTACAGTTGGTATGGATACCTCAAATTCATATGATAATTCTTTTAATGATTTAGTTACTACTAAATCTGACTCAAATATTGCTTCATCTCCTTTAAAAAGCATAAGATCATCTGTTATAATGAATGATATTGTGTCTAAAACACTTCCTGATTCTATTGTAATAAATAAATCAACATCTAATTTTCATAACAATCATAGTAATTTTGCCTCTACTTCATTTAATTTTCTTGAAAATCAAGTACAAGATTCTGACAATAGTAATTTAAAAAATTTTAATAGTGAAGATAATTCTAATATGAAATTACAACAATCTATCTTAGCAAAAAAAGTGGATTTTAATATTCCACCACCACCTTCTTTAACAAATTCATTTACAAATTATTTTCAGGGTCTTCCAAAAAAAAATCTTCGTTTATCTAGAAGTACATCTGGATTAGCAGATATTGATGAGTCTGTTAGAAAATTTTCATTTACTAAAACAAGAAATGTCAATTCATATTTATTACAAAAACAAAATTCAGCATCTAATATTTTACAAGATCAATTTAAATATAGCAATATTAAATCTTCTAGATACAAATTTAATTATGATTTTGATTGCATTTCACTTCATGGAAGTTGTGATAATATTGATATGCATTCCTCTACTAATAATTTGAGATTAAGTAATTCACAATTTTCTGCTCCTTATGATATACAAAACAAATTTGAAAGACATTCAAAATTAGTATTATCACAAAATGGTACAAATACTAGTGTTAATAAAGAATCTAAGATATCTTCTAACATTCCACCTCTACCTGTTATATCATCTCCTATATCTAATTCTATATCCTGTACTTCCTTTTCTACCTTCACAGATACAACATTAGCAACAAATGAAAAACCAAAGGTTAAATTTTCAGATACAGTAACTCATATATTAGTACCTGGTACAGTAAGTATAATTATATGTATGTAAATAATATATTAAAAATCAATCAATAATTAATAATATATCATATTTATTCTATTATGTTATATATATGTTTATTCTTTATCAAATATGATAGGGGCAATCACATAAACAAAAACGTTCTACAATTAATCAAATACATTTAACTGATCCCAAACGTGAGTTAGCAGAAAGCCTTCCATTGTGCCTTGGAAATGAAGATTATCTTAAAGATTTTCAACCATTATCAAGTGAGTAATGTTATTTAATAATCATAATATTTTTCAAATATATATTATTTTTTAGAAGAAGATATTAATGATAAAATAAAGGAATCTTCAAGACCAGAAGAAAGTTCAAAAATAAAAGTTGTACACTTTGGTTTATTATGAAAAAAAAAAGGTTAAAATTCAAATATGAAAAAAATATACATATATACATATATACTTTTGTATTGTACATAATTTTTAAGCAATAAAAGCTATTTTTGGATTTTATTATTAAAATGTTTATATCTTATTACATGAATTATGAAATTATGATTCATTTGTGTTATTAATTTGCATGCAAAATATTTTTTTTAAATTACAATATTAAACAAGCTATACATTCTTACATAATCAATATTAAATTTTTTATTATTAATCTTTTGTTTTATCTTTTGTCAATTCTTCTAATTCTGCTTTGAGATCAAGTAATTCCTTATTTGGAATTAAACATTTCTTTTTTAGAATTGGATCATATTCATGTATAGATAATGAAACACCTTCAGGTAATGTTGATTCTAATATCCTAATAAGAATAGGACATATTACAGATGACACATTTGATATTTGTATATCTCTCTCATAAATTTTTAAATGATATTCAGCATCAATTATTGTACTATTTTTTTTAAATTTTTTTATTTTAAATTCTTTATGTGGAAAGGCAAAACTATAAAAATAAATATGTTACTAAAATAATATTAAATAATTTATTATAAAAAAATTATCATTAATATTACCTGTCATCAATAGTAATATCAAGTACCTTTGCTATTTTATGAATAAAACTTTGATAACTTTCAAGTAGAGAATATTTATATCCTTTAATTTGTATATTTAAAACAGGATAAGTTGGTATTTCAAATTCTTTTTTCTATAATAATAAAAATAAGTTGATATCAGCATGATATAAATATAATTATACAAGTTATAATATATATTAATATAATATATAATTATATAATATATAAATATATAATTATACAAAGTATAATTTTACAATATAAAAATAATATAAACATTTACCTTTAGATATGGCGGTTCATATATACCATAAAATCTTATTCCTTTCTTAAATAGCGGATATCGATAATATGTTGTAATCTATATATAATTTCATTTTATTCTCAAATAAATCATGATAAATAATATATTTTTATTTAATAATATATATACATAACCTTATTTTAAGCAATATACAATTACCTGTTTAAGAACGCTTAATATCATTTTGTATTGAATGAAATTAATATTGAAAAATATTGTTTAATCTTCAATAGATAATTTTAATTTTTACTATTTATTACAATTAAATTGTATCATAGTTAATAATTAAATAGTATATGAATGTAATAATCACATATACATATAATACATACACTATTGACTAACACATCCATATATCTAAGAAAAATTTTTACATAAATCAAAATTAAAATATAAATATTGTTTACAAATATAAATTAAACATAATATTAATATATAATTGTTGCATTTTCAAAAGATTCAATTTTTATTTTAAATGTTATTTTTTATTTATTTTAAAAATTAGAATTATATGATAAAAATATTTAAGTATAAAATTTCAATGTTTTAAAAATATTTATTTTTAAAATAATTTTATTTTAAATAAAAAATTTATTAATAACATTATTGTAAATATATCTTATTTATGTATTCTTATCAATTATATAGTTATATTTTATTATTTAATTAATTGACAAAAATTTATTACAATTATCATTGAAATTCTGTCTTTTTTTACAATTCTATTAATATAGTAAACAATTCAAGAATTAAAAATATTAGATTTTCCTTGTTGAATTTTCATATCATTGATGCTATGAACAACCAATAATTGCACTAGTACAATCAAGATATTTTCGTAAGATTAAAACAAGATTTTAGACGTGTAATATGTGTTTATGAAATATGCAATTCAAAACAGTGATTTAAATATTTTTATCGAATATACAAATGTATTATTTAAATAAAAAATGGATATCGAAACTGAAAATGTTATAAATCTTGTATTTCCAAATGGTATACCAGGTAATATATTTTTATTTTTTCGTTAAAAACATATTCAATATGTTATAATATATTTGCATTGTTTATTTAAAATTAATCTTTAATTAAAAATATGCATATATTGTACTTTTAGAATCATGGAAAGAAAATCCGGATTTTTATCAATATTTATCAAAACTTGGTGGTTATGATGTTGATCAACTTAGTAAGATAATTTTTTTCTTATATTTCTTAATTAATTTTATTAAAATCAGAATTTAAATATTATATTTTTTTAGATAAAGAACCTAATCATTTAGATGATGAGAAAACTTCAGTATTACAAACTACACAAGATTTAGTGTTTGCAAATTATAAAACTTTTGTTCAAACTGCAGAAAGTTCTAGAGAAATATTTAAACAAGTAATAATATTATAGATTTTAATATTTTTTATAATATTAATATATTTAATATAATATATTAAATAATAAATACATATATATAATAAAATACACAATAATAAAAATATGTTATTTAATTTTAAGTTCAATGAAACTGAAAATCGACTTGATGGGCTTGTACAAAAAATACCTAAATTTGTGGAAAAGTGCCAATCATTTTGTGATACATCAAAAGACATAAATACACATAGAAGAATAAATAGCTTGACATTAACAAGAAATGCAGAATTACTTGAAGTACTTGAAATGCCTCAATTAATGGAATCTTGTTTAAGGAGTAATCAATATAATGAAGCATTAGAATTATCTCAATATGCTCGTCAATTAGGAACTAAACATGGAGATATTCCAATCATATCGGTATGATTTAACATGCTTATAAAATATAAAAAACATGTTTCATTTTGTTTATTAACAATTTAGTCCATAGTGGCAGAAATTGAAAGTAGTTGGTCTGGTATGGTAGGACAAGTTGTTGGTTCATTAAGGGGAGACTTACCACTTGCAAGATGTCTACAACTTGTTGGATTATTACGATCAATGGATGCTTTTACAGAACCAGAATTACGTATTAAATTTTTACAAGCTCGTGATAGTTGGCTTCAAAGTCTTTTGACTGCTATACCTAAAGATGATTGTAAGTTAATTTAATAAGTATGAAACATTATTAAATAGACAATTTAATAATATTTGATATTTTTATTTAGCTAATCTTCATATCACAAAAACGATAGAATTATCAAGAATATATTTATTTAATATAATAACACAGTATAAAGCTATGTTTAATGATGATGAACCTGGAAGAGATTTAACAGTGAATGAATGTGCTATATTTTATCATTGGATTGAAGAAAAGGTATAATGAATATTTATTTAAAATATAATGAATATTGATTATATATATTTAATATAATTTTATTATTTTTTTCTTTTTTAGATATCACAATTTTTAATGACTTTAGAACAAGATTTACCTGGTGTAACATCAATAGATTCTATTTTGGGTCAATGTACATATTTTGGTTTATCATTTGGTAGAGTAGGTGTTGATTTTACTGGTCGAATGTGCGATATATTTGTACGTGTTATCGGAGAAAAATTTGAAACTAGTGTTCGCAAAACTACAAAAAAATTTGAAAAAGATATGGAGTCATTTACATTAATTAATAAAATACAAAAGACAAATATTAAAATGACTAATACAATTAAATCAGTAAGTAAATATTTGTTTTTATATTTTTTTTTTTTGCATATTAATAATATGAATAAAAATTACGGATTAATTTTATAGGAAAATCCACCAGAACAATTGGTAGAATTTTATCCTTTAGCCGAATATTGTAATGGTCTTATATCAGCTTTCAACGAAATACGACTTTGTCCACCAATAGCACTTTCTGTTTTTTGTACAAAAATTTTACAAGAATCTTTACAAAATGTAGTAAAATCAATATTAGTTTTTTATAAACAAGAACAGCAAGTAAGTGTATATTTTTAATTTATAATTTAATTAAATCTATATTTGTAATATTATTTTATTTTTCAGGCTTTTGCAGCTCCAGAAAGAGAAAATATGCTCAAATTTATAGAATGTTTAAGTGAACAATTAATTCCTTATGTACAGTATTGTATTCATGCTATTTTTCCTCCAAACCAAAGTGCAATTCATTTAGGAATTTCAGAAAATTTATTACAAGCAGAGGTATAAAATTTTACAATATTAAATATAATATATTTAATAATATATTTATTATAAAATATATATATTTTATAATAATAAATTTATTATAAAATAGTATATTAATAATATATAGATGTAAAAAAAATAAATATATTTTTTTTTCAGGGAATAACATATTTAAACAGAGATATCATTTTGGAACCTTTGGCTTCTTTATTACCAATTCAAAAAAATCTACCAATCTCTAATGTACAATCATTAATGTTACATAAAACTTCTGAAATATCGTCATTTGAAAATACAGAGATAGATACAACCACTTCACAGTTAAAAAAATTGAAAATGTCAGAATCACTTTTAGTTACAGAACAAGAAACTGATTTACAAGAAGAAAAGATACTTTTAACTGAAGATAGTAAAATTCTTGCAAATAATTCAAGTACTGATGGTGAAAATCAAAATAGGTAATTGTTAATTTTTGTTCCTTTATATGTTATTGTATACAAAAATCTTGTAAATAAAAACATAATTTTTTAAATGAATTATATGCACATAATACTTATTTCCTTATAAATATAAATTAATAATACTTAATATTGTTAAATAAATATTTTCTTTTTATTTAATTATATATTTAAGTAATGAAATTATAATAATGAAAAATATAAAATTATTAAAAATTGATATGTATATCAAATTATTGAAACAAATTTATTTTATTATTTATATAAATTTATGCAAAAAAACAATTATAATATTTTATTAATGTTAAATATTTAAAATATTTATTTACTACATTTTAACTTTTATATATATTTTATATATATTTTGTGATTTATAATTGTATATGCATAACTATGTAATTGAATTATTAAAAATATTTTTTTCATTTGTATTATTTTGAGTATTCATTTGTTGTATATGTTAATTTTATTAATTATAATTAAAAAATAATATAATGATTTTAAAAGATGATGCTATTGGATTTGAAAGTTTATAAAATTTTGAAGTTCCATTACATTAACTTTTCATATATACTATTACGAGATACACAATAGATCAATTTGATATATTTTTATTTTTTATATCTCGGAAACATTAAGAGTCGTTTATTTTAATATTATTTTTTTTTATATTATCGATTTAGAATAAAATTGCAATCGTTAAAATTAAAACTAAATTTTAAACCAAATAAGACAAGGAAAGTAAATGTTAAGAGAAAGATAGAGATAAAGTAAAAATTATGGAATCAGTGCCATCTTCAGAGTGCCGCAAATGAAACTCATAAATAAAAAGAAAAGAATAAATATAGAATAAGAATTATCCATTAACGCCATCTCTTAGTGCCAAAGATAAAAAGTAAGATAAGAATTAAGGATTAGCGCTATCTCTTGAGTAATTTTAGAAAAAATGTTTCTATAAACATTCAAGAGATGGCACTAATGATTAATTCTTATCTTATCTCTATCTTTCTCTTATTATTTTCTATCCTTTATTTATGAGTTTCTTTTGCGGCACTCTGGAGATGGCGCTGATTCCACAATTTTTACTCTATCTCTGTCCTTTTCTCACTATATGCTTTTCTTTTTTATACTTGTTTTCTAAAATTTATCTGCTTAAAAAACAATTCCGATATATTTTATCATGTAATTTGATTATTTTTTACTATACATTTATTAACTATTATTTATATATCAAAAAGTATATAAATAAGTACATTTATTTTTATATTGTGCGTACTAATTGATTTTCCACGTGTTTCTGTTTTTCAGGTTTTCTTCAAATTATATATATTTGAATATAATAACTTTGTAATATTAATTATATTAATATTAATATTATAAAAACTATGGCAAAGAAGAAACATAGTAATTTAAGTATATGGAAACCATTAAAATTAGAAGGTTCTGTATTTTCGGGTAATGTTGAGGATTTAATTGGTATTGAGGAATTAACTGATTATAAATTGGAAAAAGAGAATAACAAAACAAAAATTGTAATTTACAATGACAAAAATGATAAGAAGGAACTTAAGGTAAAATAAGAAACATATTTTTCAATAATATGAATTTTTAATCCATTTTAATTATTAATTATCAATTATAATTTTTATTATTATTGAAAATATATTATTTAATAATTTATGATATATATGAGTATTTTATGTATATATATATATATATTTATTTATAATAGATTTCACGAAAACATAAACATTCCAATAAATGGTTGGAAAATGACATAGACGTTACTGAACCATTATTAAAGAAAACTAAAAAAATAAAACTTAAAGAAAAAAAGATTAAAGAAAAAAATGATAAAGAAATAAAAAAAGAATTATCTCCAAGAAATGATTTAGATATTAATTCTAATAATGATAATCAATTTTTTATGAATGAATGTAACGAGAATAAAAATTATATATATGATATTGATGCCCAACAATGGCAAATATTAGGTGTATCCACTCCTATAATAAAGGCATTAAAAGATCAACAATTTTATCAACCAACTCCTATACAAGCATTAACTTTGCCAGCAGCAATATTAGGTCATAGAGATATATTAGGTGCTGCTGAAACAGGTAGTGGTAAAACATTAGCATTTGGAATTCCAATTATAAATGGTATTTTGGAATTAAAAAATAAGCAATGTGATCAGTTAAATGTAAAATCTGAAAAAGAAAAAAATAAAATTATTGAGAACAAAGGTTGGATATGCTCTGAAAATAAAATAGTAGAAATTGATAATAGCTCATCTGAATCTGATTATGAAGAAGATATTGATAGTGTTAATGAAAACAGTATAGGTTGTGTACGTGTAATTAATAATATAAAATTTAATGAAACAAATACAGAAAATTATATGGAAAAACCACTATATGCCTTAATATTGACTCCAACTCGTGAGTTAGCTATTCAAATTAAGGATCATTTGACTAAAGCAGCAAAATATGTAGATATTAAAGTAAGACTTGATAAATAATATTGAAAATTGTTTAAATATTAATTATTAAGTTTTAAATTATTAATATTGATATTTGTATTTAGATAGCTGTAGTATTAGGAGGAATGGCAGCTGTTAAACAAGAAAGAATATTAAGTAAAGGTCCTGAAATTGTAATTGCAACACCTGGTAGATTATGGGAATTGATACAGTATGGTAATTCACATCTTTGTAAAGTGGATTCTATTAAGTAAGTTTCATTAAATATTTTATTTAAATTAATGATCTATTTCAAATACATACAATACATATCATTGAAATAATGTTATCCAACAGATATTTGGTTATTGATGAAACAGATAGAATGTTAGAAAAAGGACATTTCCAAGAATTGCAACAATTATTGGAAAAAATAAATACAAATGAAAAAAGATTGAGGGAAAGACAAACATTTGTATTTTCTGCTACGTTAACTATGGTACATGATATTCCAGAGTATTTACAAAAAAAAAAAAGAAAACATATTAAAAGCAAAATAAAAAAGCTTACACCTGATCAAAAACTAGAAAAAATTATGGAATTAGTAGGCATAAAGAATCCAAAAATTATCGATTTAACAAAAAAATCAGGTTTTTTTTCAAAATTTTTTTATCATATAATTAAAAATAATGCATTTGATATAACATAATTAAAATTATTTTTTAGGCATTACCGCTAATTTAACGGAATGCAGAATAGCTTGTACAATAGATCATAAAGATTATTATCTTTATTATTTTTTGAAAAGATATACTGGTAGAACATTGGTATTTTGTAACAGTATTGGTTGCGTAAAACGGTTAAGTACTCTTTTTGGAATTCTTGATTGTAAACCTTTACCGTTACATGCAAGTATGCAGCAAAGACAACGATTAAAAAATCTTGAAAGGTAAATATTATTTAATATATATAATTTTGAAATAATGAAAAAGAACAGATTTCAGACGGATGAAAATGGATTATTAATAGCTACTGATGTAGCTGCAAGAGGTTTGGATATTCCAAATATTGAACATGTAGTACATTATCAAGTTCCTAGAACAAGTGAGGTATGTATAAGTAGATATAACAAAATTTTAATTATGTGTAAACTGATTGAACATTTGTTATCAAATATAATATTATTAAATATATTTGACAATTTAAGTTTTATAATTATTGTTTAGAGTTATGTACATAGAAGTGGCAGAACAGCAAGAGCAGAGAAAAATGGCATAACAGTACTTATGATGGAACCTTCTGAAAAACAATATTATAGTAAATTATGTAAAACACTTGGTCGCAGTAAGTAAATAAATTAAGTTGTGACATGATATTTTCACTTTTAATATCACATATTTTTTATAGTGTATTTATAAAATATAATAATGTATTTATTATACAATAATTTTAATTTTAGCGGAAGATTTACCTATGTTTCCTGTAATAGATAAACTATTAGTTGCTGTAAAAGAGAGAGTTGATATTGCTCGAGAAATTGATAAATTGGAATTGAAATGTCGTAGAGATAATTCACAAAAGGGTTGGTTACGTAAAGCAATTGAAGATATGGATTTGGTTTTAGAGGAGGACGAAGAGTAAGATTTTTCAAATTCAATAATAATTATTAATATTCGTTTTCTTTTGTGAAAATAATTTTATTTTACAGAGATTTAGAGTTAAGAATAAAAGAACAAGCAGATTTAAAACATCAATTAAAAATAAAAAAACGTCAATTAACATCACTTATGTCAAAACTGCTATTTCCAAAAGGATTTTCTGGAAAATATCCCGATGTTAATATTGAACTTAAATTAAATGAGGACAATCAAAAAGCTGTTGATGTAATGAAAAAAGTTATAGAAGAAATTCCGAAAAAAAAGAAAGAAAGAAATAAAAAATCTAATACATCTTTTAAAACAGCTTCTTATAAAAGTAAGGCTTTAAAGAAAAAAAATAGAAAGAAAATGTAATATACATTTTTCAGTAAAATAAAAGGCAATAAGTATAAATAAATGTTTCATAAATTTTTTTTATAAATCTGTTTTATTCTTTGCATCTTGTTTTTCCTCTAATAAAATAAATTTTAAGAAAAATTTTTCAGATTTATATTTGTATTACATTCGTTTTTCATTCTTTTTTAAAAAAACATAAAACATTTCATTTTTAAAATTTTATTCATTTTCGTTACTATTGTTAGTATGTATGGCAAAGATATGTACATGCAACTATTACAACTTTTAAAATATTACATATTATTTCATAGTGCTTTTTATATAATATGATACAGATTCAATTTCTAATTCTACGTTGATAAAAAACAATCAACGAATTCTCGATCATCAAACACAGCCGGTTAACTTATGTAATATAATAATAATAATAATAATAATAATAGTAATAGTAATAGTAATAATAATAATAATAATAATAATAATAATAATAATAATGTAATAATTTCCATTTTTAAAATATCGTATTGTAAATAACTTCATCTTCCGTGCTGATAATCGAATCAATTTGATCAGTCATTACCATCGAGTTTGCATATCTACTATTGTCACTAATTTTGCTTGGCAAAGGTGTGGTCGAATCACGACCTTTTACAACGATTTTAATCCTAGCCATAACATGACTTCCGGGACATTTTTGGACCTGTGCAGCCGCGTTCTCACAAATCTCCGCATAAATGTCATCAGCTTTGGTCCTAGTTAACTTGGGAAGGGATGGCACTGGTGTAAGACTATCTCTAACACGAGAATAATTGGGTTGTAATTCAACATTGGTTGGCATTTCTAGAACACTGGTGGATGCCGATCTTTGTACAGGTTGCTTGGAAGAGTTCGAATGATTCGGATGAGAGGTAGTTTCTGGCTCCAAACTGGAGTAACGCTCTTGACACCTCATAGCAATTTCCGGCTTCACTGCAAACGTGAACGAAGCTGATTTTTTCGCAGGGTTCCTGCTGCGATTGCCTTGAGCGAATTTCGAAATTCGATCTAGAAATCCGTTCCGACAATTCTGCCTGGTTTGACTCTTTTCTCGAACGGTGCTCTTCTTCAATTGTTCCAATCCATCTTTCAGACTTTGCAATATTGGCTTCGTTTCCGGTTTTGGTTTGATTTTTTTTAAATGCATCTCCTTAAGATTTTCGCCGACTGGATGCAGTTTCAAAGGTGCCACTCTTGGTTCCGTTGCACGATCTCCGACAGCCCGGCTGAAGTGGAAGAACAGGTTAAGCCACATAGAATATATATTTACAAATGTTTTATATCCTTTGAATATCATGGTAATAAGGAACGTGGTACGGTATGTTATTTTCTATCAGTGATTGCATATAACGATATTTTTTTTGTCCCATCGCGTATGTATGCATGAAAGCATGATCTATCGATTATTTTCTGGAATATTATTTTATAATTAATAATACCTGCAGGCAGATAATAATCGTTGCATTTTCGGTGATGCCAGAAGTCTAGCTTCTGACGGATAACCTAATCGTGCTCTTCTCACTCTTGGTGCACCATTTCCGGTCACAACCAACTCAAGCATTTCAGGATTGTGAACTGGTCTTTCCGGTACAATGCATCCTAAAACAATTGGACCTCGAGTTGAGCTTTCCAGTTGCATTAAGCCGCCATATTCCCTTGGCAATGGTACAGGTAATGGACCGGCTATTAAGCGAACCTGAAAATAATAATAATTTTATTTTTTACGATATTATTGATAACGACTATATGATATTAAATTCTAATCTCTTCTAATGATTTAATCAATAAATGAACAATAATAATGAAATTAAATGTGTATATGTATAACATAATATAACAGATCATATGAATTTTCTTGATTTTTTTTTAAAATTGTATTAGAATAAGAAAGAAAATATTTTATATATATATATACACAACTTAAATTGCTATTAAAAATAAAATAAAGTGATAAACATAACAGATATTATCAAGTGTAATTAAGGAAATTAAAAAAATAAAATATATTTACCCTGAGAGGCAACGGTCTTTTCGCAAGATGATGTACTTTGTACAATACTGCATCGCTTCCAGTATCGATACTTCCATTCTGGCAAATAGCGTAGAATTCTCCTCTTGCCGACAAAGAAGCGAATACTTCACGACCATGTGGATCCAAACATTGTGCGTACTGATCCTTTTCGGAAGAGCTGCCGGAAATTCCGAAGGAAACCGTACTACACTTTCTCGTGTCTTGGAAAACCGCTATTAATCGTAGAATCTCTCCAGCTCTGATCGTGGTCTTCGTATAATGAGCTCGTAGATTGCCATTTTCTGTAAATTAACGAACATCTTTTAATTAAAAGGGAATTAATATTGAATTAACGTGTGAATTTAACTAATAATAACTCTTTGAGAGAAGATAGAGTTAGGTTCAATGTACATATTTTTGGTCAACGAAACAGTTCCAATTGCGGTTAAATTATTTGCGGTCGCAGGTGGAATTCTTGCCATTTGCGGTTTGCGAATTGCGGTCGTGAAAGCTTTTCCACACATTTTGTTTTGATTTAAAACTAGGAGAGAAAAGTATAATATTACATTCAGAAAGGAAGATTACAAAGATGTCGTGTAATTTTATAGCAACAACAATTTCTAGTTAAAAAATTAATATCAATATTTGAAATTACAGAAACAAATTAAAATTCTTTATTTTATATTTTTGATATAATCTACTACTACACTACTAGATTTCTAAGAAAGAGAAAAAGATAAATTGTAAACTTACAAATTCAATATAAATGTCTCTCTATTAAATTGTTCAAGAGAAAAATAAATTGAATATTTAAATTTTTTATTTCTTTTTTTATTATTCTTCATACATCCATTAAATTCCATCAAATTTTCTATCCTTTTCTATCACTTGGGAATACCAGTTAATCTCATGCAATGTCATTTCCTCTATGACTGCAAGTAGAATGACACTGCCTAAGGCAGACATTCAACACTGTGTAATAAGCTACCAAGATATTACTAAGTATCTAGTTATTTAAAAAAATATATTTTCAATCCACTCATTACTCCCTTGTAGATGATATAATTTCTTACTTTATACAAGATATGTGGTATTTCACTTTTTAAAATGGAAATATCGACAATTTCAAGCGTAAAACAGAAACTGAAACTTGAATACCCTTCTGTTATGCCTCTTATATCACTGCTTTGTGTGTTTCCGCCGCTATATACTCCATTTACCGCATTTAACTTTCTGCTACCGCTTGGAACGTATAATTTGCGCATTCCCCATATTTCTCTTTTTACCATGTCAGGATATGAACGCTGATATTTATATGCATTTAGGTCAAGAACGTTGCTGCTTGACATTACAACCGATATTACATTCACGTGTGTCATTATTTCTCTCTTCTTTGCTCCTTTTTCCGCTTCTTGTTTTTTTTTTTTTTTTTTTTTTTTTTTTTTTTGCCTCGTCCAACCACTTTTTTTTTATGGTATTTTGATTCTTTTCTCATGCTTAACTTGTTCTTCGCTTCATAGTGATTATCTGTTATTTTTTTCTTCTTTCCATTTTGAATCTTCTTTTGTTTTGTTTTAAACACTTTCTTAGTTCTTTTTATCTTTACCTTTTCTTTCATATTTCACATCATTTATTACCTTTGACTATCTTAGTTTGATTTTTCGAATACTTTTTTTCTTATCTAAACTATTATATTTATTTATAACTATATTTATAATTATATTTTCAATCAATTTCATTTTATTGTAAATATAAGAATATATTTGACTAAATAATATATAATCAAAGTAATGTATGTTCAAAGCAAAAAAAACATTAGTGAACTTAAAAGAAATTATATAATGGAATATATTGTCACGAATATCAAATTTAAATTAATAATAATCACTTTACATAAAAATATTTTCAACGTGGTATAAATTCTTTAATCGAATCTCATCAAATGATCGAATACTTATATATATGATTGCACTTCTTTTCTCACTTTCGATCTCAATTCAATTTTCTCGTTCTGTATTCTCGTCTCGTGCTCTTAATTAAATCCTCGAAGAGACGCTAATCAACGGTAGAAACGCGACGATGCACGAAGAAGTTAATTTACGAATCGTATAATTAACGAGCTGCAGTAAAGAATTGTGCATGTGTGTGATACAGCGAAGAATTCCAATCTTAATATGTATTGTATACGTGTTTCATTTTCGTGGCATTCTCACTTACCCATTTTCGAGTGGGTCAAAATATATGCCCTTAAAGGTGCGGCTAAAAGAAACGCTGGTACTCCTGCTCGTACCAAGGAATCCACTCTTCTGTACACCCTTGCACTGCCCGTTGTATTGTTCCCAGATATCACAGAAAACCATCCTGAAATAAATGAAAATCAATTTTTTTTACATGTATTTTAATGCAATTAATTGTATGGTAAATTTCTCTTCTAATTACAATATAGTTTAATTTCTAAAAAATTAGTATTTAGTTTTATTTGAGATTCAATTAGAAAATTGTTCAATATTGATTTAATAAAAATTGGATTTATTCTTTAAACGACATTGACGATTATATTCTTCCAATTGAATAATAAATTATCAATTTGTCACCTTTCGGTAAATCTATAAATTATTTTTTTTTTTTTTTTTTTGAATTATAATACTCCTTTGAACAGAGAAAAAAAAAAACATGAAACTTACAAAGAAAATTACAAGAGAAATATTGTAAGACTCCATATGACTTCCTATGATAATATTTCAGGGGACAGGTTTGTGTAGAAGCATTAGGTGCATAGAAATAATACTTTCTACGATTGAATGCAAATTTTACTACTCAATTGCTTTGAGAGTAATGATATTCAGACATGGGAACGACTATTGATGATTGTTCATAATGTGCCAATGTAATTTATTAACAAGGAGGCTGACATTTACGTTTCATTATTCTTATTCATATATTTTCATCATGCTAAAATTAATTTTTTTTATGATTTCTATCATATTTACAAAGACAACATCAAATTAAAAAAAAATTCCAATTTTAATTTTATTTTGATATTTAGCTCATTTTAGTATTGTAAATGGTTCATCATTAGCATGAAAAATGTTTCGAAGTTGAGTGCCAGAATTTTTTTTTTTCCTGTGAAAAGTTTGATGAATATATCGTGCGTCAGGCTGCATAATGAATAATGGATGATGCAGCGAGTAGCTGAATAATGTCAGTAATAAAATAGTAAACTAAATTGGTTTTTGCAAAGTGAAGAAATAATCTGGCCCTGCAACGCATGATTTACATCAAATTATTGAGTCAAGTAGCTGCAAATTGCATACGAATAGGCGACCGGATATGGATATAAACGGGGGTCGTTTATGAAAATAACAAAACAAAACTTTAACTACAATGAAATTATAATTTTTATATAAAATATTTCTCCTTATTTTGTCGTTTGATTATAATTAATATAAAATAGACAATTTATATTATATGATGATTATTTGATTTATAGAAAAAAAGAACAATAATTGTATTTGATTCAAGTTTTAAAAGGTATATTGGATTAATTGCATGGATTGGAAATTACCTTTATATAGTATAAATTGATAAAATAAAATTTATAATTTTTCATAATATCTTATTATTCTTTCATTATTAAATGGCATCATCTGAAAAGAATACAAAATCATATTATATTTAATTACAATTCTTTCGTTTTTATATGATCAAAAAGGTTTTTAAATCTTTATCATTGAATAATTGTTTAATATCATCCATTTAACGGAATTAATACGAATTCAAATCATAACAAGGTAATAAACACACTCGAATAAGCTTAATTTGTAACTTCACAGATCCAGTATTTTTTATCTACTCATTTGAATATATTACATACACACGTCAAACACAACGTAAATGCATATCGAGTTTTCACGTTACATTTAATAATGTATTCAGCATACACTGATACATTCGTACAGTTGATCCGATCCATAAATTAGCTCGAGTATTTTCAGATATCGCTCCGGACGAACAGATTTACGTTTAAGTTTGGCGCGCGTAAAAACGATCGGCCGTATTAACAGCCGTTTCGTACGAGTACTCAATTATCCTGCTTCTTTACAAAGTCGTGCGTGGACAATATAAGTTACGAGACACTAAACAAAATACTTTGCAGCTTACCGTTTCATGACGTTAACGGGCTTTGTTTCGCAGTATATTACGTGCAAGTAATTCGCGCGTTATATCGGTCGAACGAAAGGACGCCATCCGCCGGGCGAGGCGTTGAATTATATTACACCCTCATGCGCATGCGTGCGCACGCGCATTTTCATTCTCGATTAGTAGTGATATGCATGTGCATAAGGAAAAAGATTCTACTATTCTGTATAGGTTATATCGTTGGTGTGTACGATGGGCAACGAGAAACGTGAGAAGAAATATAACAAGACGCTTTTAAATTATAGTTAACCGCGCCAGTGAATGCGGTGTGTGGCCTGGTATCGTCCGCTAACCGATATGCGTTATGCATATAAAATTATCTCGCGTTATTACAGCCGCCACGAGTTACGCCGGAGATTCGAGTAATTACGATACAGTTTAAACGGACCTAAAATGTTACCAGAGAGACCTGGTCTTTTGATTTCTGCCGGCCTTCTACTAGGGGGGAAAGGCATCGATGCGTGCGCGCGAGCGAGCTTCTGCCGGGCAATTAGCGAATGCCATGCAATTTCCAATGGAACACGCCGGAAACCGTTCGGTTTTCTTCTGGCTATAATTGGTCGCGTTCTTTGGACTGCGCTTGCGAGAGCCGCCGGTCTTCGGAATGTGACAGGTTATTGCATTTCTCTTTGATTTATTTCTGGAGACAATAGCTTTTTTTCCTATTATTTTTGTTCATTTTCCTTTCTTTTTCTTTTTGATTTTTGATTTCGGCTCTTTTAAGAAATTAGCATCGCATGAATTATCATATAATTATTAGGATGAATAATTAAAATCGAAATAATAGATCATTACATTGGAGAAAGTCATCTATAAATTTTTTATTCGTAAATAAATTCGTATTAATTATTAAAAAAACATACCAGTCAATTTGTAGAAGACAATTCTGAGAAATATTTGTTTAATGATCTAAGATAAATATTTTTCTCTATCCGTTCGAAACGCAGGTCATCAAAATAATTTCAGTTTGCGTGTTTCTTAGCAGTGTTTTTTTTCTTGTTCACCAAGAACTGTGGCTGGATCACGACCGTTCGTCCACGATAGCCCTTTTGCCTCCTCATCACCGTTCGTTTTATTTTTCCGTTTCGATTTGTCCCCTTTGCTGATCTAGGAATCGACCGCAACGATCCGACGAAGAAACGAAATATCGTCCCTTCCTGGTACTGCCGCGGTTCGAGGCATTATCCGTGTTTTGCCTCGTTTTCTCCACGCTGGCGCAAGATCGAAGTTGCCGTTATGTCATTCGTAACGGACTTCCATGCTACGTCTTCAGGAACTAGTGCGCCTGCGACGTTTCCAATGTTCGAATACCGGTGGGCGTTCAGAATTTACGCATGATTTACCGGTAAATGGCAATTTTACGCTTTCCGCGTTTTGTATTTTCCATTTTGTTTTGTGGATCGTAAGTAACGCGTATAATGTATCGTTCTGTTCTCCTTGCTAATTTACGAACTTCCAAGAGGACGTAACGTATATTGCACACGCTTGGGTGCGGGAACTCGTGCGCCAATCGATGCGTAATATAAAATTACGACGCTCTAAATTTGAACGAGAGTTCCGTGTTGTTCGCTTCGAGTCAAATTGACACTTTTCGATCGGTATGGCATTACATTCTGGATTCAGTAATTCTTCAATCTTCCTCGAATTGTAACATCCCTTTACGATGATCAAATAACCTCTAAATTCTTTCCTTATATTTTTTTATAAAGAGTGACATATAAGAATTATCGAACGTAACCATATTGAAATGAATAAAAACAATTTTAACTGCGAATGATTATAAAGTACAAGTACAATTTTTTTGGACGATTCAGAGGTTAAGTTGCATTATTCTAAAATATCACGTGTATTTTCGATTGCACATTGTATTCTTGAAAATCTTTCCCTATAACAAGTCGTAATAATGTCATCGAAAGATCTCAACATAACCTTATCCAGAACTATCTCGAAACGTACATAGGTCACCGTCATTGGCGTCCCGTGGAGGCGGGGAAAAAGCTGGCTTAGAGACTTCAAATAAATCGGGGATTCGCGTTCCACCGTGTTCGCGGTTGGTGGTCTTCCGAAGAAGGACGAAGGATGTAGCCATTTAGTAGGAAGGAAATACACACCGACGTGTTTCGGTTCGTCCGCAAAAAGCGTTCCAAAGTTCGACAAAGATACCAGGCGCGCGCCCCGCGGCGGTAATAGCAGCGAGCCACGGCAACGGGGACACGGTAGCCGAGTGGTCGGCTGATCGAAGGTCGGCTGGTTCTTTTGGTCGTCGCTAATTGATTTAAGAATGCCGCCCCGATGCGAATGCACGCATGCTGCGCATCGAATCCGGCCTTTAAGGACCGTGTGCGCTTGCTAGTGAACACGAGCGCCTATCGAATTGGAATGTTTCGATTATTCTAGACGATTCTAGTCTCGAAGAGACCTAAATTTTTAAATCGTATCTTTTCTTTTTTTTTTTTTTTTTTGATTTTAATCACTGTAAACTTTGTTTTTCACGTGGCTGTTGGAATATACAATGAGATCTTTTAACAGATTATGAGCGAAAGTTAGGTTAGGATGCTAAGATTTGAGAGAATACGTTTGAGAAAGAACGTTTTTGTTTTAATTGTAATTTGAAAAAGTTTTTTTTAATAGAAGTTGACTCTGTAATTTGCAACATGTCAAATTTCTAATATTATTACTTACTTATTTATACTTATTTCGCAAGAGATAATGTTTGGACATACGTTTCTTTGAACAAAAGATATGTTATTGAAATCAGTTTAAAAACTACGTTTAAGTGAATTTCAATAGAAACCGAGTGTGATTTCTTATTCTCGGTTTGTGCACAGTATATACACACACAGGATATACCGGGGAGCGTGCACTCCGGAAAAGAAACGTTGCAAACGCGTAATCAACAAAGAATTGCACAAACGGGCTTCCTCCACTTTCCATTTCCACGCCCGTATCCGACATAGTTAACGCGACTTGCATGTTCGCGTTGCATTCGGATTACGATCGAGTAAGATTGCCGTGTATCCGTTGGAAAAACTATCTATTTGAAAAACTAGCTTCTTGAAAAGAGGAGAGGGAGGAGGGAACGAGTCGCAGAACCCGGTAGAAATTCCTTTTCCTTCTGTATCGACTTCCTCGACTTCTTAATTAGAGTAGTATACGCTATCATGAGATTGCGCAATTTAATGATGTAATTACACACAGCTTTTCGATTAATTATTCAAGGGGATATAATGTTTCCTCTGAGAAGGGATTTCGTGTCAAAGTCATTGTCAGCTTATAATAATAATAATAATAATAATAATAATAATAATAATAATAATTCGCTTTCTTCTTCGATTTTCTATTCGTATAATCGTGTGGATGAAACGTTGCAATCCAAAAGTTCAAGTTTGAAGAGAAATATAACGAGTTTCTACGATGACGAATAGGTTAGGTTAGAATATTTTCGGTCATATTATAGAGCGCCGGGTTGCAACAACGATACATACTTTTAAGCAAAATCATCTTTTCCTAAAATCACTCGGTCAGAACGTTACACAATGATTGAAATGATTCAGGCCACATTTGCACATTTACACTTGGTCCCGGTAATCGGAAGTGACGCATTACTTGGTCCACGCGGCGATGCATTGCGAAACGGAACGCATTGCACCGTTTCCAGCACGTGTCCGGGTTTAAGTTTCAGAACAGGGGCGTTGAATAAAGCCATGCGTCGAGCAACCTTCCTCCCTCCCCTCCCCCTCGCCCAAGAACCGTAAATGGACTCATTGTCAGCGAATCGGAGAAGGAATCCATGGCTAAGGTTGTTATCCCCACGAGGAACCAGATGTTCGTGTGATCCAGGTGCGCGGTTTCAAGGCACACGTCACATTGTAACGCGCTCTTCGTGAATTAATTCCTGGCTCGTTGAAAAGGAGACCTTCCCCCTTTTCGAATGAAATCGACAATGGTACGCTCGATGTTATCCAGATGTTATCTTCCGACCCGACAGCTTTTAAATGCTTCGAATGCTTCACACCGATTTGTGCTTCAACCAGCAATGCATAATTCCAAATTAAATTTATTTTATTGTTTGAAAATTTTCAACGGGAGGAAAACCGATAATTTTTTTTTTCTTTTTGCATTTTTTAAATAATAAATAAAAATAAATTTCTACGATCGAAAAGGCATATTGGGTCGAAATTTTAAATCGTATAATTTCGAAGATATAAAAATTTTGTAAAACAGAGATATTTAATTGTGGGATCAAAATGTGCCGCGATTAGAATTCGTATCATCACCGTTAATCACTGATTCACCGTAAGATCCATATTTCTTACGGGGTACCGTAAGATTCATACTTTGTGATACGCAAGATGCGCTGTAAAATTGATACATCTTGATACATAATATACGTCTTCCTGATTTCATAATGATTTCGACGATTTTTCACGCAATACTTCGCGATACTTCAACCGGATCTGTGGTATTTCATACAAGCCACGATTTCCTTTCAAAGCTCTTATTTACTTCTTGTCAAAGGTCCATTGTGTTTTACCGGAGTGCCGGTTGTAATTTGAAATAGTTTCTTCGAAACCGTTTCTACATCTCCGGATGATGGATTTTCACAGAACCTTATGCCTCGTTTGCACGGTGCGACAGCTGCATGGTTGCACGTTTTTTTTACCATCGAATATCGTTGCACAACTTTATTGCTGTTTTTTTCTTTTTTTTTTGTTATTAATATTTCCTAATACTTTTAGAGCGAAGAGTACTACATAGGTAGGAAGTAACGATCAAAAGTTTTTTCTTCTAAAATTTAGAATTTTCTATCATCCAATTCTTTTTACCATTTCTAAAATTGTCATAATTTTTGTATCCAATACTCATTTTCAAATTCATCGAGGCGAAATTCGATTATATTTGTTCGTCCATTTCTTTTAATAATTTATCACTTTTATTCTCGTTAAAATAAACAATGAAATATAAATTTATTATATCTAAAATAAAAGATTGAAAAAGGTTGCAATAAATTATTCTAACACTATAAAAAAAAAATATGATTGTTATTGATGCACAGTGGTTGTATTAAAATTAATATATTACATACTGAATTTTACTGTCATTATAGTAATCAATTTTTTGCCATTGCAACGTAATAACACACCGGCAGCAGTTTGTTGCACTACTTACGGCACAACTTCACGTATATTAATCTCGATAGGAATAAAACTTAAAGTAATGCACGCTCGAGATAATTATATGGAAAAGGTGGCGCGCCTAAACGCGGGGCAAACAAGTTAACTTCGAATAGGTTTTTAATTATGTGGAATCACGATCAATAGCTTTCACACGCAATTTCGAGGAATAATTGTAAAGCATCGAGCACGATAATTATTTCGATTTAGGGATTTAATCTCGGTTCAAGGTATTGGAATGAATTGGTGGCATTCAGAAATCTTTCGAAAATAAAGGCGTCACGAAAAAAAAATGAAGTATAGCAGAACCTGTTTTTCAATAGCAATCATGAAAATAATAGCAATTGATGATTATTCCCTCCGTAGGAAAATTATCTCAAAGAAAGATTCGAAATTGAAGTTAAGTAGGATTATAAATAATTTCAATAATTTCATTTAAACAATTTTCAAAGCCGGACACAATATCAAGTCCAATTTAATTTTTATTTCCACGGTAATATCGTAGATGGATCAATTCTAGAAATCATTGGTTCGTATTTTTTATCTTTTTTATCGTCTGGAGGAAATTAGACTGTTAGTTAACCGCAGACAGACGAATCGAAGGAGAATATAATTGCTCCTTTATTGTCGTCCATTTTTAGCTTCACGATGTCCGTACAAGGCCGTATTGGATACGACATAATGACCGTTATTTGAAATTTGGGGGAGCAGTTATTTGCGGGAGCACGTCTGCTAAAATATCCTCCCTTTGTTTAGAATGGAGTCCACAGCTTGTCTGACTCCAAATTTCTTTGAAGCGATTTTAGAAAAAGCCATGCGGTCGTCGAAATTCTCTACTTTCAAAGCCGTGAACACTTTTGGACAAAAATTGAATCGATACATTTCCACGAACGATCTTGATATTATAAAATAATAATTTGCATGACAAATACTCGAGTTGAAATTTTCTGTTCTAATAATAAGATCGGAAAATTTATTTCTAATCGGCCAACTTGTGCTCGCCTTTTTATTCTCGATTGTGTTTGTTGGATTCATTGTATCAGTGTTAAAACTGGCATGATTTCCAGCCAACCGAACAAAGCAGTAGAGCGTGGAGTAGTGCAGGCCAGTAGTACTCGCAGTAGACATGTTAAATTGGCGTGACTTGTGGTCACAGAACTTTCCTTCGCGCTTTAGCCTGCTTTGGAGATCGGAGACAAAGGTCCAAACCCGAGAATTTTTTTCTGCGTTCTGCCACCCGTGATTCTCCTATTTCCGCAAAATGACTCTGTAATTAGAATGACACGCGTTTCACGCCTGTGAAACGGTTCATTACGAAGACAAAGAAAACTTGCTTTCTATCTTCGAGTTTCTTTTTTACTTACAATTCAATTATTTTTCTTCTTACTTAATGTCACAAGTTTTTCAAATAATTTTTCTTAAACTTAAGAGCGACCCTCTTAAATTTCACGTTCTTTCGTTCTGTAATCTCGTTACACAGGTATTCTTCAATCTCTTCCTTCTCCCAGAATTTACTCAAAATAGTAGCAAAAGTGATGATAAGCATGAGCAAGAATTTAATTTACGAAAAATATCTAGATTCACCTTCTTCCTTCTTCCCTTTTCTTGTAAAAAAAAAAAAAAAAAAGAACTTCAAGAACGACGGCCTCCACAAGCTAGCGTGCATCTCTCGTCGTTTCTTCTCCATCCGTTGAAATTAAAATCTTTCGCTCCGTTTCGTTGATCGAATTACAATTTCATAAGCGGCCAACCAACGCGCCTCGATATCCCCACTCTTCTCTCCTCTCGAGTCTGATGCACCCTCTCTCGCAGCGGATCGCGACGCACCTTTTTTGCCTCGCCCCTTCAATGTCTTCATTTCGTCCCCCTGGTCACGCATCCGTAAGGAAAAACTTGGAAAAAATTCCACCCATCCGTTTTTGCACGCTGTCGTAAGCTGATTACTATGATTTATGGAGGAGGTAGCTTTCGTTGCGGATTATTTCTTCTTCTTCCCCCCCGGATTTTTTTACACCCTCTTCCCGTTGAAACCACGGAGCCTCGAATTATTCGAATTTTCATCAATCGAAATTCGCTACGATCAAAATCTTCGAATTTTAATTTCAGAAATTTTACACTTTCTCAAGTATTAAATACTTCAAATGTCTGTATTTGTGTATATGTATATATCGTGATGCACAAACTTTTCACAAGAGGGAAGATAAAAGAAAAAAATATCGGTCACCAAGGAGGGAGCAACCAAGTCTGTTTTCGGTGGAATTATTAGCCTATTGCCTCGATCCTCTCTCTCTCTCTCTCACTCTTTCTGAATCGGTAGTGAAGGGGGAAACGGAATCCACGAGTCGAGGGAACTTGAACCTTCAACCGGGATAAAATTACCGGGGAAGATTCAACCGTGCATCCGATTCCAGGGGCTGATAGGGACGATGGACGATATCGCACAAATCACCGGCTCACTTAACTACTATTCGTGCAAACCCTCGGCTACGGACTCCGGGGCTCCAGTTTACAGTAATTTATTAGGCGTGTAAACCTCGAGCTCTTGGCCGACGAGGTCGACGTCCTGCGTCCCTCTCATCAGGAGACCTTCGGATCCTTACATTTTTTCCCTCCCCCTCTACGCTGCGACGATACTCCCCTCGAATGCTTTCCTTCTCTCCCTCTCTGGCTTTCATCCTCCAGAAGAATGGCTTTATGGTTAGGAGGATCCATCCTCCTGGGAAGAAGAGATGGTTTTTGCTACGTCGAAAATCATCGACCGCGCTCCTGTCGTGAAATTTACATTCCACGGATATGGGGGAGGTGTACTGTGCGCTGTGCATCGTAGAAAGGGCGATCCTGAAAGGGAGGAGGGGGTGGGGCAACCTGTTCCTCTGCGGGAGAGATCTTGGAGAGTTTGTAATTTTAATTCCAAACTTTTTTTTGTGATAATTTATTTAACAAGATTTTCGTAGAGTTTAGGAATTTAACTTGGGGGTCAAAAGTGGGCAGGTATCGTTCTTCTGATCGTCTTAACGTAAGACATGATGATCCTTGAGGATCTTGTTATTTAGGCTCAGCAGTTTTATTTATCAGCTAAGAATTCTATTCGTTATGCTTGCTATTCAAAGTAAATGTTATTAATTTGTTCGATTAATATGTTGTTGAGAAAAGAGTAGGTTTATAAGTAGGTTATCATAAATTAATATTGATTTTCTATGTAATTGTATTATTAAATATCCATAAGAATAGAGAGGAGAGGCTTGAGATAGCCTTTTCTTTGTAAGTATTGTTCAAAAAGATTCATCATTCATGGCAAACGATTAAAATACGTATTGTAATAACGTGATAAAATAGAATAGAAAAAGGCAGTGATATTTTATTTAATAAATTTATACGAATTTTTGAATTCGAAAAGTCTAAATCGAGCGATAAACGATTTTCACGAAGGGTTTTTATAAACGATAAAAAAAAATTCGTATATTGACTACTAATTATTTTACAAGTCATCTCGTTTTACAGTCATAAAGCTACTTTTCAGGTTTTCAATAGTGACCATATCCTCATCCGTTTTATGACACGACGTGCAAAGTAATAAACTTTCTTCACAACCATAGTCCTGATTAGCAGCCATTAGTTTTTTATGAATGATTCCCGTTATTTCCCTTGCGTTGTGTTAGATAAAAGTTGCGATGCAATAGAATTTATGATTCATCCTTTAAGCGTTTTTTCCTTTTTTTTTTTTTCTTAAATTACTGGAAGCTAAAATAAAGGCCTGGGAAGATAATTACTAATAATGGCTAAATAAATATATAAATGAACGTAGTTTTTTTTTCTTTCTTTTTTTTTTTTTTTGCTATTGAATTGTATGTTTAACGAATATATTGAGCGTTCTATCAGCTGTGTGTACTTATCTTTCTGGCTATTATTTCTTAATGAAGAGAGAGAGAGAGAGAGAGAGAGAGAGAGAGAGAGAGAGAGAGAGAGAGAGAGAGAGAGAGAGAGAGAGAGAGCGAGAAAATTATTATAATTGGAAACTTGTAACCAAACTTGTTTTTATTGTATTATTAATCGATATATTATCAGAATATCGATATTAGAAAAATAATACTTTTAAATTGCGAAAGAGAGATTATCAATTTTGACGAGGACGATAATTCCATTTTTCATTCTATGAAATAAACAGATAAAATAGTTAATGCATTTGATTGAAAATAGAAGAAAAGAAAAAAACGTATTCCGAAAGATCTCGTCTGAATAAAATGAAATTAATTGAAAAATAAGTTCTAACGATATTTTTGGCGTGTTATTAATGTATATATACATAAGGAATTATTACCTACAAACACATCGTTAAACAGCAGATGAATATTACTTGAATAATGCAATCTTTATAACATTTATAACATTTCGTACGTATACGTACGTATAATTTATAATTTGATAGTTAATTATATGATAATAAAATAAAGCGACATAAATCAAATATACGAATTTCAACTACCGGATAATTAGTTATAATTGTTAAGTTCTCTCAATATTAAAATTTTGATGATATATCCGACCATCCCGATCATGCTTTATCATAATTATCATGATATCGTATATTTTCATGTGATCAAAATTTTCAAAAATTTTTGTAATAAAAAAAGTTTAACTTTATTTTTTCAATTTCTTTGC
This sequence comes from Apis florea, assembly GCF_048593485.1. NCBI lineage: Eukaryota > Metazoa > Arthropoda > Insecta > Hymenoptera > Apidae > Apis > Apis florea. The sequence goes on along the minus strand of NW_028256542.1, from coordinate 1,280,460 downwards.
ATATTTCTTGCCTACTAAATTGTCGAAGGATAAATAAATGATTGATAAACTGTAATATTTGACACTTTCATCAAATTATACAAGACAAAAAATATTAGAAACGAAACTTTGAAAAAAAATCTGAATATTATTATAAGATCATTAAAATATCAGTTACGTGTGCACGCCTTCAATTTCTTCCAATAAACGTGTCTCCGTATTAAGTAATAGAAAACATTTACAATGCTATAAATTAGATGTTATGATAGTTTTTGAAGCGATATCCAGTCGTAATCCCATCTTATCCAACTCTCCCCTACTTTCTACACCTCTAGCACCCTATATTTCACCATTTTCTAAAAAATGAACTCCAACTGCAACGCTCGAATAATCATACAATCCTCGTATAACGATCGTTATAGCTAACAACCTTCCTTCGCAAAAAAAAAAAAAAAAAAAAAAAGAAAAAAAAGAAAAAAAATGACTATATCGTTTCACTTGCTTTCGAAATCGTCGAGGGCAAGTAGCACTTGTACACAAGGTGTTCAGATGAAACACACGGATTTAACGAGTTGAGACAAAAAAGGATGCAAAGATGAGATGATTATTTTTCAAAAAATAAATAATCGTAAATAATTTTGCATCAAGTAAAACGAGATAGAAATATAATGTAACATCGTAAAATTACTCTGCTTAATAACTGAATTAAGTTTCAACGTTTCATTCTAATTTAAATCTAAGCTTTTTCTCAAAAATCAAAAAATCATCTCAAGAATTGTCATTTTAGAGCAATGAAAAACAGAACATCCAGAAGATTATAACTGAAAACAGTTTCGATTGTTTCTTCAATACTATTATTAGAATTAAAAACTATTTCGAACGACATAACACACAGACAAACAAAAATGTCCACGTTTTCACTCTCCAGACGTATATCTAAATTCGAACACTGTGTATATCTACTCGGTCGGTAATCCCCTTCTCGCAACAACGTGCGCCCGATCGTGCATTTCATGCACGTGCGTCGGACAAATGGGATTAGCCGGGTGACGAAAGTGTCCGCTCGGAACGGAACCGATCGTGCCGTTTGAAATTCCACGATGACGCAGAAGGAAAAGTTGCCGGTGGAACAGTTAATCGGGGGCTCTGTTCGATGCCGGGGCACCTGAGAATTTCTTGTTGCACACGCGAATCACAAAGAGTCCTTGGTTGGCCTGATTGGAGTGACGCGAGGATCGATTCACCTAATGAAGCCACCTGGCTCGAGGTAAACGCGGCTCTCTCCGCTCGTGCATTGGCATTCTACCGTTTAAAGAGATTTGCGTTTCTTTGGCCAATCAGAGAAGTTGAATCCAGATGAATTTCGATGTATCTTCTAAAATTTTAGATCTTTTTCTTTTTTCTGGTCGAGTATAGATACTATATTGGAGTATAAATTGTTTCGATGAAAGGTATTCGATAAAATTTTAAGGGAATGTTAAATTTAAAGAAAATCTATCTACTAGATCTAAAAATGTAAATCTAGGGGACCCTAGTATTTTTTGGGAACTTTAGATTTCCAATGTTCGACATTCATTTTAACACCATTCCTTTCAACAAACAATTAAAATTGTTTTAAAATAGTCATCCTATAAAAAAAAAAATCTAACCTTATTCGAGCATAGTTGGTGTTCCAATTAAATTAGAATTGGACACTAGCGCCACGTCAAGTGATCGGCGAAGAAACTAGCGGAAACACAGTTGTCACGTGGGCACAGGTCAAGTTTTTATCACGTTCAAGAGGGGCTCATCGTGAATTGTGCCGCGCTTATAGAGTATTCGTAGGCGTTAAATAATGTTTCCTTAGTCAATTTACTGTTAGTGCCTTGTTCGATATAACCTGCGCTCGGCCGGCACGAACTGCATATTTACGAGCGGGTTGTAAACCGTCGGCTAGGCGTGTGCGTTGCACTATTTGCTACGATAAATTGGAGCAGGCCAATTTGTCACGAGCTCTAGGTTCCACGGAATGATCATCCTTATTGTCGACCGATAACGATCGTCCGTTGAAATAATTTACAATGTCGGTGTAGGAGCGAACGGTCTCGAGACAATATGGCGAAGCGTTTTTTCCCCCTTTTTGTTTCAGGATAGTATACGATATCAAGGAAGTGTTCATTGTTTTTGCGAAGAGACGTTGCAACTCCTTTCGAGCGTATCTTTACGAGGAAAATGGCTATTAATATAATCCTGATTAAGTTTCCGTAAAATTTTATATATATATATATATATATTTCTATGATACCATTATAAGCTGACGATAAAACGTTTAGTATCTTTCTTATCAGTACATATATCTATATATATAGGAAAACGTCTAGTTTTGGATCCATGAAAGAAAAATCCTAAACTTTATTCTAGACTAGTTTTCAATCCTTCTTTGCATCTTCCCAAATCCATTGAGCTATTGAGCTCAATTCCACGGATGCATCCCACATTTTCTCAAACGATCGTCCAATTATACAATTATAATTGCCGTCTCAACGCAACGAGACAAACATTTCAAAACGTTTCTCGTTAATGATCCCCACGTAACCCTTCTTGTACACGTAACAACACGTCGTTCGAGATGGAAAGGTCAGTGCTCAATATTCACAAGCGTATTATTTTAAACGAAACAGCATGATTCATTCACGGATCGTTTTCGCCTACGTGGATCGGCACCAATAGTAAAAGTGTCGCAATCGACGTAACCGATTTTCCCCGAGCGATGAATCAACGCTATCTCGAAAGCACGCGACGATCATAAAAATTCGCAGCGGGCTACCTTTTCCCCCCTTTTCCCTCTCTTTCTTTTCCTTTTCACGCTTATCCACGCGTCATCACACGGCGGTGGCCGCAACCTCCTTTCGTCACGATCGGTAATCGACAGGTTAATCCGTTAGGCGTCGCTTCAATAACGCTGTCGTGTGTTGCAACTATCGAGTAACAGGCAGGTATGCTAACCACTATGCCCACTCGTGACGTTTTCATTAGAGGAGGCCGAGGACGGATAATCGGTTTCGATCGGGGTTAGAATAAGATTGAAATCGTTTAAATGTACAGTTACCTCGACCCCCCCGTTCAAGGAGTAAAAGTCGTAAACAATATTATATTTTTAATATAAAGTTGGTGAATCGAACGACAGATATCGATTATTGGTACGATCGGTATAAATTCATTCGAAAGATATAGAAAAGAAAAGAAATTTTAAGCGTTTTGAAAAAAGAAGAAAGAAACGCTATGTAAAATCTTTCTACAGTATCCAACTTGTGCATATACCAGCAAACATAAATATCGTTGCTATTCCGTTCACGGCCGAGGCGGCAACAAAATGAACAAAATAATACAATGAGCTATCGGTCCATCTATCGATCATTTTTCCCCCCCCTCCTCGAAGAATACGAGAGAATCGTTCCAAGGATAGTGGTTCCTACCGACGCAACCCACCACCCTTCCATCTTAAAACACTCTCTTTCTTTCTCTCTGTTCGTTGCGCCATTCTCGCCCGGCTCAACCTTAATACGCTCGCGTTACCCTTCTTTATTGCCTCGTAATTTTCTTGGTGAACGTCAGAAAACCAATATGGAATACCCTCTACCTCCTGTGGATATCCGCCTTTGAGCGGAGGGCCGGTCCCCCCTCCCGTGTTTTGCACACTTATTGCCACAATGAATAGTTTACGATTCGAAAGAAAGTAGAAGTTAGGTTAGGTTTTTCCAATATATCGGGACGAGTTTGAAAAGGAGAGATAGTGGCGACCTCTTTGGCGATATTATCGACGAGTTACACATACATATTGTGTATAACCAGTTTCAGTGATCTAAGCTGGTTATCACAACCGTTCCCGTTTGCTTTGCCAGCCATAATTTACGTTTTCCTGAAAATGTTTACCGGATACAGGGCCCATTAAGAGCTAACCGCCGGTTGCCGAACGATTATACTTCACTATCAATTATGAGCGATCCTGCTGCCTTTTTCCCCTTTCTTTCTTTCTCTCGTTCTTTCTTTTTTTAGATTATTTCGCATCGAACAAGTTTCGCGGGATTTGATTTGTTCTTCTGAGCGGAAGATGAGCGGAGTCTGGTTTAAAACGAAGGATTATTTATTATTGTTTCGTCGCTAGTTTATATAAAGTAATTTATCTAAAGAAAGTAAATTTGTTCCTTCGTCACAAAGCATCAATAGTTGGCAGAACAACTCTGTCAAGCCCCTTGATGCGAAAGTGAAAAATGATGGAGCGTTTCCATCCGCAAAATGAGAAGAAGTATGGTCAACGATAATTTTTATCATTTCCAAGAGAATGAAAAGACAACTCACCCGGATAACCTTCTGGGATGACTATTTCCGGCCCCACTTTGACATCGTGCCTGTAACGATGTATCAACAGGGTAGCGGTGACACGAAGCGATCTCTGTTGCTGTTTGTAAAGCAACACCGGCCTTCCACCGGCGCCCTCCAGCCTCACCACTCTAGGCAACGAGAATCGATCGAGGAACTCGCGCAGGGGCATGTAGCCGCCGCTGGACCCGGAGCTACCCTCGGCCGTCGCCTCCCTCGAGCTCGGCAGCGATTTCGGCAGCGAAGGCACCTCCTCGCTCGACATCGTCGAGAACTCGCCGTTCGACGACATCTTCTCGTCCACTTTTTCAACCCTCACTTCTAACTTCCAAGATAATTCCAACGCGACTTATCTGTCCACGCCTCTTATCGGCAACCACGGCTCTATTGCGCATCGTTCCAAATCGAGGAGCACGGCTCTTCCGACAAACCACGACGATTGAAGGGATCGTCTCGCGTCGACGAGATGCAACTTCTTACGTGGTTAACTTCTTGGCAACTTTGCTGAGAGGCGCGTCTCATCCGCGAAGAACGAACGGTTTCCTCGACTTTCGGCAACATTTTCATCTTATCGATCAACAGGTTCAAACAGGCCCACGTCGTAAGCTCGCGTCACTTGCCCGTCACTTTCCACCTCGATAGATATCCCACCTCCGCGATAAGGGATCTCGAGGGAGGAGAGGGGCAAGATTTCAGAATCGATCTCGATCAAGCCTGAAAGCCGATCGATTCGAGTCATCGAGCGCGACCGAGGAATTCATTCACTGTACACTGACTGTTACCGCAACGAGCAACAGGGCGCAGTGAGATCACGGTGCGGTTCTTGGGAAACGGGCAGCGTTCCTTGCGAAAATTCCCTCGTTCGAAAACTCCCCTCCCATCCTCGGGTCCTCGTGCGCCAACCTTGGCCGCCCCTTTCGAACTCCGGACGTCGGGAAGGATCGCGTCATTCTTCCAAACAGCTGACGATTTCCTCGAACGCCAACATTTGGAACGAATGATCGATGGTGGAAAGATCGTTGATATAAACCGATCTGCCCGAACTATCCCCCAACACCATCAGTTCGTCCCTGCCAACCCTCGATCGAAACTTGGTAGAAACTGCACCATCCTTTTTCTTCGAAACTTAAGTTCTTAAGTGTTCGAATCAATTAAACTCTTTTCGCCAGATTCACACCGGTTTAAAAGGTAACCACTTTCAAATCTTCTTCCGATATTCAGGGAGTACAAAGAGAGAAGCGTGGACGATCACTTTCCCTTCCTTTCAACAAAACTTTCTCGATAAGGGATGTGTTCGGCCGAGATTCGGAAGAACCGATCGAAGCGGCGGACGCGAAGTCACTGACGCCCGGCGTGACTGGGGCCCGGCGTAAGAGGCCCACCGGCACACGGACGGGGCCCTCCACCACACGCGCGCCTGTCGGTGGCCGGTGTACTAGCAGCGGCGGCTCGAAGAACTCGGGGCCCTCCCCGGTCGTAGCTCGAGCTACGAGGGACGTGGGCTTATTCAATAGGGGTCCTATTGTGTTCCAGCCTCAACTGTTCAGCCTCGGACAGAAGCGAACCGCCCTTAATAGTTTCCTGTGGAAACGTAATCGTGAGCGAAGTTGGTGTGCACACGAGTATATCCAATAATAATTTGACAAAAATCATCTTTAATCTTTCGTCCGTGTATCAATTTATCAAGGAAAAAGATGGGCGTATCAGGGTTTCGTTCAATTTGGACGGAATTAGGTTTGGAAACAGGATCGAACAGACAATTATTATTACAAGAGTTCACGAACAACTACGAACGATTAATTTCAAATTTGCCTCCCCAAAGCGCTTCTCCCCTATTTTAATCCGCAGCGGAGTTCGTAACAACTCCGCATCCTTAACGATATAACTGTGACGCCTTAAAAAGCGATCTCACTGGCAAATACACACCGAGGAGGAGCAAAGGCGGCTCGCTCGATCCTTATAAAAGATCCGTCCAAAGTAAAACTTCACGTTCACCCGTAAACCCGTAATACCTTTCCTTATACAGTTATCTCCCAGGCATTAAAGGGAAATGGTACATGCCTGGGATGTATATTTAATTATATCATTTTATTCGCCTCGCGAGTAAAAGAAAAAAAAAAAAAAGAAGGAGAGAAGAAATGTAAAATCGCGATGGTGCGCCAGGAACGGATGGTTCCTGGGAAGCTTGGAAAGTGGAACGACCTTGAGTCTTCATTCTTCGAACGTGTGTACCCTCGCGAAAGAATAACCATGCATAATACACGGGCTGTTGTTGCATCACGGACCAAGCGATGATACATAGTGTTCGCACGATTCTCTTTCTTATCTCTCGTCTTCTCTCTCTCTCTCTCTCTTCTTCTTCTTCGGTCGTCGCGGGAATCACACTCTTTTGTTCGTCGATTGCGCGCGCATAGTGACGTGTAATGACGATGTACGGTACCGTGACGAGAGATCGTTGCCACATCGAGATATCCTGCCGCGCGAAACTATCAAATTTGAATACTTTGCCGGGTAAAATTTTAGGTATTACATAAGAATTGTTGTTTTGCAAATGGGGAAGGATAAACAATAGATAGCTTGGTTAGAAAGAAACACCTTAAAAGATAAAATTATAACAAATAAGATCTTTCTTCCTTATACTTGATTCTTCTGATTGTTATTCTTATGGATAATATTGCGTGTATCTCTCTGTAAGAACAGTTGTGTAACAGGAACGCTATTATTGGCTTAGTTGTCACATCCACGGGAATTTGTGAATTCTTTCATTGAACTTACAATGTATATCGTTATTTCATGTTACACAATCTCGTTATTAGGAGAAGATCGTCGGCTAAGATTGTTGGTAAAAGCACGCAAGAAGTACAAAAGGTACGAACTTCAGTGTCGTCACGCGTATGTTGCAATTTATAATAAAAAGAGAATATTTGAAATGAATATTATCAAGCATGAGAATATTTGTTTTTAAACGAGTTTCTCAATATTGTTTATAAATATATTGAACGTTAATCATTCTCACTTTATTAAAGTAAAATTTTATTACAATTTTCTTGGTTGAGAAACACTGCGTGAGTTTGTGTTTAAATATACGTGATATACGTACATCCAAATTTGGAAAGTATTTGTGACCTGTGTGTTTTTCTGCATCTTGTGCGTTTTATTTCTTTTCTTTCTTTCTTCTTCTTTTTTTTTTTTCTTCTTCTTCTTTTATTTCACTTTGATGTCCGACTCGAGAAATATGGCTTATTACTTTAGAGGCATGAGTCAGTCATCTTTTTTTTTCCTCGAAAAGTATTACGAAATTTTTTTCCTCTAATGATACTTCGTAAATGCTCTTTAGAAATTGTTAATTGACGATTTAATTGCTTGGAAATGCGAATAAATATAATTGTCACCGAATAAAATTCTCTCTTCGTTCCATAACTTTACTGCAACTTTACCAGAAATAATTACGATTTTCATTCTTCCAAGAAGAGACCAATATATGCAATTACGTATCCACCATTTTTGAAAAAGAGAAAAGTCTTCATCGGAGACGAATAGTCCTTGGTTGGCGCGCATTCGTGATATTCAAAGCGGCTGGAACGGCGCTGTTAATGGTCCAGACAAAAGGTTGGACAGCTCATCTTGATAAACATTTACGAGTACAAAGTCTCCCTCGAAATGCATTATAGTAGCATTTATTTGGCCGTTACACATGTTTATGGGTTGTTGGACAAGCTTCCTTGGGCGTACCCCAATGAAATCTGGACTATTGAGACCGTATCGTTGGCATACGTATGTATATAACACGGGGGTACGAACGTGGAGGGAACGCAGCGCCACCACTTGCAAAATGATCATTCGTATTGTCTCTCAAATGCTTTTCAATGTTACACGTTTCGCTCGAGGGGGGAGGCGAAAAATTCTCGTCCCGTGTAGGAGAATTTGCAAATAAAACAAATGCGGTGAAAATATGGCCGTGTAATATCAGGCTTTGCTGAATCTCGGCCATTACATTGTTGTGTTCGTCTCGTTTTCTTTCGTGTTTAATGGTTGTCGTCGGCTATACACGGATTAGTGCCATTGTCGTTGTTGTACAGGGTGTTCCAAGAAAGTATCCTATCCTCTCGAGGTATATCCTTCATGATACCTCGAGGAATTTTCGATTTTGATGCGAATAAATTATTATTATTTTTTTCTTCTTCTTCTTCTTCTTCTTCTTCTTTCTTTCTTTTAAGTATAACACTTCGCTCAATTTCAAGCTTTGAACCTGATCAAAAATTACACGTATTATCGAGCAATGGTTCATTTCATACGTTTCAAAGGGATAAAAATAAGATAGAATGTGATAGAGTGTAATTTTAGGACTGCGAGTGCTTAAATTTCAAACTAATTAACTCGATATCTCGATGCCACATACCGTAGAGTTCGGAATTTCTAAATCCGCAATTCAGCCTCGAGGGGGGAAGAAGGGAACAAAATGTGATCGCCATTCAACCACAACCGTTCCGAGTGCACCTGCACTCGGCACGAAGCGGGGAGAGAGAGAGAGCACGAAGGGACAAACGCGTGAAATAATTGTTTCGCTCTATTACGATTCTTCGTCCCTGACCTTGAGGTCCGTAAAAGTACTTAATCGCGCATTCTGCATCATCATGCCACTTTCCATCGTCCCTGTTCCCCTCTCACTCCCTCTTTCCACTCTTCATTCTTCTGCCTCCGTGCACGCGTGACTCCGTGTTCAGCGCCAGCTTTGTTTTCAGACCGAAGCCGCCACACCCTGCGCCCTCTCGCGGGGTAATAATAATTGTTTGCGCGCTTACGTCTATAAAATGGCGTGCCCTTGTCCTTGCAAGGCTGCACTCACGCCACCTTTAGACTCCTCTCTTTTTCAACGGACCGCACTGGCCAACACACACCGTGGGAAGATACCGAGATCGCGATGGACCCTCCGGCTCGCCTTGACTGATCCTCTCCACAGATTAGTCCTTATCTTTCCTGTACCTAACTAAACGCAACCGCGGTAAATATAGAATTAAATGGACCGAGGCGTAGCTACCGACGGTATTAATAAACTTCGGGTTTCACGTGTAACTTCTTACGTGCCGCGACGCCCCCGCCATCTTCGACGCAAATCGAAACTACGCGAATCATATCCTCGATCATATAGGTTATACATATACTGTTACTGAATATTATCTCTCGACTATTTTTCACGATCAAGCATCGACGAGAAGTAATTTCGGAAAAATTTGCAACGATCGATCGAATGGAAATGTCGCGCGAACATAACCTCAAAATATTAGAAAAGAATATTATTTCGATATAGTACGCGTGCTATCGATTCAAACTTGCTAATTACTCTGGACCTGGGCTCGTCCCATTCAACGGGGCTAGCGAGCGGATCGGAGAGCGCCACGGTTTAAGGGCAACGTTATTCGGTCACCGGTGTCAACGATCCGATATCGTGGGGATCGATCTGTTCACGATTCACGCCGAGAATGGCACGGCCGCCAATTAGGACGCACGCGCTTCGCATTTTTCACTCGGCGTTTTCATATGAAATAAATGTGCTAACTAACCAATTACAGCGGGACGGGCCACGGGACCGGCTGTTCTGCTCATTAGTGTCACGCTAAAGCGGCGACCGCACCTTCCCGCGCATGCGCACGAATACGATGACGATGACGGTCCACAACTCGCCGAGGCAAACCGATAAATTCGATCCTCGTTCGTGCGGAGATTGCACGCGAGATATTCCTTCGGTTGCGTTCGTGTTCAACTCTTTACACCAGGCGCAAAGTGGCTCGATTGAATAATTGGACTTTATTGTGCGTCTCGTTCCGCTAATATGCAGTTCCGAAGACTTTCGTGTCCGATTGCTTTTTCAAAAGACTTTTTTTTTTTTTTTTTTTTTTTTTTCCGCGTTTAACGACAGTGTGAATAGAGGCGAAACACATTGGTGAAAGTTATCTAATCTAACATCTGTTACCACCAGAGAAAAGAAAGTTTCGAACCAAGTTACATCGTGTTACATGTACTTTATAATAGGTTATGTTTTTAATTCTTGTTCGAGTATTTAAGAATAGATTCGTTACTCGGAACTCAGCCTCGGAATTCCGCACACAATAAAGCAGGGATAAACTGAGCAACATTTTTTACGAGATACCCGATGCTTTCGTTTCCAGTGGCAATTACGCGTACTTATAATGTTGTTAGCGAATTGTGAGCAAATTGTCGTAGCCGCCCAATAATGATATTTATAAGTACGGTGATTTTGAGTAATGGCTAAATATGGTGTTCGAAAGATTCCTACATTACCAGTTTATTTTCCGGCTACCTGTCAGAAATTATACGGTCATTTTCTCTGATTGGTTGAACGTAAGAAACGAGCGTAATCGAACCGTAGGAATTTGTTTCTGAGGTTAACCCCGGTTGTACTCGGAATTCCATCCTTGCGCTTCTCATCGGCTCCATACTGAGAACTTCTTCGATTTAATTGGACCTTGCACGAGGCCATATCGATTTCCCTTCTTGGATTTCGTTTAGAAATTAAAAATACACAGTGCGGGGAAACGAAAAACGAATAATTGGTGTGGCTTAATACGAGAGGAGACTCTCGTTTCTTTGCAGAAACATTGTTATAGGTTAGGTTAGGTTTTCTATTAAATTAAATCTCGAAATAACGAGTGACAATTAATATAAAGTTACTGTACTGTATTTTAAATATTTGACTGTTCGAAGATCGTTAAAACTTTTATCATTTTTAACTAAGGTAAAGTTTCTTTTACTTGTGCTACTTAAAAACAATTGTAATAAAGTAATTCTGTAAATTGCTACTTTTTCATCGTACATGTACAAAAATAATTTTATTATATTTATTTTACTTTTTATAATCCTTCTAATATTTCTATAAAAAAATATCTATCCAATTGAGTAAATTTACAAGTTCACAAGTGTGCTGCATTCAATTAATTAAATTCAATTGAAATTAAAATTATATATTTCAATTTAAATTTGTGAAAATCTGTGAAACGAAGCTTTAAATTTTCCTTCACATATTTATACTTTGCATAAAATAGCAATTACATATCATTTTTTATGTATCATTTTTAAATAGATTCAAGTATTTCTCTATTAAGGCTATTAAAACTTTATTAGAGCTCGAAGAAATCTAGATATCGTACGATAGAAGAAGGTGCTACATGAAAACACATCTTTCCTCTTCTCTCGCCTTTCTCTCTCTCTCTCTCTCTCTCTTCATCTCCCCCTTTCTCTGTTTTTCAGAGAATATCTTCCATTAGTAGCCGCAAAAGCCAAGCATCACGGTTTAAAATATCCGCAAGGCTGTCACGGGGTTTCTCGCGTTAGAAATGTATATGAGTTACTTCCTGCTTGCATTAAAACACCAAGAACAATTCGTGTTGAGTCCCGTTTCGAATTCATAATTAAAACTATGAATCTTTCTTTTCACGTGTGGGAGAATTTCATTTTTCTGTTGACTCTAAGTTAATTGCTAAAGATTGTTAAATCAAATTGTTTATGCACGAAAGAGAGACGTATTTGTTTCAAAATGCTTCCATTAAATTTTTCTCTTTGCAAGATTACTTACGTTGTAATAATATTGAATAAAATGAATTTGAACGAGGATGAAACATTGTTTTCTCGTTACCATTCCAGACTTATTTCTTTTAATTCTTCAACAGTTTGAATCGTGATACACATAATTCCAACCAAGGGAGCCAGAAGCTTCCTTTCGAATCGTTTCTACCCATTACTACTTACGTACCTTGCTTACCACCAGATGTAATTGCAAGGTAGTTGGTATTTTTATCGTCTCCACCGCCACTTTAACCGAACACTCTTCATCTTATTGTTGTCTGGTGTTCTCACCTTTACGGTGAAGAAAAAGGGACGTCGGGTAAGGCACTTTTAAGAATTCCAAATGAGAATAGAAACAAAGGCCAATATACATATGTCCGAGGTTGCCTTTCTTTTTTTTTTTTTCTCCCCCTTTTTCATCTCGCTGTCAATTTCTAACAGTTGCTTCAATTGCCGAATCTCATCGCTGGCTTCCATTTATTTTTAGCTTTAAATTCACTTTCGAAACATTCCGTATCACGCGAATATTTATCTTGGATTTATTTTGTCTTACCTTTAAAATTTTCGACGAGACGAAAAACTCTAGGAAACTTAATATTTCAAATTACGTGAAAGAAAACGGCACTGGCTTGAAGGCCGATTGAAGACGAAACGGTAGCGCCACGTAAAGCAGGTTAAGCTGGACAGGTCGTTGCGCTCATAAAAAACCCATCTTCGCCTTTTTATAAAGCGCCCACGTCAGCCTTATTGCTGGGCGATAAGTATATACAGTGATGAAGAATAGAAATTTTTCTTTTCCACTTATTTATCGACGATTAAAAGCCTACGAAAGGCCTATAACAAACGAATCGTAGATTCGTCGAGAAACGAAACCGAGAAAGAAACATTTTTATTCTTCATTTTCGGATCATCTTTCCAATACTTTTGCATTTTCACGAAACGTTTCTGTACAAGCACGCATCCTGGTAGCAGATTCGACTTAAGTATGACTTAAACTTATCGATTGGCAGATATTCGAAAGAAAATCGACAATGGTTCGCAGTTAGTAATCTCGCTTATGGTATCGGGAAATCGCACACACGGCTCCTTTTGGCGTTCTTTTAAACGGCGGAGGGCAGGTTGTCTCTGTCTCTGCACCCAGAGAAAGATGACATTCGAATGCACAGTGGCCGGTAGCATTTTGAATTAGCATAAAACCATGGAAGCATACGTCGGCGGGACACGCCAATTCAAGCACCGGAATTGCCACGTACAACACCGATGTTTCTTCTTTTTTTTCTTCTTCTTCTTCTTCTTCCTCCTCTTCTTCTTCCACGTCTAATTAACATTCAACTAGTGTAGCCTCCTCTCTGCGCCACTTGCAACAGATTATTTTTTACGTGTCGGAGGAATCCAGTAGCGTGCGCCTACTAAGAGAAGATGATGTTTGTTGAAAGGACAGAGGGGAGAAGACGGGAGAGCAAGGGAGAGCCTCTTTCAGACGATGGCTTCAGAGCCATGTATTTGTTGTCGTGCCGTGTACAATAATATCATGATGTTAAAATTCAGTTTCGTTTTCTGATGTTGTTATTTTTACAATTTTTACTCTCATCTTTCATATAATAAATCTCGATTTTTATTTTTATTTTATATATCATATACTTTCTTTGGGAACGAGAATGTAATTTTCCTTCTTTTCTTCTTTTTTTTTATTCTTTAGGTTAGATGGAATTCTAGATTATCTTGCAAACCTTCTCTTTGCATATTTGTCGTAGAAAAATCGGTATTATTGTAATTTCAATTGAAAATAATTTTATCATATCGTGCGGTAAAATAATTCACGTTTTTTAAATTCTTTCCTCCGACAATTTTTCAATCGGATTGTTGAGAATAATCAAATTTTTCTGCTCGAAAAGAAAAATCATTGCAGCGAATTATCGATTCAACATCGACGATTTCGTTGCAGGAAGTAAATCGATGGTTCTCCTAACAGCGGATGAGAGGAATACCAATGAGTCAGTGGCATTCACACAGAGTCAATTTCGTCGAATCAATTATAAAATTGCCAATTCCTATGTAGAATGACTTAATAACGGTACATTCGCAATGAATCACGCAAGAATGTTTCGAATTTTATCATTCTATCTTAAAGGAAAACAAAATTTCTTTTTTCTTTCTTTTTGCTCGATAATATTTTGTTAAGAATTTTAGAAATTATTATAATAATAATAATAAGAAGCGCGTTAGAATTTTTTTTATAAACTCAAAAAAGATTTCTTCCTTTCTTAGATTAAAAACTTTGGACAGATGCTACTCTATGCGATCATTTTTCATTTTTTTTTTTTTTTTTTTAAATCCTTTCACGATGATTTCCGATAAAGGATTTGGAAAGAAAGAAAGAAAGAAAGAAAGAAAATTTCCTTCTCCCTCCTGGATTCCAAATTTTAACTCATTATTATATTCACCAAGCTCATAAAGTCAAATAAAGAAAAATGTTGCTCTTCCAAAGGCGGGTTCCAAAGATGGTTCTTTTTTTTTTTTTTACATTTAGCCAGCCGCGATATTTCATGGCACTTCCACAGATATTATGTGAAATGCTGGCGCTAACGATAAATCAGTTGCAGCAGCGTATATAGCGTGTCTGAGGGTTCCCAACCGTATCGCAGAAATTTATGCGCGAAAGGTGAAGATGAATTGAACGCATAATTCAAAATGAAGAGGCAACGGTAGAGGAGAGATGCGTGTAACGTGTTTACACATTGGCCGGCGTACGAAACGTATTCGGTTCAGAAAAATGATTTCTCTCCGCGTAATAGCGATACATTAATGGATATCTATTTTTTTTCTTCTTTTTTTAATCACGAAAAGTAACTAATTCCATTCCCAACTATTTTTTTTTTTTTTAATAATAACGATACAAAATTTATGCACGTCTTAATGAGATCATCAAACTTTTAATTAAATGTTTCCAAAGAGAATCCATAGAGACGTGGAAACGAATTATTTTCGAAACAAAAGAAAAAAAAGTGTGGAAAATAAAAAATTTATGATATCATGTACGTTGGAAAAAAATGTGTAATTAATTAATGTAAGAATTTAAATTTGAGACTTTATTGTATATAATGTTGCTTGGTCGTCTTAAATTTAATTGCACCACATCTTTTTATAACATCTTACGATCGATCTCTATGCATTGTAACGAAATTATCTTTGTTTAAATCGTTAATCGTTAGAACGTTGCATCATCTTCGAGATGTTTGTCTTTTTTCTGCTCACCATTCTTAAAATCTTTCACGCGAAGTCATTTGAAAAAATTCCAAGAAGAAGACGTTAGAATTATCCAGAGGAGAGATGAATATAAAATCGATTACAATTATTTGAAGATCGGATCAGAAACACGTTTCGTCAATTGATCGCTGGATAAAGGATCTTTTGTCCAGAATCGTAAAAATCGTTTTCCATCCAGGCGGATCAAAATTGTCTTCCACGTGGCGAGAAAGGTACACGTAATGTGGGTCGTGGCTTGGGTCGTCCATTCAATGGACGATATGATTGATACGATCAAAGGGAATGCGGGCAGCAAAGAAACCTTTTCTGTATAACGTAATCCATCTACAACGGAAGAAACGATACTATCGTATAGTGGTACACAAAGTGTCTCGAATGGTGTCTTCGAGCTGCTTCTCGAGCATTTGGGAACCATTGTAACATGGTGCATTTATATTTGTGCACACAATATAAAATGTTGTTAATATATATCATAATATATATGTAAATTACGAAAGTGAAAGTGATTGGTGTAAAATGGAATTTGGTTATCATTTTATCATTAGATCGAGAAGAAATCTCTCTCCTCCCAATGTTAAAACATACGTGTTTCTATAAATAATTTATAGATTAGTAATGTTTAACACATTTTTTTCCCCCATGCAATTTTAAAAACCAGCCAAAAAAAATATCCAAATGTTCATTGTGGAGGCAACAATAAGAGAGAAAAAAATTCTCTTCTTCCTTTTCTTCTGGCTGCCCACTCTTCGCCAACTCTTCAGGAAGAAGGTTCATTTGTAAAGCAAGCAAGAGTTTCGGGGCAGCGTGCGTGGATCCTCGGGCGGCGATGAACTTTTCAAGGTTGCCACCAACCGATGACGACGACGACGACGACGACGACGACGACGACGACGAACAACGCTGACTCGACGAAACTTTCCTCCCCGCTTACGTCACACACGACGCTGCACGCACGTCAGGTGGCAACGACACCTTCGATGCAGCTGCAGCCCTCGAGGGATTTCGCGCGAGGCGTGGGTTAACCAGTTTTTGCGCACGGGGGCGGGGAGAACCGGCCTCGAAGGTATTCGGGCCAAGCCGAAATCGACGATGAAAGTGCGAATGAGAACTAGTTCCCCCAGAACCAGATATTTTTACACGTAAGAGATGCCACGATATTCGAATGCGTAATCGGGCGAACCTTGAATAAAGAAAAACCAGTGTTTCCCAACTTTTCTTCTTCTTACGAAGAAGGAAACGAAATTTTAAATTTTATCGTCATTATCGTTGAGACATTTGAATTTTAATTGAAAAGTTGAAAAAAATCGGACGATTTTTCAATTATAATTATCGTTTACTTTTTTTTAATCCATTAAGTATTTTTTAAGTAACGAGAGAATCGTCCCGATTTGGATAAATTAAATCGTAATTGTGCGCGAATAAGCGAGTGAAAAATGGTAACAGCGATCCCCTTAGAGATTGCAACTTGGATCGGTTGAGAGCCACTGATCCACGATGTTGATGCCTTTGATGTAACTCGGAGAAGTTGAAAGTTTCGTGGGTCAATGTTTCCAACAACGCGAAACATTAATACAAATAAAATTTGCCTAGAATGATAAAAATGAAATTCGAAATCACTTCGTATCCCAGCCACCCTTGTTATCCCCAACATTTAATTCCAATCGAAGCAAACTCAATTCCCCAATTATTATTTCAAAACCTAGCCAGCCACTGCCTTCTTCTGCTATTACGATAGCAGCGATAGCAACCGCTTCATACTCCTCGAACGTATACGAATATCCCTTGCAAATTGCTCGTATCTCGCCTTGCCGACGATTGACGAGCAAAAAAAAGAGGCTCGAGAACCGTCTCCAAACTTACCGAACGATAGCCGTGCGTCGAAGTCCTCGCGAATCCGCTGCCAATCAGCCGAGAACCCTCCCCCCTCCAAGAAAGAAAGCAATACTTTCCGGTTGCCTCGTTACTCGTCGAGACCGTCCCCTGGAACTTCTTCGAACGACGACGAGTGACGAGTGGAAAAAGGGAAGGATAAGAAGAAGCGTCGTATCATTTGTAGACGTGACAGTGCAAACCAGTTTCCCATAAAATTCCCCAGGACACGTCCGAAACACGCATCCCAACCAGGCATCCGAGCCAAGGCGGTTAGCTTCGTGACGATCGCCATTGGGAATAGTCGAGATCGTAGGGTCAACCACAGGAACGAGGATCCTCCGCTCATCAGCATCGGATTATTATTGCTCGCTCTGCCCATTCGTGTACACGCGTATTCCACGTGTATATATATATATATATATATTGGTTAAAGAAGTATTCGGGCATGGCGTATTTCGTATATCGTGAAGTTGTTACTTTGAAGGAGCTGGGATATACGAATACGTTTATTAATACGTGGATAAGAATTATACGGATACTTGGAATATATATTTACGAGACCGACGAGATGCTTGGATCGACGAGAGGTATTCGTTATTCGAAGCATAACCTAGAACTTTGATCGTTATTTATTATATGGGAGGTAGTCGAAAGGCGAGCCGATTCTTTTATTGGTCGGATCTTCGGTTATTTTCGGTTAAGATCGTGTGTCACGTGACGAACGCTCATTGGTCAGATCGATCCGTGCTTCGTTTAGCTTCGACCAAGATTCTGAAGGGATTGATTTCCACTGATCTCCTACTTTGAGCGATATTTATTTGTATTATACCGTTCGGTTGAACAGGTTTGAAAGGTGAAATGAATATTCGAGTTGCCGAATAATTTTATAACCAACTGTACGTTTAATAATTTCGAGATATGTATATATATGCACGCGATTCGCCCGGCTAATTTAACTCGAGCGACAAGTCGGGTAATAACTTTATTTAGATACACTATCGACTCTTGTAATTGCACGGTAAATGTTCCTAGCTTTTTTTCCCTAGCTATAAACATCCTCGTTTATGACACTGCTTATCCCTAGGCGTAGATACACGCGGTGCCATGCTGTGCTCTCTCGCGGCCGTTCATTTAAAATCGTTATAATTAGCGGAGCACCGGTTTTTGCTTTGATATTAAAATCCAGGGACCGGTGGCCTTCGTGGTTTCTTCGTGGATCCGGTCTACGTGTGACCTTTTACGAGCTCTTCTTCTTCGAGACATCTCTCGATTCTGTTTACCTTTGCACCTTTCTTTCATTCCTGTGGATATGATCGTAAACCAAAACCCGTCTAACATTATGTCTCCTTTTTTTTTCTCTCTTTTTTATCCGCGCTAATAAATTCCAATTTCGACGAATAAAATCGAAAAGGGAAAGAGGTTCGCGAGCAATTCTAGGGAATAATATTACTAACGAGCTTATCGACTAATGTCGATCCATTGGTTTCCCGCCTGGATGCGATTATCTTGCGATGTTAATTCTCTCTCTCGCTCCACTCACTCTCTCTCTCTCTCTCTCTCTCTTTTTTTACGTATATCTTCCATGCGGATAAAGCCGCTTATTATCGGCCTCAATCATAAAAGTGGACGTTAAACCGTAGAAAAAAAGGAAACGAAAGAAACGTGTATCTCTAAGAGGAGGAGGTTGTGCACGCTATCTTAATACAACTATAAACGTATACACGATGTAACTATCCCAGCTGTTTACATGTCGGCTATCACAAACGAGGATCAAAAGGGATCATTAACGAGACGTGTTTCGGAATTTTCCAATGGCCTAGGGATTTTTCGTCGCTGCCGTACCGACTGAGAGAGCGAGACGGCTATTATCGCTGAATAATAAGCAAGCTTCGATACGCGTATCCTTTAAGCATCCTTTCATTATCATTCGTCCTATCTAATTAAAAGAAAACGTGGCAGGCGGCCAATAATTCATCGCTTATCGGGATTAGACGTGCATCTGGATTAGGAACAAATTATTGCGCGTTGGTAGCTCGTTCGTCCCGTGCAAAAGCCGTGCTAATTGAGGTGCGAAAATACGTGGACGAGGTTTGGAAACTTGGTTCGGTAATTCGAACGAGCTTGTTAGCGGATTTGTTACACGTGTGTGTATTATTACACGTGAATTACACATGCCGGGCTAGGGAAAGATTCTGGCGAGAGATTTCCTTTTAGTTGAATTTGTTATGAAAATACGTTGTTAATTCCCGTGCGATCATCAGGCTCTGCTGTTAAATTCTAATCTTTTTTTCGAATTTATAATTTAACCTGGACAACGAGGCTTCGTTTTTACGATTATGTGTAATTATATCATCGTAATTTACACATGTTTATAATTATCAATAATGCTCAATTCCTACAATAATTTTGACATCTTGATATAACAAATAGCTTTCATATACCCACCAATTTCTCATCTTCCAAAATCTCATACCCTTCGACAACCATCCACCCCATCATTACCTTTCTTAAAACCCTCCCTTAAAAAACTTGACTAATTACCTACGATCCACAAAAATCTTTGAACGCCCACAAAAACGGCCTTGAATACCTTCCCTGTACCGTTTCTCTTTTCCCTGCTCGAGGGGGGGGGGAGAGGTCGTAAGAAACGGAACGAAAGAGGAGGGGGAGAAGAAACGGAATTCTCGCACGTGAGAATTAACCAGCATTTGCATTGTAATACGCAATGTCTGGTAATCAGTCTGGTGGGCGTGGCCAATGCTTAACTTAAACAGGCCTGGCTGCCTGGCCAAAAACCCCCTCGTGTCGTTGGCCACGCGTGAAACTTTGACTCGAGTCGTAATTTTTGCGGGGGTCCTTAAGGGGGTCGAGGTATAATAAGCGCCATTCTGCACGCGGCCTTTATTATTTTCGACTCTCGAGTGGGACAGGAGGGGAGGAGCCTGCTTGCTTCGCTTCCACGTAAGTGTGCACGTTGTCGAGTTGCGCGATTCGACCCGTTGGGAAAATGTTTATGTATATTCCGCGAAGGTATTGAAGGGTTACTTCGGCTTCCGTCTATGAGAAAATTTATTATAACTTACCTTAGGAATTTAAGAATAAAATTGCTTTTAAAATTGTAATTGTCGAAGAATTGGGCAAAATTTTAACAGTTGACGACAATAGCTATTTTCTATTATTCTATTATTCCATTCGTAACCAGTCCTCTGTATCCAACAACGTATTACAATTTCAAACGTAATAATACGTAAGAACGGAGCGAGCAGCGATCCGATCATATGATTCAAACTGTTCAAACAGGTCTTGGCACCTCCCGCCCCGCCTCGTTCTTCGTCGCCACCCTGTTCGAAGAAACGAAGCCATCAAGAAGCAGCCGCCCATAGAAAAGGACACGTTTGAAAATGAACACGTACACGCGTGTGCGCTCGGGGATGCCGGCCGACACGGTTGATCCGCTTAGCCGTACGACAGATCGTTCGATTACGCGCGACTCGGGTTTGGCATGACTCTACGAGGAAAGCTGGCACAGCTTCTCTCGTCGTCGAACGTGTGGTCCGCGCCGCGTGACTCGACACACGTGGTGCCACACGCTCTCGCGTGCTCGTAGTACGCCGTTGATTGAACGCCGTCGATTCCTCCAGACGGTAGACACGTAACGGTCCTCGAACCGTGTTTTTGTGCCGTCGTCGTAGCAGGCTTTTCTCTCGAGTGACGGGTTCCTTTCGCGTTTTTCGATGACACCAGAGAGGATGGATGATTATCGTTAATTCTTTTGATTATTTTTTATTCCAATTGTTTTTCGAAAAAGAGGATCGATAAAGAAGGGGAGAAAAAATTACTGATCTCGATATCTTACTGTTCTTCCGTCACATCTCGCTTCGCGTCCCCCTTTCTTCAATTATTTCTGTCTTCGACTGTCGAGGGAGGGGGAGGGGTGCGGCGGCGGCAAGAGCGCCTCAACCTTTGTGTTTAACCCCCCCCCCTCTCCCCTCCCCCGACGCTCACGCCGATTTTGCCACATCGTATGTAATTTGTGCACACTGTAATTTGTTAAGCGTACGACGTGGTGGCGTTAGAACGACGCCATCTTTAGGCGCCCCTCGATGATACGTAACCAACTTAGACGCTCCATCTAGCAGGAATTTCCAAGCGTATTGGCCTCGAAGAAAAAGCGAAGAGCGTGGAGGAAAATTCCGAGCAGAATCCCGAGTGAAATGGAGATTCTCTTCGACTTTCTCTTAGACAAATTTCTCCCTGGTTGACGATACATTTATCACCAGCATTTATTCAAGAGAAATATATTTTTGAAAAAGAAAAAAAAAAAGAAAAGAAAAGAAAGACACCGTACTGCAAATCCTCCATTGTACGCTTCCACTCGAGTTTTCGAAGCGAAGCAGCAACCCACGCGTGCGAACGATTGAAACGAAGCTTCTGCCCACGTCTCGTCGAAAATTCGATGAATCCTCGCGCGTCTATCATTATCATCATCTCGAACCTACCACCACTACCGAACGAATACTTTTACGTACAAACATCGACGGAGGAGGAGGAGGAGGAGATTACAACCGTTTCGTACAACGATCCCTTTAAACAATCGCTGTATCTCTAGTAGAGAGGAAAAAAGGAGGGAGAGAAGATGGGCGATTTCGAGGCTATATAATTTTCCTCGGTTCACCCGGGTCACGGTCGTCTATCTACCCGATCCGAGATAGATAGCCGGTCGTCTAAACGACGATTTAAAACAATTCGAACGACAAGCCCCTCCTCTTCCAAACTTCTTTTTTTCTCCCCGCGGTATACAACACATTTAAATTGATCGATTTCCGAATTCATCGGATCAGAGACACATCTATCGCGATTATACAAAGGAAGAGCGTGAAATCCGCGACAACAGATGAGGGGAAAGGGAAGTGTATCTTTCTGTTGTCGGAAGCGGGCATTGATAGCGGGGGCCGAGATACGAACAACGGTCGAGGGAGAGAGAGAGAGAGAGGCTGGCTTCGAAACTGCGCGGGCGGAAAGGAGAGGGGTGGAGGCATGTCGCCGCTAACTTGTATTAATGTCCCCGATCAATTCTAATGGACGTGGCCGGATCAGCGCCGCGCGCGCCTCCATTTGCATGCGTATACAGGGTGTTTCTCGATGCGCGTGGTAATCGCTGTTACGGTTACGATCGTTGATAAGTTTGGGCGGCCAGTGGCTCTCAACTCGTGCCTTTTTTTTTTTTGGAACGAAAAGATTAATCCGGATCTCGATGAAAAATTTGGAAAGTACAAATTTTTATTTTTGAATGAAATTAAAAGGAGGGGAGTGGTTGACACAAGACGAGAAATATTCCATATGAAATTTTGTAAAATTGTAGAATTGTGGATTTTAAAGTTTTGTGCAACGGTGTTTTCCAATTATTGATGGAGGATTTTTTTCTTACTTAACAAATTGTTCCAGCGTTGCAGAGAAAGATTGGAAGATACTAGATTGGAGATTCTGTACGAAGAAAGATTCCAAAGGAAATTAGAAAAAAATTTCGTCGAGCATAAACATGGCAATTTCGGTGCAATCTGTAAAAGTGCATAACTGGTTTCGCAAAGTGGCCTCGAGTGGAAAGGAAAGAAAATTTATGAATGTTTTAAATAAATTATACACCGAGGAGGAGGGAAAGGTTGGAAATTATTCAAATATCATAGAAAGAGTGTCGGATGGAACACTCATAAGAGGTTCGGAGAACCACGTGGCTCGCCTTTTAATCCGCCAGATAAACGAGAAGTTGAAGGCATACGAATGTGATGATGTGTATCGAGTTGGTTTTATGAGTAAGCTCGGGATGCACGTGTATGCACGACGCGTAACGGTATCCAGGCACTGTTTAGACACTTGTGATGGTTTGATTAGGTTTGAAGATGTGTAACTGTAAAGTGGATGCTGTTTGTTTGTTCAGCGAGACGTAAGTTTTTGCATTTTCCATAAATGAACGTCTCTAGAATGCGGCCAATTAAATCGTTCACTCTCGTCCCCTGTATTTTCTATTTTTCCAATTTTGGAACGATATTCGGAACGATATAATATGTTTCGAGAAAATGAAAGATTGCTCGATTTATCCATCGATAAAAAATAAAGTCATCACGTTGAAAAGTTGACGGTTGGTCGCGTTATTTATGACTCAATTTGCGTTTCAACCGTTCCGGAATAAAAATTTCACGATACATCTGCGATGATCGAGAGGCTTGGGCGCTTGAACTTTCTTTTCAGGGGCAACCATTCTGATGTTTAATAGCCTACGTCTCACATTAGTAAATGAGTTTTAAATGACGCTCAGAGTGATAATCGAGCGGATATAGGCCCCCGGGGGTCGCCAAATTGACTTCGAGTCTTGGATCGTTTTAACCGCAACTAGCCCCGATTAGGATGTTCTAACTGTTCTCGCGTGATTAAGATGCAGTTCAGAGATATTTTACGGGAAAGCAAGTAAATGCCTGGGATAAAAGAGCGTCGATGCAAAAGGATTTTTGATTTAGTCTAAGAATGAAAACCTCCGTTTCCTTTTTTCTTGTTTGCTTCTGTTCGAAAAATTGCAGAGTATGAATTGATCACATTCAAATTTTCCTCACGATTATTCTTATCGACAACATTAAGTTTCGCTTCATTTTCTGAACACTTTCAAATTTTACACTTCGTTCTATATCTAGATCATTATCGAAATCACACGATTATTAAATATTATAAATAAAGCAAGAAGAGAAAATAATCGTCCGGATATTATAATTTTCTAATAACCGCTTTTCACTATCACGGATGAAAATAAATCGTGTAAGGCGCGAGAACGATCTAATAAACGGCAAAGCGACCGTATAATGAACTCGGTCGTTATACATCCGCCATTTTTACCGACCGGTTTTTCGCGCGGGAAAATTGAATGGACGCGGTTTTTTTCTCCACCTCGATTCACCTCGACGCGGAAGAAAATCTCGTTTCGAAGAAGCAGCATGACTAAGCTAACCACCCTCCCCTCCCCCCGTGACGAACTAGCTCTAATTCTGGAACAAAGATTCAACAATGAATAATCATCGCACAACCCGATTTCTCAGGAAATAATTATTCTAAGGTACACGAATATTCCATTACAAATATCGAATATTTCCACCACGACGAGTAACAACTCGTCGCGATACTAGCGCCGCCCCGACCGTTAACTCCACCGCTTCTCTACGCAAAAAGATAACGTACGTAAAAACTACCTTCTTCTTTCACGAGCGATCAAATTATCCATTCCATCTCTACTTTATTTTAAAAATAAAGAAATCGATCGAAAATATTCCCCGAAACGATCCCGATCGTAAATGGAGGGGGCAGGTTTGCAAGAAGCAAAACCTAACGCGCAAGAAGGTAAGGGGAATAATGACGGGCAACATGGTCGGCCGAGGCGAGCTGCTACCGTGATCGTAATTGACGTGCGCGTTCACCGTTTTCGCGAGCGATGCTTTCGAGGGAGAGAGAGAGAAAAAAAAAAAAAAAGGAAACGAGGCTGCCAGCGCTCCTTTTCTTTGTTGCGGGGAGATGCCCAGTCGTAAAAAAGGCTGTATACTTTCGAAGGGTCCACGGGGCAATATATAAATTACACGTCTGGTCCCGGGGAGCCCCCGAGGAGGCTAACGGTATCACGAGCTCTTCCTCTCTCTCTCTCTCTCTCTTCTCCCCCCTCCGCTCTATCTATCCTTCTATCCAACTCCTGTTCCTCCGTTGTCCATCCGTCGAGACATCGTGGAGGGAAGAAAATCTGTTTACCCAGGAAACCCCCTTCCCAGAGGAGCCAGCCTCCTCGAGAGTCTTTCTCGGTCGTCTCGAGGTTGATCGGCAGCCGAGATTGCGACGCCGAGTTACGTCAGCGAGTCCTATCGGTGGCTCGCGTAGGTATATACACGAAGCGGTCGATCAAAGGAGGCTGTGTATAAGCGGATTCGTTTAATGGCCGTCCGTGGTTTCCAAGCCTCTCTACAACTCGCGTTTTTCGAATGTTCCCTTTCCCTTTCCCTTCCCCAAAGACCCTCTTGCCAGAAATGGCACTTCTGCCGGAAGTTTTTTGCAGAAGGGAGGGAGAGACGTCGCATCGATGATGCATCCGCGACGTTCCACGTTTTTGGACGGGATACGTTTTCTCGAAAACCGATTTATTATCGATATATAATTTTTCGAAATAGTTTTTTCTTTTCTTTTTTTTTTTTTGCGAGAAGAAAAAGGAATTTCCTCGTCGCGAATAATTCGTTGAAAAAATTCTCGGAAGAGATGTATATACACTTTGGAAGCACGTTTCGAGTCACGGATTCGAGGAATTCTACTTACCATACGTCCCATACAGGTAAGGTTAATGTAAACATTAATTTTCCAGAGTTGGAGAGCGAAACGGAGGACGAGAGAGGTTCACCGTACCGATCTTTATTGATCCCCGTAAAATTTAACGACTCTCCTCTCCAAAGCCGATTGACTCAATTATCGTGCGACGCTGTCACGGAATCCATTCGAATTCGTCGCGTGCAGACCGCTATCCGTGGACATGTGAGGGGGGGGTTTCTAAAACCGCTCCGAGAGAGACTCGGCGTTGACCTTCGTTAATCAGAGTTCTATGCTTCCTGGTGATAAATAACGTCGCCTGCCAAGTGTGCACGGAAGACGCGACGCTTATTTGTATACAGGCTGTAGCCCCTCGTTACGAGCAGGGTATATGTAACACTCGAGAGGTGAGCCCAGAGGAGAGCCTAGGGGGCGCCAAGCAAGAGATACGGCTGGTATTTCTAATTTATCCAATCGCTCTTCCCCTTAACGGATAAATTTTCTCGTAAAAGTTTTATCTTCCTTTTTTAAACACTCGAAGACTACTTTTCTCCTCGATTTCAATTAAGCGCGCGTATTGGAATGGTCATTTTTGTCGCGAGACACACGAGGAAGAGAGAGAGAGAGGAGTCGAAATAAACAGTTGTTAAAAATACGTTATACATCCGCCGTGAAAAAAATTCTGTTTCCACATCTCATTAATTCCACATCTCGTCCTCAATCCTCCGTGTTTCGAACATCCTTTCGGTAATATTCATCGGTCATCACTCATCTCTTTGGCCGTTCATTATCGCAACACGCGGGAAACGGGTAATCGAGTAATGGAAGGAGCGTCGTTTAAATTTCCCTTTTATTCAATTTCTTTGACAAATGTGAAACCTACGACGCGGGTCCAACTTTCACATTTCTCACGAACGGGGCCACCCTCTTTTGTTTCGTCAGAGGGAGGAGGGCAGCACCCTCCTCTCGCACGCTGATGACTCGTGCGAATCGGCCAACGATTTACGCAACTTCCGCGAGGCTGGAAAAACGACGGGCAGGTTCGTGGAAGGAAATGATGTCGTTATCATTGCTCCAATTGCGGGCTCCATTGTCTCTCGAGGAACGGCCACGTTGCATCGTCTAATTATGCTCCTGTTTTATTATTAGAGCCTCGTTGGGTAATAACGGTATAAACGGATCTGTGTTTGCTGTTAAACCAGTGTGTGTGTGTGTGTGCGTGCGTGTTTATGAGTAAAATGGAAAAAGGAATGGATTCCTTCGTACGATGTGGAAAACTAGTTACCTATTACCTTAATTGAATAATAATATCGATCATAATTTATATCGTTGGACGATCGAGAAATGAAACATTATCTTATAACATCCCTTATTACACTCATAAATTATTCGATTTCCTGCTCAAAAAAAGTCTCCCTCCATATTAATTTCAAAAATTAATATACAACAGCTATTTACATGTAACAATCATATGAAAAAAAAAAAAAAAACAAAAGAATTCCAAGTTTAAACATAATTAAATACCATCCGAATGAAACAGAGAAAAAGGAGAAGAATCATTCTGGAGCGTATATATATTTTGATCTATCGCAGCGAAACGTCAATTACTTACGAGAACGCGGACAATTTTCCGTGTCATTATCGCAACTGGCTACGCGCCAATCCACTCCGGCGCCCGGGACCACCCCGCCGCCGCCATTGAATTCCGAATCGAAGCTAATGTTGGGAAAGTCGTGACCAGAAGTGGGAAGTGGAGGCCTGCGCACAGGTCCAAAAGCCATCTCCTCGATGGCGCGATGACAGCCAAAGCGTTCTCAGCCACGGAAATTTGCCGGCATTACCGATTTACCGCCAAGCAACGGAACATTGTTTCGCGCAATTGGAGGTAAACAGTCTTGACAGACTTGTTCGTGCTCGGCAACGCGTTTATACATTTCCTTTTTCCGTCGTTTACGACGTGAAAAGTGTCGAGTGGTTTTTCTTGGGACGAATTCTTTGTTAGTTACAATTTTATTTGTTAGTTTTGTTGATTGGTTTCCTTTTTTTTTTTTTCTCGCACGATTGGAAATGTTTAAAGAAATTTGTCACAAGCTTTGCGAGACTTATTCGTATTTCATTTTCTTACTTTTTAATCAATTCAATTTGACCTGAAAAAGTAATCTGACCTAACCTCGAAACGATTTGGATTATCGATAGTAAGTTTTTTCTAGTACCTCTTTTATAGCATTCCTAACCTAAAACTGCGCAACGTTTAAAGCAATTACTCGAACTAACTTCGCTGCTTCGTCGAATGTCGTCCAATAGACTTGTTCGACTTTCACAGTAGAAATGTTCTATTATCGCTATTAACGTAATACTTATCTAACGCCCAAGAAAACAGCCGGATCTCGTCTCGTGGAAACACTCGATTTACCGTACGCTTGGGGCGTTGTTTCCCGGCCATAGATCTAGGATAGCGACGATTTTCCCGTACTAATTCCATCGTATAATCCTTCATAATACCCGATAACCGCGTGATAAGCGCATTCCACCCTCTTCTGCCATCTGTTGCGAATCTCAATGCGAATCTCATCGTTACACCGACGAACGTAAATTATTATAATAGGTCGCTTACTCTGATCGTAATTTCTAGTGACTTTTTTAATCCCCGTTCACACTGGCAGTGAACAATGTTACCAGAAATAGGGACTATATACATATACTAGAGAGCAGACTATACAAATTGCGGTAGAGGGAGAATAGATTAGTTCTCGCTAAGAATGGCTGGTGGCGTTGGTGCAAGTATTATAAGGTTTACAATATATATATATATACGTATAACGACATCACACATTCCTTTCTTTGGTAATTCTAAAGGTTAAGAGTTATAAAAAAATAGTCGTTATATAGACTATATATAGTGTTAATTTGTATTCGTGAATTAATTCAAGACTTGTATCTTTCATTGTCCGAGGGTATACAGAATTTGTTCCACGCGCATGTTTGTGAATAATACGAGTGTACAGCGCCGTTCCTGAGAAATGATTTTTGTTTATAGATCTTCGAACGATCTGCAAACAGCGAAAGGCTAAATATCGTAAAGCGAATAACTATTTTAACTGAATATGGATTTCACGTGTGGATATTACTTGTACATTGTACATAATTCGACGACATTTGCAAATAACTTGGCAGTAAGACGGATCTCTTTAGGCTTCTCCATCCGTGCAAGATAGATAATGGAACACGATTTAAACAACGATCACTCTTGAACACCACCCTTCCTACGTAATACTCCGCACGATTAACGTCTAACGCATAATAAATACGCAAGAATGCAACGGGATTGTGGCCGATAAGTGTCGAGGAAGCGATCCTACGATCTTAATATCCGAACATTTTCCACCGCTTCGAATCAGGATCACAAGCAGCCTCGCTTCCGTCGATAGATTGCGTCGTTACGACAATTTTTCTCTTCCTTTCCTTTCTCACCACCGTCCCCTCTCTTCGTTAAATTCCCCTACCCTGATTCATTATATATAATCGCTTTCTTCATCTTAATTTAAAAGTGTGCAAATCATCGAACGGACCCCTCGCCCTTCTGGAAAGCGTTTTCCAGAGAGGAAAGTAACAGTACCCTCGGCCCTTGGCGGTGTTCCACCGGGATTCGCATAAATCTCTCGGGTCGCAAGCAAATTGTCGGCAGATAGAACGGCAGGGAAGAGGAGCTACGCTGTTGCTCGGTCAAGAATAACAGGTAACAGGAAACGTTGTACGTGGCCTGTTGTGTGTACGTCTCTACGCGTTTGTCGGCCGGGTATGGTAGTCCCGTTCGTGTTGCCGGATACTCGCGCACAGATTCCTCTCTCTCTCTCTCTCTCTCTCTTGGAAAAGAAGAAGGGACTCCTCGAAGACCTCCTCTTAATCTCTCTCTTCCCTCTTGCTCCCGGTATCCGCAGCTCCCCGAGATGAACTCCCCGGATGAACGTATATGGCGCACGGTAATTGTCTCCGTAGGTGCTGCGGGTATTAGTCGAGAGGGAACTGGCCGATGGCGCAAGTTGAGCGCAACAGTTTTCAAGGTTTCTCTTCTATCCACCACGGTGGGGTATCTATCGATGCTCGAGTATCGAGGGGACGTTTGAAATTAATTGGCTCGAGTAATGATACGATGTATGTATAATGTTGCGGAAGGAGGAGGGGGGGTTTAAGGGATAGAGAATAGGAATTCGAAATTATAAAAGATTATACGATACGATATTGGACGAATAATTTAGTTCTGTTTTATATTCGAGATTAAAATTAATGGTATAATGGTAATTCGGTTTCGTTCGGGAAACGTTTCTTGAAAATCAAACGTCGAAGTAATATATATAGCAATCGAGCAATAACTTCGACTTATCCTTGAAATCGTATTATAATACGACGGGCGTTTGTTACAAGTACAAGTTGTGTAATCCCCGCCTGTCAGCGTCATCACTTCTAAAAGATTAACAAAATATCCATATTTCCCGATACGATCGTAAATTCTGTTAAACCCCGCCAATTACTCGCATTACAACCTAACTACAATCCTAACAATCCCACGTGCAAACAAATACATATCATTACACGGGACATTACACTTTCCCGGTATTCCCTTCCTCTACTAAGTTTCAATTCCTTCTTCCCGCGCCGCCCATAACTCGCCAACTCGCCTTGTCCCCTTCCCCTCCCTCCCCCTCCCTCTTCCATTGATCATTACCGGCATCTCTACAAATATTTGCCAGCGCTCAATAAACCCACCCACATCTTCATCCCTACTCTTCATCGCAACGGGAGGAAGAAGAAGCCGGAAGGGAGGGGGCCTCGATCGATCGATCGATCGGGCGAAGCGTTGGTTTCGTGAATGAAGCAGTTTACGCCGAACACGATATCGCTTACAGCGACAATTTAGCGCCGTTAGTTAGAATTATGCGCGAAACCGAATACACGCGCTCATATTACACGCGATCCACGGATTTATATCGTGTGCCGCGGAGGATCCACGACAGGATCCTCCCTCCTACAAGTCCCTCCTCTCCCTCGCCCCCCCCCCCCATATCGATCCGCGAATTAAGTTTCCGGGCAACACGAGACGCGTGTGCAACACTCAAGGTCGTAATTTCACCGTATCTATCCACTCCATTACTGGAGATTCTCGTGAACTCTAACTGGATTTCCCGTTCCCTCGGCCATCGATCATCTTGGTGCGGATCGTAGCGATATCCGTTCCTTGCTTACTTCCTAACTGGTTTCCTCGCTATACAGGATGTCCAAGAATAGATGGTACGTTGTATAAAAAAAAAAGAAAAAAAAAAAAATAAAGGATATAGGATACGTTTATTCTTCGTTATACGTCATAAAAATGGATAGAAGAAGAAAAGGTGGAGTATAATCTTGTTGCTCGTATTCTTTGTTTTCGAGAAGTACGAAGCACGAGCAAGTAAGATTCGAATCGGAAAAAATCGGGCGAGTTCGGCAGTTTTCGTGGCCGAGGCTGCCCGACTTTTTCCGACCGCACCCGACCGAGCCGCGCGCATACACTTGGAAATTTTTAAATTCTAAATTTCTGGATAACTATTGAACGAGACGAGAAAACATTATTCCACGTATATTCGTACATATTTTTCCTGATAGAATAACTTACTACGTACGTTTATTATGTTAAGGATATTAAGTTAAATATTCATCGAGTTTTCAAACTTGAATTTCTCGGAAAAAAAAAAATGTTATCTCTTTCTTTCCACGCACTTTTACCCGTAGCGGCCATTATCTTGAGAGATATCCTCGCTCGTTTCTTATTCGAAACAGCTCGAAAACGGCGCGTTGCGACTCACGTTACCGATTACGTTTCGAACGTGGGCGAATCACTTTCGCGCGATCCAGCCGCTTTAACTCGCATCGACACACACGGAACCATAAAACCGGCAATTAAATACGAGACAGCTCGGCTCGAGGAGAGATCTCGTGGCGTCGCGCGCCCGATAATTTTATTAAGCCGTTAGTTTGACGTTTTCCGAGGAAAGAGTGGCATGTTTACTGGCGCGCACGCATGAGCCATGTCGCCGAGTTTTTGACCGACCATTTATATTCCGTTTTAATGGACGATAGTATAAGTTCGATGAATTAATTAATCGGATGTCGTATCGATTGATCGATCACCATTACTCGGATCGTTGGGGGGAAAAAATGAATACTTGCGCGCTTCGTGACGAGATTATTGAAGGTTCTCGAAGATAGGTGTGAATTTATTGAAATAAGCAGGAACTTTTGACAGAGTAAAAGACAACGAGTTGAGTGGAACAAATGAGGAATATTTGAAGAATCGATGAAGACTGGTGCAGTAAACGAGCAGTAATTTTTAGTAATTTTTAAGAAAATTGCAACACTTTGTAACACTAATATTAACAATTCCAAATTCTGACCGAAGCAACATTTCAAAAATTTGTAAAACAAAAGTTCCATGAAGAGAATTGAAATAAATAATTGATCCACTTTTTTATCTGTAAATATTTTCAAATTTCTTGAAAATATTGCAATATTATTACTTTTACTTTACGGATCGGTGAATATTTTCCGGAACTCGACTCGAGCTGCCATCCAGAAGTTGCTAATCTACGTTTTATGGTGCTCACAGCCAATAACGTTTCACGGTTAATTTGAATTTCTGCAGCTACAAGACGTTTATAACTCTTGGATATCGTTTTCATCTTTAAATTATCTGCTTTTGTAACTTTAGATCTTTCTCTTTAAAATGGCAGAATAAAGGTTAAACTTTCCTCTATTTTTAAAAAAAATAAATCCCCATTCTTTCTCAAAGTAGCCATCACACTTTTCATTTCATAGAGAAGATTGACAATTTATTAAGTAATAGATAGATCTGAGTAACAAACACGCCATTAAATATTATATTTAACAAATGTAAAAAACAAATGTATCAAAGTAATTATTACCTTCTTATACACGATTGTCCAGAATTTATTGTTTAAAGGAAAATTTCTTCTTCGTGAGAAGAACAAACGTTTTTCATACTATAAACCTCGTTCCAGAGAAACCTAACGATAGTTACGCGTGTAAGTTTGGTCAGTGAATCGTTTCTTTTTTTTTTTTTTTTTTTTTTCGCGCATAGCACTCCATTCGACTACAAATTGGTTTTGATACGTTGTAAAACGGAGGGAAAGTAAGTAAGTCACCGTGTCACGTTTAGAACACGAGGATATTATATCGTTATGAATATTAAGTGCAGCGTGGTTTTCTAGCTGGAGGAATTCGCTTTATTGCCTTGTCTTGTTTTACAAAATAATAATTTTTTAATTTTCTTCAAGAATCCACGTATTTCTCGTAATTCAACAAATGAAGTAATAAGTAAGTTGGAAGTTTAAAATTAACCTCAAAATTATTCTATACATTTTGACAAAAAAAAAAAAAAAAAAGAAAATTTTTAATTCTAACAAAATTTGTAAGTTTTTTTTTTTTTTTTTCACGCGTATCACTTTTACAAATACAGATGTCCTGCTTTGTTGTCCAACTTGCTGGACATCGTGTCGGTACTTTCGAAGCAACGCAGTTGGCCCAATTTTTCGTGACGGATAATGTTGGTGGAACAGGTTACGTAGAATAGAAATGACACAAGGCTGCTTTCTCGTTTATCATTTTCTAGAACAACGGCTTGGAATAATAACGACGAGTGAAAGAGAAGGATCGAAAAATCTACGTAACTAGTGATATTGTTAGGATATACGATACTGTAAATAGAACAGTCGATAGAAGCAAAAACAAATAATTGAGAATCTTTGTTTCTTCTACTCTATGCTTAATTTTTTCCTAAACGAAAAATCCCTTCATCAGAAATATCAGACTTTCGACAGTTCACATATAATTTTGTACTGCAGATGTTAAAGAGAGGATTATCGCGTAGTGGTGGAATCTTGATAATTTTTCAATCGACTCGTCCCATCCATCATTCC
Source organism: Apis florea (assembly GCF_048593485.1). Classification (NCBI taxonomy): domain Eukaryota; kingdom Metazoa; phylum Arthropoda; class Insecta; order Hymenoptera; family Apidae; genus Apis; species Apis florea. Next base: position 1,247,113 of record NW_028256542.1, on the reverse strand, counting down.
TCAATTTCTCGATCAAAGCGCACATTTTCCGTTTCCAGAGAATCAATACTATCCTCGATCCTGTAATCGAGTCTCGCCAAGAGAAAGAAAAAAAGTGTAACGTTTACATTAAACTCAACATCGTAGAACTCGTGTTATCGTTAATCGTTGGCCGACGCGGACAGGTTCAAACGAATCTCGGGTTGCAACATAATCGCAATCGCAAAAACGCATAAGCCAGCTTACTCGTCCGGGCAACTTTGTTCGCGTGTATATGCTTGCGTACACTACCCGTCAAAAGTATCCTCCTATCTTCCCCATTTTTGCAATTTAAATATGAAACTACCACTGCATAATGCCGTGCAATAAATCATAAAACGTCACGTGGCAGGTGTTATTTACTCTGCTTTAAAAATAAATTTCGAAACGAGGGCGAGTTTTGCTTACGATTTTGAAATAAGTTGTAAGTGGACTTTACGCGGACCGGTTAATTTGATTGCTCGTTAATCGTTCGAATTTCATCAGGGCATAATTCATCTTTCGAATCAAGATTCTCGTACGAATTGTTTCTACTTCGATAATTGCTCGAGAAAAAATCCGAAAATTGTTTTACACAAGCAAGCAAGTACGTGTATAACGAGACAGATTTACCGATAATAAAAGAGATCGAATAGAAAAGTTCTCTTTCTCGCGCTAAACTGCAATTATAGAGAGGGAGAGTCGTGGTGAAGAGTAGAGTGTCGAGGATACTTGTGAGCAACAGTGTATAGCCACGCACGAGAGCTATGGGCTTACGATTGCGTGGCTTTTCCTCTGGTGGAACGAACTCCTTTGCAACTCCACGCGAAAGTTAGATTCCTCTCCCGTATTCCTAGCATTCCCTAGCGATATTTCATTGTCGCCAAGCGTTATGAACGCGTGCTGCCTTCCCGTGCAATGCTTGCAACTTCGCGAACTTTTATTTCTATTACAAGGATCTAGTTATAAATCAGTTTCGCGATAAACCGAACTTCTCGGAGCCCTGTCAGTGTCGTGGAACTCGTGATCGATCAAATTTCGAACGAGTATCGTGTAACCGACAATTTTTTTATAATAACAAATTTGAAGAAAATGGAAGAAGAATTTGATATTGTATTCAAGATTGGAAGTTGGATTTCCTCCTTGCCGACAGTGATCGATTCTAATGCATCCATAATACGGTCGTATAATGCGTCTTTAGCGTCTTAATGATCTCTAAACGCAACGATAAATTGTGACTTTTACGACGCTAAACGTCATGACACGTCATCCCCATTGAATTTATCGTGTTACAACGTACGTAAGGCTCGTACGCGCGAGTGAAAACGCTAAATCGATATTTATTCAAATGAGAAACAAGAGGAAATATGAGGAAAAACGAAGAATTTTGAATCAAATTTATAAAATCGAATATATATAGTTAATATAGTAACGAAGATTTCTGTAGACGGTGCAGCAATCGATCTAGTTACTTTCCTCCCCTCCCCCTCCCCTCTCTACTAATTTAATCTAAATTAACATTGTGACGTCAAGTTGCCAGACAATCGCGGATCTAATTGGAAGGAAACGCTTATTTTCACATACACGCATTTTTATCACATACTAGCATTAGCATAACAAATAAAAATTCGTTTACTTCTCGTAATAAATTAATATAATAATAATAACTCAAATAATTGATAATAAGTTTCGAAAATTACAGTTCTGCGTATCTACGTAAAATTGTCAACAAAGCCTCTGAAGTAGAGATAAGCGGTTTCCCAGCGAAGGACCCCTCTTGCCCCTGCGCCACCACTTTTTTTCCAACGGTGAAACGGAACCGTATCTCGATGACACACGATACTCCTCTACTTTCTTTTGCTTCGAACTTGTGCGCAGCCGTCCGTCATTGTTTACTCTCTAAAACCCACGACACATATTATATACATAATGCATACGCGTGTATTCGTTCGACAGATTGACGGATTCGAGGACAAACTACGGTCTCCGTCATTGTAAGAGTTCAATTCCGCTACGTATTTCTCCTTACGTTCCACGTATACGTATACTTATCTTTGTGCAATCACGGAAAACGGCCGAGGCACGCTTGAGAACAAGAAAGTTCCATTTCCTATTTGCCCGCGCCGTACGGATCCGCTCCCTCGTTGTTTCGCGATTTGCATCGGACTACAATGCGCCGCATGCTGTTTCGTTTCGTATGCGGCTTCGTCGCGCGTACGCGACCTGCCCGGGTTCGCACGACAACGATTCCCATATCAGATATTCATCTCTCGTATGCCGGTTAACCGCCGTCGAACGCGACACCGTACTGCGATTCTTCGTGTATATTATGTTGGTATAATTTGAGGAATGGACGGCTCGTGATGGAAACGTGGGTTTGGATGGCGGATTGTTCCGGGCCTCGAACACGGTTTTGTTACACACACGCATATATATATATATATATGGTTTTTGTTTAACGAAGACGCGTATGACGTATAGGTTATACGGATCGATGTAAGAGTAGGTGGTAGTTTACCGCTGCTATATAAATGTGAAATACGAAAAGATTGGGAATGGCTGTTATAACTATACATCAGCGTGGAATTTTTTTTTAACATTTTTACTTATTAAGAAAAGATATACTGTTTCGCTAAGGCAACGTTAGAAGATTTAGAAGTTTCGATAAGATTTCACAGATTTCTGCGTAAATGGAGGGGGGAGGAGGAGGGAACCAGAGTGAAAATTGTTTACGTAAGACCGTACACACTCTGTTGGAAGGTATAGATGTTATCTGGTGGTTGATTAGGCATGCTATTGGTGGGAACGATGTGCCACGAGTTTCACTTTTGTTGTTCACCCGTGTACTGTGGAGAAAACTCTTTTTGCCAGGAAAATGCGAATAAATTATAGATCTCTGGATCTCTTGAAAGTTCGTTCGTTTAATTTCGGTTCGTGGTAAAACAAGCGAGGAAGTGATATTTTTTTTTTTTTTTTTTTATCGACCAGCTTTCTTGCAACGTGATTAGATTTGGGCGGTCAGAGGGTTCGAGTAGAGCACACATTTTATACCGCGCGCAATCGCTTCCTTGTTATCCGAACGAAAACGAACGTGAGAATCGTAACTAATTGTACATTGTGCAAACGCGACGGAAGAAGGCCGTGCGTGAAAAGTTAACGGCCTTGTAACGAAAGATTAACTTACCGGAACATTTTGCAAAATACAATTACAGAACTTCTAACAATTGTTGCTTCTTTCCCTCCTCGCTTTCGATTCTTGCGCAAATTACGATTGGGAAATTTTATTTGTACAAATGTTCCTCCGCGACCTTGCACAAGTATCAAACGTATATTTTCCACGCGTTGTAAAAAAAAAAAAAAAAAAGAAAGAGAACGAAACCTTTCCCCTCTCTTTACGTAATCATTGCCGAAGTATTATTATCACTTGTTTATAAATACATCTGTTCGAAATATCGCGCAATTATTAATTAAGTATTATTTATCGATTCTTAAACTCTCTCGTCGATCCTGTCAAAACTTAACGAAGGGAAATTTGACGAATGCAGAGAACGCGTATCGTTATACCGGTAACCGCAAGTGAAACAAAAGTCGCCCTTCTGCTTAACGCGCCATAAATGGAACCGATTTCGCGGCCGAAACCGCAATTGGGACGATCGTAAATGAAGCGACACCGTTTTCTCCTCGCCTATTCGACTTTGCAAAAGCGAATACGAGGTTGGTTGGGCAAAGTGAAAGGGCAAAGTAGTACATCGGCCTGCTCGAAATTTCTCGCTCGTATAATACGCATCCGAATTATCAAATATATGGAGAACGATTAATTTTCATTTTCGTATCGGAATAATTGTACGATCTCGACACGATTTTTCTTAATAGCTAGACGAACTTGTGACAATTCCTCTTACGATTTCATTCACGCAGACTTCTTTCTCTTATATATATATATATATATATATATATTCCTCGTGTTTTGATTTCGATACTTGATCGAAACCTTATTTCCATCGCCCTTTCACAAATTCAAATCTTCTTTCCCCCATCGTGGGAATCTTCGCAACTATCCTTTCACCGCGTATAATATACCAGCTCGAACGAAACCGTTCCATCGACCCCTCCTCACTCTCACTTTTCCAAACAAATACGGTTCGTGCCTCCTCCCCTCCCTTTTATCAGCCCTCCTGTATGATAGGCGCCTGTAACCCCGGCTGTCGTTGGCCAACGAAGAGCGAAAGGTGGTACAAGGCCGGGGTCAGGATATCGGGGGAAAGGTAGTAGCAGCGTCCTCCTCTGTTCGAGCGAGGCCTGGGCCGCTATCACCGTGTACTATGACGTGATACATGACGCGGGCCGCGATAATAATCGTCGAATGGCATTCGAAGCCCCTCGAGCAGCGATGTTCCGTGCGAGTGGCCACGAGGAGGAGGGGAGTAAACCCCTGGCCAAGGACTCGTTATCGGCGCTGTTCATCCGCATAATCTGGCCCCTCGATAACCTATGACCGCGTAATTTATCGACAGACGGCGCTCGATAATTTTTTTCTCTTCTCGTCTCTCCTTTTTTCCCCACGACGATATTTTTCTCATATGTCGACAATCAATATGTCGTCTGGAACGTTGAGCCACGGTGTTCTGGCGAATTTTGAATTTCACGAGCGTTTCAATGTGCCATTTTATCTTTTGACACATTTTAAACAAAGATCTTGTGAAGGAATCTTATTGATAAGTGGAATGGAATCGAGAAAATGGTGTATTTGCAGCCGTTTTTAATTGATTATCGATTTTGCTACTCGGATCGGCGTAATCCGGTATGCGGTGGATACGAGACGACTCAATAAATTCGTTCGGGATCGTGGAAAATATAAAGAGGCGTTCACGGTCCGGCGAGCCCGATACGGTATCGATATGGTTATTGTTGCCGGATTTCTTTTCCACCGACCGTGACTTATCCCCGGATTCCGGCTTCCTGGACCCGAGCTCCATTGTCGATCGGCCAATTCTCAGAGAATCGATCGATCTTATCTTTACGGACTCGAAAGCATTTGGACGATTGGCATTTATTTATTCGAATGTATGTACCTTCGCGTCCAACTTGTCGATCGATCAATTACAGATACTCGAATCTATTAAGCGTCCGCGTTGCATTCCATCCAAAGTGTAACAATCGCATGGATTAAATTTCGAAGTTTTCAAAAATTACCAAAAATCCTTCTCTCAGCTGGGTGAACCAGCTTGCGAATTATCGTACCGTGATCTCGCAAAAACAAAGCGAACAAAATCCGCCTAATTCGCCGTGTTAATACCAGAAAAAAGCCATACCATATCTCCTCGAGCTTCTTCCTATTCCTTTATCCCCGCAAGAAACGCCATAATTCGAATCAACGTGATTCGTCCAACAAACAGGAAGGAAGAAAGGGGGAGGGAGAAACGAAAGGGTTAATACGCTACTCGTCGAAGCTAACAAACTCGAATTTTTTTTTTTTTACCAGAAGACCAACACACACAAGCTCCCTTTCTCTCATTCATAATCTTCCAGCAGGTCGTTATCGTTTGGCCAGTCAATCTGTCCGTTCGTTTCTCTCCCTCCTCCTCTTTTCTTTTTTCTTTTTTTCGCTCGGATTCGTCGCGGACCGATGTATTCAGATGAGTTTCGCCCGACCTTGAAACCGTAAGGTCATCGAACTACGGGGTCCAGCAAGGGGCACTTTGAAGTCTCTGAACCAGCGTCGTCGTGTCTCGCCTCGCCTCGCCTCATCTCTCGCATCACCTAACCTGAACTTGCCTCGGTGGTCCCGCCGAGTTAGTTGGTGGCTGCACACGTACGCTCTCCCGCACTGGGGCTGCTATGAAGTTTCTCGACCTTTCGATCCTTTCGTTGGCCGTTGAACCGGAAGATGATCCGTCGAAAATTCGAGGCGTTCTTTTCTTTTCTTTTTTTGTTTTTTTTTTTTTGGAAATTGAACACGGTAAGGAATATATAACAATAGGAGGAGAGACGGAGGCGGTTAGGATTTGTTACTCCCTTCGAAAGGATGTAAAAATATTTTACGTACGCAGGTATTCGAGCTTATCGTATTTATGGAGATTTGTTTTTACGAAGATAAAGGTAGGATGAAGTAGATATGTTGAACAGGTTAGGTTAGATGTTCTAGCTTATTATGATTCTAATGTGTAGGAGTTTGTGCAACGTGTCTCCCCTTTGGTGTATTCTTCTTGAGCGTAGGTTGAAAATTGTAAAGCGATGTCGTTCGTTTGCATGAAGTTGAGGATGAAGTTCTTCTTGAAGCGTAATTTCATTCTGAGTAGGAGGGAATTTTTTTTTTATTTTTCATTTCTCTTCTCTTTTGTAAAACGTTGAAACGCCGGTTTCAATTCCCTTCCTGGGATAGGGTTACTTAATTAACTTCCAAAGGATTGGAATTTATTTTCAATCGAAAAGGGTCAGCAATCTTTCTAATCCTTTTTTTTCATAAGATTTTTTTTTTTACGAATTCTTCTAATATCCGATCCTACACGCGAGACATCCTCTTCGAAAGATCGTCAAACACGATACAGAGGATATATTTCACCGATCACTTTCTATCGATCTAAGATGATAAGTGTGTGCAACTTGTGTGTAGGGATAAATTCGATACGCGCTCATAAATTCAATTTTATCGAAAGACGCAAAGAAACTCGTGAAAACGAACGATAGTACGCGCAGAGAGAATTACAATTACTTTAAAAATTAATTTTAAATATAGTTACAAACAAGTGCGGCGAGATTTCGAATCTCATTTGTTCGAACCTACGATACGCTCGATCCCATCGCTATAGCTGCGGCTTAACGATTCTGTAAAGGCTACCACTATTTGTCGAATTGAATCACGTTAATCCATTCGTGATTCCGCGATCGAATTGCGGCACGATAGTCTCGAAGGATCCAGGAGCAGATCCTTAGATCGACTCGTGGTGAACACTCGTTAAGAACATTCCTAAGGGGACCGATCCCCCGCTTCTGTCCCTTCGAAAGCTGAGCTCCGGATACGATCTGGTAGTTAGACGGTAGTTCTCGAGCTCGATCTCGCACAATGCAGCCGTGATTTGTCGACTTTGGACGAGATCAATGTGCGCTGTGTGTACGCGCAATCAACCTGGCTACATTGCCGTGTATAAGCCGATTCGAAAAATCCTCTCCAGCTAATTAAAGGAGCGGAGAGTGAGTGAGTGAGTGAGAGAGAGAGAGAGAGTTGTGCAACGCTTGCAGTACGAGGTATTTCCAGAGAGGGAACAGGACGACTTTCCTCCGAGTCCTGTTTGTTCTCGTTCGTGTTCTTTTCTTCTTTATGTATATTTGTCGAACACTTTTGTTTGTTGAAACTGCGTTTGAACATTCGTTTTACTTGGATTTTATGAATGGAGGTACGTTTACGTTTCACTTTGACGAGGAATAAAAGATTTGAGAAATATGTACTATTTTATTTATAATATTATCTCAAGTACTAAGAAATGGTGGGGATAGCTCGTAATATTATCCAATAACAGGATCACTTAACAAATGTTCCATGTACTATTTCATTTTTTTCACAATTTCTGAACGAATGTTTTCGAAAGAATCGAGACTCTATACTTTTTATACTTTTTTACGTAGTTCGAATCGATCGAAAAATAATTCCAAAATTATATGTTACGTTGCGTATCGACACTCCGTATAATATATGTCTCAAGAAATGGTGGGGATGGCTCGCAGCCAATAACCGGATCACTTAACAAACGTTCGACCAGAGCTCCCTCTTTATCTTGGCGACGAAACTAACCTATTCTCGCGTACGCGCGAGATAGAGGTTAGGTCGACACGCCCGCTAACTCATTGCCGGGTAAACGCGTAGGTATTGCACGAGAGGGCATACTTCGATTCACTTCGAGTCTATACGCCGAGTCGGCCGCTATCTTAGGCAATTGTGTCCACACGAGGGAACAGGCGACAAGTCAGCTAGTGCGACACAACCAGATCTCGCGCCTTTCCGCGATTTTCTGCTCTTAGGCGTGTCGGTGGCCGATAGTATGCCGACAAATCGCCGCGGCCATTGTGATATCCTTGTCAAACTACCGTTCCGTGGGTTTTCGTTCGATCGCGTGGAATGAAGCACTTGGGCGTTCGGCTGTAACTTTGACAGATAAGATCTGGACTCGCCTGTTGCCGTTCGCAATTTTTTCCCCCTCTAGACTATTTTAGTAGCCTCCAGACTTGTCGTTTCGAAGTGGGTGTTAATGGAATTCCACGTTTTTCCCGCCGTTTCTTAAAGCGACGTTTTAATAGAGCGGTCTTGGCCGATCGCGCGGACAGTTTTTACTGTCGTATAAAACATTTCTGAAACTTTTACGTCGTAAACGGTGATTTACTCGCCGCGCTCGAGGTAGGTGTTGAAGGAATTATAAGCTTTCCCCCCCCCCCCCTTCCCAACCGATCCTTTATTCGCGTTCAAGAAACGAATAGGCGTTCGCCCTCTTAAAAATTCCTAATATACTATATATCAATTTTTCAATAACGATGATTTCGCACGTCACATTTCGATACATTTACTTTCGAAGATCGAACACGTTGCCCTCAATCTTCCGATCAATCGAAACTCGAAAGATATTATATACAGGATGTATTATTTAATTTCTCCTTATATTATAATCGTGCAGAATTTTTCATCGCGCGTTTAACCCGAGGCCTATCTAAAATATTTGAGAATCCGTATTTATTGGGTTATAACTCGGCCCGGCTACTCAATCTGATAATTGAAGGTGGCCGGCCATTGCTCGTGGCTCGATCGGCGGAGCCGGATGGCCGGGTCGATCGCGTAGCAGTCCGGTTGAAGTTGGAGCCGGTTTCGCGCATTGCTACCGTACTAAAATATTGTTCGCCGTGGGTGGCTTTATGGGGTTCGCTGATGTAAGGCCCTTTCCGATTCCCTCTCTTGTCAGATACAAACTTATTGATAGTTGCAGCGTTGTAGTCTACCGGCCTGTATCTTGGCTGGTATGCCACGGCTATCGCCGCGCAGCCCGGGCTACGGCGCACACCGGAGGGGGGAGAGAGAGAGAGAAGGAGGGATTGAGAGAGAAAGAAAGGGTGTCGTGGCGAGATAGAAGCGGGGCTGCGCGGCCTATGCACCGCCACCACGATACCGAACTGAATTTATACCCTCGATCCTGGCACCTACTCGTCCTTCGAACGTCCTGACAAGGCTTTTGTCTCGATTCGAGCAAGCTGGGAGCGTTACCTTAGAGCGTTCACTTTGCTAGCGCTATGTTACTATATTGGGTAAGTGAGTTGTTGCTTATTGTCCTCGCTTCTTGGAGTAACGGAAGATATTTATGCCTCTGGATTGTATATAAATTGTGCACGGTTTAACTACGTAACACGATCGCTTGAATTGTTTTCGTTAATGGCGAATGAATGAAGAGAGAATGATTTTTATTTTTTTTTTTTTTTTTTTTTTTTTTTGGTAATAAAGGAATGATATTCGTAGATCAATGGATGAAGAAATTGATGAAGCGATATTGAAAGAGGATAGAAATGTAAAGATAAAATGGAGGAGAATAAAAAATGGATACGGATGTTCATCTAATAAAGAGTTTTTTGAGTGATAGGATACGTAAAATGATAATTGTAAAAATATTAAGATTCTTGAATTAAGTAGAGAATTAACTCTTATCTCGAAACATGTATAAAATATCTCTTAACATCTTTTAAAATATTAGTTCGCTCTATATTAAGAAATTAAACGAGTGATTGCTACAAGATCTTCGATCAAAAGGATGAAAATTGTCGATTATCTTGTTTCGAATCTTATCTACCAGCGTAGCATCTCGAGGGGAATTCCTCTACAAATCGTTCAATCCCTTCTTTAAATTTCGCTGACGACCGTTATAAAATTCTTGCACGATACGAGAATTGCTAAATTACGTTTATCCGCCATTCGAATGCGGTTTCGCGGCATTTCTTATCCAAAAGGGAGGAGGAGAAAGATTAAAAATGGTAGACCACTAATGAACATTCCTATTAATTCCAAGATAAAATGGAATGTAAACGAGTGGCCGGCGAATGAACGACATTAATTTCGCCGAACAAATGATGCTAATTTCACCAGCATTTGCAGTTTCAACCGGTAGCCCCTCATAAACGTACGAACCTCGTTTCGCCACTATTCATCATAAAAGACAAATTACCCCGTCCCGCCCTCGGTTAAATGCCCTGTCCACGAAGAAAAAGGGCTCGAGGTTCACTGAAAAGGTCCGCTGCCTCTGAATAAATTCGCCGCAAACTCGATTACAGTAATCATCCGCGTCCTCGTAATTAGAACTCCTAAAATAGCTGCACAGTCGCTGCCTTTTTAAATTATAAACGGGGAAAATTCATTTGATAGGTTGCTTAAATATCCTGTTTACAAGCGAAATTGACGAACACTACCAAATTTACGTAATTTCGAATAATATCGAATAAAAAAATAAAATTCGCATTAAATAAGTATTTATACGCATCGTAGTGAGTATAGGTATTAAGTATTTAATTACGTAACAAATGGCCTTTTGATGGACGAGACAGAACATTTAAAATATTCACACGCACGAGTCAAGATTTTCCTTTTTTTTCTTTCGATATATTCACGCGATTTCTTATTGAAAAACTATTAAATCGGAAATGATAATATATCGGAGACGAATAATGATGATTTTATTTTAATTCAATGAAAATCGATCGATGCATTCAAAATATTCATCGAATATATGTATTTGTATATAATTTCAATTTCAAAGACCATCGATATTATCGATTATTGAAAAGATTTTTTACTTGAAAATTAATCATTGAATTATAAGAAAATCATTTGAATTAATTAAAAGCATGTATCTTACCAATTTTATAGAAATTGTAGTTGAAGATTATATGGAATCATCGAAGACTTGAAATTTTTCAATATGGAGTTTTTCCATTGGACGTGAAAAAAATGGCGTACAAAAGTATCACACACATACTACACACATACTTCAAGACTTATTTGACAAATAAATCTTTAAGAGATACTGTAATTCACCACTGATAATGCTATCATTCAACCGTTTTCCACTCACATCGCAATGCCAATCACAACAAACGTAACACAAAGCAGAATCAAAAAAGACGCAAGGGCCGTTGAACGATAAGCGAACCGTTCGTCTCACTAGATCGATCGAAATTAATTAAAGTAAATCGTTGATTCGTGTATCCTCGATGCGCATCGGCGTGCCGAACCGGTCGGTGTATTCGAACGAACGTTGTACGCAGAAACGACAGCGAATCCATGATGAACGAATCACGCGGTTGAAGGAACGTGACAAGCCATATTTGTTTTATACGGCATACTGGTAAATGATAAACGAGCATGCGCGATTAGGCAAAAGGAATAGATTCCGGTTGCGCGCGCAATCATGGCACGGGCGCATGCGCAATTTTTATGGCTACACCCGTATTTTCGCGCGTATTATTTATGATCCGCCATTACGTGATCTCGCGATAAAGTTTCTTAAATAATTTATACGCTATACAATCGTTTTGTTCGTTTTATCGTAGCGTCTCGGGGTCGTGTCGTGAACGTACCGCTTCTAAGAAAATTGAATTTTTTTCGATCGTGCCGGATCGACTTCTGATCTAACCTTATTCGCGTACGATGTGAAGTGAAGTGAAATTTTTTCAACGACTCGTTACGAGCAAGAAGATGCCATGTTGAACGAGGGAAGGCAGAAACTTTCTTTAAGTGCTACTCATCTTTTTATCAACAATTACACGATGTCGAACGACTAATTGAAAAACATCGTTGCTTATGAAGCTGTTACAACTATGGATAATTAAGATTGAGGTTTGTTATAAAAATACATATTAATATTTTTGAAATCTTTAGAGATTACATAAATTACGGATTCTTTCCGTAAGAATTTTGCTATAGATATATTCATTATCAAAGAATCATGAAAATTATTGCAATTATAAATTGTTTAATTTGAAATTATTCAATATCAATCATTATTAAATATAAATGTATATTGAGTATCATATAAATATATTTTATAGATACTTATTCAAGTATTTGAAGGAAAATTAACATCTTTGAAAATCATTTTTGATTATCAATCGAAGATTATTACAATTAAAGATCATCTAGATTGTTTCAATCTTCTTGAAAGTTACATAACCTTATAAAAATGTAAAAAAAAAAGGCAAAAATTTTCATGGTTACGCGATAAATATTTCGTGAAATTGAATTTTTATCTAATATTTATTACATAAGATACATACACAATTTAGATTTTTTGAATCTAATTTTTTAAAAATTTCCAAACACATGGTGTAATAGCCAAGTTGCTTCTTTTTTTTACACAAATTCATTCATTAATCTTCTTATATGACATGTTTCATTACCTTTTCTTTACGTATCGTATAATATAAGATACCATAACCAATCTTCTCCTTAACAACACCGTCAGGTTCGTTTTCTACATTTTTGCAGACACCTTTAATAAACAATTAAATATTTTTACCCAATGCAATTCGTTAATATCCTTTTCTCCACCATGACTAAGGCAAAAATCTCGCAGCACAAATGTTTCGAAGTTACGAACGAGCACGTTTCAGCTCGACCATCGAGAAAATATTAAATATCGCACTTGGGCGAAGTTTACGTCCCTTCTCGGTGAACTGGCAATTAACTTTTTCAATTACACGCAACCTGGCGTTCTTGTTGGGCGTGGGACTTGGTCGTACAATGAAATTTTGTTGTCTCATATACCGAACTAAACACGCAGATATACTTATTAAACTCTTTGCACACGTTATTTCGATTTTTGCGTTATTGTGTAACTGCATACTATATTTATACTTATGATGAGGTTAGGATTCGTACTTTCTCTCTCTCTCTCTCTCTCTCTTTTAGATATTTAAAATAAGATTCTAATTTTATATTTATATTCATATTATTGTTCTAATTTATTGAATAGATAGATTTGAGTTTAAATTTTCTTTTTATTAAGCGGAATTGAATTGAATTTTAATCATTGTCTCGTATATTTTCATCCATGATTAATTATTAACTAAGTTGAATGATTCATATTAAAATCATTTTATTCTTCGAAATTCACAACTTTTGAATCAGTTCTGAACCAGAATTTATTATTATAATCCACGATCCGAGAAAATTAAAGCTTGTTTATCCATAAAATGACTTGCTGCTTTATACATACCTGATATTTCATCACATACAAAAGATCATTAATTACGCAGAGGATTATAATCTTAGATAAAGTATCCCTTTCTTTGGCGTCTTAATTTTGCCAATCCAATACCTTACAATTCTATTATCAAGCGACTCATCCCGCGTAGATGATGCAACAAGAGAAACAAGAAATACGATGAGGGTAGACTCAAGGGAAAGAAAAGGGGAACGATTCTTTACAACTTCAGGTCAAGGATGTAATTAGTTACGGTTTTTTTGTTTGTCATTGCAATTTTTGATTTAATAGTAATAACTCTGCAACTACGGCACGATTTTTACCCTCGTATATGCAATGTAACTGAACAATTAATGGTCTCTTTTCAACTTATAATGAACCTAGCTATTTGTATTTTTCGAAATTGCATCAAATTATATAATAATGGCAAAAATATCTGATGAAAATTTAATTTTTGAAATTTTTATTAAAAGAAAAAAAACTTTCCATTATAATCAATCACCTTCCTTCTTTTCCAATCATTTTCAACTTTTCTTTGCAAGAGTGTTTCAAGCCTACGTTAATTTTCCAAAAAGCTCACGAATCATTTAACTTGGAAATCGCTTAAAAATAGCTTCAATTCATAATTTATCGTAGGGATTAACTGGGTGGACCGATAAACCCAGACCATTCCACAGATCTCACATACAAACGAGTCAATTAACCTTAATTGCCGCATAATCGTTTTAACCGTGCCCCGGACACGACTCATCTCTTTACGTATGCGTGCACGCTAATTATTCCGCGACGTAGCCGACTAGCAACGATAATTTCAGTAGAGGCGTCGCTATTCACGAGGCCAGGGCAACTCTATCGTGGCCTACGTTTACGACTTCTATATATATTCTATGTTTATTATTGGGTACGGTTTGCCGCCTTAAACCCGTGTGTCGTGCAGAATGTTAGCCGTGTTAATGGTAAATAAAGATGCATCGCTGGAATAAAGGACAACCTATATAACATATAAGTGATCTAAATAATTGTCGATTCTCGCGCAGCATTGAAGAAAAGAATTCGATATACGTAAAAAAATTGTGCTAAATATGTAACATCCAAATATCCCGTCGTAACGAAGATTCATTATTTTAATTAACACACGATATAAGCGAATACATTTTACATCTATTTGAATGAAATTGGCGAGAAACTATAATCGTGCAACTAGGCTTAGAATTTGCGCTTAGAAGCTCGCTTCAATTTCATTCAATGGATTGGTTCGTAAAAGGAAAGTGGACATTTTCCAACTCGAGGTCTCGTTTCACACCCCCCTGCGATTTCCATCGCGGCCGTCCCGAATTTCCACAGGCGGCTGCGTCGGTCCAAATTCCTCGAGAGACTAGAATTCTCGAAACAAGTGGTCGACCTTTCCTTTTTCAAATCGGCCCCCACCGCCGAGCTTCCACGAAAGTGGAAATCTTGCCGGACTCACCGTTCCACTTTCTAACCGATTTATCGAGCAACGATTCTCGTAATAAGCCTGCTCGTGGCTCTCCTTTACCGGATCGATCGCGTAATTTCGCATTGTCGTTTCGCAGCCGTCGTCCTCCATTCGTTTTTTCTCTCTCTCTCTCTCTCTCTCTCTTGCCGTTCGATCTTGGGAAACGCGTGTTTTCTTTCTGCGCTCGGATCCCATTACGCGAAATCCGATATCGGTGTATCCGTCCATCCGTGTGCGAAATCCTAATGGAAATCGACGATTAAACTGGATACGTAAAATTCTTCAGGATAAACGTGGAAGATTGATTAGTATTTCTTTTGCTCTCGATGTTCTTTACGGTTGCTCGAAAAATTTATCTGTTTCAACAAAAGGTTGTAATAATCTCCAATTTATTCTCTAACCTTTCGTCTCGTACATTTACGTACATCTACACACCTGTACATGGATATGCAATTTTCTCCAATGTGACGAGTGTTACGATAGTTTGAGGTTAATTTTCAATTACATTACACGTGTTTTGTGACACTCGATTTAATATGATATACAAAATACACGTGCTATATCGATCCAGTTTATATTAAAAACAACTAATTTATAACTGTATAATCAACTGACTAATCCCGTCAAAATTAAATCGCCATTACATTATTATAAAATAGACCAGTATTTCTCTCTCTCTCTCTCTCTCCTTTTCAATGTAAAATTCGCAGCAGAAACCAGCGTTTCGCGAAGATTATCGGTAGATCTCGCTCGAGGAAACACGGTATTTTTCCGCACGATTTCACGCCGAGTGGATAGAGTACACGGCCGGTGCTCGGGCCGTGCCTATTAGTTACTGTCGCAGAAATTAACGACGAATATATACGTCGTATATTAAACAGGGGACGGGGAAAGGACGGGGAAACCCATAACCGGAAACTTTTCCTTTAATTATGATTAAGTCGCTGTTACATTAACAAGTAGCCGGATCCATTTGACCCGGCGATATATTCGTTTCAACTAACTAGGAAAGATGCGATTTTTTTTATATATAAAGATAAAGTAACACTCCTTTACTACAAAATTACTACAGCATCGTGTATCATCGCGATCAAGCCTCCATTAATCTTTGTTTCTCCATCCTGGTTTGTCCATTTTACTTAGAACATTTTTCTTAACAATATTGTTATTTTCTCAAAAAAAGGAGTTGCTGTCTCTCTAAAGAGACAATTTTCCTCGATCTCTTTGAAAATTTACACGATCGAGGCCGGATTTCTCACGGACGTGGGCAAAGCCGGTGACCCAAACGTTTTGCACGCCTGTTCTATTGGGGGGGGTCTACGTTTCGCCACGGCTCAATTACGGCTTCATTACACGACTCGACGATCGACGATCGTCTTCATCAACGTGGCTTTATCGGGTCGTTAGCGACGTTGCGATCCTCGATGTCCCGATTTAACCCGGTGGCCCCTGCCCTCCCCTCTTTTAACGGTGCAACGGCCGTTTTTACGGTACCCAAGGGTACGTTTATCGATCGAGGCCGCTGCGGTTAAAAGTTGAATCTCCTCCTCGAGGGAGCTCCCTTTTGATTAGTAATAATCGAGTTCACCGCTCGTTAACTCGGGACTCCGTAGTTACTCGAGTTATATACGGCCTAGGAGAAGGCTTCTCGGGTAATGATCGAGTTGTAAATATTTCTGCCCGTGTTTGAAATACCGCGGCGCGAATAATACCTTCGTGGCGAAGTAAAGGAATTTTATTTTACGCAAATGAATAAATCGGGCGTGTACAACGCGCGTGTGTGTGTGTGTATTCACGTTGAAGAATTTCTAAATTTTATCACACAGAGAGATTGGTATGATTCTAAATTTTGTTTTCCTAAATTTAAATTAAGCAAAATTTAAAAGTACAGTTAAGAAAGAATTGGTATCGAGAATTCTTTGTTACGAATTTGAAATTTTGTAGAATGGAGGATAAAAGGATGATCGGAATTTTGTATAAATAATACAAACTTATCTTTGGATGGAATTCCATATATGAGTATTGTATTCGTAAATTTTCATCAAAACTCATTATTTCCTTGTATTTTGCGCATTCATTCGCTTTTCGACTCCCTTGTTGTTGTGAACCGACATGATGTACCGTGAATAAATCTACAATGCTCGTTGCAGCTGATTCAGCAACCAGGTTGTCTCTGTCTCTTTCTTCAGCAACGTATTCCGCATATTAAAGTTATTCTATTAAATCTTCTACGGTGTGGAAGGTGGGCGTGGAAAAAAATTGATTTATAGAGAAAACGAGTATTAACAATGATTTGTGGCCGCTCTAACCTTCCTTCTAATTTAATTTCATGCTTAAATGTTGGCGTTAAATTTGCATGATAAATTAATTTCTTCTATTTCCACGAAGAGCACAGTGATTGATACATTTTATTCTGGATATTAATAAGAATCTCAAATTAATCAAGATTCGTCTTGTTTTCTCTTTCTTGCTCCCATTCTTGTATAAGCGACGATCGAATCGTATCATCGATCAGATGCTAAAAGATAAATCGATCGGTCGAGTAATTTGTTGAAAAGAGATCGAAACGTCAAGTTGATTTAAGATTAAAGAGAAAAATTCGACAATTCTCAATACTATTTCACAGTTCAAAATTTGATAACGATCGGTGAACAACAATGTTGTTGTAACGCGAGAATCAAACGCTGGGAAAAGCGTTAGGAAACTGATCTACTTAACGGTTAACAATTGGAACCGCAGGTTGGGAATGTTTGTTACGGGATACGATTTCGAAAAATATTCCATTGAAGCGTGAGTTCTGAAAAAAGATTATTATTATTATTATTATTATTATCATCGTTATCATCGAAATAAAATCGATCCATTCCTTTCGATCCCCCATCGGATTAGATTACCATCGCCAAGTTGCAACGGAATTCGAAGCGACGGTATCATTCACGAATCTTCAATAACATCTTTATTAACTCTCTACTCGCCCGTATGATCGTACCTGACAGCATTGCTGCTCGACCGTTTCATCCTCGATCCGACCAGCGCAAACAGATGTAGACAGACTCGAGCATCCCCACCCCAGAAAAGAAATTATCGCGAGGTAACGTTTCAGTTCGAATAACCTGAGATCCAAAGATAATGACGCACAATTCTCGCGAATTTAATATAATTCTGCGTATATCATGATAAAGATAAAATTTCCATTCCATAAAAACAATAATTCTTTTCTTTTTTTCTTTTTCGAAGCATCGTAAAATTCGGTAAATGCAAAATGCTTGGAACACTTATATCTATATCTATAGTTTTGAAAAAAAAAGAAAAATTTCAATCATTTCCCTTTTCCGGGGCATAACGAAAGTGCTGTGCTGCCGCCGAGCGAAAGTGAAAATTCACTGTTGCGACTTTTCTCGTTCGAGCGTGACGCTTTGAATTTTACCGCGTTGCGGAAAGAGTTTAATAAACGGCGGCTGCCGTTTAACAATCGTCGAGGAGAAAACCGAATCGATAAAACTCGATTGCGTCTGTGACGTTTTATACGAGAACACGGTTGAATGGCCAGCCAGGTTTTCTTTTTTTTTTTTTTTCTTCGGTACGCTTAACCGATCGGTAAAATAGGAATCGCTGCGTAAAAGTGAAAATTGCTCGTATAAGATACGAGTTTTAATTACAACCTGTTATATTTCTCGTATCAATTACCGGATAATGAAAAAGTAATTAGAGATTCGATCTCCTCGAGACGATGGTAATAAAGGATCGCGGATAAGGGAGATAAATTTGAGATGGAAAATAAATTTTATTGTTGCGGATTAATTATAATTGATTTCAGTCGGTTTGAAATGGAATTCAGTTTGTCCCGAGTAGAAACCCAATTATTATTAGTTTATTGAACACATAGATGTCCATCCTTTATTATTATCCCATATATTATACGTTAAACGCAAGAATATTACTCCCAAAGATTTAAAAAGTACAAGATTTATCTCCGTTTATCTCTCTCTTGCCAATCAATCGAACAATCGCATCTTCCAAAATTTTTCCCAATTATCCAAATCAATCAATATCAAGCTGTTATAGGATATAATAATCCCCAAATAAAACTTTCCTCCGACCGAATCTCACTTTCAGAAGTGCGTTAATCAACACCTCTCTTCGATCCTCCTCGCCCCTTCCGAATTTTCACTTCCAGGTTTCGTTGTTCGGCTGTCGTTCGCCCGGTCGTTCGCATTTCGCCGGCGTGTGTTTCCTTCCGATCAGATAAAAATGTTATGCATTCAACGCATGCCTATCTCCCCGCCATGCTCTCTCTCTCTTTCTCTCTCTCTCTCGGCCACGGAGTATCCCCAAGGAATCCTCGATCGGGCCGAGCGCACGATTCCTCCTCCCCCCGTCGCGGAAGAGTGTAAGGCGGCCGTGGAGGGGATGGATGGAGTAGAGTGGAGTGGAGGGGATAGGAGAGTAGGCGATCGCAGCGTGCGCGGCGAACACCACCGCTGTTAAGAAGGCGAGGGGAGCGGAGGGAGGAGCGCAGGGGTGGAGGCGACTTCTCGAGGTCGCGGATGGGCCTCTCTTCTCTTGTGGAGCGTGAGAGAGAGAGAGAGAGAGAGAGAGAGTCGTTCGGCGGCCGATTTATCAGAGCCGAAAGATCAGAGACCAGGTGAGCAACACACGCTTGATCATAGACACACGCGGTATCGCGTGGATAACGCCTGTACACGAATGGCTTAACAACGCAATTTATCAAACCGGGCCGGCTTTCATCCGCCCGATTCCACGTAGCAATTAACGTGTCCACCGGGGGAACATCGTATTTTAAAGGTTTACGGCCGTGACACGCCCATACAAAATTCTAACCGACGCCGCGTTATTAGATTTACGAGTTGTGGGCGAGACGTGAATGACGTCTCGTCGCGATCTCGGCCGATTTTTCGAAAGAAATCGATCGAGTAAATTGATTGTTACACCGCGATATCGATCGATAAACGAAGAATTAGACTAATCTTCTGATCGTTCCAATTTTTAAATCTAAATATATAAAGAAGTGTGTACCGTGATTCATCGAACGTGAAATAAATAAGATACACTTAGTTAGAGTTTCTCTCCTCGACGATAACTCATGCAACGTTGTGGATACACACGGATGTCCAGAGAGAATGGAACGCCCCTCGAATAACATCCTCGACGAACACGCACCCTGTCCAACCTCTCGAATCGATCGAAATCTACGATCCGATTTTATCCAATGCTAATACCTTGCACGATAAATTCGCGAAAATATTATACAAATGATAGTTGAAACAGCGGGACGATGCTCACTTTCCACTTTTATACGAGAACATTAAATATCGAGAATTTCTGTTTTTTTTTTTTATTTTTAAAAGATTATTGCTGGCATTTGTACAATTCATCTCGCCAGCTATAATATTTTCGCTGAATTCGCGTGAAAGGATAACAATGTCTGTGCAATCATTTTCGATCACATTATATCACAAAGACGCATGAAATAGCTGCAATCAGATAAACACATTTTAAAGAACGAAAGCTCGAAACCTAGATTTCATTCTAGATTAAATCCTCCTCTTTCCGTTTAAAGGAAGCTTCCAAAAGGCACTTCCATTGATAAAGTTTCACCTCGACCTTTCGTTGTCCCTTAAGCCATTAGGAGGGAACGCTGGCTACGAAACGGCCGCAATGTTAATGTCTAAAGTATGTTTTCTGCCGCGAGTTGGCCGGTTAATGGCCGGATCCGTGCGCACGAAGCTCGATTCAATGGCATCGAAGTTATCGGCGAACATCGTTGCCACGAAAAAGCGTTCCGCGATTAACCCTAAGTGCCGCTTTGATCTGCCAATAGGCCAGCTCGTGGTTTACGGGCGGAGATATATCCGGGTGAAAGCTTTCATTTTCCTCCCTCGAGTTACTTTTTTTTCTTTTTTTATTATTCGAACAACGATATCAATGTCGCGCAGAAAGAAAAATACAGGGTTTTTGAGTTATCGAAGAAAACGATACGATAGCGTAGCTTTGTTAAAAATGGAAGGACCTCGAATGATCTGGTCAAAGTGAAACTGGTGAAACGTTTCGCTCGGTGATTTTACATCGTTAATCGATCTTGAGAGTGTTTCGTTAAAATATTTCTTGCCGTTTAAAATTTATCTTTGCGAAAGACATTTATGTACGAATCGATAATCGACCGATAGTAATAATCCTCGTTGAAATTAATCCGCGGCAAATTGTCCAGATGATTTAGTTTGATTGAAATGATTTACAGAAGAGAGAGAGAGAGAGAGAGAGAGAGAGCGTGGTACTTGGTTGTGTGCTAACGTTAGCCATGCTGATTTACCATCTCTCTATAAATCTTTCCAGCAATAACTCGTTGTTTATTCTCTCACGACGATGTTTCGATTAAGACTTCGAGGATTTGATGCTTTTCATCGCCTGTACGCGATAGAATAACAAGTTTTCGAAACTAACAAGGAAAGATTGATTGATATGATCGAAACAATTTTTTCAAAAACATTTAAATTCGTCAAATTCTAAGAAATCTTTCAATTCAGTCTCTCAATTTTCCACTCCTGATTTAAATCAGGAACGTAACCGCCGTTAATTTTCCAAAAATTCCTCGCATTTTATCTCGAATCCTCCTTTCAAAAATATTCTCCACAATAAATAATAATAATTAAACTATCTCCTTTGCCCAATTTCACCGATAAACCCTCCCCCCCCCCCTTAATTAGCGTCCTGTTATCAATCTTCCAAAAAAAAAAAAAAAAAAAAAAAAAAGAAAAAGAAAAGAAAAAAAGAAATCACGACAAGGATCGTCCCATCCCAGAAGAAACAGGAGCTCGCAAAAAACCGCGCGCCCAACTTCATCGAATCTCATCGGAACGATCTTCAACTTCTTCGACGATCCTCTCGGCATCGGTCCCCCTCTTGTCGGATTCGGCAAGAATGTTAACGAATCGCGGAATCCCGAAGGCAGATGGATAACGGCGGTGTCGGTCGTTTCGCAGATGGGCGCTGCCCTGGCCACCGCTCCAATGTCCACGCGGAAAAAGGGGGGAGGGGGAGGGGGAGGCCCCCTCGAACCCAGGGTTCATCGAACCCGAATGTTCGAATATCTGTCGAGGAGAGGAGCACCGGTTGTACCAGGAACCGAGAACAAAGTACCGGGTACCATTCACTCAGGAGGCCCCCCCCCTTGCCAGATAAGGGCGGCCAGCCCCCCCTCCCTCCCTACCTTCGTGAGCGTCTCGTCCCACAAACGAGCAGACGGAAATCGCGAGTCCTCGACGTCCTGGCTAATGATGCTGCACGTTGCCCTCTCTGCTTATGGAGAATATGTGTAAGTGCACGGGTATAAGTACGTGTGTGTGTGTGTATATATATATATATTGGTCGGTACCCCCTTCTTATCCCCCTACTTTGTTTGTTGATCCCTTGCGTATTCGCCGAGGCAACGACCTCCGATCCCGATGTTTCTTTTCTGCGGATCGGGTTTGGATGGGATTGTTGGAATTTATAATTTTTTTTGTGTCGTCGTCGTCGTTTGTGTTAAAATTTTAAAGATCTTGAACGGCTTTGAATTGTTACGAAAGAAGTTTGGAAAAGAGGGAAGCTAGAAGTGAAAATGAAATTATGACATCTCGAGAAGAAATAATGACACGTAGGAGTGAAAAAATTCTAATTCAAAGCGTCTAATTACGAGCAAAGGACACGTTCAAGAGAAATCGGGATGCGTGGGATCGGCGAAAGCGTATGCATTTGGTAAAAAGGTCAATCGAGAGCTACCTTTTAACCATGCACACTTTACAAAAAAATATCTGAATCTGTATAAAAATTCAATTTTATGTTGGAATGATTCTATCTGAATAGAATATTTATAACAAAGGACGCGATACAATTAATTATATACACGATATGTTTTTTCAACAAAATTCTCTCGATAATGAAATAATTCGAAATGAAAATCAGATAGGACATACGCACGAATTTTCTTTTTCATACGAAATGTTTTCATACAGTAGTAGTAGAGTTATCCATCAAAGCGAGACACTCTATACACGCGTATTTGATACACGATTACACGATACGCACTAAATATAAATCTCCGGGGACTTGTTCAACCAAACCGAGAAACACACCGACAAAATATAACCTCGAAAATATAACCGCTTCAACCTCGAGCAAAGTGAATACCTTCGAGCAAATCCCGCGTTAACATACAAAATGTCGGCTGCGCGTCTCGTCGGTTCGGTTTCGCCTTGGCATGGGTAGGCGAACGAAGGAAATCAGAAGCTGGACGTCGCGGCTAATGATGCTGCACGGCTTGTCCAACTGGCACACAGTAGTAGACTCTATTCTTTATTCGTTACTTTATTTGCTTCTGCTCTCCCACGTGCAGGCCGCGATTCACTCGCGTGTCGCGTTCAGACGTCGCCCGTTACCTCTTCCGTCGTGTAGCTTTTTGCTCGGGCTGCCGTACGGCTAATTTATGTACTTATGAGAGTGTAGCGGTGGGACAGAGGCAAGGGGGGAGACCGTCCTGCGCAGTGTGCGCCAGGCCTGCTCGTTCCAATAATGACGCCCTGTTCGTCGCGTAATTTACGCGTTTTTGCCCCGATGGAATGTTGTACCCGCCACGGTGATCGGTTGAATTTGTGGCTGTTCAAACGTGGCCTCCTCCCGTGACATAGTTCTTTCCAGTAGAAGAGAAGGGAAAGAAGGATCGAGGGAAAACTCAAATTCCCACGCGGTCGAGAATTATAGAGGGCGCGCAGAGAGAATCACAGAGCTCGTCTCGTACGCGCGCCATTTCTGCGAGATGAAGTTATTATTTATGGGACACGGGGCTGTTTAACGTGGCACGCGAACGCGTCTCGATAATAATCGTGTACGGTGTAATTAGCATAACCAGATACAAGAAAAACTTGGATAGTTTGGATAAGTGCGCTTGATTGGCCCGCGATGAAGATTTGTTGAGGTTAAATGGTCGATTTCGAATCGATACGTTCGACTCTGCGGTGATGTGGTTGCGTAAATGTGTTCAACTTTATGACATTTTTTGACATGTAAAATTGAGATTAAGATTAAGAGGTCGGAGAAACGGAGATTAAGAAGTTAATTTGAGGAATTAGGCAAATTTTTTTTGAATTTTAATTTTGCAGGTTAGACATTGATCTTTGAAAAATTTCTAGTCTCGTGATTCTAATTTTGTAATTCATCTATGTTATCCTATATTGAAATTGAATATCTTCGATTCAATTTCCATTTATATCTTTGCTTTTCAATATTAATTATTTGGAAATGACAGATTTCTAATATTATTCCGTTCCTCTACGATGATCGAAACAGTCTTACGTCATTCATCGTATCCAAAGCAAGCAACGATTATCGATGTTTTCGATCGTAAAATATCATCATCTCTGACACACCTTTCATTCGTCAAGGGCTTGGCCAATGGCCTTGGCTAGTTAATTGCCCGGCTACGTTCGACCATGTTATCGTCTGTTATCGATTGATAACACGTCGACCGCCAGCGAGTTAACTGTAACTTGATAGATCGTACTTCATGGATCACGTTGGTTTCCAACGCGATCGACCCTTGGGCGATCTTGGACAGGATGTTCCCATGCCGGTTGACGTTTATCGCCTTCCTTTTTCGCTCGTTCGCCGAGAAATCAACGTTGCATTACGCGCATGCTTGAATACCAGATCCTACGGATGCCGTGAACTTGGATACGTGTATCTGCTTAGTAAAATATTAATCACGCGTGAAAATATATTTCGAGGAAGATAATCTTGTATCGCTCGTGGATCGTGCGTTTTTTTTTTTTTTTTTTGAAAACGGATATTGATTTCTGATCGAATTATACGGGTCAAATGCGGTTTAAATTTTGCGCAATAACTTTTCTTTTATTTTCCTTTTTTTTTAATGGATAATAAACGAGTATACTGATTTGATGATTTTTTCGTTTCAATATTTCGGAGTTTATCGAATTATTTGAAATTATTGAAATACAATCGATCGTAATATGGTTAATTCGTTCCGTGTCGTGTCGAAATCGTATTATAAGTGAAACGTAGAACTGGAACGGAAGAATGTCAACAAAAACAGCGTGATGAAAACATTCTTACTAGGCGAGTATTCTCCAAGTTTATTACGCTCTACGTTATACACAAAAGAACTTGCTCAGTTTTTGCATCGTGTTACAACAGACGATTATACATTAAAACTTTTTTCACTCGATCGGATAAAAGCGAGGAGTCATACAAATCATCGAAAATAGAAATTAAATTCTTCTAGATGTCCTATTGAAAGGCTGAAATCTCGAAAAACATTCGTGTTATCACACAACTCCATTAAAAAAAGTCAATGCTCATAGAAGAGCATCGCGCCTCTGAAGAAACGACAAAAATTCTCCATTACACGTTCGTGATAAAAGCGCAGCAGGCGGTTTCGATCACAATGGCAGTTCCTGCTGGTGTCAAGTTGATTAGCCTGAGCCGTGGAGTTTCGAGGCACGTGTCCTTGGTCGGTAACCGTTATGTGGACGTGACCTATGTCGTCGTCCATAGCGGAGGCCTAGGATCAATGAGCGATCGTTTCTTGGAAGTTAGGATTATGCCCGTGGCTATGCACAATGTTCCACTCCTAACGGTCCGCCTGTGCACCAGTGACCCGAACAAGCGCAAACTTCGCCCTGCCGCATTGTTCTCCGTCCAATCAGATCACTTGGCTACCCTCTTCTCTTCTCTAATTGTCGCTAATAAGCGTATTTTATTGCGCTCATTCTTCTTCTAACGATAGACTCGAGGAGAGATCTGGGAACCGTTTTGAAAGTTTTTCGATTCCATGGCTCTGTGCGGTAGTTAAATTTTTTTCTACGCATCGAGGAGGACTCTTTTAATTACACCCCACTTATTTCCAATAAAATTTATAACGTTTCTTTGGATCGATTCTTAAAGTTTAAGAAATATTCCGAGATAAAAATCAACTCAACAAATGTAGTTCGCGAAACAAGCGATTCTAAACTTCGGTCCATTCAAAGAATGTAGAAGGCTTCTCAGACGATCCGTCTTAATTCCATCTTGTCACGGGATTAGAAAAATCTCTGGACAACTAACTGGTCCTCCTCCAGTTCAATAATGCTCCTCTTCCCGTATACATATTTGACGAGGACGACATTTTTTTTTTCTCGCTCGAATTCCCCGCTTGTCACCCAATTCGATCCGCTCGAACGATTCCCCAACTCTTTTTTCAACTCGGCGAGAGTTTGGTTTCTTAGATTCGCCGATTAAGATAAATCTAATACGTGTAGAAGCGAGGGACGAGTCGGGGTGAGCGAGCTTATTTGGCGTGACAATTCGACGTGGCTGACGCCCTGTTAACAAGTCCGAATTAATACCCTCGTTCGAACGAGAGGAAAAGAGAACGTGTCGTGACCACGTGTGTCTGGAAGAGAGCCCACCCCACGTTCTTGGAGGGATTGGCTAAATCAGATTAAATTTTAAGCCTCGCTTAAGAACTTCCATTTAAAGATTCCTCGAAAAATCCATACTTTTATTCTCTATACTCGATCCCAACTGCGCAAAAGAACGATATCTCGAATTTCTCCTGACACGCACGCCCTCCTCCTAGATCCAGACAGATCGAACATCTCAATCTCCTCGAATGATACTTTTCCATCAGGAGTAATTCCACCTCATCACGCGCTGCTACTATGATGATACTATGGAGCACGAGAGATAGTTAGTAACGAAGGTGATAAATTTTCGCGTGTCGGCTAACAAGACCGCTCGAAAATTGCACGGCCTTTCTTAGAAATTCACCGCCTGGTCCTCGCCTCCTGGTTTCGTCTATAAGCTCTCCTCTGAGGAGAGAGAGATCCCAGACGTAGGCGTCCAGGGACAACGTCTCGGCTTTCAGGGTGCGTTGCACCCGCCAACCGAAATCCTTGAAAGGGGGGCTGGAGGAGCGGTGACAAGGGTACGAGAGGATCATTGTGGGGAGGAAGAAGGCGCCCACGTCCGACAAACCGGACCTGTCTTCGGACGCTCTTCTTCTCGTTTCTCGTCCGACTTCGCGGCTACCTGCTCCTCCTCGCCGATAACGATTAGGCCACTCTATTCATCTCGATAAACGATCGAAGATTTTTGGAAGAACTTCTCATCGATACACACGATATCCATTTCGAAGAAGAACAAGTTTTAATCTTGGAATATTAATATCGTGGAACGAGTTTTTCCGTCTTATCGATTTTTTCGAGTGAAAATTTTCGAATTCGAAAAGCGAATTCCGTTTCGTTGCACAACTTCGATCCAAGAGGTATTTCTCATCGTCAGAGTGCACACGCATGCGCGTGGTGAGCAACGCGACCAGTCGCGTATATGGACATAGAGGGCAAGGCGAGCGCGATGCGGCACGCGTCGGCATTCTGAATCGCGCCGCTGTTTTCCGGTCTGCGCCTCCGCCGGTTCCGTTAACCGCGTTATGTGATTGTGCTAATGGGTCAAATTGCGTCTGTCACCTAACGAACACGTGGGTGGCCCTCCCAATCAGGATCAGATTCTACGTGATGACGCATCAAATTCGATTGTATCAGTCATTCGTTTCTTAGGTGATAACTGTACATCATAGATGAAACGTATAAAGTTGAAACGCGCAGAATAATTTCATCTTGGTTTTTGTCACTTATTGGTTGGATTATTAAAATCAGAGGGAAGGAAATTCAGATCGGTTGTTCGATCAAATTAACAATAATCGCAACTTAGAATATTTTTTTTTTTTCTTTAGCAGAGCGGATCTTCGACTCTATGCCGTTCTCCACCGACTCGAAATGGGGAGAGAGAGAGAGAGGATTCGTGCATCAAGATCGGATCGATTCTCAAGAACGAGAAAGTAATGGCCCATGAAAATTCACGAGGTACGGAGCAGGGAGCGAGATAGGCTGCGTGGTAAGTGGCTAATCGTGATCATGAATAAACATTATCGTGGAAATTGTGACATCTTAGAGACGATTCTTGCGGTTACCTCATCCTCCTCTTCGTCCTCCTTCGCCATTCTCTTAGAACGAGTTAAGCTAATTAATTCGATTCGCGGAGTGTCAATAATTAAGCCACCGAATGCAAACCGAGAGAGAGATATAGAAGAGAGAAATATATATATATTTTTTCTTATTCTAATGTGTTTCCTTCGAGAGAAGATAATAAGATATTTGTATACGATATTTTATTAGTTATTGCGTGTACGAAACGTATCGCGAGGTACACACTCGATAATATTCGTGTGTCAAAAGTGTTTAGAGTAAGATAAGGAAACTTGTAGGTGATTTTAAAAATGCGAATATTCCGTGATCGAGATCGTTTTGTGGAATGTTTCCAAATGTGATTGTTAATATTTAAGAATATATAGAATGGAGTGTTGCAAGTATCTTGTGATAAGGTTTTGATTTGCAGAGGATGTAGCGAATTTTTTCTATTATTTATTCCGCGACGAAATTTATTTAGAATAGTTTTTGAGATTAGTTTGAGTGAATTTTTCTTCGATATATTCAAATTAGAGACACGTGGTAGCCGTATATTCTTTTCCTCGATGTATCACTCTTCGACCAACGATTTCACTGCTATTAAAATTTCAAACTGTAACTAATTATCAACAAATATGTATCGTCGAGAAGGAGAGTGGTATACGACTGGTAGGCTAGTCCTTTATCCGGCCAGGTGAAATTCGAAAAGAGTGGTGATGCAGACGTGGAAGGTGCAGTCGCAGTGAAACGACCGGTAGGTAGGCTGTAAAAGGTAAACCCGTCGTACCGGCACCGTTCGTGGTCCGCGGGCATTCCAGGCGACGCCAACGTGCCCTCCTCCTCCGCCTCCTCCACCTTCTCTTTCCTCTCCTTCTTCTTTTCCTCTTAGCTTGCCCACCTTCTTCGCCTCCTTCCACCCTTACCAAACCTCTCCCAACGTTTGCCTCTCGCGATAATGCAACCGCGTTAGTGCAGTTGCCGAATCGAAGATTTAAGACTTTCACGGTTTATACCTGTTTACAGGTGTTTGTTATTGCGATTTCAAACTTATTTTATTTCTTCTTTCTCTTCTTTTTTCTTTTACACGTTTGTTGATAATGTGTATTGCGAAAAAGTGTTGGACGAATTATTGTAGAGTATGTATAAAGTCTAGGGATATTTCGTTTTTCACTCAAATTTTTCTACGGTTTTTCGACGAATGCTATTTTAGGTTAGATTGATATTTGTGATTTCTTTTCTACTATTTTTAGTAATTTCTTTAAATCACAAACAAATTTGTTACGGATCGTTATGGATTAATTGCTATTTTAAGTCGCCAAAAAGTTTGTCAATAATTTTTTTTTTTTTTAAACTTTGGCAATTATTGATTTATACGTGGAATTATAAAAGTGTCGAACACTTTCCACTATTAATCGTAAGATCGTAAATTTATTTTCTTGGAGAGGAAAGAAGCAGAAAAGTTTTCTCATTAAATTTGATGTTTTATATCTAAAATTTAATCTCGATCATTGTTTCTCATAATGAACAGGATCTTTTTTTGAGATAGACTTTGAATTAAATCTCTTCTCATAAATCATTATAAAAATTAATGATAAAATTGAAGAATATGTGTGAATTTTAATTGCCTCCAGTTATACCCCTCACGGATACAAAGAAAATTTATGTTGTCTCTTAATTAAACAGTATATGAATAATTTGTAATTCATTGGGCGGATATTGAAATGCAGATACAATTGTCCGTGTCAATAAGTGTATAATTTATTGCTAGTCCAATCAATTGATAATAATAATTAAAGCTCATGCTACATCGATTAAAACTCATTCATTTTGATCAAAATCAACAATCTCTCTCTCTCTCAAAAAAAAAAAAAAAGACAGAGAGAGAAAAAGGGAACAAATAAAATTAATCGTTTTTCAAAATCAATCAAACATTTGCAACGAACCTTTCACATCTTATCCACGGGAAAAAAATCTGAAAATTTTATAACGAAATACAAGGAACGAATCGGGGGATCGGATTTGTCAGAATTTTAGAATCGTTGAACCAACAAAGCACGATATACATATATATCGATATATGGCTTACGTATTAAGGCTTACTCACGTGGACGTTTCGATGCTCTCCAACTGTATACGGTGGTGCAAGGCCAAGCAACAGGAGGATAAGCAGATTCATTCGATTCGTTCGTAGGCCGAACGTTACGAGCTACCGACAACCGATCTTTTAGAGCTACTTGTTATGCATTGAGCAACGTCGTATTCGGACAGGGTGTCGTTTAACGGAAGTTGTTGCGCGATAGATTGCATCCACCACCGTTCCATCTGTGAGGAATTTAATTACACGATGCCCTATTACAGTGGAGAAGAGCTATGAATTAAGTTTTGCGCTTGGACGAATTAATACGAAGGGTCAATTCTTCAGGATTTTGTTCAGGCGTTTCGAGTCAGGTATTTTCATTATGGAATAAATTGTAGTAGTTTGTGAATTTGATCGATTTATTAATGGTGACGAGGAAAAATAATTTCTTCTCTTTTTAACAATGCGTATCACGATTCGTGAGTGAAATATATATATATATATCTTCCATATTATAGTTTCGTCGTAGGTTTCCTCATGAAAAATACTCGAGATGAATACGTAATGGTCGAAACGTGCATGGATTTGGGCGTATCTGGCGATATCGTTTCGATGCGTGAAAGTGTGTCCACCCTAAAAATTTCTTACTTCTATTTCGAGCGAGCATTCCAAGTGTTCCAAAAAAAAAAAAAAAGAAAAGAAAAGAAAAGGAAAATACGGAAGATACCATATTTATCACTTTCAACGATTTAACGTCCATTCTTTAGTTATAGAATCGAATAGAATTTCAATTTCATGAATTTATATGCGATGGCATTCCCGTGAAACATGGGAATGATACATACAGAAGCGAAGGGAACGTGATACGGTATCAGGTAGCAAGGGACAAGCATTTACATCTGTTTATAAGAAATGAAGGATGTAATGATATACGCAGATAGAAAGTTAAATTTAAATTTCAAACTGCAAACTGCGTCAGGCGCGCCTAATAGCTTACGCGATAAAAGGAAGATAATACGTAAAGCTTAATATTCAATGGGCATTAAGAACGGAAGCATTTCGAAAAAAATTACACACTTACAATATCGAATCTCCAATCTTCTTCGAGAATGAACAGAATCTCCTCTCGAGAGTTCTGATCAAATTCTCAACCGAATCGAACGAACCGTGTCAAACCGAGTCGTTCGAACCTTTGTTCGAACTGGCCCATAGAGAGATAAAGAGATAGAAAGAAGAGAGGGAAAGAAAACCTCGCTCGATTCCACCCCTTCCAACGCTTTATCTTCCTTCAGAGGCGATTCGAAAGGCCTTAGGCTGCCGGTTCGATTCATCGTTTCCATCCTCGAAACCAGAGAGAAAGAGAGAGAGAGAAAATCCCTATACACCCGATTCGCAGATTGCGAGTCTCAAGGCGACTTCTCCTCCGCTGCTCGGTCGGTACAATCGCGGTCGGTCGTATATAAGCCAAGATGAATCCCCTAGCCATCGGTACGCGTAATGTCTTCATTGAGGACGGTGCCTCTCCTATCATAATCTCGCTATGATGGACGAGCGGTCTTTATGCGGGGACGCGGAATGGAACGAGATTAAACGAACGGTCATCAATAGCGTGAAAGGCTCGGTGTATCCCGGCGTTCGAAATGGGGAAAGGGGGCGGGAGGGGACGGGCGGACGACTCAATTAGTTCGAGCTCTCTATCCTTCTCCATCCCTCGAGTGCGAAACTCTTTTCTATCGCGGCTGTTCGAGCGCATGCGCGGTTTGTAGCGGTGACAAATAATAATGGCGAGGAAGATTGATCGCGACGAGAGGATTGAACCGAGAATTTAGAGTGTATCGATGGGAAGTTTTTTCTTTTTTTTTTTTTTTATGATCGCATTATCTTCCTCGTTGAATGGAATTGTATACACTCGAAATCTCGTGTAAGAATCGTTCATATAAGAATATTTCAAAAGAAAGAAAATATTCTAAATGGGAAACCTTTTCGATTGAAGCGTGCTCGGATAGCGTTACATCGAACGCTTGCAATCTGACAAAAGGATAATCTACCATCTACCATCTTGTATTATGGAAAGGATTCCTTTTCTGACTCGTTCGTGTGATTCAAAATCACGTCTATTGTAATAACGTTTCACGCACGATCGTATTTTCGAAATTCGAAAGAAAGCGTTCCACTTCTCGATAATATCGAAGAACCGATGTCTAGACTGAATGATAAATATAACCTGAATACTTATTATAGACCAGGAGAAAGCAATAATAATTGATATCACGTATTATATCATTTTTTAAAGAAAATTTCGAGTCTTGATTGATTTCGTTGCGAGAAATGTATTAAAAAATTTAATGAAGACCGATTCTTGGAGTGGAAAATTAAGGATAAAAAAATTCGCGTCGAGAAATAATTTTCCTCAATTCTTGATTTTTGTCGATCTCCTAATTCAATCCATCTTCCTGTATTCGTATTCAAAATAGGATTCTTCGCACTTCAACAACATCCAAGAAAAAAAATATCAAGTATGAAGTCGAAGAACAGATAAAAATTGTATAAGAAAAAAAAAAAGAGAGAGAGATCCACGAGACGGGTCACCAAGAACTGTTCCGCCATGAGGGATGGCGATCAGAGTTTAGATCGGGTCTCAATAGGGGTGGTAGAGCGGGCGCCCCAGGGAGAGAGGGTAGGCGGATTATTTGCATTTTAATTTGCATATTAAAACACGGCTCGTCGATCAAGCAAGCTGGGCCGCGAAATATGATAGGCTGAGCACCGTGGCCGTCGCATTAACGTTGTAAAGGTGAGTTACACGACCGCAAGGCAACCCGACGGCCATGAGATCGTTCACGCATGCCGATCTTGAAATATGCACCCGTGGACCAAGATTACCGTGCAACGATAGCGCCGTTGTCTCGATCGATATCCCGACCTATCGCGTCCTTGCGATTCACTGTTTGCACAGAAACCGAGGGGAGAACGATATATGGATCTCGGGAATGGACGAGTTTCAGGTCGTTACACGCGATTTTCGTCGATATCTCGTCGATATCCGTGGATGGAATATGGGGCGAGTTGTAAAATATGCTAAAAGAAGGGGCGTTTCTTTTTTTCTTGGAGGTATTTGTTCCAGGTTTATGGTTGAAGACAAGGTTAAGGGAGGTTAAGGATCTGGGATAGTTTTGTATGCAGTGTTTTTCAATTTCTAGATTTTACAGAGTGGAAAAAGATTTTAATCTGGTGGATTAAGGTGGGATTTTCCAAAAGTGAAATAATTAATAGGGACAAAAATGTTTGAATAATAAATTAAAAAAAAAGAGATTTCAAATGACTAATTAAGATTAATTTAGATTAAAAGTAAAGAATAAAACAGATATGTAAGTGAAAACAAAGCATAAAGAGAAAGACACAAGTGTTTAAATAATAGTAGAAAACTTGATAGAGAATATCTTTAAATTCGATGGATATAAAATAAAAGTCTCATTTGATCTTTCTGAATTTGAATTTGATGATAGACAGGATTGAAAAAGAAGAAAGAATTGAATAGATTTTAGCAAAGTCAGGAATGTGACAACTGTGTGAAGTTTCTTCATTTTTATTTTTATAAAATTTATTGCATTAAAAGTGCAGTTAAACGAACTTGATTATTTGATAAGAGCATTTTTATGTGAAAATAAAGAGATAGAAGAGATATTGAGGAAAATACAAAAATTGAGGAAATATACAGAGTGAAATGCACAATGGAAAAACTTTTATATGTTTTAATTAGCTTCAGATAAACTTTCATGTTATTTTTTAATTAGATGCTATCTTGAATTTCCGTCATTATGTTTTTTTGCAGAACAACAAATCTATGATAATATCTAACTCTTTGAACGGTACAATTTAACGTTTGTTGAATGCTATGTATTTGCATCAAATGGAAGAATCTGTGTACTCACGTCCGGTGCTGTTGTCCTCCTTTTCACATATTCTCTTGTATATATAATAAAACACATTGTAACGTCTATAAAAATTTCGAAGATAAAATTAACGAATTGATGAAGTGTACTATATTCATCTTATGTGTAAGTACTTTGAACAACTAAATTATGCCTCGTAAAAAGAATTTCAATCAATTTGTTAAAACAAAATAAAAGAAAAGAATCATCTTATCTGGATTCACTTATAAAATCGCTCGACATCACACTATCCAACATTTCTCAGAATCTTGAAACATGATACCATACCAGAACATAACCTCTTTAAAAATTCAACCAAAATTCAATAACACGATACACGATATATCGATTATTTGAACCTCGATATTCATTTGCTAGAATCACAATCGAAATCACTCGTCAACAACCTATTATTTTATGGAATATTCATACGAAAATTGTAATACATGTATACCGAAACCCTAACTTTCCATAAATACCAACCAAAATTCGGTAATACGATACAGGTATCGATTACCAATTATTTCCAATGTCCATATCTATCACACTCGATATCTATCACACGTGATGGAATCACTCGATAATAAAGCATCTCTTATTCCATATACACATCTTTCAGAGACCACAGTAACGTCCACCCGACATAGGCAAGGAAAATCACCTCTGGATCCCTATAGTTGTCCGCTATTATCGTTGTTTCAAGCCGTTAATATTAATGGACGTAAACGCGTATCGGGCGGTGGAAACTGCGCAGACGCAGAGAGAGAAAGAGAGAGAGAGAGAGAGAATGCATTCGTGATTCTGCGCAGATGTAAATACAGAGAGAGAAAGAAAGAGCATTCGTATCTCTTTGTAATGCAGAGGAGAGAGAGAGAGAGAGAGAGAGAGAGAGAGAGAGAGAGAAAGAAAGATAGAAAGAGGTGTATTCGTAGCTCTCCCTGTTAGTTGTAATTGAACGGACGCAGCTGTGCGCTCTACGTGCTCGTAAAACATTAATGACCTATAGCCGCTGACGATCGTTTCGCGTTATTATTCCTCAAAGTCAGAGCCAGGCCGCGGCATGTTTATCTCTGCATTTTCAATTTTCTTGATCGTGGGTGAACCGGCTGGATGCGCGGACAGGATGAAAGCGTAATGACCACGGTTGTGCTCGAGAGATTGTGCTCCTAGGGAAAACGGGATTCTTGTTAGAACGCGTTGTTTAGCCACGATTGCAGAGACATTTTTGTGAACACTTTCAACTAACTTTTTTTTTTCTTTCGTTTAGAATTAAGAGAGGAAGTTAAGTTTGGATTATTCATTACTCTTGCAAAATTGTTGTGTAAAAGGATTTCAATATTTTAATTTTACCAGTGTTTGAAATAAAGATGGAAATAAAGAGGA
The DNA here is from genome assembly GCF_048593485.1 of Apis florea. Classification (NCBI taxonomy): domain Eukaryota; kingdom Metazoa; phylum Arthropoda; class Insecta; order Hymenoptera; family Apidae; genus Apis; species Apis florea. Next base: position 1,212,005 of record NW_028256542.1, on the reverse strand, counting down.
TTTTTATTTTTGCGGAGTTTGAAAAAAAAAAAAGAAAATTTGTAGAATTTTTTGTAAGAAAAGTTAAAATTACACGATGAAGATGGAATAAATTATTAGATTCTTTTGTATCAATATAGAATACTGGAATTCTTGGACAGAACGTAGAGGAATCTTAGTGTAGTCAGCAATTAAAAATTAACGATATCCTTCGAAGATTTAAATTACATTACATTAATCTTGATTTCGATATCTCTAGATATAGATTTTGATTAGATTTTTTATTACTGGAATATAGGTTATAAAATTTATATCTTGAAATTTGTAATTACGCGGTTATGTAATTTAGATTAATATGATGAATAATTTTAACGAGTTGTCTGAAAGTGGGTATTATTTCCCAAATAAAATATCACACAGTTTAACTGCGAATCGGTGTATTATAAAATAATAACTATACAATAAGAAAATTACAAATCGTGTTTCTCGTGGGTGTTCACAACCAGTATCAACAAATGTACAAAAATACGCTGGTCGTCGAATCAACCATCTTAAACGCTAAAACGTTACCAACAACTGTACAAAAAAAAAAAATCTTTTTTTTCGAATATCAAAACAATCCGCTTCAAACTAAATTGTAATCATTGCTAAAAAACGTGTCCCTTGCACACATCCAGGCAAAAAGGAACTATTTCTTTCGTACACAATTTTTTATTCTATCCTCTTCACTCCTCCTCCTCCTCAAAAAAAAATATATATATATATATATACACCATTCATAGATCACAAAAGTAGAAATTCTTGCACGTCATCAAATATGGATCACCAAAACAACTTCAACAGATTTTACAAAAAAAAAAAAAAAAAAAAAAATTCCAAATTCACTTCAATCATCCAATCCACGGAATCACACTTGGAAAATTAAATTGATTTAACTCAGGTCACATGATATTTCATTCTACACGCTCCTCTCCAATCCACTTGGCCATAATCAATCCATAAACGAACGAAGAATCGAATCCTTCGCCACGTCCTCGAATACGGGTCGCTCCTAATAATAATCGATCGTCCAGAATCCTTTAATGCCAACCGGAAGTCGGGTTGGCGTCCCGCCGTGGGCCCGCTACATCCGCCGCCCAGGACCGCAATTACGCGATCATTTTCACCGGTCAACAGCCTTGTAAATCTTCCGGTCCGGTTCCCCGTGGAGGACGCAGCCGTTCTCCCAAGGAAAAGGGTAGAAAAACACGCTGGGAGGATAATTCCTTCGGCAAATGACGCTGTAAATTCTTCCTCGACGCTTGTTCCCCTCTCTGTCTATCTTGATTCTAGGAAGTCACACGTTGTCCCTTATCAATGAACCACGATGGAACTATGTTTATACGATGTACAGGAGGACCCAAGCAGGTTCATGCTTGATAATTAGTAGACTGGAGGATGTTTATTTGTGATAAAAAATATATATATATATATATGAAATATTCAAGGTACGTTGCGATGTCATTAAGATAATTGAAGAATGAGTTATATATATATATATACTTTTTTTCATACGTTGTTTTCATTCGTGTATAAATTTTGCATAAATATCCTCAATCTAATAATCGAACAAGATGTTTAGAAGAGGGGCGTTACAAATTTTGCGAAACGAACGTGTTTCTGTGGAGCGTATAGGGCTATTGTGATGTAGAAGATTAACTTTGGCAAAGTTATTATTCGATAATAGAGAACATAACGTGTTCTTTTTCATCTATTTAATTATGATTCTTTCATTGGAAAAGGTAATTACTTATTTTATACATGTGTAAAATATACTTTCACTTGCATCATCGCAAAGATACGATAGTTAAAATTTTTGTTTGAACGAAATTCTAACTGTGCCAGAGGTTCTCTTCGACGTTTATTCATCTTGTTAATAACGAGGCTATCTTCGATCCAAGAGCTGCTCGATAAAATTACAAGTGTCACTTGCATCGGGAAAGGAAATTTTATCGAAGCCGGGATGGAAGAAGCTGTCTTTTAAAAAAATGTTCAAAACGTGTCGAGCGATTCAAGATCTCGATCCCTTTACGCCCGAAGGCAGAATAAAACTTGAGAGCCGATTTCAATGTGGCCGATGTTTACGAGTTGTACAGGGATGATTTAGCTTAAACGTTGGAAAGTTTAAAATGTTATTCTCCTCCGGAGAAACTGGTTCCCTCCGACTGCTTCCCTTCTCCCATTTTAACTTTATAGAACGAAAACGTACGTACTTTTTATCACATTATTCTCCGCCAATAATTATTCGAAACAACTTCTTTCAAAAAAAAAAAAGAAGAAGAAAAACAGAAGAGACACATCCAACCTATTTACCTACCTCTTCCCTTTCCACCGATTCAACCATCCCATAAAACAACCCCTCCTCCCCTTTCAACAATAATCCAAACCCCTGTGATCATCAGCAGACCGTGTTATAAATCCCCTCCTCCTCCTCGGCCACGTTCGAAATGTCGGATATCTCGGATTGGGAGAGCGCCAACTTCACGTAACCCCTGTCCTTCTCCCTCGTCCCGTTCCTCCCCTCGGGCGGGGGCGGCGGAGGGGGCGGCTTCTCCTGCTGGGAGGCGGGGGCGGGGCCGGTGGGCTCGCAGATCTCCGCGTATATCTCCTCGGTCTTGGACGAGGGGGGGGTGGACGGTAGCGGGGTCAAGCTGTCCCTGACCTTGGAGTAGGGTGGATCCACGTCCTGCTGGGTCTGGACCTCGAGCACGCTCGTGGACACCGATCGTTGCACCTGCTGCCTCGGCGAGGGGGCGGACGGGTGGTGGAGGTTCGTCTCCGACTCGAGGCTCGCGTATCTCTCCGACCTCATCCCGATTTCGGGCCTGACGGCGAACGTGAACGAGGCCGACTTCTTGGCCGGGTTCCTGCCCCTCCCGCCTTGGGCTATCCTCGAGATCCGGTCGAGGAAGCTGTGATGGTTGTTGCCGCCGCCCGCCGCACGCCCGTTGCTGCTCCGATCCCTGATCGTCGTCCGCTTGATGTGCTCCAACCCCTCCTTCAGACTCTGCAGGATCGGCTTCGCTTCCGGCTTCGACTTGATCTCCTTCAGGTGAAGCTCTTTCAATTGGCCGCCGCCGTTTGCGGCAGGCTTGGGCGGCGCCACCCGCGGCTCCGTTGCCCTCTGGTCCAACGCTCTCCTGGAAGAATTCGGCGGGGCAAGGGAGAATTCGTGAGATGTTGTTGAAGAAAAGTAGAGAAGAGAACGCTCGAGATGGTGCTTGGGGGGTGCTTTAACCCTTTCGCTACTTTGTCGTTTGCTTCGATAAAGAAAGCAGGCTATTCATCTTCAAACACTTTTTTAATTACACTTTGGAATATAATGGTATTGTATTTTCATTTTGAAGGGGTGGGACGAAATCTGTTCAAGAATAATGAATCCAGCGAACTGATTTTTATGAGCGAGAAAGAGTCGCGAAAGGGTCAAGTATTCTCGAACGAATCTCTCTGCTGCGAATGAAAATAATATCCTTTTCTTCCTTTTCACCTGCAGGCTGAAAGTAATCGCTGCATCTTGGGCGACGCGAGTAGCCGCGCCTCGGAGGGGCAGCCTAGCCGCGCCCTCTTCACTCGAGGCGCGGTCGGCCCCGTGGCGACCAGCTCGAGGAGTTCCGGGACCGTGGAATTCGGCAGGGGCCTCTCGGGCATCAAAGGTACCGCGCATCCCAGCACTATCGGGCCCCTCGTCGCCCCTTCCAGCTGCATCAGGCCGCTGTAATCTCGCGGCAAGGGTATTGGCAGGGGTCCAGCGACCAGTCGTACCTGATCAACGCATATTTTACGGCCTCGTTCGTTATTCGTGATCGAGGTGAGAAATATCACTAAACCTACCACGGCGCGGTCAAATGAAATTTCGTTTAGAATTTCTCGTATACAAAGTTACTGACATCGCCATACGTGACTTATTGACTTTTTCTATCTTCGTGTAGATACAACACATTTTTCAATATTCGCGACTTTCTGTATTGTTTACTTTACGAATCCAATTAGCTAAAATCTCTTTCTATATTTTTTTGCAGCGGTCATTTGAATAGGTTGAATACACGAAATGTCGGTAGGTTTGGTGTTATATATTTTTTGTTTCTCAAAGATCCTCACCCTCAGAGGAAGGTCCCTTCTGGCGAGCTGGTGAACCCTGTAGAGGACAGCGTCGCTTCCGGTGTCGAGGCTCCCGCTCTGACAAGTCGCGTAGAACTCCCCTCTGGCGGAAAGGGGGGCGAACAGCTCGTGGCCGTGGGAATCCAGGCACTGGGCGTACTGGTCCCGTTCCGACGACCTCGAACTCTTGCCCTCGGCCGCGCCGCCAACCACGCCGGAAACGCCGCCCGAGACGGGCGCCCTCCGCGTGTCTTGGAAAACGGCGGCCAGCCGCAGCACCTCCCCCGCCCTCACCGTCGTCTTCGTGTAGTGGGCCCTCAGGTTGCCGTTCTCTGAAATTACGAGAACGATTATTACGAGAAATTGAAATTTTCGAATCCACGAATGGCAGGAAGGGTAAGTCGCATTTTAAATATTCGTCGGCGAGAGAAAAAATTAGAATTCGTGTTATAATTTTTGTTTCGTCGCCGGGTAACGTAAAGCGTCGCACCATATCTCAATTTACAGTTGGCAACAAAGCAGCTTCTCCACCTCATTATTCCAATTACCTGTCTCAGTTACCCACGCTATCATTAACAAAACGAGCTTCCATCCATCCGGTCTATTCCATTACTCAGCTTAATAAATCTTTTCCAAGAGTAACCAACCTGGCTAATAACAGTGTTAACCCCGGGAATTTTATCTCCTCCTAGAATTCTTCTGCTGGCGGCCGCTTCAAACGGTTTCCAACCTGCGCCTTCCTTTCTTTCTTTTTTCTTTTTTTTAACAAACATTATTATTAAAACACCTACTTACCGAGCTGCCCATTAAAAGGCCTGCCTTACTTAACAATTTTCTCCGCCCCACTTTATAATAATTAATTCCGATTTTCCAACACCGATTTCCAAGCGTCGATGATCACCCGTGCAAATTTTCCCCTCGAATCGTTTCACTTCCAAATTTTACCCTCCCCCAAATATCACGTGACAAGTGCATTACGTCGAGGCGTAGAGATGGCGCGACTGTGCATAATCGTCTGCCGGGCCTGTTACGTACGCCCCTCCCTCGCCTCGCCTACGTTCGCCGGCCAGTTCGCGCGCAGTTAACGCATTCGTGTCACGGCCAGTCGCTGCACCCAGGGGAATAATCCTGTGCCGCTGTGCTTAACTACGTGCGTGAGTGCACGCGTCGTATATACCGAAGCGGGATGCGTTGTCACGTCCTAGACGAGGGGGGGGATAGGGACACAATCCTGGCTTGGTCGACACGTGGCCCCGAGAGGACGGAGGGATCCTGTTCGTTGAATCGTTCGTGGGGAAAATCATTTTGTGCGTGGAAATTTTTCTCTAACGCAATCGTTCCTTTCCTTGGGTGATCTTTGGTGAATCGTATTTGGGCGTTGTGAATTTTACAGGGAGAGAGCAATATCCATCTCTCGTACGTGTAAAGTCTGTTTCTTAGAGTTTAGAGAGGAGAGAGAGAGAGAAGGGGAAAAGGATTATAAAGTTGGAAATGATTATGACTGCGTCATAACAGTTTTATCAATCGTTTTCTCAAGCATTAAATCTACGAGGATTATCCGCCATTAAAATAATCATCGGAGAGTAGGATCTTTTTCCCAGGACACCGAACCACCATTAATTCTTTACGACGTCCACTTTCCGTTTTCCTTTTGGCAAACGAAAGTGCAGGAGTTAATCACTTTATAAACGAGTCATTTCCTCATAAATTTCTGCTTCTCTTCTTCGTTCACCGCGTTGCATCGCGTAATAATAAAGCCGTTTCATTCATTCTAAACAAACGTTATAGCCCCTTTCCGCCGATGATGGGAAACGCATAATAACACGTTCTAATTAATAAAACATTTGCCCTTTTTCCACACGTACCTGTTGTGGAAATAACATTGCATTCGTTTGCAATGAAAATTAAAAATTTTAAAAGACTACGTTTATATTAATAAATTAAGACGGAACGATGAACAAAAATATCGTGAAATATAACGGAAAATAATTGTATTATTATTTTCCACGATTCATCCACGTATTTACGAGCGAACAAACTTACCCATTTTTGAGTGCGTCAGAGTGTAAGCTCTCAGAGGTTTGGCGAGCAGAAATGCTGGGACCCCGGCTCGAACCAAGGCACCCACTCTTCGATACACCCTGGCACTTCCGGTACCACTGTTGTTCGAGACAACGGAGAACCAGCCTGCAACAGGAACAAAATACATTTCAAGCTAACTTAGTTACCACGAAACGAGATCACGATTGTTGTTCCAAATTTTTAGAGCACACAGCAGTGATTCTCAACTTCTTTCTTTCTTTCACGATACAACACCTTTTCTAATAATTTAAAAATTTATGGTTTATCGATCGATATTATTTCGCGAAATTAGCACATCCTGCCTCTTCAATTCGAATGATCAGATAAATATTTGAATGTAGCGTCGAAAGAAACTTAAATAATTTCCATTTCTGACAGCGGCATAATGATCGGATTATTAATAAGATTCGATTGTAAATAATCTCTCCATTGATCACGAGTACACCGATTTATAATCCACTAAAAAAAAAAACTCGAAGCGATCGATCGATTCGGATTCGGGTAATACCATTTCTAGAGCGCAAACTTTCACGGAACGATGAATCGAAATCAGTCCTGGCACGGTAATTTTCGCTTTCGCTTCGCGGAGGGAAGGACACGCAAACGGTGGCATCTGTGTCACAGGCGCGAGGCTTGCTCGAGTGACAAACGTTGCTCCAGTTCCACGGGTGAAAAACCACGAGAGAAACAACCCTTTTGATAATCATCTTGCCAGATGCTCGCAAATTTCGCGAAACGAAACGAGAAGCGACGTTCATGAGACGTCTTGGTCGCACAAAGATAATTTATAGATACGCTTTACACGCGTTCTAATTGGACGGGTATATACTCGTGTAACACGTTTGAAAACTCGTGTTAAAGAAAAATTGGTATACAAAAATGTTTCATTTTGATCAATTAAAGAAAAATAAACTAGTCTGCAACGTATCGTTAAAAGTTTTAAAAACGTTAGGGAATTAATACGAAGAATAAAAGCATTGTAAAAACATCGATTGTGTTCCGAGAAAAGAATCTGGATTGCAATTACTAGCTACGAAGAATTCCATTTTCAATGGGATAGGAAATCGAGGGATAAAGTCGAGTAATTAGTAGCCTCTTGGGTTTATAAATTTATCTTTAACAATCGAACAGCCTCTTTGTCTTTGGGCAAAGGAGGGAGAGATGAGATGGTGGTGGACGAGATTGTAATTTAATCTAGCCTGGCGCGAGCCCCGATCGACGATAAATTCCGTGGTTGCTCATAAAACCGGACGTGTTGTATCGGCGATAAAACACCCACGTATTTATAAAATACATTCGGATGGAAAGGACGTTTCGTGGAAAGGACGGGAACAACAACAATCATCGGGAACTCGCGCATTAGTACTAGCTGTAAATCAATTCAAGATGGCGGAAATACGATGTAAACCGCTTGCAAATCGATTCAGCGATTTATACGCCCCCATTGTACGTGAACATCGGGACAACCGGCCGATGTTTTTACACACGGCTATAAATTATGGGAAGAATCGCGCGTATATCCTCCAAATCGTCGATAAATTATTAATTTAAGCTTTGGAAGCGCCTTGCGCGGTACGATATGGTTTTTCCCTCCCTCCCCCTCTTTCTATGCTTCTCCGGTAGTAGGTGATGGAATGGATTTTTCTCCCCTTGATCATGGCCTTAATTGAACCAATGTTGTCGACTGACGAGATAATAATAAAAGATTTGAAGGGGAGGAGAAATTTTATATATCGATTTGCGTAGTAACGAGTAATGAGACGTGAGAGTGGAAAATAATTTGACAGGTTCACGGTTAGGTTCATGGATATTTGTTATAAACGTTATTTAATTAAGGAAAACGGTCGATTAATAATATTTATGGAAGATGGATATAATATAAATCTAAAGAAGAATCAGAAAGTGGAAGAAATATTCGCGTATTTCTGAATTTCAATTGGTGGGATTACAGTTATATACTTTTAATTGGATATATCATCAACTCGTTGAACAGACTAAATTTGGATAAATTTGCATTAAAATTACATTACATCACGATTAAAGATATATTTTGATTATGAATAATTATCGTTAATTACGATTAATTATTGCACAAAAAATTGTTTCTCCGATTTCAAACATTAGCCAAACGTTATTAAACGAGATATTTCGCGCCGTGGCCCGTTACTCAAACACGATACATCACGAGACGAGAAACGAGAGTATACGATGATATACATTAATGCATCACCGTTGGAGGAGTTCGTTCTATTACAGCTGGCTGGTACTGTTTCGTCATTAATATTCGATTAACCTGTGTCCCGTGAACAATGGAACCGGGAGTCGTGGCTGTTCTACGTGACGCGGTGTGTTTCGGCTCGTGGACCAACCGCTTGTGATTCTTCTTTTTTACGTATCGGGGAGGAGGAAACACGGTTGTATGGAAATTAGACCTGATATTACGAAATATCAGGATAAATCGTTGATCATTAAGGATCAGGCTCATTCTTTTTCAAACTTGTTAACAAAGTGTTAAAAGTTGATGGTTATTTTTTGACTCTTCTTATTATCGATATGTATAAAGATTATTAGGAAACGCAGGTGATCGTTAAAGGTGGGATTACACGTTCAACTTATTCTTTTCTTTTTTTTTCCAATTTCCTAACAGTACATTACGAAACAGTATAATATTGGAGGCAAAATTGCTTGAAATAAATTGTCCTCGTCGATCAAAAGATCAATTATCTTCATCCACATTCTCGTGAAGAAAAGAAGAAAAAAAAAATTCGCATAGCTTTCTTTTCTCCGCGATACAATGGGGACACGCAACGTGTATACACACGTGTAACGCCATCTGGAACAGCGTTTCTCAATCATTTCACCACGTGACCCGACATAGTTAGGTTAGTAATCGTGATCTGATATTGTATGTTGGATATTTATGAACAATTTCTTATTTTTCAATTCAAAATTTTCAATACAAGCATAAGCATACGTGTAAAGGTAAAACGATGAAGAATAATTAACAGGACATTTTGTAAATATTGTATTCTATGCAAATAAGATTGGACTTGCAGAAGACGATTATTTAAGAGAGTCAGAGATTATCAAGAGGATCAATCTAATGCAAACTATATGATACAAGAGTGAAACGGTAAGAAGTAGACATTTTATTTAATGGAGCTTTTCAGACTGTTGGCCAAATTCTAAATCGGATCAGTTTATTCTCTCTTCGACGCGACAATGGGAATAAATTGAGAAATATCTGATCTATAGGTAATATCTGTTGATCTCTGATGCGTACCCACGCAGTAACCAATTACGTTGGCCAGAATTACGCAAGGAGAGCCGTATGCTAATCATTCTCGTTGCGAGAAATGAAAAAGAAATCGAGGGTACCACACCGATACTCATTAGGCCGGCCAACACATTGCCAAATACATACCGAACCAGATTATTCAGATCACTCTCATTATCTCGGAGGTCAGGGCAAGCTGGGAAGTAAGAATGAATTCCAACGTCGACGACTTTCACGTTGCATAACCATCCTTCTCTCTTTCCTTTCCTCTCCTCTCTCTCTCTCTCTTGCTCCGTGCGTGAACGCACCCTGCGCGTTGTGCATCAGCGTGTAATTGATGCCCCATTACGAGCAAACGAATTTAGCTACCAAACGAGGCGATACTTTGCCTTTTGGAATTACGTGTTACGTGTTGTTCGTGAAGAGTGAAATTGAAAGAGATAATGAAACTGTGACGCAGTTATTAATCAGATTCTTTTCAGAAGAATATTCTTATCGTCGCGAGGAAAATTATCTAAATAAATACAGAAATAAATAAAAAAATAGAGAGATGACGATTTTGTCATGTGCGATAGATGGTTTTCATTCGATAATCAAAGTCAAGTTACGCTGGCCGCGATCGGTACTTGGATGGGTGTACGTTTTTATTAAAAATAATAGAATTTCCCGTATAATAGAATTTTGATTATTATTGATAATTCGAAGATGTTTTATAAAGAATCATCAAAAAATTGGCATGGAATCCCATTCGATCCATTTGCAAAAAAATCCAATTCAAAAATCAATCGCTTATATAATAATAATCTTATTACGAATTGCTATACAAAACTTGGATAAAAAGATTAATCATTCTTATGAAACAATATTTATCCATGATAATTTATCGATCCTTGATCTATCTTTCTTCTAAAATATATATAAGATATTTGCATAAAAAATCAACAAAAAAAAAGGAAAAGGAAAAGAAAAGAAGAACCAATGAAAATGAAAGTTTGCTGAAATTGAGCAACAATGAATTTTGAAGCAAGGATAAAAGTCAACTTTCTCGTCATCATCCCCTAGATTTGGGGGTACATTTTGATACTTAATCATTTATATGTTACATCACATTCGTAGAAATTTACTAAAGAGAGAAGGAGATTGAAGACAAATTGAACACGTCAGAGAGTGGGATGGAATTATGAATCATGAAAAGAGTTTTGACGTGTTGAAAGTGAAATCTTGAGAATAATTTGAAAATAAAGTTGAATCGAGGATATATATGAAAAACATGGTTTTATTGGGTGATTTGGATGGAAGAGGAAGAAATCTGGTTGAATGACGGGTAAGTAATATGAAAGGAAGATTGAGATTTGTTGGGGATAATTTCATTTTGATACGAGTTTCGATTCGTGAAAGTGAATTCGAAGAGTGAATTCGAAAATTATATTTAATTTTTTCTTCATTATGAAATATAGAGATCATATTTAATCTTCTTTCTTTTTTAACTTATAAAGAAAGCTGAAATATAAATGCTGGAATAACTCGTTTGACGAACACTTTCATTGCAACTTTGTTTAACTTTATTAAAAGATTTCAAAATTTTTGCAAATCGGTTCGTTATTATCATTCAAATACTTTAAATAAATATCAATAATTTATTTTACATCACCCTTTCACTTCCTCTTTGAGAAACAAAACTTTTTTATGACAGCATTCGTTCGTATTGTACATTCATATGTATTCAAATTCAGGATGTGATGAGATATGATACATTTGTTATCAATTTTGTGATCAATTAGAAAATCGAAGCTTTGAAAAAAAATCTACATTTCTTATGAAAAATCTTTGCAAATACGTCATCGTTATTATTTTTATCATTTCCATAATTAGAATACTATTAATTGTAATTTTATATTTTAATTACAATCAGTATAATTCATCTTCAAGATCACCCATTGATCAATCAATGATCTACGTTAATGGTCAATAAATAATCGGACATCAACTTACGATCAAACAATAGCTAATCAGAGGTCAATTTACGATCGAGCACTTTATTAATAGCCAATCAATGGAGAGAGAGAGAGAGAGAGAGAGAGATCAACTCATGATCACTCCTCAACTAACTAACCTATTATCGACCAATGATCGGACAATAGTCGATTCATCTACCAACCATTCTCACCAATTACTCGTGCTTTTAAATAGTCGAAAAAAACTGCACCAAAGAAACCGTAAGCCGACTAAAAACATAATAATACCAGCGAGATACAAACGTAATCCGAGATCACAAACAAGAACGGTTTCCAGGTCACGTGTTTTTCGTGAAGAAACACTTTCTTGCCAGACGATGTTCCCAAGATCTCTCGGCCGCATAACAATCAACGACGATGTTACCGCGTATCTGATAAACGCATTACGCTACGAGGGAGAGCTTCCGCGACTTTCGAGCGCAAAGCAAATGGAATTGAAACGGTATTGTAAAGACCTCGGTTCCCAAACCCGCTCACTCGAATGGCACGGAGCCTCGTGCACGCACGTAACGCCGCCTCGTGAAAGGCAATTTTTCGCGATATCGCTCCACTAGGAAGTCGATGAGACAACACCGCGTGCGTGTTCCACGAAGATGCGCCATTAACGCGCTCGACCGTGTGTTAACAAAAACAGGCCGTTGCAATTTTTTCCCCTCCCGAGAGAAATCGAAATTTTAAAATTTCGATCCTCTGGATGGATTTAGATCGTTCCGATTTTAATTGATTAATCATTAATATTGATGATAAATAAATTTTTTTCGTTGATTAAAATTGTAACAATCGTTGCGTTGGATGCATAAGCAATTTTCTACGGATCTACGTAATCCAAGAGTGTCCCACTTTCCAAACAAGTAGAAACTTCCATCGCTTATCCATTGATCGGAAGTAAAAAAAAAAAAAAAAAAAAAAACGAAGTTGCAAACGTTACGATAATACATCGTTGTGTGTTTTCAGTGTTCGTTGCAGAAAGAAGAAGAAGAAGAGGATATAAATTTTTTAAAATCCAGTTTAACTTGGTTGAACAATCGGTTGACATTTAATGGCTGGTGCGCTTTCTTTTGGATTTTTAGAATATTATTACGCGGCTTCGATACGTTATATAAACACTCGTCGAGGAAATGAAAAGTTGATGCGAGAACGTTGCTCGTTTCACGATGATCTCTCGATCGAAAACCTTGATGGAAATTCATGGTACGAGGAAACTTGTCTCGTGTATAACAAGAAGAGCAACACAGGTATAATAAGTTTTCTATTTATGTATCACGCTTCGTATGAATAATTAATAAAGAATTTCCATTCCATTAATCATCATCCCATCTCGTGATACAAACATTGTAGATTTTATAATTTAATTAAAAGTTTTTCTCCCCGAGTAACTCGAGATAAAGTTAAAATTACAAAGAATTACAGAGAACGAAAGGTGTTGCGCGCTCTTTCATCTTGAGAAAACTTCGTTTCACCGTCATGGTTCGCGGACCAGAAACCAGAGAAGTCGCGCCGATACTTTTCCGGTTGAACAGCTGTCATCGAGGGGAGAGTATCGCCTACGCGGCTATCGCTCACGTATGCAAAATAATAGAAACAACGCGTCGAGAATGGAGAGAACTTTCACGATTTATGAATTTAGTCGAGAACGAGAGTATCTACTGCACACGTGGAATATTCGCAGAATAAGAAGTGGAGATAAATTTTTATTGCGAGAAAATGTTAAATGTTAATGAAAATTAAATAAAAAACGTAACACTGCCCTTCTACTCTTTTTCTCCATTCTCCATATAATCCTTCCTCTTCCTGCTCTCTGCAAAGCGAAATAATAAATCAGAGTTGCCAAAACTCGAGCGAGCTACTGGAGAGGAAACTCGAGATCATTAATTATAATCCTCCCCACATCTTAATAATAATAACAGCCACTTTGATATTTCCTCGTCAAAACTGCATAAAGTCATCAGAGAGGATAAAACATCTCGCGAATCCCTAATTACTCATCTTCCAATCATCATCATCATCATCATCATCATCACCACCATCACCTACATCACCATCGCTCCTTGGATCGGTACGAACAACGGTTCCACTAGCCAGCGCAGCGTTCCGTTCATTCTACAAAATCCTTCACGGCTCCTCTAATTGGCCGTAGACTGCGTGCATTATCCGTTGGCCGGACCCGTTAGAACGATCCATTTTACAATTAAAAACGAATTAATCAATCCGACCGAGCGCAGTTTACGTAGGGCAGTCTCGGTCGCATTCGACGATCCCCTCTTAAGCCGCTCACCACGGTTATACGCCTGTTTCCGCCGTTTCAAACTCCCGCCTGAATAGTTCCACGTAATAATCACCGGTGCTGAAATAGTTGGCTCGTTTTTCAACCGAGTAACACACCGCGACAGTTATGCACACGGAAGGCACCGATCAACGCAGGAACGAGACCCTATTAGCGATGGGTACGACACCCTCGCGATACTTGCGTGGAACACGGTTCACTTTCTTTTTACCCGGCTCCGTGGATCGACTGATAAACGATTGGACTCGAGGGAGAATCGTTTTTAGCGTTCTATGAAATTAAATTCGAAGGTTAAAGTTTTTGGTTCTTGGAATTGTGATACAAATAATAAGTAAATAAATAATAAAAAATTTCGTTGACAAATATTCGATGCCTAACGATTGTAAAACTAGTTTTAGATTTTGCTAGTCGATGGTATACGAAATAGATGACACATTTGGTTATTTAATGCCACGTAACAATTTGCAAGAAACAATACTGTTTCTTTAATATCTATAACATTGGCAATGAACCAATATCTCGATGTTAAAAACTTTTATTTCGTTTCATACTTCGACATAACCTATCTGTCACACGAATCCCTCGTAAATCTCGTCTCGATCCAACGAAAGAGAATTAATAATTAATAATAATAATAATAAAGAAAGAAAGAAATATCGCGATCGAATCAAACCTAGACGACAAATTTTCGCAATCGATCGCTCGCAACGATCCAATCCATTAATCAACCTCGCGATCAGCTTGTTCTAATAAACATCGAATTATATATCTCTTACGTAGGCAGTAATCTCGACTTTCTATCTTGCGCCTCGGATAGACGTCCGTTCCTCGTAAAACCTCTTTCGAGCGTGCAAACCAGGCCGGGACGAAAAATTAAATCGATCACCCTCGCCCATAGCCCGAGGTTAGGTTAGCCGCGCTTATGCAACCGCGCGATACTTTCGAGAACGCTCGGGGTCTCGGTTCAAGCACAACGATTCAGTTAAATGCTTTCCCTCCTTTCCAACCTCCTTGGGATTACGACCTTGTCCCGGCTCTCTCGTCGAGCCACTCTCGATTTCTTCCGGTCTGGCCGGCCGTCGTTGTGTCCCTGTTAAGCTTTGGTCACGGTGAATGCGTTTTTCGACGATTTGTCGTTCCGACGTAGCTCTACCTCTTCGAAGAAATGTCGTTCGTTTTGTGAAAATTTGTTTCGAGGTTATAATTAACGCGTTCCATTTTCGAAGTGATTGGTCGGAATGTAAATTTTAGGTTAGGTCAAGTTATTCTTTGACGAATAAATAAATGGATTTGTGGATCGTGGATTTTTTTGATATTCCATCATCGAATTACGAAATTATTATTACGAAAAATCACCGTATGGATCTCGAGCTAAAGTTTCGAAAGAAATGCACGAAAGGAAAAAAATATTGAGCAATCGTGGAAAATTGGAGGATTACACGTGGAAGATCAGAATCGGTATAAATCTTGATTCTCCATTTATATACATAGATATTTTTCGAAAGTAATCGAAACAAGGATTCGACTATTTCTCGAAAGAATCGAGTTCCACCATTCTCCAGCCTTGAAATCGTAACCCGAACGATTGCCAGACCTGCTCTCGGTGATCAGAAGAATACCGCCACGATCCTTTCGAGCGAACTAGTCACGAGGACCCGCGAGGTGTTGCATGAAGAGGGTGTTTCCCAAGGAAAGGGAGCAAAGTGTTCGAACGCTAACAGTACTTTTCAAAGGCTGTCACATTTGTGGACGTATTTTAAATAAGTTTCTCCAATCTCTCCAAAATATATTAACAACTATATTTATATCAAAGAACGTTATTCATATTAATCCGTTTGGAGAAAATTTAAAAGTGGCGGTAATTGTTTCTTTCACAAACTAATCTATCATTCCACGCGTAAAGCGGGGCATCGTGCCTGCATTCTTGCCCCGTGGATAACAGTAAACAACACGTGCATTCATTTATCCGACCATTTCCTCCTCTCGCACGCGACACGCCCATCGGCCTGAACGCCGTCATAAATCAACCGCACGCAACCCACGAAATTCCCTGCACGCGAAAAAACCTTTTGCGAATCTCTGAAATGTCTCTTGATTATTTCAACATCACGCCTGTTACATACATAATCCTCCGATCCTTCGCTCGAGAAGTCGATACACTTCGAATATCGCGAATGGAGATCAAAGAGCAAGTTGCAAGAGGCGAGGAACAAAGCACAACGACCCGTAATTAACGGTGGGCCCCCTTCGAGGGCCCCGGCCGGGCCCATTATCGTTCAGCCACCAGCCAGACCGCTATTACTTCCTCCTACCATCGCCCCTGTTTCCTTTACCGCAGGTCAAGGTCTCCACCGCGCCATCTATCGACGCAACGAGTTTAAAGGCCCAGAAGGGGAGGGGAGGGGAGGGGACCAGGAAAAGGTGGCGATACCGCCGAGTCACGGTCGCGTGAAAAAGGCTCTCCTCCTCCTCCTCCTGTTACTGTTACGCTCGCGGGACAACGAGTCGTCGACTTCGTTTCGTTCATCTGGACGAGGAGCGTGTTCCACTGTCACGCTTCATCGGCATCACCGTCCTCTCCTTCGTGGCTCGTTGGACGATTGGGGATCTGTTTGAATCGACGAAAATTGTCGTAGCGGATGTTTTTACGCCGTATCATGGCCTAACTCTTCCGGCCATTGCGATATTATTCAACGATGAAAGTTGTTCAAGCTGATAATAAAACACGATATGTTCGTTTGGAAAACGAAGAATTATCAAAATTTTATATGAACGATCTTACCGTTCAACTGAATCCCTACTATTTTTGTCTTCCTTTCAAATCCTCTAATCGCGTTTAACCAGATCGTGTTACACCTCGTTTACCTCCTCCTCCTCCTCTCTTTCTCCCCCCCTCTGCCTATACTACCGTCGTATTCACGTTCACGCGCACGCGTGAGCTGGCCAAGTTTCCACACGGAGCAAGGGGAGTGGAAAAGCACGAACCAACGTTTCCAACATCCCATGTGAACAAACTCTAGCGCGGTTACCGGTCCAGCGAGTCGATCCGAACGAAACGAGTCCTCCCCACGGCTTCCAACACGGGCGGAAGGGGATAGAAGAAGTTTCGCTGGAACGGTGCCTCCAGATCACGTAATCCGGTTAATCGCTTCCGGTTTCGCGTGGTGCTTCCAGTATTATTTATATGGCCACGCGAGCCAGATCGAGGCGTGCATATGATGGTGTTTGGGCCGTTTAACTCTTGATGATTGGAGGAATGATTCCCTCGTTTCCTAAAAGTGCAATGGACCTTGGATGTTTCATTTTGTTGGATTTAGTTTGATAATATTTTTCTATCTAGGATGTGTTCGCTGGAAGGGGGCGCCATCTAGCGACAAAACTGTTTGACCAGGCTAGTTAAAAGTAATAACTCGACGATCGAAGAATTATTGTCTTCCTTGGAAAATTTTAATCTTGACAAACAAGGTAGAAAATCTTTTTGAAGTGGCGGCTAGATGATTCAGTAGGTAACTGTAGTTCTGAACGAACTCTGATTGTGAATAATCGAGTAACTGTGTCTGAGGAATTGGGTGGCTGAGGATGACTGATTCGCTGGGTGCGATAGGTGCAATTGGGAAGAGAATTAGGCGAGAACGAGTGATCAGCTTGGTGATGATTCAGCTTGTCCAAAAATGCAGATCTCGCGTGATAATGTATCCAGATGATGAGAAGAAGCTCATCGTTCACGTTTCATCTAGATATAAGGCCGAGGAAATTTGTTATAATGTTTTTACAACAATTTAGATACCGATTGTGGATTGCCTGTTAAAAATTAAAAGATAGACAAATACTTTTATACTTTAAAAATTACACATTAGGGATAATTGTAGATAAATGTTCGTGCGTACAATTTTTGCTTAAAGTTGGTTATTTCATCTGATAGACTTGAACTTGACAGGTGCTGTTGCAAATAGAAGTAAGAGTGATATAGGTGAACGAACCTGTATATAGCTTCGTGGTAATGGTAATAAAAAAAGCCAGATAGATGACCTTAAATGATCTAATTAACCGGCTGCAGTTACATCAGAGCAATTGGATTAATCAGTTACAGGATGTGATACGTTCCCTATTTAATTTTTATCGTCAAACTAGTTTTAAAATCTCGATCAACGATCTCGTACATCGGCAAAGAATGTCCAATATAATACGATTAAACTGTCGAGTTTTATCTTATTCGTTCTATTATATTAATTCCCTTCCAGTTCGTTGCGCGTTTCTATTTGTCGCGGATTTCAAAATTGAAAGTGGTTTGTCACTTTCAGAAGACGTAAATAACAAACCTATTAAAATGATAATTTTAAGTTTCTCTCTCTCTCTCTTTTTTTTTAACTACTAAAAATAACTTTCATTGAGATGCATAATCTCTGATTATGCGTTATATTTTCATTCTAATAGCTTTCTAACGTTTAATTAGGAACACAGTCATCAATCAACAGATATCGACACAAATATTGATTCGAATCAATAACGAAATAAAAATTTCTATACCTATAAATATTTCAATTGGATTGTGAAATCTTTGAAATTCTCGATCCATTTCTCTCGTCTGTCCACTGTCCACCACAATTTCAACACGTAAAGTGGCCATTTTCTACGTGGCTGGTTTCCAGAAAAGCAATCGACCGCTCTGAAAATTACAGGATGCAACGGGAATGCAGTTAAGCTGGTACGCTCCTGACCCGTTTCCCTCGATAGCCAATCCAAAGGGGATCATCTTTCGGCCGGCGATGCTCTTTCGTTCCAACTTTGCCCACGAGATAGCGCAACGTTGTTACGTGTCATTTTCTATGGGGAATGCGGGTTTCGCCGTCAGACCGACTCCACCGTGTCTTGCTCTTTCTTTTTCTCCCCGTTTTATTTCGTTTTTCAAGTAACTTATGATGATTGTTCCTCCCCTGACTACCGAGCTGTGCCTCGCTTGGGAAACTGTTCATTATCAACGCGTGAAAATGACCGGTTTGGTGCGCGCTGCGTCTTTAGCATTGCTCTCAGAGGAATGGATGGATACATAGTGTCTCTTATTTACCGTGCTTGTGTTCCCACGAAATTCGAATAGAATGTGAATTGAGTTTTTTTTTTTTTTTTTTTTTTTTTTTGCGTTTTGATTTTATTCTTTGCGTGTTTGTATGGGGGAAAATATAATATGAGTGTAATGGTGATGATGAGATAAATTGACTTTATTTGTTGATGATATTTAAGAAGAAAGGGAAAAGAAAGTCAGAGTTGTAGCTTTTTTTTTTTTTAAATTTACTCGATTCATCCTTAAGCTAAGTTCTAGAATTCTTAGAAAAGAGATTGCATTTGATCCAAAGCTTGAGACAGGGCTCCGTGACAAATATATTATTACACTCCGAGCGAAGTTTCTTACATTAAATTGTTATAGAGGATTGGAACAACTTGTCTGTCAAATATAGCCTGGAACTTTGGAATTGATTACACTTAATAAATAATATCCGGTGCAGTACTGGTATGTATAACGAATTTCAACGGCTAATGACTTACGAAATCGTCTGGTAAGTATGGTTCAATTCATTATAAAATTCGTGAGAATTGTTTCAAAATCAAATAATCCACCGCGGAAATGTTTCGTATTTACAAATCGTCTTAACATTATATCTACATCATTACACGAGTAAAAACAAACCGCACTTTCCCACAAGTCTTAATCCTGGCGAATGGCTTGATTCATAAATCATGGAATAACGTAGATACACGTAATCCGCCGCGAAGAATAATTTCAAAACTCGTTGAAACCTATCGTGCAAATCGACGAAACCAGTTTTTAGAGAAATTGAACGTCTTGCTTTTGAACGTGCTGGAAAGTGCATAATAATTTGTCGAGGCATTTGATAAAATGCTTTCTTAAAATGAAATGAGTTTTTTTTCTTAAATGAAATATTACATTAAGGGAGCGATAAGAAAATTTGGTTTAACATAAAAATCTATTATTACACTTCGATGATAATTATACAATTCTCGTGAAATTTCAATAGAGAAGAAGATTTTTCAATATCATTTTCATGATATTGTTGTGGAAAAGAATCGCGTTGATTGATACGTAAATTTTCGACGATAGAATGTATATTTATTTTTTTATATTATTCAATAAATGGATAAATATAAGAAGAAAAGGAAGCGAAAGTGTTAGGGTTCTATCAAGCAGATGACTGAGAGGAAGTGACTTTCTTCGCGGATGTTTGGCAACTTGGAAGTGGTTGATTAATTTTAAAATAATGGAAAGTGTTGCAGGAAGGAAGTAACAATGTTTCCTACTCGCGAAAACAATCTGCAAGAACTTTCCAACACGGTATAGAATTCAACAGTTTCATCGTCTGACAGAGAGATTCACAAATAGCACACAAGTACTGTTCCTTTTTCTTTTATCGAGTAAAAAGTCGTAAATAAAATAATTCGATCGTTGGACTACTCGTATATCTAGTTTATTCCTGCATTTCCCCCAACTAATCTAGTAAACTACCGCCATCTACAGAATATCTTGCCAACAACAATTTCTCGACAATTTGCTTCGAATTCAGATCAGATGAGCTTGTTAGATTAGATTCGCGTGTCTGCGTTGTTGCACAATTTTCTAATAGACTTTGCAAGGGATGAAAATAAAAAAAAAAAAAAAAAAAAAATAGAAAAGCAAGATAATACAATATCTCATATCCACACATCTGGCATAACCTCAAACATGCGCGAGGTTAGCAGCGTCGTAAAACACCGAGCAACACTCTGCGCTCGAGAGAAGGAATAAAACAACGCTCCTTCTCTTTCGCGAACGAACACGTCCATTTTCCATTCAAAATATATCCACCTTATGAATTTACCACGATAACAATGTATATTCCGACCGAATCGTTGGCCATGCCTAATCTCATTTCCATACCGGACGTTTAGAATAATTTCGAAAGACGTTGTGAGACGTTCGACGTTTACCTCTTCCCCTCCTCCTTCACCCGCCTCCCTAACTGCTTCGATTCCACGGATGGAAGATTCCTACCATTGGAAATTGAATTCGTGCACGTGGAATGTTTCTCGGCGGAATGATAAGACACCTACGTGTGGGCAAAGGAACAAAGAGAGGAAGAAAAAGGGAGGATGTCGTTTCTCACGGCGTCACCGTTCGACGATATCTTTAGAGGTTGGCTTTAGAAGCGGCTTGGCTAGACCGGACCCTTTTGTTTTATAGCATTGCATCGGGAATCCTGAAAATTATGACTGGTGAAACGAGGCGCTTCGAAGTTCCTTACGGCCACTCAACGTCGCGCCGTTGACGAGGCTACACTTTGGGTTCAACAACCCTTATACCACCATGTACAGGGTGGCTCGATCGAACGAAAGAATTTGGCAGGTGTGTGAATTGTGGAGACCCGGATGATAATAGTTTTATCTTTGGAGACGTCTACTGAACGAAGCTATTCTTTGGATTCGATACTTTTGTACCACCGTGTATAGGGTGGCTCGATCGAACGAAAGAATTTGGCAGGTGTGTGAATTGTGGAGACCCGGATGATAATAGTTTTATCTTTGGAGACGTCTACTGAACGAAGCTATACTTTGGATTCGATACTTTTGTACCACCGTGTATAGGGTGGCTCGATCGAACGAAAGAATTTGGCAGGTGTGTGAATTGTGGAGACCCGGATGATAATAGTTTTATCTTTGGAGACGTCTACTGAACGAAGCTATACTTTGGATTCGATACTTTTGTACCACCGTGTATAGGGTGGCTCGATCGAACGATAGAATTTGGCAGGTGTGTGAATTGTGGAGATCTGGATGTGGATAGTTTTATCTTTGGAGATGTCTATTCAACGAAGCTACACTTTGGATTCAAGGTTTCTATACCATCATATATAGGGTGGCACAATCGAATGGGAGAATTTGGAAAGTGTGGATTGGGGAAATTTAGATGATAATCGTTTTATCTTTGAAGATGTGTACTGAATTATTACATTGACGAAGTTACAAGTTTGAATTCGATACTTTTATACCACGATATACAGGGTGGCTCGATCGAATAAAGAAATTTGGATGATGTGGAAACTTAAATGATGATATTTTATCTTTGGAGATGTGTACCGAATGAAGATTCGATACTTTTATATCACCATGTATAGGGTGACTCGATCGAATAATGACGTAGATAACGATATTTTTGAACATGTACAATTTACTTATTTATTTCGAGAGAGATAACTATTGAAATGTGCGAAAATTCTAAGTAATGTTAATTTTGAAGAATATTTATATTAAAATGTAAAAGTTGTTGGACATACAATTGATTTTAAGTACCGAAATATATGAATCGGTCTTGTTTTTTCCTCCTTTCGCCAATTTAATATCACAACGCGCAATTCAATATTGATTTCAACCTTTCGATAAGAAGAGTTCGTCGAATGAATTTTCATACATTCGTTTCTTTAAGCGATTTCAATAATAGCATACAAAGATATTCTCGTGAAAAGGGTTAATTCATACTCCACAGCGAGTACAGGCGATAATATGAAGTTATCATTCCTCCGCCTCTTAATAGCCTCGATGAACAGCTTTTTTTCATTCCCGACAGAGAGATCTTTGATCATCAATCGTGAGTTACGGTCACACCTCGAGGCACGATAATCCCGCCGCTATCTATCCATTCAATGTATCCCTTCGAACGTGTCAAGCCTCGTATCATTTCTTTATTGCGAACCCTCCCTTATCGTTCACCACGTGTAATGTTAAGCTCACTCTCCTCCAATGCGTACATACGATCCTTTGACCAGATTATTTTCCCTTTCTCCTTTTGGAACGAGTTAACTTACGTTTTACAAAACTGTGGGTCGCGATACCTTGCAGGATTGGCTCGGCTTACGAATTAAATTGAATTGAATTTTTCATCGTATCAACGCTCGATTTCTTCTTCAATTTTATCAATCTTTACAGTTTTATAGAAACTATATACATTTTTTTTTTTTTTTTACGTGAAAATTTTTAATATCGATTTGAAAGTAATTTTTAATAACTTAGTCAAATCAAACGGATAGCCTTTTAGCCTTGCAATAAGATTTTAAATTTTGCAAGAAAAGGAACAACGAAGAAGCTCGCGTTTTTATTCGTATAAGAATTATTTTTCCGAGTATATCCACATCTATAACCATAACAGGCAACTTCAATTGACAACTCCTCGACTCGTATTGTCTCGTATTTGCAAATACAATAGGCGTTCCTTCCTGTTCGAAATGCACGCGAATATCAATCAGGAGAGAATGATTAATTTAGGATGAAATTTATTCGAATCGTAATCGTAACTCGATTTTTCGTGATCGAGAAAATTAATAGAGCGATCAACGATGCACGATATTCGGCGTCACGCCTTCTTTCTGTCCCAGAAAAGGGAGCGGTTGTACTTCGCGAGTAAGATTCGTTGCACGTTCGTGTTCTCACGAATTAAATTATCAACCTGATGTTGCCTGATGTTTCAATATTAATATTTTTGTTTAAAAAAATAACATTCAATTCCACCGATACGGTGGATATTTCCGGAAAATACTTCACCTCGCCATAACCTCGCCGATTTGTCGAGGAGGGAGGAAATTCCGTTATAAACGTATTCTTAATAATAATAATAATAATAATAATAATAATAATAATAATAATAATAATAATAATAATAATAGTAATAATAATAAGGGGGAGGACAATCAAGGTAATAACAGTATTCGAGTTTCTCGCTCGGCCGGCCGAGGCTCAAAGTTGTTGCAATTTGTTATTACCGCGTAACAGGGTTATTTATAAAACGACACGTCCCCAATCGTGGACCAGCGATCACAATTTTCCGCGTTTTCTGTGCCCGCTCGCATGGGCCGCAGTTAAACGTTCCGCCGGAAGCGAGGCCAGCGTAATACCACGTTTACGATACCGAGAGTGTATCGATAAACGCGCGGCTGTGAACGGAAGCTTCCAACGTTCGCCTCTTCCTTTTCGATCGAACGATATTTATATTCTACGCTTTTACAACTTTCCACCACGTGACTTCGTCGCCTCTTTCTTTCTTTCTTTTTTGTGTTTCTTTTTTGGAGGGTGAATATTTGGAGAAGGAATATAATTGGTTCACAATTATTGAAGTGTTGGAAAGGAGTGTCGAGGAGGAGGTGGCGCCACCTGTCGAGCGCGAGTTTTCATAGAGAGAAATATTTCAATTATTGGGGAATTTTTACGGTATTGTATTATTGATAAACTTATTATCAGTATGGGAGAGAGAGGAGAGGAGAGAGAGAGAGAGAGAGAGAGGATTTAATTAGCATTGGCAAGTTGATTTGTAAATTTCATTTGGTAATATTATTAGGCTCTTAATTTATGTTTTATTATACATTAACGGGTGTGTACAACACGTTAGGGAGAATTTATCGATAATCTTATGACATTTTACAACGATTTTGCAATTAGAATTGCGATTAGTTTTATTACGAAACTTGTTACTTATTAGCAACTTGAAAAATTTTGATGATTTTTATGCAAGAGACGCGTGCAAATCGTAAAAGTATTGAATTTTTTTCTCCGTTTTTTAAAAAGTAATATCTTACTCGTTATTACTACAACGGGTAATAGGGACGTTTAAATATATTTCACGCGATAAATTATTAAATTACTCACTTTAAACGCCCCTTTATAATAATAAATATATAATTGCTTATCCGAATAATTTTCATCTCGAGACTTTTTACACTGCACGTTATAATCTCAATGTTGTGTCGATCAACAACCTTCAACTTAGGTAAAAAAAAAAAAAAAAAAAGAGAGAGAGAGAAATCTACATCTCGCCCTTCCATTATTTAGGATAATCGTTACCTGTTACACTCCTTCCCTTGCGAACACGTTTTGCACGAGAAAACACATTTTCGAGCTTATTATTCTCATGGATATCAATTAAAATGCTCGCTCGCCGTGAATTACCTGATAAAATAAACGGCCCCCATAACTGACAGCAACTAATATTTATTGTACGCGCCGGTGCGTTTTCGAGTTTCAAAGCGATTTACCGAAACGCAGTTAACGCTTTAATCGCGCCTTAACCGACAAAAATGATGAGAATGTTTTTTCCTTCTTGTTTTAATCGTAGGAAACCGGTTTCGGAATTGGAAATTGAAATTTCGTATGTACGAATATTAATACTGTTAGAGAAAACGAAAACGTTGCGCGCGATTTATCGCGTAATTGAATTTTATTGAACGAATTAATTTCAATTTCCTTCGAGTTTTAAATATTCGCGTTACGAGGATACGCGTTGAAGATCTCGATTCGAGGATCCGTCATTGTCCTTTTTCAACGAGTTTTTAAACACGTAACGATAAAAAAAAAAAATCGATTCGATTCGATCGTTTCAGATTGTGTACAAGGTGGCCAAATGAAATCTCATCTTCTCAAACCTTTCTTCACGAATCAAATGTATGATTTCCAACATCACTGCCATGGTGTTCGCTACAGATGTAAATACCCATGGGCCCCAGGGCTATTAAATATAGGCTGGACAAATTGCTCGCATGAACTAGAATAATTAGCATCACCTCCTAGTGATGGTGAATATACCCTTTCACTTTCCATTTCGCTACCCTCTGCAGCGTCGCCCAACCTTCTCCCCTTCAAGTAATCCTTCAAGATGTAAAAAATTCGTTTATATCACTGCCCCTCCCTCCAAATATATTATGGAAGAGGTGAAAACTTTGAATGAAGGACAAAGCAGATATATTTAATTTATCTCTTTGATCTTTTACTCTTCACCGATTCCTGAAATATTCTTCTTCTTTTAAAATTGTATAGCAAAAAAAAAAAAAAAAAAGAAGAAGAAGAGTATTAAAATGATTTTTCCCGCGGGTTTATTAGAGGGATCACAGGTTGGGAATCCACGAGTGCAGCAGGCAAGGATCGCTGGCATGACATCACGGTTGCGTTTAATCAGACCCGCGCTGACTTGATGCGCGGGCTCCTCCGGCGCGAGCTGCTGCTTAAGAATGTAATTTAATATGCAACGTTACCGCGGGCCCTGGCGTGTCATATTTATAGGTATTTATGCATCAAGCTTCACGTGGCCACGTTTTACGCCGAGCGGCCGGTGCAGCGGCCGGGTATCATTGAAATTACCCCTCGGTGAGGCAAAATGGTGGACGGAAGGGATACGTGGGAGGAATTTATCGTTGTTTATCACTCGTTAGTTTCACCTTCGAGGCATCTTTGTTGCCTACCCACGACTTTCGAGAGAAGTCATGAGGAAGGGGTTGTGACCGATGGAATTTGGAAACGATCGTGAAATGAATCGTGGAGATCGCGTGAAAAAAAAAAAAAAAAATTGTACGTTTTTCAATTTGGATTAATTCGAATATACGTGTAATCGTTCCCTTCGCTGAATACTTTTAAGAAGAGAAATATTTTCAATCCTCTTCGCGTACGATTTTACGTATTAAACAAGAGCAGGTTGATATATCACGTAAGGAAGAAAAGGACGAGTTGATGAACGCGCATCCTTTGCCATCCCGCTCAAGGTTACGCTCGTTCGATGAAAAATCGCCTTTATTAATTTACCCTCCCTCCCCTCCCTCTGCTCTCCTTCATCACACGCGCTCTCGAGATCCTTTCATATTCTCAATGCCACTTTTTTCCCCCTTCTATTTTTCCCTCCCCACCCCACACGCGATAAGTTTGAGAAACTTTACAGGGCACGAAGAAGAAGAAGAAGAAGAAGAAGAAGAAGAACATCGATAATTAAGAGGGATAATTCCTCCGTCCGAGAAAATGATCCTAATATCAGTTGCGTCCTCTCCTCCAGGAGGAGACGTTTTTCGTTCTTAGTAATATTACGACGCCGTCTCCCCTCCCCCATTTAAATGCTAACCTTTAAAGATTAAAATTCATACTTATGCAAATGGGGCAAGCTGGACGGGCTCCCTCGACGCGCACACGGGGGAAGCATCGATCACGAGTTAATTACAGGATACAGGCTCAAAGACAGAGAGACACAGAGACGATCCATAAAAGGATTCCATAAAATAATCGTCCTGTTTTATTTTCGTCCTCCCCTTTCAATTTCAATTCCCTTTCCTTCGATTTTTTTCCAATTCGATTCCAAGCTTTTACCCCGCTTATTCCCACGGGTGGAACGATACAAGATCTCTGTTGCGAGATACTGTTACTACGAAATTACTAGGGATTATCATTACTAGAACGAATTATATATATCGAGTTTTATATATATATATTCTAATTCAATGATAGAATAATATCATATCTCGAGAAAAGGATTTTTCTTGGATTCAAAAATTATCGATATCTTTTTACGATAATACCGAGTAAAAATTCGAATTGAAAAATTACCTTCGCAAAGGTGCAACGTGTTATGAGAACGTGTTATCTAGGGATCACTAGAACGAATTATATATTCTAATTATATATTCTAATACGATGATAAAATCAAACCATCATCTTGGGAAAAAGATTTTATCCGTTATTTTAATCGTTTCAGCAGATGAACGATAATAAATTTTTAAGAAATTACTTACGAGATTACTAGGGATCACTAGAACGAAGAATTATCGAATTATATATTCTAATTCGATGATAAAATAACCATCGCCTCGAGAAAAAGATTTTACCCGTTATTTTAATCGTTTCGGCAGATAAACGATGATAAATTTTTAAGAAGTTACTTACGAGATTACTACTAGGGATCACTAGAACGAAGAATTATCGAATTCTACGTATTCTAATTCGATGACAAAATAACCATCGCCGTGAGAAAAGATTTTTATCCGTTGTTTCAATCGTTTCAAAAGATGAGCGATGATAAATTTTTATATATCTTATTACGATAATGCTAAGTAAACTCGAATTGAAAAATTACTTTCGCAAACGTGTTACAAGTTTTAATTTGTCGATATCCGCGGGGCGAATTCGCAAACGAATACCGTCCCGAATACATATTCCCGTCTGATTAAAATTCATGCTTATGCTTATGAAGCATAATATATCTCTGAATGGTTCTTTTCTCCGTGGCACGAGAAGACATCGGGCACGAGTACTAATTACAGGACACCGTGGAATAGAGAGCCCCGTCAAACGGCTCGTTTTCTTCTTTTAACCACTTCAACAACCTTGAAACAACGCACAAAAGCCTCTTTCAATCCGGAAAGTCGCCATTTCTCACCGCGATCCTTATTGTCATGTCGGATCCGTGAATAGTTTACGAAAATAGTCGAACGGATGTTTTCGTTCGAATCCTCTCCTTTTCTAAAGAATCTTTCGGTAGAAGATACGCGCGTGATAAAAATATTCCTTTTTATTCCTATTTATAGGCGCGAAAGCGTGTGCCTCCACTTTCCTCAAAATGGATCCGTCTTCTCCCCTCACGCGACATTCCGCGACACGACGGATAGTTTCTCTTTCTAGGAAAACCGCTTTCGAGGGAAACACGCGATCTTAAACGTGGAAAACGCGGCCGTTTTCAAGCTGGGCCGATTATTGAGAAATTATCTCGTTACCTGGAACACTTATCTTAACGAGTCTTTTTCTTTTCCATTTACAATCGCAATACTCGACTCGAGTTCGATTCACAGAATCGAGTCGTAAAGATTGAAAGAAAGAAGCCTTCGAAATATCGATATGTACATTTAATCATCGCGTTATAAATAGAATCAAAATAAACAAGTTTACGCGCTCGCACGCAACACCTAGCGTTTCCATGAAACTTATTTCCTATTTACCTCGCCTCTTTCTTCCCCTCCCTCCTCTCGCGATATGGCCAACGATTCCCAAGAATTTACCTGGTAGAAATGTTAGAAAACCTCTTAGTATCTCTCTCTCTCTCTCTTTTTTACCCGAAGCCTCGTTTAAAGCGTATTTCCCTGGAACGATGATAACAGAATAGCGATAACAGACATTCCCCATCCCGTAATAAATCTACATGCTCGTTGGCCAGGATGAATTCACCGGCTTTCCTCGAGCGATTAGAACGAGGCGCTCGTTCCCTCGATTTAATATCACGTATATTC
This sequence comes from Apis florea, assembly GCF_048593485.1. Taxonomy (NCBI): domain Eukaryota; kingdom Metazoa; phylum Arthropoda; class Insecta; order Hymenoptera; family Apidae; genus Apis; species Apis florea. The sequence goes on along the minus strand of NW_028256542.1, from coordinate 1,183,166 downwards.
AGCCAGGCCAGGCTAGGAAATTGGAACGATCCTGTGCGTTTCTGTGCAAGAACCAGGGATCTCCCCGTTAACCTTCCAGATTGCTACTCTCCTCTCCACGGTTTCTGGCCGTGAGGAGAGGAGCAACGTCTGATTTACTCTGAAAACTCAACACGTGTGCCGGGAAACGCGTCACGGAAAGCACTGTAATCTTTCGTATTCCGGTTAAGGATCGCTCGTAAGGTTGAAAAATCCTCTCCTTATTCCTTCTTTTCTCGTCTTGGCCTTCGTGGAATCGGCCACTGGGGTGGAGGCAAACCACCGTGATGATCCGCACGAGATGAGGATACACAATGATGAGGGGATTGAATTAAAACGGCGAGAGATGAAAAAGTTTCAAGAGCGATAATTGGATCGAAGGGTTTTTCTTTCGGATATTTGCAAGATTAAGATCATCTTACTAGCGCCATCAACTACTGTTATATATTCGTCCACTTTTTTGACGAGGCTGGTTTGTAAAATTGTAATCTTTTCTTTTCTTCAACTCGCATAAAACGAATATTTGCAAATTTTGGCTCATTGGTTAAGTTTATTAAGATCTTACTATGACACGCGATACTAGCGCCACGTGGCCATCAACTACTGTTATACATTTATTCACTTTTTTTGACGAGACTGGTTTGTAAAATTGTAATCTTTTCTTTTCTTCAACTCGCATAAAACGAGTCGAATATTTGCAAATTTTGGCTCATTGGTTAAGTTTATTAAGATCTTACTATGACACGCGATACTAGCGCCACGTGGCCATCAACTACTGTTATACATTTATTCACTTTTTTTGACGAGACTGTTTGGTAAAATTGTAATCTTTTCTTTTGTAATCTGGATATTTGGAAAATTCGGATCACGTTAAGTTTATTAAGATCTTACTATGAGACGCGATACTAGCGCCACGTGGCCATTAACTGCCATTACCCGATATATTTATTCACTCTCTGACATGGATATACGCTCGAATCAGCATACTCTGGCCAAAAGATCTTTATCCATGGATTTGTTCCACTCGGTACCCACGCTTTTTCGCTCTTTGTTCCGCGTGAAACGTTATCAGTCTGAGTGGAGCGTGTCTATCAGGTGCGGCCAGGACGAAGTTTATGGGCGTAGAGAGAGAGAGAGAAGAGAGAGAGAGAGATGGAACGAAGAAAGGCTTATCTTTATAGGGGCTGTTGTACAGATATCGCGTGAAAGCGCGCTCGTGACTTCGCGAGACACCGTGGGAGTGCTTTGCCGATCCAGAGAATCGTTTTTCGATCGAACGTTTGTAATCTCGTGACGAGAAAAAGACTCGTATCTTCCTCTTCGAAGCGAAGCGGTTGTACGTGGGCAGAGGGACAATGACCGACTTTGGGCGTAAATAATCCTCCTCCCATTTCATATTTTTCATTTTTATCCCTCCCTGTTATTATTATTAATTCCTTCTCATATTCTATCAAAAAGATCATTTTCTCTATCTCTTCTATTTCGCAAAACCCAGTATCCTAATTCATCGAACCAAGTTTCCAACGTGCAAAAATTCATACCTTCTTTCCAAACGTCTCACCAACAACGTGGTGAAGCGTGTACAAAAATCGTTTGAAACTTGTGATAAAACGGATCCTCGCAGGCTAAAAGCTGCGAGAGCTTTAACGTCTCGATCGTTGTCGGGCGGAAGCGGGTGCCACGGCGCTCGATTCCCCTCGCATAACCCCGGTTGATTTACAACCAGAAACGCGTGGTATTGCGCGCAAGGGGATTTCGTGCCGGCATCCTCGAGCACGTCTCCGGTGCCCCTGGATTTGCATAAATCCCTCGGAAAACGCGGCGAGGGAGCCGCGAAATCGAAAGTCGAGGATCGGTTTCTAACCCAACGCATCGAGGGTATTCCCCGCGAGGGAGAAGGGCAAGGCCTGGCCGTTTTACGACGAGTAGAGGAGGCACGAAAGGTGGTTCCTCCGAGCCATCGAACGAGCCGTGGACGGGGGATTTATGGCGGACCAATGGTCGTGGAATTTCTTGTTTTATTTATGGGCCGATGCACGGCCGACGATCGACTGGAAATATGTTTATTCCGGAATGGTCTACACCTGGTTGACTCTTAGGAATCGAATTCTGCCCTCCGGGGGTTGTTCTCGGAGGAGGAAGGCCTCGATTCTTCCAAGTATCATTCCTGAGCAATTGCTCGTACAGGGTGTTGAACTTTGGCCACCAGATTGGGTGTATATATAGCAGCGTGGGGTATGGTTTGAAGAGGTTTGAGAGAGGTGTATAAAGTGACGTTTCGGTGCTGTGCAATTTTCCAGAGAGCAAAGACTTAAAGTGTTGCAGAATTGGCTTTGCAATCGAATACTGTGAAGCAAAGTATTCAAGAATCAGAGAGGTTTGAAGGGAACTGTGAAACGATGGTTTCAATGTTGTGACGGTGGAATTCTTTAAAAAATTAGTTGAAATCTTGAGAATTGTCTGTTTGAAGAAAATATAAAATGATGGTTTCAATGGTTACGATGGTGGAATTCTTTAGAAATTAAAGTTGAAATTTTGGGGTAGATTAGTAGGTGCAATATAGACAATAGTTTAGAGAGGTTTGATAACATATAATGAAATTCTTTAGAAAATGAACGGTTTGAGGAAACTCTAAACTCTGTTTAATCGTGAACGTAGATTAAATGTAATGTAGGGTATGATTTAAGGAGATTAGAGTTGTCAGTTTGGAAAAGAAATAATAAAGCGAATTGGATACAATGTATAAATCATGGTTTAGAAAAGTTTTAAAGTCGTCATTCTCAGAAAAATCAATAAAAAGGAAATTCTGTAATGTGAAATGAGTAAAAAAAAAAAAAAAAAGAAAAAAAATATAAAAAAATAATAAACAGGCATCATTTTCTATAATTATAAAGGTAATATTAGCGGAATTACATTATATCTCGATATCTCTAATATAAAATTTAGATAGTCATAAATAATACTTTATACAAATGAGCGTATCTTTAACAATAATTAAATTCTTTTTTTTTTTTTTTTTTTTACTTAAAACATATTCCACGAGTTTAACCGTCGGAAATTTATCGACGGTTATATTTTAAACGATTATGTAAATGTACTGTTTTTCAATCAGTTTCTCATCGTACGCTTGTTTTAATTTTCTTACAAGCTGTTGCTCGGATTAGAGCAACGACACGGCCGTCGTTAAAAAAATGCTAAAAATTCACGCTTGGAATTTTTTCTTAAAAGCCACATTTACATTCTTTTAATGTTTATACGATTATTACACGGGGGAAGCATCATAATCGCTGTATTATTTCGATTGGTTAATAGCCGGGCATTAATTTGCTATTTACTCGTGTGTGTTGCGTTATAGCTGTCTGAAAACGCGTGAAAAGAAAAAAATAAAGAAAAAAACGAGAGAGGGAACCTATTAAACTCACAGATATTATGGATCTTTTACCACTATCTCGAACCTTCTCCACTGCATTAACATTCTTCACTTATTTCTTTGCTGATGCGTTTACTTTTTAAAGCAAACCCAATCCAAAATTTTATATATATATATTCCTTTCCTTATACACTTCCTTTGACTTCTCTTTGAATCCTTTTAAGCAATCGTAAAACATCTGAGACAAACGATTCAATCTCTTCGCTCTATTTATTATACTATTTATTCAAAACATATTATATTCTCTTCTTCCCTCTGGTTGTCCCCAATTATTTGTCCCGTGATTAAATCCTCCTCCAACCCAACAGACTTTGTAATTAAATCCTCAAAGTGTATCGATCGTCCCTTCGACGAGCGTGCCTTCGAGGAGCAAATCCGCTGCAGGAAAAGGGGCGACGATTGTAACACGGTGTCGAGATTAGACCAGCCGAGGCTTCGTTAGCGACCCATTGTGAGATGCGATCATTATGCGTCTTAGTTTGCATAAGTTCCTGATGGGAGCGTGGGTGGAGCACGCTGGAAAGTTGGATAAAGGAGGAGGAGGATACGTGGAACAGTAGGATAACTGTGAAAAGCTTTCGAACCTCGCACGATCTTTTTTTCTCGAATATTTGTCGCACCCTTTCTTTCGTCATCATTGTTTGAATCTTAAATTTTACTCTCTTTCTTTTTTTTTTTTTTTCTGATCATTCTGCAACATCACAGCGTGGATTATTATTTTCGAGGCAAATTGAAAGTCAAACTACTCGGAGGGTAACTTAAGTGGAAACTTGAAGAGTGAGGATAAAAAGAGAGAGAGAGAGAAAGAGACGGAGGCAGGAAGGGAGACGGCGTTCCAATCGTTTCCAACGAAACTGTTGCAGCGGCATCAACCGTGATTTCGACCCACGCCGCATTCGAGCCGTGCATACGTAATTCACGCGTTTTCGTTGGAAAAGTATCGGCCGGCCGTTATGCTAATACGAGGCCGTATGTCACTGACCACCTCCGCCGTGACCTCTTCGTTGAATAATGGGGGAGGAAGGAGACGAGGTTGTCGAAAGAGATTTCCTTCAAGTTCAATTGTTTTGCGGATATTATGGCGGAATTATCACAATTCTATATTGGATATTAAATTATAACAGTTTAATTTAACAAACGGCACGCGTTCGACTCGATTGAGTGAAGGGTACGAACGATCCTCGAACACGATCAACGAACTATTATTTTGACATTTCTTTTTATTGATTGGAATAAATCTGATTGGATTTATATTATATTAACCTTGATTTCTCGAGCAGGCTGCACGCTGTAATTTTTATGATTCACGGTTGGGAGGGGTGTCGCACGCCATTTCAGATCTGACAGACTCTTCACAGTAATTCGCGATAATTTACGATAAACGTCACTTGTCAGTGAAGCTGATTGATTCGAATGAACACGTCCCACGACGATAATTCGTGAAACGAAACTAGAACGAAACTGACGCGAAACGCTTGGTCAGGCTCGAGCACGGCACAAATCGTGCGCTCCTTCCAATGCTCGGCTTCATTGTTGAACCGCCACTGCCACCTACAAACCATCCGTTACTTTCTTTCTCTGGGCCTCGGTTAAATCACCACCGTGCCTACTACAACCTGATTACATATGTACACACTCGGCTGCAGAGGTAAATAAGCAAACAAATGCGCCTTCTTATGTATGGTCGTCGTGCACAGGAAATCTCGAGAATGTTGCAAGCGATCTTTGATCTTGCTACAGGGTTTTTTTTTTTTTTTTTAATATAACGTGCAACGACATTTTGCGTATCGTATTTTTAACAGAGTTCCACGAAACAATTCTCGAATAAATTAAGACATTCGAGGCATCCCCTGGTTTCTCCACTACCTTCTCCTCCTCCCGATCGTTTTGCAGAAGGGTTAATCGTAAAACTCGTTAAAAAGGAGCGAGATGGGAATGTAAACGTTTCCATCGATCAAAGGGGCCGTTTATTAATCGGCCACATTCCTGGCCTCGATCTTGCGCAAGCCAAGTACTAGGCTTTAATCCACGCTGAGATCGAATTCCACGATAGCGATTCGCGCGCACGATCGATCATCGCGGCCGACGTGATCGATATATCGGCGATTCTATGCGGCCGCGGATATCTCGCGTTCCATTAAGCGCCACCAGCGCGCGCACGCACCAGTTTAATGAATTTTCTGGCCGGATATATCGGCCCCTCGCTTTTTCCACGGCCATCGTTTCGACGGTTCTCCTTGACTTGATTTATCGGCCACGGAGGAGAAAAGTTCCGAATGCTTGGTGGACGGGTTTGGAAATGCCGTCGTCTTAGCGGTCGTGTGTCTATTATTTGCAGATTTCTCTATCGAAATCGTTTTGTATCTGATAATAATGGAATCTGGTTCTCCGAACCAGTTACACGTACGTGGATTGTATTTTAATCGCGTGATGGATGCGAGATAGGGATAATTGAATAGGACGCGGCGATGTAAATGAAGTTAGAGAGGAAAAAGAAAAAAGAAAAAAAATGAGGGGAAAGAGTGGAAAGTTTCGTTGTAGACTGTACTATTTATAATGAGATAGGAATTTTTGATTCGTATATACCGGATTGGATGTAAGAGTGCTTGCGAGAAACGAGGAGGATTGGTGAGCCATCTGGCGGTGAAAATAAGAAGCGTCGAGAAACGCGACAGCCTAATGTTTTTAGAATCTTTTCTTTGAAAATTTTCAAAAATTTCCATTACATTGAAATTCAAATTGAATCAACGATCTTCGAGTTAAATCATAAAAAATACATCCTTTTCCCTTAAAAATTATAAAAGAGGCCAATTCCACTCACCAGGATATCCCTCCGGAATCACAATCTCGGGTCCAACCTTCACGTCATGCCGGTAGCGATGCATCAGCAGCGTAGCCGTGACTCTCAGCGATCTTTGCTGTTGTTTGTACAACAATATCGGTCTTCCACCGGCACCTTCCACCCTCACCACCCTAGGTAACGAGAATCTGTCGAGGAACTCGCGCAGCGGCATGAATCCGGCCCCCGAACCCGCAGCTTCCGCGGTCGCCTCTCGAGAACTGGGCAACGAGTCGTCTCCGGTTCCGGTCGCCTCACCACTCGACAGTGTCGAAAATTCACCACTCGACGACATCGTCCCGCGATATCCACGATTTCATAGACACCAGATTCACGGTGAACGGTAAATCGAATGAATCGGCAATTCCACCGCGAGTTTCTTGCGGTTCGTCGTCTTCTGCAAAAGAAAAATAGAAGATGCGCGTCAATGCAACAATGCGTGGCGGACAAACTTCAACGCTTTGACACCAATGCTCCGATCCAAACAATGCGAAAGAGAGATAAGAAGGGAGAAAAGCGTGGAAGAGCATCCAGATGGAATTCGTTATTCCACGAAGCGTGGCAGCCTTGACAGTGATTCGCCCGCGGCGAAGTGTGCCTCGGCTAACGAGTGATTATGCTCTCAGGGCCGGCTTGACGATGATGGTGATGATGATGATGAATTTATGACGATGATTATCTCTGGTGGCGTACCGCTGTGTCGCCACCGGTGTTTGTCTTTCAGACGAGGAGACAGTGGAGAGAGTAGGGGAATGAAAAAAAAAAAAAAGAAAGCAAGAAAAATGAAAAATAAATGGAATCTAGTCCGTTGAGTAGTAGTTGCAATCCGTTAAGGATAAGTTCTTGTGGATGACTGTTTGACGCGAGACAAATTAGAACGAGGAATTAGCTCTAAGTGATTGGGATAAAGAAGGATTGATAGCGAGAGTTTTAATTGGATCACTGGACAGATGATTTCTCTAGAAATAGATTTTGTCTTTTCTGCCTTTAGAAATTGCAGTAATAGGATGAGATGATTGCTCTTGTTCAAAGTTTTTCAGCATACGATTTTCATGACTAAATAAGTCAATTTGTAATCTGTACTAACCTGGAAATTGTTTCAATTTTCTTTAACCTTAATCTCAAACTCATATATAAAAGTACGTGTATAAATAACTTTTTTTCTATATTAAGAATTTCAATTTCTTCCTGACATATATATATATATATAAGTAATGAATGTCTAGAAAATTTTAAGTTAGTTTTCGATCTAGAATCGGCTTATTAAATTTTTCCAATTTTCTGTAATGTCTCAACCTCAAATTCATAATAAACAACTTTTCTTCTATATTAAGAAATTTCAATTTTCTCTTATGCAAGTGACGGAGGTCTCTGGAAAAATTTTTAGGTTAGGTTTTCGATCTAGCTCGAGCAATCTTCTTTCACAAAATTGGATTTAATAACGATTTCTCTCGATATCGTAACATATACGCGTCTTAAATTCACAACTGTAATCATATAGTTAGTGATAAAACGCCAATTTTAATCTTCTTCTTCTCCATCATATTACAGAGTACATTTCATCGACGCGTTTGTGAAAGTGAAATAATATCGAAATAAGAATAACTTTCCATCGCGTGATGTGGATGATTGATTATATACACAAGCAGCTACGTAGCTTGAACGAAATGTTTTCTAGGAATTCAAATTGTTTATAGTTTACAAATGTGGTATATAATATTGTGGCAACAAAATTATTACCTAGCTTGAAGAATTTTATTAATGTATACATTACAAAAATTACATAATTCTACTATTCCTTTTACGAAATTTTCGTACGCATTAACAGCTCAATTTATCCGCAACTCTTCTACGACGTTTGCCAACATAATTACAAGGTTACGTTGACAAAAACCTGATGACAATTCGCAGTTTCTTTCTTCGGGTCGTGGAAAAAGAAAAAAAAAAACGTATAAATTGCCTAGTTAGCACTCGGTCATAACAAATGTGATTTTTGCGTTTGACGACTCGATAATTTGCCGTGTCAGTTTAAATCATACCGTTATAAATCAACCCCCATGCTTCTTGTTACTTGTTATTTGATGCTCGTCGCGTATATACTTTACCGGTGGCTTGACGCGAGCACGAGTTACGGAAAGATGCGTTTTTAATCGGTCCAAAGACAATTCATTTTCCACATCATTTGAAGAATATTCGTAAAAATCGATAATTATCCACAGAACAGAGTATTTTAAATGATATTTAATACTGGTTAACGATTAAAGATTACGTAATATCGCCCTTAGACAGAAGTGCTGATTATCTTATTTTCCAAGTATTTCTTTCTTTCTTAACGAATTGTAAATTATTTTTAGAAAAAAAATTAAATCAAATTAAAATTCAAATACACGAATAAATATATATTCATTCTCAATTTAAATGTAGCGATTGATCTACCAAAAAAAAAAAAAAAAAAAAAAGAAAAAAAGAACCTTCAAAATGAAACACTGTCCAATCCCAAAAACTTCTTCCTTGTCATTAGGCAATTAAAAACCCTCCATTACGATACGATTACACCGGCTCGGAGGCAAAATAATCGAGAGGATCGAAAGGACTGGTGGCAGGTTTGTCTCTGGTTTTTCATGGAAGAAGAAGGAGGGGAGGGGGGGGGGGGGAAGAGGAGGAAAAAAATGCTCGCTCATGCGTATTCATGACCGGAACCATGGATAATGCCCGGGGTCTCTGTACATCATATCTTACACACAGCTGGAATATTAATTCCTGTCATTCGTATGCGATGCGAGTGCGATGTTGCTGTGAACGCGCGAGCGCAGCTCTGAAGAATGGTACAGGTGCAAGTCACCTAGGAGAAACTTGTGTTTTTTGCGGTTATGGAGGAGAATGATCGAAAGGGTAGGACGTTACCTTGGAATTTAAATTGGCTCGATCGAAGTAATTATTTCAACCTAATTTGGATCAATTAACGGACGGATAAAAGTTCGATGAGCGAAGAAAAAAGAAAAAGTTGATTTCTCTGTTGATAGATTTTATGGGAGGAATTGAATTTAGCCATTTTGTTTTTTCGTCATTTAAAAATGTCATACTTTTCTTTATTTTTATCTTTTAATCTTGATGCAAGTCAGTGAGTGAATTTTTTTTTTCTTCTTTTTTTTTTTTTTTTTTTTTTGATCCATTAAATGATTGTGTTGTTAACATCACGTATCTCATTATTTATGAAATTATTACGATAATATTATTATCGGACGATCATTGATATTATTGGATAACGAGATATCCAATTTTAATTTATAATGGCAAATTACTGGTAAATTATTTGCCTCGTGAATAAATGGTTTCGGGGTAAACTTTTTTTCTTTTTCGTTTCGAAAGTGTACGAAGATCGCGTGTGTTTCTTTAAATAGAATCGTATAATTTTCATCGCGTTAATCGATGCGCAAAGTTTGATCTGCACGTTTAGGTGTTCAATATGCCAGCCGTGTTCGGTCAAACGTTTTGTATTCTATCACGGAAAACAGTTTTGGCTCCCGCTCGATCTTTTGTTTTAAGATGTTCGATTCAATTTATGCGACTCTTTGTTCGACGTCCACGAACTCGTAAATCGAACGTGTAACGTTGGAACGTTCGTTATGATAATCACTTTCAGTGGCTCGAATTTCTCAAAAATATTTAAATTTTATTTCCCATTCAAATTCTAAGACGATCGAATCCGTCATCTATTATCCTAAAACATTCAAAACTTATTCGTTTGTTATTCATACATACATTTCTCAAATCAACGCCATTTTCAATAATCCATTATCCCAAATTCGCAAAAAATCCCATCATTCCATCTCTCCAATTTTAATTTTAAAAAGTTAAAAAATTTTGTTCGTAAGATCGAGGCCACTCCACAGAATTCGAACGATTTTCCCTGAGGCATGGCCGAGAAATCAAAACGACAGCGGCTTCTCGATTTCTGTTCGATTCCGGGCAGAAACTGGAGGCTGTCGTCCTCGAGAGGCAGAACTTTCGAAACGCTTTCGTTCCCTCGCGAGATCGTTCGAACAGCGCGCCATTTCACTTTCGAACGTGTTCCTTTTTTGGTGTCGGGTGTGTAGGACCGGTGTAATCGGCCGGCGTTTGTCATCTGTAACACGCGTAATCGTCGACTCGAGCCGCGCCACCGGTTAAAATTGCCGTGAAGCGCGAATCAAATTAATTATAGGAAGGCGTTCATTACACACCCGTAATTAATACTTTCACGATCGATGTCTCGCTTCGGTAGCTTCTTTCCTTTGACAAATTGCGTCACGGTTGTAGTTTGCTAATTTCAAGTATTGGAAATTTTATTATATACGATATCGTGTCCTCTTTTTTCGTCGATAATACCACGAGCAATCGTTTCGAGTGAAATTAGAAAGAAATTGCGGAAGGAAAATTTCTAGGGTTCCCTAGAAGTCTCCCTCCTTTTCCAACGATTTCATCAAAATATTTGAGACATATATTCTTCGATGAAATTAGGATTAAATTCTCTAGGAAGTTTAAAAAAAGAAAAAAAAATGTTAACAAACCTCCGAGTCGCAACCGAATAAATGAATCGTTATTAATCTAGAGTCCCCTAGAAACTTGTTTCTTAAATTCTCTTCAAATTCAATAAATCCGAATAAAGATTAAAACAGAGATGAAAATCTGAAAATCCTCTCGTGCATATAATGATAAAGTCAACGATACACAGCTGCGAAATGAGCGATCAACGAGGCCGACGATGGAAAATAGGCCTTCTCCGCGCATAATAGATCGAGTCAAGTGAAAGTCCCAGATTTAGCAATTTATCCATTAACGGCGTACGCCGTCCTGGAAACGCTCGTTGCTTTTCGCGTGGCGGTATTCCTCCGTGTCCCGTGACGTAATTCGACGCGGTGCACGCGTCTGCGTGCGGTTCCACGCCCGAGCTGATTTTAATTAAGAGCGGCAGGAAAGTCGGCAGTGCATCGTCTTACTTTCTTGCGATTCGTAATTAACGAGCTTGCGCTCGTGCGCCTGCCGAGAAGAGAAAGGAGAGGGGGAAGGGTGGGGGGAAAGAGAAAGAAAAATACGTACGTTTGTACGGTTATTTTTAGATCATGGACCATCTGAATTTATGATCGCGATGCGTTTGATATTGTGCAACCGAGTTCCGTGAGAACGAAACCACCGGCGTGATTGCGGCCTTTTAGCGCGTTTACCCGTCCCTTCCATCGCAATTCACCGCCTGTTTGCTCGATATCTCTCCACTAGTAGGTTTTTCGTTTCTTGTGTATAACAATTTTAAAAAAAAAAAAAAAAGAAAGAAAGAAAAACGAGTTAATTATTTAACAATATTCTAAATTTTGTTCATTTTCTTGTGTACTGTACGTTGGTGGAAAAATAAATTGGTGTGCGTTTAAGAAACAGATGTAAAATATTCGAAAAACAGTTTTACACGTTAGTTGGTTGTTCCAGTATTAAGAATGAGTAAGTAGGAAGGAATGGATTTTAAAATTTACTACGAGTTGGAAATGATGGCGATGAATCTTTTCCGCGTTAAAATTCAGGTTATTAGAATGCGATTAACATAGATAAAGATCGGTACTATGAACTACCGAGTTCGTAGAAAATATCTATTCTACTTCTTGAAAGGAAATTTCTTTAATTACATTCGAACGAATATATAATATATATAAAGTTATTAAACATAATGAATAAATTTTCATTTGTCCATAGATTCTTATATTATTTCACAATGCATACGTGTGTGAATATAAATATTAGCAAAAATACTCTTCTCGATTTCAGATAATAAATAATCTACGACTCGTAAAACGAACAAATCGCCTACAAAGTCAATTATATGTCAGAAACTATTAATTTTCAACCCATTGGTCTTGCAAGATGGAGTGATTCATATGAACAGCATTCTCAGGGAGCCAATAGGCCAACGATTAAACAGTAAACAATCCTTCATTTGCATAATATTATTAAAACGAAAAACAATATTAGTCGATTCGATTCGAAATTTTTTTTTTTTTTCAATCGGCCGATCTTGGTTTTTTTCAAAAAATCGCCCCGAACCCGTCTCGTACCACTAGAAAATTCCAAATAAACTCGTCAACAGGCTTTGATAAAGTGTTATCCTTATAAAAGTGCAAACTTCGCTGCGCAAGCGTTTCTCATAAAAGACGAGTTAACTCGTTCTGGCTGGTTGAGAAGTTAAAAGCCGTCGTGCAACATTTTTGCCGCCGTATAAATATACACATAGACCAGCTTGTTTACTTTTCTTTTGCCAAGCGGAGTAAGTATATATTTTTTTTCTTTTTTAAAGAGTATTCTCGTCATAAGGCGAATGCCTTCGATAATCTTTCTCATTTGCACTGATTAAAGTTGTAGCTTTTATACATTTTTTTCAATAAAAATTTCAAATTGTTTTTATTTACGTTAAATAATAATAAATAATATCTATAATGTAAATCTTGATAAAACTAAATATTAATTTTGTAACAAAAAATCTGAATCCAATTATGTAGTAGTTAAAAATTCTGTAAGATGTCATTTGTCAAGTCACTAACATTATTAATTAATAAAATTCTTGTGAAAGAGAGTCAAATAAATTTAGAATAATTTACACTATTTGTTATTATAACCACGTAAGACTTTTACTTTCAATTATAAAGATTCCATTCAACTGAAAGTATCACAAATGTTTTTTCTAAACAACACCAATCTTTTTATCAAATATAAACTCTATCCAATACGATCACGAGCAATATTTTCTCACCTAGTTACACAACACAATTCCTTCGATTCCAATTTCCTTACTCCCGCCATTCGCTCTCACGACCACAAGAATAACACCAATTTGCCCACGGTCAACATTTTATGTAGCTCATGTTTACCAAGTACATCCCTCTTGCGCCAATACCAATTCGTCCCGAGATTGCCTAGCACGGCAAAATAACGCGGTCCTTTGATACGAATTGCGAAACAACACGTCGATCGATCGTTTCTTCGATTTACCGAGACGGATACCAAATACCATCTATCCCATCTCGTTTTCATCGAATGTTCCAATAGCACACTTCAGTAGCCACTTCATGCACCAATTCTCGTCAAACGATCATCGAATAAATCGAAAAAAAGGAGAAGAGGAGAAGGGGGGAGAGGAGAGAAGAAGAAGAAACGAAAAACAAATAATAAGAAACAAGAAAAAAAACACTTGTATCTTTGCACCCACCTTTCTCGCCGCTCTCAGCCTCCTTCCAATAGGTAGAATCTCAAAAATCCCGTAAACGCGTGTGTATAACCTCTCTTAAGAGCCACGGAATCGAACGGATGCGCGGATCCTATCACGCATGCGGTTCACCTGCACCATACAACTCGCTACGGTTAGGAGCATGACCACGCACGAGAGAGGACGAAACGATGTTTTGATGAAAAACTTTCACCCGGATCCTCTCTATCACCGACGACGATCCTCTGTTCCGCCACACGAACCGAGTAACGATCAGAACCAATCGATCAACGATCAACGATAGACTGAACACGATCGGTCGACTTCTCGAAGGGTCGGGCGGCAGGAGGAGGGACGCGCGATCGAGCCATCGATCGATTCGAGACTTCGAGACGCGACGTAGAACAGCCCGACGCTAGCGGACGAGATCGTGCGACTAAAGCTCAACCGCGATCCGCGAGGACGCGCCAACGAACGACCGACCGTTACCCCCACCTCGACCCGGCTTCAAATAAACTGTATCGCGCAGACTCGGGGGCACACACCGACTCACGAGGATATCTCCTTCGGTAAGTGTCGAGTCTTTCCACTCCCTTTCTATGAACGTTGCTCCTGCCTTTTTCTTTTTCCTACGTTGATTTCTGTTTCCGGTTCCGCGCCAGATTTCCCGCTAAGCAAAACGGTGAACCTTCGAGGATATTCTTCCAATCGATTTTCCTCTCGATATGGTGCATAGTTCGGGTTGAATCGTAATAGGTTAGGATATCGCGCGGCGATGTATTGTATGTTGCGTAATATGGTAATTTTGAACGTGTTTAAGAAATGTGAATGCGTTTGGATGAAGAATTGGGTGGATAGGTTAGTGATTTTTGTGGAGTGATGTGCAAGTGTTTTTGGGATTTAGTAGATTTTGTTTAAGATTTGAAGAATTCACGTCAGTGTTTGACGTGAAAAGTTGAATAGTGGTTTTAATATTAAATTCGAAGTGTTTAATTCGGACTCTGCATAAATTTTTGCATTTGCGTATTATTTTAATGGGAATGATAGAGTTTCCGTATAAAACAATGGGATACGATATTGTAAATACACATCGTCTGTTTCCACGAGTTCATATTTATATTCCCAGGTAATCATTATGGTACCAGTATAAATATGCACCTGCTTGTCAGATTCTAACTTTCTCTTGCAGGTTGTACTTTATATTCTTTCAATATTTAAACAATCTTTTCTAAATATCATGATTCGTGTATCATTTATATTAATCTTAAATAGCTTGTAAATTTTATTTAAATATGTGTAGGATATATATATAATTTTTATTTATGCAACTAATAGCTTATAGAATTTATAGGTTATGTATTTTTGCTTTAATGATAATGCTTAAATGTTTGTAAAGTTTTTATCTGATCATCATTTATCATTTATTAGTTTTAAAATTAATTCATAAAATTTAATTGATAATAATTATGTTTAAAAAAAAAAACAATATTTTAACAATTTCTTTTTCACAAAATCGGGAAATGTCGTACGGGTTCTTTTTCTCCTTTCTCTTTCTAATATAAACTAAAAGATCTGATAGATCATTAAAATTATTACGATGCTTTTATACATATCATAAAATATGAAAATGTGTTCTCAAAATAATTTCTTTTCATCATTTTTCTAAACGGATATTGCACTATGAATAACTAGCTATGTCATTACACATTTAATTTATCATGCTTATGTACAAGTATTGCATATAAATTTAGTGATGCAAATTTAATAATGCATTAATACAATACATTTATTAAAAATAGGTAATTAAATATTAATGCGTTTTAGAAAAAGAAGCTACTATTTTATTCAAAATTATATGCTTGGTAATCGATTAATTATACAGACGTGGCAAAACTTGTAAATACAACTAGATAGCTAATAATAATTTTGTATGTAAACATAAACCTATAATAAAAATAAAATAAATAAATTCTTTAGTTTAAATTAAATTTGAAACTCAATTGTGCGAAAAATTTGAAAATTTTCCTTTTAAAGAAAATTCTATCGGTGAATAGTCTAGAATTTTTTGAAACGTTTTGAAAAACCTGAAGAACAGTAAAATTATTAGATATATATAATCGATCTATTTTATCTACAAAGGATTAACAATAAATGTTAATTTTGATAACAATAACATCGTGTATTAAGATTAATGTGTGAAAAAAAAAAGAGTTGATCGCAATAAGAAATCCAAGATAATCTCATTATAATTAATATATTACGATTAATAAAAATATTCGTTAAGCATCGATATACGTATTATGACTCTCTTCTCTATTATTTATGTGAGATTCATTGTTCATCCGCGAATATAAGCATTAAATATTAGCTTATATCCATCATCTTATTAATGTGAAATACCATGATTTAATCACTTTGTTCGCGGTCTAATTAACAACCGTCTATTATATAACCTATCCGTATAATTAACTTAAATTACTGTATCGCAACTCAGTATTTCGCGATGAAACCGAGAAAGCTTCGATGTATTTGCATAGTTCGCATTTATCGAGATTAAAACAACGGGGCCATAATCTGAATACATTTCAATGGATGATGAGATATCATCGATGTTTTAATCAATTTCGATTAATCCAAACGTAACGTGGTCTCTCATATTTTTTTTTTTATTTTTCTATTAAAAAAGTTATTAGTTATACTTGAATGACTATTTTCATATTTGTATAACGCAATTATACTCATGATTTAATGATTTTTAAAAAATATAAATATATTTTTAAATTTATATATTTGATCTTTCATCATTGTAATTATTTTTCTCAGTATTAAAATGTTATTAATTATTAGTATCTATTAATCAATTTGATTTGTTGACATTGAGTTTTAGTAATTTTTTTTTTTTCATTTTTTCTTAAATGCGTGTAATTAAAAAATAGAAAAAGAAAGATCTACAAAGTTATTACATTTATTAATAACAGAGAGAGTTCTTCCAATTATAACTTATTGGCCATAACTACTTCTCTATAATTTAATATTAATTTAATCGCGTCGCTACATATATAATTTAATATTTACATCTTTAAACGGTTCTCAAATCCTGTTCACCAGATGCTATTCGAACATATGGTGTGCCACTTTTCAGAAATCCCGAGGAACCGCTATGCAACGCGATGTTTACGATATCGACCTCGTAGTAAGTTTGTAATATAAGTATATGCTTTCAGGAGTCGTTTTTTTATCTTCGATGTGTATGGACAATTATCGAGCTTGCCGATGATTACATTATATCTTGACCTTCATCAAGCATGCCGTTGGATCATCAGCCTTCGGATAAATTGCTCTTACGTTCTCTAACTGATTAACAGTGAAAGTATTAGTTTCTGACTTGTGAGAAAATTCTTGAAATATAATTTTTTATTTGATTTGTTCGTTTTATATTTTATTAATTTAATTTAATTTAATTTAATTTAATTATATTTTTATAACTATTGTAAGATTTCATAAAATGTTCGATAAAATAGTCAGTTCTATGTTTAAAAATTATATTAAAATTATTAACATTTAAATACAACTAAATGATAAAAATTCTATTCTATACAAAATTTTGGTTGAAATTTTTACCACGTTGAGTAAATTTGAATTTCTTACAAGAACTGTCATCAAACTGTAAAATTTGGACAGTGTTAGAAACACGCTTACGTAACGTTAAATACATTATATAATGTAAATTTGATCATGCAAGTTTTTTTCTAACTTTCAGAGAGAATAGAAAAAAGTGGAAAAAATTTCCAATCAAGATTTTTTAAAATAATTAATCATATTCTCATTCGAGATATTTTAAACATTCATGAATATTAAAATTTGTCTTCAAGTCCATTCGATCAAGATTTAGATAGACAATAATGCGTGAATATATCCCGCCCATGATAGCAAAAACAGGTACCGTTAGCGGATTATTAATATTCATGATGTCAGCGATACGCTTGGGTATTGCGATACAAGGTTTCCTTGTACCTATTCATCGAACGTGTCTGTTTCTCGGAAAAACGAGCAACTGCGTATCGGTATGCAAGCAATAATGCAATACGATTGATCGTTGTGCAACGCTGCACCGCCATCGATACTGTTTCAAAGCGTGTATTAGCGCCGAGCGATCGAAAAATTCTAACAATCTTTACTCGCTTCTAGAAATTAAAAATTGTTATTATAAAATTTTCTGTATAAATATTGTTTTACAATTAATTTCCTCCCCTTTTTAATTTTTATTTTATTGCACGTACATATAGTATAAATCTATCTAATTCACCGTTTCATCACTTCCTCTTTCAAATTTCCCTCGTAATTATTTGTCTCTATTATACAAACGCACTCGCGCATGCGCGCACATAGTCAACATGGTGTCGAAAACGCTTTCACGTTCCAACACCTGCTAATTACTTCGGAACGCTGGGAATATTGATGGCAGTGTTTAGACGAGAAATTGTTACTCGACCGTCATTGTCATCTCCGTAATTACCGGTCACGGAATGATTATTGACTCGCCACGATGCTGATTATAACGACGGGCAGCGACAGTGTTCATTGCGTGCCGCCGGCCTATTAATACGTTTCTTTTGCGAGCGTGTTGACCGAGGTCATGGATGGAACAAAGAGAAACATCGACACTCTCATATACCACACCGCACCGTGGATCTTCATTTTGAATTATGCCTTATTGTGCCTCGTCTCGAATCGCGACTGGCATTGTGCTAAGGATACGTGGACGTGATTGTTTGCCTTTGACTCGAGTCACACCCTGGTAGGTTTTCTCACATTTTTTCAAAGTTTTTTCCTTCTTACCTTTTTATTCTTTGTAAGTCTTTCAACGAGGAAACATGTTGCGAGATATACTTTATTGCATAGCGTGAATATCTCGTGAAAAATTCGATGAACGCTTGATGATTGTGTGCATTGTTAGGTTATGTTCTCTCGACACGTTGTTGTTTTAAGATGTTCTTGATTGATGAAAGATGCGAATAGTGGCCAATACTACGTCTTATTTCCTTTGATTTTTATTTTGATCATTATTGATGCAGAGTTTATTAACATGGAAGATATTTTTAGTGACAGTTTTGAAATGAAGTTGAATAAAGATGAGGATTAAACGGATATAAAATATTTATAAAGCATTACAATTTTTAATATATATTTTATGAATGAGCTCTTTGAGAGATGTTGATTTCTTTTATGATAAACTCTTATTAATTCTTAATTATTTTAACAATATGAAAAATAAATATAAATAAATAAATAAATACATTTACATATTAATTTATTTATTATTTATTCACTTCATATTTATTCACTTTCTTATCAATTATTTCGTTTAATCTTAATTTTTCCTGATTATTTCACTTTTAATATACTTTTAACATTTATTACGATATTATGAAATATATCATAATATCAAATCCATATCTACGATAATTTGATGTTTTCCCACAGTTTTTCAATTATTACATCAGCCTTCCTTCCTTCTACTTATTTTTAAAATTATCATCTAAACGCTTCAAATACCTTCACAGAATTTTATCTTCGAAACCAACGAAAGAATTTATTACCAGTGATCCTCGGCTCACGTCGATCGATCCAAGAATCACATCGCATTAATTACTATACGCATACCTGCATATGCGTCGTTATCGCTTGGCCATTCGAGTGAAAGTTTCCGCGAATCTCTAATCTTCGTTGGCGCGAAACCGGCGTTAATCATCGACGATTCACGTCCGGTTGAACGTGCTAATGCGGACGTTATCAAAGCGTGTTAACTTGCGTGACATCCTGAGCGACGGAGCAGGCCTGTCGGTTTTTCCGCGCCGCTCAAAGGGACGAGTGTCATCAAACATGCCGTACGTACTTCCCCGACTTTGTACACCGCTCACGAGCCGAGTACGCGAGTACATGCGTGTACTCTTACCGCATACACGCGTGAACAGGCCTTAAGCCAGTGGTTCTCATCCACCACAATCAGATTTGTCATTCCTATAAAAAAATTCCTTGATCTGTTCGTTGCAATTGAACTTTTAATGAATATTAATTTATAAATGATCGAAATTGTTTTAAGTTATATAGGAATAATATATTATTTCAGATTACGATTTAGAATAGGTCAAGAACAGATTAGATCTTCATTGTTTCGTAATATCATTAAAAATCTTTTTTTTTTTTTAAAGAATTTTTTTTATTTTAAAGTTTGAAATTTTGGCACTTTATTAATTAACCGCATTTAAATTTTGAATTTTTCCCGCGAAAGAAAAAAATTTTTCCAATAATTTCAAAAAGCATTGAGAGTCATCACGTCAATTTCTTCCTCGATCATTTTCTTCAAACAAGCGTTCAATGTCAAATTGCACACCTTTGACAATCTTTAATACGGTAAAAAGATAAAAACGAAATAATAAATGAAGTGTCATTATTTTACGTTTATTACCTATATATACTAAAAACGTTATTATCTTCTGAAAGAGGGAAAAAGAAAAAAAAAAGGGCTTCATATATTCTCAAACGATATCATTCTTCATCCAGGAATAAGTAACATTATCAATAACTCATTGATTCATAAATTCAGCGAAACACCTTCTCGAAATAATTTCACAACTTAATCGCTTCTATCAACTAACCGGCCGTCAAACAGCCGAGGAATAATGATTTTATTCACCCGCAGGGTCAATATATTCCTCGTGGCGAGTGTGGCGCGGCCATTGCTGGCACACGGAAGCATATCGTCTATCGCTTCGAGACGGATGACCTTCCGAAGGTCAGCGCCTTTACTCCTCGAAGCCATGCAGTTACACGCAATAGTATTCCGTCAATAATCCTGTACGTGTAACAAATTGAATGCATTTAATTAAGTTTCGGATGGCACGGCAACATCGGTGGAATAATATAAAGTATGGACGGATGGTAATGCAAATAATTAACAACTGTTGAAGGTACGAAGGGATTTATTTATGTTCCTAGGGGTTCTTGCGAGAAATGAAGAAAGGTTTAGCTTTAAATGTTTCCAGTTATTTTTGTCTGATGAATGGGACAAGTTTAAGGGTAAAAAAAGGAAAGTGTATTTTTAATGTATTAATTGGAGATAGGTGGATTCGTGTTTAAATCGTTTACTATCGTTTCATAATGATTTTATTCCTTTTTTTTTTTTTTCAATGATTAATTTAGTTTCGTAACTCCAATGAGTTATCTCTCCTTAAAATTCAAGGATCTTCGAATGCAATTCTGTTTCAGAAAAGTTTAAAACAATACACTTTCGTGTATTCTTTGATTCTTTGTTCAAAATAATAAAGCTATACTGAAAAAAGTACATTATCTAATTTTTATAAAACTACGAAATAAGATTCTAAGATTCTTTTCTTTTTATTTAAATATAAGATGAAAAAGTTTTTTAATGCAACTCCATCAATCCTATTCGCTAATTGCCTCGTACCAACGTCTAATATATCGTTCACAGGTTGCAATTATCAAAAATGATCGGAATGATTGATCGAAATCTAGTTGTCAATCCGTCCTTGCAAAAGTTCCCTCAGCTAGCCTCAAGGATGACCAGTAATAATTCTTCAGGAACTAGAATATCGATCCTGCCGTCTAACGACGTGTCATTCCAAACAGATCCCACGATCCCGATGCTTACGTAAATAATTGCCGTTCCAGTTTGTTTGCACGTCGCATTTGCACGCTTAAGACTTGATTGCATCGTGGTTGACGGCGACGTTACGGAACGCAGCCCTACTTCATGTTAAGAGGCAATCCTATCCAGAAGTGTCGACCTTGTTTTGCAACAATGTTATGGATGTACCACATGTTATTACAAGCAATGTGCAATGTCGAAAAGAGAATGGTAATAGTTATCGTGGCCATGCCAGGAACACGACGTTCCTTCTTTTCTGGTACAATATTTGTTTTATTAATGCCATGTGCACGTGATAATAAATTTTGAATTTATTCCTAACATTTTTACAAATTAAGTTATAAATTATAAACATATAGACAAATTCTTTTACTTGCTACAATAATTGAATATCGTACCGGGGAATGAAATCCAATTCCAATTAATTTCTCCTCGATTGAATGGCAACTTGTTTATAATTTTAAAATCGCTATCCTTAAAAATAACTCTCATTGTTCTTCTTCTCCAACAACATCATTCCTCATCAGTCGAATCGTCATGCCATCTACCAATGAAACACGCGCTGACTCTCAATCACCTTGGTCCGCATTGAGAAGGAAAAAGGGGGGGGAAAAAAAAAAAAGGATCGTTCGAGACGCGCCATGGTGGTCATTATCATCATCAATCGACCTATAAATAATCATGAGCCTCTGTAAAGGGAAGCGACTTAATGAAAATGTCAATGACGCCGCAAAAACGATCCTCTTCGTTCTGGCATGGCGTTATTCAATGCTCGTACGCGGCCGCGGTCACAGGCGCGACTTCTTGTCTCTCGGTTGCACGCTCTTTTTCACTCGGTTGATTTGCGCGCTGAGCATTATTCGTCATTGCGGACACTTCGATCACACCCTGCACAAAGAAACTTGCCATTCCGCGTTTCGAGGCCGGAGAATCGCGGTTTCGATCCTCATTTCCGTTTCGTCCGCCAGATGGCGCGATTTTTCCGCCCGCCATATTGCCATCCGCCGCTCGCCCACCGTTTTCCCCTCTGCTTTTTATCCCGTTCTTTCGGTTCTTCATTTCGTTCATTCTTTTCCTCCCTTATTGCTTTATTATTGTTTTCGCTCGATACGTTTAAAATGAATTGGAAGCGTGAATCTCGTTATTTACGACTCTTTTTGATATTTTTACTGCGGTTAGGAATTATTCGAGGAAAGATGTCGGGTTTGATTAGAAATAATCTAAAGTTGGCTTAACTAAAACGATAACCGTTAATGAAATTAGGAAAATAATTATTGTCGATGATAGGAAAATTTTGTTTCCTTTCGATCATCGCGTGTTGATTGAAGAACGAGGTAGGATTCAATTCACAGTTTGAAAAATTATAGGGATGCTTCCGTACTTATTAACTTGGCAATAATTAACTCGTAGAATTTTATAATTTATCAATTAAAAATCTCTCTCGTGACACGTTCTACGTTCTTTTATAATCTGTAATTACTAGGTATTTAAAAACACTTGCCAATTTACTCGTAACAGGGACGAGACAAGCGGGAAGCGAGTTATATTCGTAGCGGTACTTCTAGTTCTCGCCACCATGGGGTTTCTAGCGTGACAACGGAACCTCTGTTTCTTGCGAGTCCTATATCCAATCATATATCCATTAGAATAAATCATTTCCTTATAAGTTAAATAAAAAAAAAAAAAAAAAAAAAAATACACGTTTCGTCTTAAGCAAGAAATTAAATTATTACAATAATTGCAAAAATGATAAGATTATATTTTCAATACGAATCAAAAAATTGTTCCTTCCATCTTTTTATAATGTTTCAATATCATCTCGTCATTTTCTCCATCTTATTATCATTACATAGTAAATCCTTTCAATTAACATTACACTCCAGTTTCAAAAAAAAAAAGTTTAAAATGAGAAACTTCAACCCTCTGTTAATCCCTGTAAACAACTTCCTTTCAATCGATCATTTTAAATTCAACATCATCAAACAATTTCTTACCGTCGTTCTCATCGAAATCCTTTAATTAAACATCCAGTTTCCTCCTCCTCCTCCTCCTCCTCCTCCTCTTCCTCCTTCTCAAGAGGAAAATCTAAAAAAACGTCGAAGCCGTCCGTGCACTCGAAACGTGCAATCCACGTTCAAACCTTTCCTCTCGAAACCTCGTCTTCGTCGCAAGAAGCAGAAGCCTCCCGTGTGGTCCCCGTGCTTTTTTTTACAGCCCTGGTACTGGTTCACCGGCTCCACCAACTTCGTTAGTCCAAGGCTGCAGGCGATACGGCCTTGTATTCGTTCCTAGCTCGTAAATTGCGC
Source organism: Apis florea (assembly GCF_048593485.1). Lineage (NCBI taxonomy): Eukaryota > Metazoa > Arthropoda > Insecta > Hymenoptera > Apidae > Apis > Apis florea. The sequence goes on along the minus strand of NW_028256542.1, from coordinate 1,159,679 downwards.
AACAACTTCGTCCAAAGCCTCGATCGTTATTACTAATATTTAACACTGCAAACAGTTGGACGGAGCGCGAGAAACCAAGCGAGAGAATCGTTCGCCATTTAAGGGCGTACCGTCGCGACGTGGCGCGGTAACCCACAGAAATTAACGCTTTGCAACGAAATAAACGTCGAAACGCAGATTTACTCTGGCCTTCGCGCGCCAGTATTACACGTGCACACGTTTAAACTTGCTAAGTGTTACTTTAACACACACACACACACATACAGAGAGAGAGAGAGAGAGAGAGAGAGAGAGAGAGAGAGAATGCATACCAAATACGTGAGTCATTTCACGGTGTGGCTACTTTGTTTTCTGCTTTAACGCGCCCTCTATCGTCGCAAAAAGCCTCTATCGCGGCCGGGCTGATAAGTTACTCTTCTAAGAGCCACTACTTTCGAGCCTCGTTTCTTTCTTTTCTTGCGGATAGAATTGAAACGAGGCGAGGCCCTCGCCTACGGGAAACAATGATGATTTTTATCACGGCTGCACGCTTTTAACGCGACAGCCGAGGATGGTGATTGAGTCGATGAACCTGGCGACCGTGAGATACCGGCGTTTTAGGTTAGGTTGTTAAGCGATCGTTTTCTTGTTGTAATTTCAATGTGTAATTTCGCGAGTATTTGGAATCCGAATCTATGTCGGAGATCGAGTTGATTTGATTGTTGATTATTGCGTTGAGCGTGGGTGATTGAATTAAAAGTGAAGTGAAAAAGAGTAATTGGGTATATTAGTGCAGAGTATAATGAGAGATTTATATGGAATTATTGAAACTAAGAGAAGAGTGATTCAAGATTGATAATACATTAATAATTTATAAATTTTCCTTGTTGATTGGTAATAAAGATCTTTACTAATTAAAATGTTCATGAATTATAGTAAAGTAAAGGAATTCTTTATGGTTGATTGTTAGAATTTTTCCACAATATTATTCTTATTTTTTTTTAAAGGAATCTATCGATTTCGATTTTCTATATCTTTGTACTGTATATATTTGAACGTCTTTGAAACATGCACAATAAAATGCATTTTCAAAAATGGACGCCCATTTGCATAAGATATACCTATGTGAAATCAATGATCCAAACAATATGACGACTCTTTTGAAAGTTTTACCGGTATCATCTTGTCGCGTTTCTCGCAGAAATAAGTGCAGTCGAAGTTGATGCATAAATTAATCCAAGGTTAAGGAGTACGCTTGCACTCCAGATGCAAAATGAAATTTTAACAATTTATACAACTTATTGTATCTTTTAATATTAATCGTCTATATCTATTAATTTCAAGCAATTTGATAGGTTTTAAATCTTTTTAGTTTCGAGTATAACTTTTATTAAAAATTAACAAAATGTATTTTTTGTTGTAAAAAAAAGTATAAATAGATAAATGTATAAGATATCAGGATACTAGTCTAATTAATAGTCACATAATGTTAATATTAATTTTGCCAAGATTTCATCTTCATAATTAAAAGAACAAAATATTGTTCCACATCGACAAAATTAATTTTACCACCAAATCATAAATTATGTTTCAAATATTTCTCTCTCTCTCTCTTATTATATATATTCTCTTTTTAATAAATATGCATGTTGAAATATCTTTTTGACATAACAGCGAACATAAAACGATGCAATTAATTCTTTTCAGTTACGACCACCCCGGTTGGACGAAGATAAATGTTTCAGAGAAAACATTACATAACAAGGCTCGCGTACACTGCTTTCGTCTCCATGCTTCTTAAAATACATTGTAAAATCGAGGACAACATTGTTAAACGGTAAACCCTGTTTTGCAAATGTTTACAATTACAATTTACAAATTGCCGAATTATTTGTAAATATTCGTAATTCAAAAAGTTTCTTAAATTTAATAAAAATATAAATCACATATACCCGTGGATTGAAATTTCATTAATTGAAATTTCGAAAGTAAATTTTTGAAATACGAGACTAGCATTAAAAAGAAGAAGAAGAAGAAGAAGAAGAAGAAGAAGAAACAAGTCTGAATTGCTACATCAGTATCGAACAACACGCTGTATAATAAAAAGGCGATACAAAGTTGCCTTGCTCCTCTTAACCATTCATAAATATTAAACTCTCAATTTCTCTCTTATAGCCATGTTCGCGCCATCTTGGGCCTCGAGAGCCGCGGTAAATTGTGCAACTCGCCGATGATACATCGAACGCGCATCTGGCCATGCATGTCCATACGCGCGGCCTCCAATCTTTGATCATTTGCCATTTTAAATTGTTTCTCACGTGATGATCGAAATTCTTTCCTCCTCTCAATAGTTCCATCGACTTCTCCTTTTATATCCCTCGGTTTAATCTTCATCTTTAAATAAGAATTGCAATTCCTTAAAGCAACTCCACTTTACTCCTTGCACCACTTTTTTCTTTTAAGTATATTTTATTGTAATTTGTGATTACAATAACGTGATAGATAAACTGAAGTTAACAACTAAATTAAGATATTACTTTTGAATTTACTTAAAAAAATATTTGTTAATCTATTAAATTACCTAACTTTCAAATCTTGTGAATTTTCTTTAATTTTGTGTAAGACACGTTTGCATACCAATTAACCAAGAATCAAATAAGAAATAAGAAGATAGGTTAAATCAGAATAAACAGATCAGAAAAATCGGGATGTTTAAGGGAAGGTACAAAGTGGTATTGGAAATGGTAAAATGTTAAATTGTAGAGTTGTTGGGTTAGAATGAAGGATGAGCTATCGTTAATCTATCTTGTTGAAAGTGCACCACGTATAATATGCCGAAGCTAATAACCTAATCCAGCTTGTTATCTAATTACATACTCTAATCAATATTAATGACCCCGAGTACGAGATACTAATATCTACAAATATCCGGCCAATCTGTGGCAGACCCTTTGGTAACTACCAGTTTTATGAACCGATGTGGATCATCGGTTATTTCTTGGGTTAAAGATCTGCCGTTTCAAGAAGACCCCCCGAACAAATTTCCACGGTTATAATAAGAAAATACTTTTTCTCCCTGGATTTATTTAATAGAAACCCGTCTCTCAAAACGTTTTGCTCCTCTTCATTTCGCGATATTGTAAACGTATCATTACCTTGATTAAATCGGTGTGTGTGTAATATCGTGATAATTTTAATCTTTTCCCTTTTTGAATTACATTTATAATTACTTTTGTGTCGTTACATTTATTTCTTAATCATTTCTTCCCTCCTGTAGATCGAAATCTTTGTATATAATGATTATTATCATTGGTAGTAATTTATTCGCAATGAATTTAATGGCAGAATTAAACAAAGTGATAGAAAAATGTCTATCTCTGTCTCTTGCCCGGTCCCAACAAATGGATCGATATATTTGCAACAAAGGTATCGATGCATCAAATCACTCTGCATGCAACGAATCCTTAACGGATCCTTTCAAGATTTTAATTTAATCCTTTTGCATCGTGTCTTTCGTTTCGCAAAAAAATTCAATTCCAATAAATGGAATTGCGTTAAAGAGATCATTGCGGTTCGTTAACAGATATGGTGAATTAAAATCGAATCGTTAGCGGATAATAGCGATCGCTGTCACTGGATGACAGTAAGAATTGCAGGGGAATTCGTTAGCGGATAATAATCGAGCCGGGTCGGTTAACGATTATGCAACAGCTATTATTCACTTTGGACGATTATGAAACAGATTGCAGAGCAAACTAAGCACGATAATTACTACGCGTAAAATATCATTTCCTTTCCGTACGATTTTAATTTCGATATTTAAGCCTGAACAGGCATTGCCTCACTTATTAAAATACGATGGAAGTCGTAAATTAATTTAATTATATATCTTAACATGTTTCTTGATCTCTCGGTTATTAGTGGGCTCGTAATAATCGGGGAAATAGAATACTTTCAATTGGGCCGACAAAGATATTTTTTTTTTTTTTTTTTTTTTTTTTGCGCAAAGGAAAAAGGAAAAAATTGAAAACTTCTAATTGAATTCTTCTCTAACTATCACTGCTCTAGAAAATTTCTTAAACGAAATTAATTCTGAACTGAAAATTGTATTAATCCTCCTCCAAAGAGATTACGATCGTTATTTCCTGCTGAGGTAATTACTTAAAGAATATATAAAATATTAATTTCGTTTAAATATAATTATAGATAGAACATTTTTCGATCTAAACGCTGTTATATAAAGTGATCGATAAGTGATTCAACCAAAAAAACGATAAACAGATTTCAATGAACGTAAAGACTTTTATATATTTTTATATAAAAAATAATTCCAGATCTCAAAAATCATCTTCCATTTATGCGATCTTATCAAAGAGAAATATTTGTGAATCTAATTGTCAAACGATAAGTAAGCATAACGAAGTAGATGAAAAAAAAAAAAATGCACGGTGGATAATCGTCAGTCGGATAGTTCGATAATTGGCATCTCGCGTTTCGAGAATTTTAATTACCCTTCTCCTTAAAAGATCACGCAGAAAACAGTTTCATTAATTTTCCTCGGGGAGGACGCGAACTTGCGACCGCGAAGGAACTCGGGTTCTGTACAGTTATTCCTGTCATTTCCTTACGTTCGACGGAATGCTCGAGAACGAGGGAATGATACGTCGCCCGATTACGCTTTACGTAGCGAGTAACGAGCACCTTCCCAACTGGGTCACTTGGATCGCGTCGAAGAGCTCAGAGGAACTGAAGAGAAAGATATGGAGCGAAGGAGATTAGTGTGTACTATTTTTGCAACTGCAAACTATAAAGCTTTGTTCCCTTTGTGTGAAACTGTGACCTGTGTATATTGCTTCGTCGATAGAAAATAATTAAAGATTTTGTGGATGTGAGTTATGTATTTTTTATCAGAAATAACGATAATTACTCTATACTCGTAACGAAGAAAATTTTATTTTATCAATGAGAATAAACGTACGTTATATTATATTGACAGTTCTATCTTGCAAATACATATATGTATAGATACACAGGAAGAATTATCGAAGGATCGATAAAAATGCCAAAACAAACGTAAAACTTCAAATCAATCATTTTTCTCTTAAAAATACTTGGTTTTAAAAAAAAGTAAATCTGCATATTACTTTGCATCCGATAAGTTCCGTAATATGTTTGAAATTACTTAAAACACAGAGGGGAAAAAAAAAAAAGAAAGAAAGAAAAACGCGCAAAAAAGTTACAAAGATCCAAAGAAAAGAGCAAAGAAACCATTACGCGGGGAGAAACGTTTCACGGGTGATAAAAATGGCGCGTGCTCTCGCGAGCACGTGTGCACGACCGGCGTCGATCCGAGCTAATATTACTACGGCATTGTTCGATCATTTTTTTTTCCTTCGAACGGAGATAATTCGAGGCATACCGGCTTTATGAGTGTATCGCGGGACAGGAAAGGAATGCCTCTAAATACCGGTTACAGACCCAGCCAATACTTCCACGCGGCAAACTATTATTTCTACTTCTTGCGCGCTGGGTGGATTTTGCCGTGTGCAGGTTAGGTCTGTGTTCATTTGTATCTGTTGCAACGACGATTGCGCGTGCGCGTTGCCACGTATATATGCGCGCAAAAATTATTCGAATACGATCACTACCGAAAACGTTTGATAACGTTTGATGGAAAGGAAAGTTTGATAAGGTTGAGCAACTGGTTAAAAACGCACGTGGCGTGTAACTTTGTGACGAAAAATTATATCGTATTGCAGAATAATATTTTTCATAAAGGGTACTTTCTATTGAAAAATTTTTTGAGGGATTAAAATTATCGTAGTTATTTAAAGATTGAAGTCTCGTCTTTGTAACGACGTTTTAAAATTTTTATCAAATAAAAAATATTTATACGTACGTTTTATAAATTTTTGTACCAATTTTTATATTTGTTTTCATCGATCTTGTAAAAATATTCCATTAATATTTCGATATCTGTATATGCATACGTAGACTGCCACGAGGTGGCAGTAGTGGAGCGAATTTTTCACTAAAGAAGGGTTTCCAACAGCGATCGCACGCGAGCCGCATATTACACGCGTTCTTGCGAATCGTTCGATTTAGCACGCGTGGCCGGTGTGGATCGCGTGGCTCGACCCTTTAGCCACGTAATTGCTTCAACAACGAAACACCGACGTTCCAAAGGGTTTCACAGAGTCGAGGAAACTATCAGGATTCGTCAGTGGATACGTGCACGCTAGTTACTTTTTTTTATTTCTCTCTGTAGAAAGATCCTTTTGTTGGTTGGATGGACTGATGTGTATATACTTGCGAACGATGCTATGAATATTTATGGCCAATACGCAACGCGTTTTGTGAAGTATTGTAAAAATAATAGAATTTTCTCTAAAGTTTTAGAAAGAGATGTAAATGTTGGTTTTAATTGACTTAAGATTTAAGAAATATTCCAGTTTCAATAGTGTTCAATAAGTTTTCAATAGTGATTATTATAAATTAGATATAATTAACCTAAAACATTATATAACATTATATATAAATCTTTTTAAAGATCAATCTTCATTGTTTTTGAATATCTCCCAATAATATTAATGAGTTTAGTTTTTTAGTATATTTTTAACAAAATATCAGATAAAAATATCATTTTTCTTTTGCATATTTAGATTAAAATCTTCCTTCAAAGAATACGCATTATCATGTCTTTGCCTGTCTGTTTAAGGAACAGGAAGGATAAGGCGTGTAAAAAAAGAGTAATAGTGTAAAATAAAAAATGAAAAGAAAGTGGAAGAGATAGAAAGGATTTGCATAAAAAAAAAAGCTTTCACAAGGGAAAAATGGGAAATTGACCGATGATCTTAGTGCTCAATTCAATTTTATAATGAAATAACGTAATAAGGTTATCCATGATAATTTGGTTACATTTACTGTGACGATGGCTGTTCATTGTGTGGTAATGATATGCTAGAATATTATCATTTAATGTCATGAAAAATCCTTAATATATGAAACTCAATTGCTTGAGTATACTACTATCTTTTACGACTCGTTTCATCATAGTCGAAGCTTTAAAATCCTCACCAAACAGACACAGATTTTTAATAATTTCTTACAAGATTATCATATGCAACAACGACGTGGCAAAATTCGAAAATCGAAACGAAAGACGTATTAGACAGTTTGTCCTCAAGATCGGAAGCGTTCAGAAAGTGGAATGAAAATCATTTACATCTCAAGTTTCCCACGAGCCGTCAATTCAACTAGTCGGAAGAAAATGAGATCTTTCGAGATGGAGCAACACACGAGCAAAATCGAAACAGTCCAAATGATCACGTTACACGCAATAAATCCACGCGGCTATCGCGAACTTCAACTCATCGATTCCCAGTTCAAAGAAGAAGAAGAAAAGGATTAAAAAAAGAAAAAGACCCGACAATTCCCCCGGCGTAACGTCGAGCCAAGCTTTTTTCACTTGCTCCCGGACCTGCGTCCATAAATTTCACTACTGTTAGAAACGTACGACTAGACAGACTGGTTTTCTAAATTGCTCGCTCGACTTTCCTTATGAATACTCTCGGCTCTCAAGGAGAAAGCCAATGAACTAATGAATCGATGCTCGATCGATTTTCTACTTTATAATATAACTATGGCTCATCCCTTCGTATTGTTGGCTCGCCATTTCATTTGTTTCGAACGTACGTACACCATGGATCCTTATACACCATCCTAATGATCGACCCTCGACCTCCATCAGAAGGGATCCATCGATCTTAATGGTCGATCGATATCTTGCGAGGAGATTGGATAAAACAATCACGATATTATCAGGTATCTATATATGTATATATATCTATATATATATATATAAATTACTTGAAAATTCCAGCACGAGAAAGGAATTTTGGCATATTTTCTTATATCTCTGTAGAAGAGGAAAGACAATCTAAAAAAATTCTGAGATTTGTAACAACGTTTCGTAATTGTTCTAGATTCTAATTTTAACGAAATTTTTATTAGAAATAATTCTCTTAGAAAAAAATATTTGTATAAACAGAAATATATATTTATCACAATTATTATGTGAATGTGAGAAATTTTATTAATCAATAGCATGACTCGCGTTTAATCACGAGGTGGCCTCTTTCGTCAAACCATTTATATATTACGATCATGAGTAAGACCTTCTAACAGTTCCAATGGATACCGCCTAAAAAACGGTACTCCTATCACGTTTATTTTTCCACGTTCTACGGTAACTCGGAGGGATTATAATCTTTAATCACGCGTTTGACACGGATACGCGTAATTTAGCTACGAACGCAAGAGAACCGGGACCTGGTGTGCCACGCCATGCACGTATATCCCGTCGATCAGAGGCGATTGCACGGTGTTCTGGCTATGAGACACGCCGGGCACGCGGAACACATTGCGAAAGTGTCGATGCCCGTGTGATCGCCGTTGTGACAAATACACGGCCGGGCGATAGCTTGGTGATTTTGTTATTGCGCGAGGAAATGATAATAAACTAGGCCTAGAATTTCTTTGTTTTGTCATATTAATGATAATTAATTGTTAATTATTAGGGATTATTTTTATAATTATTTTAAAAGAGAATCTAAATCTGGTTGGCGTGAACTCAACTGCGCCCTCTTGCAGAATAGTACATGGAATAATGGTTATTGAATTATCCTGATGCTTCTTGTATGTAATTGTACTACGCGCTGGAATCAATATGAATTCCATGAAACTTTTCAACGTGTTCCCTCAAAAATCGAAACGATTCGTGGGTGTGCAGACCGCAAGTCCCCATCACGCGATGTATACACACCAATCACGCGATAAATCCGTGAGAAAATATCTCTTCCTTCGTGCGCTATGCGGGCACCATGCTCGTTCAGAATCTATCCAAAGAAAAAAAAATAATCCTAGCTAAAAAAAAAGAAGAAAATAATGTTTGCAAATGATAAGTATTCTGTTCAACTAACGTTTAGAAGTCTTTTTTAACTAACTTGTCTTTAACTAGCTTTCCAGATACGAAACTTTTTTCCTAATCAGCTAATTTGTCCTCTAATTACCCTGTCAAAGCCAGAGCTACTTTAAAACTAGCTTCCAATCTTTTCCTAAATAAAAAAAAAGCTACTCCATCTTTAGCAGAGTTAATTATCGTTAATTATTCTCAGGCTCTAGTCTAAAGATAGTCTCCAGATAGAAAATCTTTTTTTTAACTAGCTACTTTGTCTCTAGTTACTTCAAGATTAGCTAATGTCAAAGCCAGCTAATTAATTCATTTTATAAATTTCCTTCACTACCCACAACAAAACTATATATATTCCAGACAAGAGACCGTTTTCTTCCTAATTACCTAATTTGTTACTCCAAAAATCTAGCTTCCACATATATATAGAGAACCCTAACCATTCAATTTGTCACAGCTAGTTAGACACTCTCTAGCCAACTTGGAAAGAATCTTTTCCTAGAGCTAGCTGCTCTATCGTAACTGACTATTCTGAGGCTAACTAGCTACAATTGAAACCTGCCTGATTACCTTCTTAGGCTAGCTTCCAGGTAGAGAAATACTTGCAAGGATGATGCAGGGGTTTCGATTCGCAGGCGAGCCTTTTAGACAGACGTTAACACCTCTTATCCTGACCCTGGCCGGCCATGATAGATAGCTTATGTAACAGTCGTAATGAAGCCTCTTTATTCTGTTAGCGAGAAGCGTAATAAACACCACGGCCGAAGCATCGGTTGGCAATTACGGCTCCCGAGGGAACGGTTTCTCCGTCCTCTCTCGAGTACGGTTCCCTCGGTAATATGTACATTTGCGTTGCGGCCAATTGCCGTTTCGAGAGTCATTGAATAAATTGAATCTTTATTGACGCCTCGCCGACACGGAGGCCGCAGTTCCACTCGTTTTCTTCCGTTTTGGCGCCGACAGGCTGAGAGAATTATTCGCGGGCACGCTAGTCGAAATATCGGGTTTCCAGTTTTTTATAACAGCCATCAAATCGGATTTGAATTTGCGCGCCTCTGTTTATTGCTCGGCCGATTAATTAGGATCGCCATTAATGGCGTTGATTGGTTACTTTTTTTACGGGGGAAAGGGAGAATCGATTAAAGCGATTTTCGAAGCGAATTAAGTTTCAATCTTTTCCAGTCTAATAATAAACTGGATTTGAATTTCTTTATCCTGTTAGATGTGTCTCTCGGTGACGAGACACGTTCTGATCTATCCACGAGATTGGTAGAAAGGAAAAGACTGCTAGTTAGTTGGAAATCAAATCGAAGTCACTGTATTTTCAAATATAACTTGATTTGTGTCTATCCTAACTCTTATTATATAAAGTTTCTACTTTCTACATCGAATTTTCTCTCAATCTCATCATTAATATCGCGAATAAATTCAAATCCTTATTTTTCTTAAAATTTTTAACAAATATATTATACATTTACTTTTGTAAAAAAATCTTGGACTGCTACGTTGACGATATTCCATTGATGATTCCTTTCCAAATTTCTTCCGAAAGAAAGGAAAAAGAAGAATCTGCATAACTCTTACTCCTGTTAATCCTAAAGTGGAAAAATAAATGGCGCGTCATCGATTCGCGGCCCCGTGAACAATTTCGTGCACAGTTAACGCCCTCTGGCGGAGGATTCAGCCTTCAGGGTTCGATACCGGAGCTCTCCGCGTCCAGAGAGCATTTGTCGCAGTTATTCGAGTCGATGGTGCAATAACGGGGCGCGCGATAGTAAATCCTGATTACTATTACTGATACGGGCGCAAAAAGCTGCCCGCTGGTAATGCATACACTTGGCCGACTGCGTGCGCGCACCTACTCGCGCGCGCGTGTGTACGTAACGCCATGTTGGAACGGTGTATTGCACGCGCAACAGTGTGTCCAACCACACTTAGAGATAGGGAAGCCTTTTAACGAATGTTGGAAAGTTCACTGAACCCATTATCGCTTAGGTATGTACCGGGGTAAGAATCCGAACAATCGTGGCTGACAAGTCGGTTAGACAACAACGGTGTTACATTTAAGAGCTGCCAACGGATGAATAACTGGCAGGGGATGGTCGAGTTGGTAATGGTTGTTGGGTACTGTACAATGTGCATAGTGATTTTTTTCTTTGGATGTTTTAATGCACGGTTGTTTAGTTTTCTATTCTCTTGAAATTTTTTTTCGCTTCGTTTCCACTTGATAGTTAACTTGACGGTGAATTTTGTGATTCTTAGAGAGAGGTTAATATTGATTTATTTATGTTGAATTATTATGTTTCGTTGGTTTAATAATTTAATTTTATTGAAATATAAGTATATTTGGATATATAAGTCAATTTAATATAAATAATTTTCAATGGTATTTTACATGTAAAATGTATTTTCATTTCAGGTAATAATTGTTGTTGCACTTGAACATTTCCTCTGCTACTCTTGGCAAAGGAACTTCCACTGAAATGTATGGAGATTCCATTCAAAATAAGTGCAATTGCACTTTGCAACTACGTAGATGCACGAAATGCATAATAGTGGCATATGCAGAATCCATTGTGAAACCATCTAATTTTGCCTCATAAAATTATTTTCCTTTTGTAATCGTTTCAAAATTATAGCCTAGCTTACTTGAAGGAGTTATCTCGTGTTGTATGTTGGGCAATATTTCTGGAAGATGGATAACGAGGAATTTAACTTAATCTAGACTCCAAATGGTGTAAAATTTTTACGACTATTTTTACACGAATGTAAATTTCCTGGTTTTAAAATAGAACTATGTACTTCCATCTTGAATGAAAATAAAAGAAATTCAAAAAATAAAATTCATTTAATTTACAATAATATACATATCTTCCTGTTATAAGATCAAAATAAATTCTTTTTACCTGAACTTAAAGTAAATAAATAAAATTCAAATACTTAAGTAATATTTAAATAAATAACATATAATTATGTTATGCAACGAAGCATAAAAAAATAATAGTTATTTTAAACATTTTTAAAATGATATTAATTCTTATATTATATTAAAATGATATTATCTTATACTATAAAAATTTTTTACTTATCTCCAATAAAAATCTTCGCCAATTCAAACAATCTTTAAAAAAAAAAATGCATATCTCTGCCTCAGAAGTCATTCGTCTTATCGCTAGAGCGATTGGCGCGAATTTCAAATTCTTCGATCCAGCATACCAATATCACGTCATCCAAAATCCAAGAATTTTGATCATCAACGCTATAAAAATCAAAAATTCAATCGACTTAAACGTGCAACGGTACACGAATAATCAGAATTTCTTCCCAGAGGAAAAAAGATCGTCCCAACCAGATCTATACATTTGTCGTGGAAAGTGGCCAGATTCCATTATACCGGATTTCGAATGCGAGAAATCGAGGCTCCCATAAAGCAATAACGCGGACCTTACACACGGATGTCCGGCCGTTTGCGCATGTGCCAACGAAACGTTTTCACGGTAACAATCGTGTTCTCACTTTCAATAAACCGCTCGGCCATAAATAACGGCCGCAACAAGCTGGGCGCGTGTGTGCGTCGACCAGGAAAAAGTGCGGATCTTTCGTCGTGCATTTTCAGCTTGCAGCTGCTACGTTCCTTCGTTTGTTTGTAAGCGTTTGGTTGGGTTTTATATAAGTGAAAAAATTTTACCTTGTTTCTCCTTTATTCGATTTTTATTGGACTGTTGGAAATTTTAGAAAAATTATCATATCTCCATAGAATTAGCATTTTATCGAGTGACGTGGGTATTATATGACATTGTTTGCGTCGGTGACTGTTGCGCCATCTGACGGATATTTTCAATAGTTGTTTTTGCATTTTCATTGACTTGTTGACCAACTATGTGGTACGAATGTTTTCAGAACGTGGAGAATATTTCCATTTGAAAAGATGACGACTCGAAGAAGGTTGGAAACACTGATATAAAAGTTTCATCAATTGCCAAGGATATTAGTGTCATCGAAGTATGTCGATTGAAATTTGTATTTATGAGATACTTTTGCATTTCAGACACGTGGATAATGTCTCCATTATGAATCGTTAAGGAAACCTTGGGTGCATCGAATAAAGAGCAAGAAATAAAGAGAATAATAATCCTACGAAAGAATTTTCATTCTATACGATCCTAGGAATGGAAAAAAAGTTTTTGCCTTTTGTGGAACTGATTGCTTCGGTTCGGGATTTTTATCCTGTGGACTTTGCGATAATGATTCGAAAAATATGTTCAATAAGCATTGATCGATGCCATAATACAACATTTTTGAAATTGAAATAGGCCAAGATATTAATTTTACAAATGATATTAGAAAGAAAAGATAGTAGTGGGTTAAATTAAATTAGAATTGATTTATTACAGAATTTAGAAAGTTAGTACCTTCAGAATTGTTCCAATCCATTTTTTCTCAAATTTCCATATCCTCAAATCATTTTAACTATATCCAATTGATCATCTTACAATTATTATTTGAAATTCATAATTTCAATTTTATCGAATACATTATTTTCATTCGTTCGTTTCACTTCATTTGTTCGTAAAATTGTACGAGTTTATCCACTGATCTTCCATATATCCTGTCGGAACAAAACTAACCGCTACGCGAACAGTCTCCACAAGTACAAATTCCCCCGTTCAAACTTCAGACAAGTAACAGAACACAAACGGAACGACGAAAGATCAAGATTCAATTTAACATTCTTGCCTGCGACACGTCGGTTGACGCCGAAGAAGTATCCAACCTTAGCGAGACCAATTACAGATACAACGTTCCTCCACAGTACGTACATACGCCATTTCTAAAAAGAAGCAAGATTTAACAGTGATAGGCGCGATAGCAGCTGGACCAGCCTCCTTGAGGAAATCAATTCTTCAGATCGTTGGCGCGAGATAACAGAGGCCGAAGCCGCCATTAGGTCTTAATTAAGAAGGCCGCGTGTTCTTGTTTCGAATAATGCCCACGGCGGCGTCACGTCCGGACCCAAGGACGCGTACGTCTCAATTACTATCAACGCGATTCAAAGGCTGATGTCGCATGGGGAGACGATCGTTGCCCTCAGGCGGAAAGAGATCCGCCTTTTCGAACTTAGCAGAACATCCATCCATACTGGATCTCCAGTTGGGCGGAGTTGGTTATCGGGATTAATCTAAAAAAACTGTTGAGAGGGATGTCGTTGATCTTCCTCCGTCGTCGTGCCGGTGTCCTGGCTATCCAAAGGCATCGTCGGGCTGGAGACAATCCGAAGAAAGCATCTCTGGTGGACGCAACCATGCAAATTGACGGGTGAGTTGCTATTGAACACGTTGTGTTAGTTGTAGGGGATCTTCGGTGCCCTTTGATGTTGGAAGCGCTATGAGAATTTCGGCCTTGCTTGATTAAGATTGTTTTTTTAAGATGTGTGTAGATTGGTTAATATAATTTCAAATTGTGATTGTGAAAAAAATCAATTATTTTTCTTTTACAATTTTTTTTTTTTTTTAAGAATATACTTTTAATCGATGGTTTTTGCAACATAAAATATATTAGTTTTCATTCGATTATCATAATTAAGATATTTATTTTGCTTATCATAATAATCATAGTTAGTGATAGCTTTAAAATTCACTTTTAAGTTATAAGATTTATGATTTATACAGTTTTAGACATATATTTATTTCATTTACAAATCTAAATCTGAAAGATATTTAAATATTTTCCAATATTTTCCAAAGTTGAAAACCATCGAACCAAGATTCAATTACACATTTATTTAGCATTCCATTCTATGTATAATATGTCTCTAAATTTTTAAATCTCTTGTAACATCGAAACGATACATAGCTCACAGTTAGCTTGTAAATAAAATACCATCGATTTATTACATCGAACTGTTGTAGATTACATTTTAATAATTCCACGCATAAACTGAACATGATTCAAATGGCACGCCCTGCGCGCGTTCCTCAATAAGGTGCAATTATGCGCGCGCACCATTGCATACTCGCGTGCAAATACACTAAGTACAGACACGAAAGGATATCCTGCGTATTATGCGGCTTGCACGGTGAGCCTCTTAAATCCTTCGCGACTAAGCTTAAATCAATCAGCGTAATTAACGCGCGCTTTGTACCACTAGCGCTAGAATACGCTCGAGGTTAGGTTTGCTAGCGCGCAAGACTCGCTTTCTTCGTGTTCTCTCCCTGAACACACATACTTTTCTTATTGCTGTTTAGACAATCTTGTTCGTTTAGTGACGTCTATTGATATTAATTAATGCAGTAGAATGTTTATTGTTATTTGTAGAATAGATTAATTATAGATTATAATAGATTTAATACTTAAATTTATAATCTTTTAACTTATATTATATTAATTATATTATACATTATATATTAGCTTATTACTGTGATTATAAAAAAAAAAGTATCAATTTCAATTGATAGTTAATTATTATCATTGATAGTTTAAAATTTATTTGGCATTAAATATTTGCTATTGAGACATAAAAATGCGTAAACTAATTATAAATTATGTCTAACAATTTATGAAATAATGTATCTTTCATTTGTGTAGGTACATAGATAATAAAAAAGATTCTAATTCTCAAAGTAACAATATTTCAAATAAGCATCAAAGTGTTTTAAATATATTCTAACACATTTTTAATGTGTTAGAAAAAATTTGATAGAATTATTATAAAAATATTTAACATTTACCTGTAACTTTTTCACTCAGTAATTTTATATCTTCAAGATATTTTCGTTATTTCAATGTATATAAGATAAAACTTCCTGAAAAATAAACTTAACCCTTAAAAAACTAACCTTCTTAAAAAAAGAAAGAGAATATTAAATTTTCTAACCTTTTTTAAATTATCATGATTTCTCCATTCAAGATCAAAGTATCATCTTAAAAATTCACAAATTTCCTTAAGAAATCAATGTAATACACAATCACATGTATTTAAATCACTTTTGATTCTCAAATGGCAGCACGATTATGAAACTGGTTCTTGCGCACGATCCACGCGTTTCTGCAGTTCTGCAGACAATTAGTGGCGCCACATAGCGAGAGATTCAATTGCTTTACACATGCGTATTTCCATCTCGATTACGATTAAATCATAGACGAAATCTAGCGGGAAAGATTAAATTTTATACTGGAATTTGCAAAATTGTACTTAAGTATATATTTTGTTACACAATTCATCGTAAATGCTCTTTAGCGACAATTTCAAAAGAACATTATGAGATTGTAAATTACGTTTTAATATTCGATCTCAATTGGATTTTTAAATATCTTTAACCTAAATATCTAACCTTAAATATACGAATTATACAGAAATAGCTATAATATATAATATACAGTTATGTATTAGTATAGAATATAAATTAATGTGATTATAAATTATAGGATTGTATAATGTATAGGACTTATAATAATATTATAAAAATGAATACTATAAAATATAAAATATATAAAAGTATATAAAAGAAATTAT
The DNA here is from genome assembly GCF_048593485.1 of Apis florea. Taxonomy (NCBI): domain Eukaryota; kingdom Metazoa; phylum Arthropoda; class Insecta; order Hymenoptera; family Apidae; genus Apis; species Apis florea. Next base: position 1,143,216 of record NW_028256542.1, on the reverse strand, counting down.
ATTAGAAAAAATTGAAATATTATATATATTCATTTTGTTGGATATTTTTGTGCTTCTTTTTGTACTTTTAATATTTCATTTATCTATCAAGAATTTACTATACTAGATTACATATCAACTTTTTTTAAATAACTATTTTCTTTAAGTATTAATTTTATTTTATTATTTATTTACTTTAATAGATATGTAACTATTATTAATATAATATTAATGATAATATAAAATGTTTATATATGAAATTAAGAAACTATATTATATAAATTATTACTAATATGTATTAAGTAATCATATATCATCATATTAATGATAATCTACATATGTTTTTTTTTTATATTTAAAATATAAATGGAATAAATTAACTTCCTTTATCTTATATAATCCCAATAATCTCCAATGACATAGAAAATAAATTAAATACTTTACACAGTGAATAATTTAATACATAGTTATTCAAGACATGCAAATTAGATGTCCCACGCTGTACCCCATATAATTTCGAATATCTTGCATATCGAAACACTACTATTATCCTTTTCCGCTACCATTATCCTTTGTATCCCATACTACAAACTTACATATATTATAGCACATTGGGTCTATAATTTCTCTTAAATTCATTCAACATCCACGTACACGTACCACCATACCATACACAAATGGTGGTAATTATCATAAAAATAATCCAATATAACGTTAAAAGGTCATAATGAGGACGTTGTCTCAACTTTCACCAGTGATCCTCCATCCAGGAAATCCTTATGCAATCCGTTGGAATTTCATTGCAAAGTTGGCTCCGTGTACAATGATCATGTCTGACGTTTCATAAATTTGTCTCATCCAAATACTTTCACGTCGAAGATGGAAACAGTGACATTAAACTATCCTTTGCATCGAGGAATAGATTTGTATTCATGTTTTACGTAAGATCGACATCTATGTGAAAAATTTTTTTTCTTCGTATTATATATGATCGAGAAATTTCTCTCGAGTTTTCCTACTTTTTTATTTTTTTCATTTTTTCAATGATGTGAGAATAGTCTGGGAAGAAAAATTCACATTCTATGTCTTATAAAAAGAGAGATTTAATATTTATGATATTTCTAGAAACATCATATTCAAGGCTCTTTTTTTTTTGCTAGATTAAATAAATAGATCGTGATATTCCACGATGCTAAATGAGCATAAGTTTATTATATATACTGCTGGAACAAAAAAAAAAAAGATATTGGAAAGAAGTTGAATGAAATACTCTTAGATGAATTTCGTTTTTGTAAAGATTGATGAGTTCTTTAATTTATTGGAATTGTTCAAAGGTTAATTAATTCTGTAACATGTTATAATAGAGCTATATCTTTTTGTCGACTAAAACTAAAACTTTCGCTACATACATTACATACATTCTTAAATAAAAAAGAAAAGAAAAGAAAAGGAATAAACATAATGCTTTGAATCTAATATTTTCATTATCTTTGCGAATAAAAAAAAATCTCTAGATCTATTACGACGTTTCAATTTATTTATTAATTAAAAATTTACCTGAAGAAGATATTTTATGACATGAATAATAAGCTTTAAAGGCCATTTCAAAATCAATTTTCAAAATTATTTTGAAATTAATAGTTAAAATTACGTGTGCACAGATTCCCAACAAAGATTTTGAAAGCGATATTCAAAAATAAAACTATCAAGTAACTTTACCACAAAACGGTCTACGAACTTTATCGTCAGACATCTTGCGTACGTCTCCTTCCTCTTCCGGAAGCCACAGAATCGTTCACGATCGAAAACCGCTGGAAAACGAATCGCGAAAAAAAGAACAGGAAAATAGGTACGGCAGCCTGGTACACGTTTCCACGTTTCCACGTTTTTACTTGATCGCCATCGGTTCAGGCCACGTTTCGCGCGATTCGTTTTTCCCCCTAGTGGCAGGCACAAGAACATAAAACGCGGCGAGATTGCATCGGTAGAGGGAATCGCGCGCATAACAAACCTATGAATTCCCCAGGACGCGAGAAGTCCGAAGCTTTGAACGGGGAAACGCGTCTGACAAGACAAAGGACATTGCTTCCTCATAGCCAGCTGGATTCCTCTAACGGGAACGCCACTTCAGAACGTTTAACGAAGATCCTGAAAAGCTTCGCTTGGAAATTATTGCTGTCTCGTAGAGGAAAATTTTCAAGGTTGGATCATAAGTTTGTTATGCTGTGATTTCTTATGCATCGAGGTGATTGACAAGTATAAAAAATCATGCAAATTCGTCCAGAGTATTTCAGATAAAAAAGGCTCAGTAAACTTAAACCATTGTGCAACAATATCAAATGTTCTTTTGGAAAGATATTCTTTTCTGATTTTAAATATAAACAAATTTTTAAGTTTTTTTTTTTAATAAATGGTACGAAAAATATTCTTTGACACGTACATTATAAAATATTTATTATCTATTTATTCTAAAAAATGATGAGAATAGCATATAACAAGTTAATAAATTCTTTTAATGTTTGAAATCACCATTTTATTATACTATATTATTATATTATTATAATATATATCTTATATATATATATATCTATAATTGTTTTATATGTCTTTGTCTTATAATTGTCATACAACTATAATTAAATTATTTCAATTAATTATAAAATATTACCATGCAACTTTTCATACTATGTAATCTATCCTTTATATGTTTTTTTTCTATTATAACAATTATTCACAATTTTAATTATTTAAAGTAACTAAAGAATGTAAAATAATAATCTTTTCAAAATTGATAAATGCAAATAAATATAAATTCTCATAATATAACCTATGTAGATTCTCCTTCCTGTATCTGTCTATAAATACATATAACTCTAAAGAATTTCTGTTCATAATTTAACTGTGTAACTTCCCTTTTCTATCTTTGTCTGTCTCTCACAACGATTATTCACAATTAAAATTATTTAAAGTAATTGTAAGATATTAATCATTACCACATAACCTTTTCAAAATTGATATATGCAAATACATATAGGTTCTCATAACCTAACTATGTGGGCTTTCCTTCCTGTATCTGTCTGTCTGTGTCCATAACGCCCTTCGGTCTAACTGTAGTCCCTATTCAATTCTGCAGACGCATGAACCGTAACGGCGGTTGACAAGCTTATCAAATTGCACGCCTATTTGCGATTCTCATTACACGCGTTACAATAGATGATGCGGTGATATCTATCATTATACACGTGCACACGTATGTAAACGCGTGGTCGGAATGTGAGTTGCGCGCACAGGGGAAAACGGCGTTCGGGAAATTTTCAACGGGTAATTTCATGGGTCAACGGCAGCACTGTGCACTCAGGAACAAAACTTTCCTGATGAAACATAGCCAGCTGTGTAAGCTTGGCGTGACGAGTAGGTCTTTGGTCGAGAAGGTGTGGATCAAGGGGTTATTTTAAGAATTTTTAAGGATTGCTTTGTTATTTTAGTACGTTTCTAATATTTCTTGTTGATCAAATCGAATACAATAAATTGAATGTTTTCAAAGAAAAATATAATTTAAACATTGAGATGTTGAACTCAAATTTATTTATTTCTCTTAAAATTGTTTTTGAATATTTTTTTGAAAGTAAATTTTAAAATAAGTTCTTTAAATGAATTAAAAGAGAGATTTTGTAATAAAATGACAAATATTAGTTTAAAATCAAATTAATATGTGAAAGTTGTTTAAAGTGAATGTAAGAAATTGATAAAATAGGATATTTAAATTTAGTATATTTAATATAGTGTATAAAAAAAAGAAAAAAGTTTGAATAATAAAGTGATAGTAAGTAGAGATTACATTCAAGCTGACATTCATTAATTAATCATTAAATATCTCTATTCAGAAATAGATTTCAATTCATTGAAATAGCATCATATATTCAATACAAAAATGTCAAGTCATTCGAATCATTATTTAAAACCGTAAGTTCATGATAATCTTAGAAAATGTTGAAAGACTTCATATATCTAACATAGTTTGAATAAGATATATTATAAGTCTTTGAATGATAACAATGCATCCTATAATTTTCTATGTACTTTCATAACTAAGTATGCATAATATATCTATAAAACTATGTACATTGTACAATTAGTATTGTTTCTATAATTGATTATTCATATTATATGTAAATTGAGTTTCAATCAAAAGTTATTAATTCTCTCTATTTGTTTTCTTAATATTAATAATGAATAAGTAACATTCAAAATTTAAGAAAAAAATTCACAATTCTTTCAATATTCAAAGTTTATCTAATTTTCTATAATGATCAAAATTTTGTAACAAATAATTATTATTAAATAAATTCCTTTGCAATTCCTTAGAATCTATAAAATATCTTCTCAATCATATACATAGATTTTAATTATTCTTCACAATATTATTTCCATTCATAAAGAAATAAAATTTGAAAAATCTAAAATTATTAAATATTCATATTATAAAATTATATTATATTCAATAGCTCAGATCGAAGAATATTTATCAAACGGTCAATCACGAGTTCTGAATACATCTAGTTGACCTTAGCGATACTTAGTAGCATCCAAACCATTAGACACTGGAACGCGTGTACAGCGATCGAACCGGTGCCAGACTGTTCACTTGTACAAATCTGCATTTTGATCCGCCGATCCTATCATGACTAACATTACTGGAAACTGGTGCCTCATTAATTCTAGCCACCGGCCCTTGTTGCTTAAACGCATAGCACAGAATAAACCTGCCGGTTGTTACTTCGATGTCCATTAACCGGTCTTCCTGACGTATGGCCTCTCAGTGTTCCGAACGAGTTGTCAGAGGTCGAACAGGAATATTGCATTCTCTCATTTCTTCGCTCTAGATTGTTAGGTACAATAAAAGTTGAATAAGTAAATGAAAATCGATATTCAAACTATTTGTAAAATTTATGAGGTATTAAAATTTAATCTTGAATAGTTCAGTTAGCACTTGCATTTTCTGAATATAAAGAAGAAAGAGGATCAAAAATTAAAAGTTGAACAAGTACTTGAAAATTGGAATCTAAATTATTTTTAGTTATAAAAAATGGTGATATTTAATCAATATTAAGATGATCCTATGAAAGTTTGGATTTTTTTTTACATTATAACAAATATAGAAAAAAATAAATGAGAAAAAAGAGAATCACTAAAAATCAAAAAATAAATAAGTTTGAATTATTATACATATTAAACATGAAATAGTTACATGCCAATTAACTTTGATATCGTGTCTGACTAATCTAAACCTTTCAATTAGATATTTTATTATTCTTATTTCGTGTTCGACACCTATTTTCACTTTGCGTGTTTCACGCAATCAGCCTTCAACTATTTTTTTTTTAACGCATTTGAGTCATATCTCTTATCGAATGTTTTAAATGTTTGATTAAAAATCACATTTTTGCGTGTCAAGACAAACTAGACTACCTTGAAATTCTCGAAAATCTAGAATTTTAATCAGTTAAAGACACGATAACAACTTCTGTTATTAAAAATTCACACATTTCACTAATAGTCTATTTCTCAAATATTTTTCATTGATCTTGTATTCTTTCTTTTTATACATAAAACAATTTGTACTATTTTATATATAATTTGTACTATTAATTGATGATGTAGCAAGATCTCTTCATAAAATCAAAACATGATTATATTTATTTTAACTTTCAAGATCAAATTTCAATATCACAAGTCCATAATTTTCTCTACGTTCTTACTCCATGATTTTTACATAAATTTACACAAGAAAAACTAAAAAAATAGAAGAATATATTAAAAACTATTACCTCAAGTCATTTAAACTTAAAAAAGACCAAATATAAAATTCAAAATAAAAAAAATCATCAAATAATAATATAATATATCAAAAATGAATTATTCCATTTTCCAAAATCATAAATTCATCTCTCACGAATCCATTTTCATCCAACACAACAATCCTGCACATGGATTACGCAATACATATGTGAACGAGGATTTGCTCGGTGGCACGGTCTCTTAAACGGCATCGGTTCCCTCCGCAAAACAAGTGGTCTAGCCAGTCGAGCAAATTACCCACACTTATTCCGGCTGGTACGTAGGCAAGGGAGAACGTAGCCAGGACATCTTCATTCGACATCGACAGCAGACCGCGGTCTAGGCAGTAGTCGCCGACCGACCTGTCCCGTTGCTCGCCATTTTTCCGGCCGCACGCACGATCAGCCTCGTCGATAATTATCGGCCACGACACATACTCTGCCTGTGCACGCCTGTCCTATCTAGAAAAGATCCTGGAAGTATCCTCCTTTTGATACGAACGGACGGTGACCCCTGAGTTGTTTTCCTGCATCGATCGTTGACTTGGATTTGAATCATTTTTCAAGTGGGATTGGAATTATTTGATTTGATAAATGGAAAATACATGATGCACTGTGATTAGTTGACTCGTTATTTTTGTTAAATATTAAAATTCGAAGTATATGAAAAGATAATAAGAGGATCTATATTTTCCATTTGGTATACAATATTATAGAAAATTGTGCGTTACAGATCAGCGTTTCTCAACTTATAGATTGGAATCCAATAGTGAATTCACATTATATTGAATATGTAGTGTACTGTGATATATTTTTATAAAACATTTTTTTCTAACATATATATTTTGTAAGAATTTTTGAATTTTGTTTCTGTTCAAGAATATAATGCTGAATATTAACAAATAAGAGAATTATTAAATTTAATTAGTTTCTTTACACAATTTTTTTTTCAATTTTTATCGTTCAGTTTTCAAATTTTTTTTAAAATTATTTGAATCTGGAAAATAAATTATTATTAATGTAAATTTTATTAATGTAAATATTGAATAAAAATTTGTCGATCGGATTTCAATTTTTTTTATCAAACGAAATATTACTTACTGTATGAAATGCTTTGTTTCGTATCGTTTTGAAAGTATCAGTTTTAATTCTAGGTTTTACAGAATCGATGGACAAATATCGTTGGCGTAAGTCAAGCTTAATTAGGAGAAATCTGTTATCTGACATCAAAGGAATAGTAAATTCACCAATTATTTTCACACCAGTGACGGTTTAATTAAGATTCCGGGCTAAGTTTCATTTCTTCCTAGATTTTTATGACACGCGATCTCCATCACAGATAATTATAATATCTCCACGTCATTTGTAACGTATTATTAACAATAACAGGATTTATGCTTCCAAACCGTATCAATTTTAAATTCTGTAATAAATTAGGCAATCATTATTATTAGGACGAACGTTTCTTAATTTAACTTGCATAAAAATAAAAAAAACAATTTTTCTTTTTAAAATTTTATAAATTATTGAAATTAAATAAACAATTCAAATATTAAATAATAAATATTACTAGACATATATACAAAATATAATCATTTATGAAAATTATTTCTGTCTGTATATTTCTGTTTCAAGAATGGTGAACATAACCTTAAAATAATAATAAAGAACATTAAAAGAAATGGAAAAACTAAAATGTTTTTAGCACACATTTAACAAATAAAAGATCAACTATTAAAACTACTTAACCACAATATAAATCAAAAGTAAACGTATCTCAACAACTTCGACATAATTTTCGACGCACAATTTCTGAACGAGGGAGGAACAAAAGGTACTTGGAATCGTGTTTCCACAAAGATTTATCCGTTTGCAATGCTTTTGTTCGAACAGTCGGCGATTCCAGTCACAGGCAACGATCGCGATCGAGGCGATAATCCGGCTTCTGTTCGATCTTTGCGGATACAGAGAACACGAGGCTCGTTTCAACAGAAACTGTAACAGGAAATGGTGGCCTCTGTTTTATCCTCGGGAATTTCAAAGGGAAAATAGCGAAACAAAGTGAAAGCTGTCCTCGAGATCATTAAATGCGGCATTGTAAACTGTCATCGATCAAGGAAACAGGAATCAGCCTTGAAAAATGGACTGTCGTGTCTTTGAAACGATCGAAATCTATAAGAAAACGAAATTTACTGACAATAAAATTCATTTAAAATTTATGTTAATCAGATGCTAAATTAAATAAAGAATTTATTAAGAGAAAAATAAAAAAAGATAGTTATCTTTTATTTTTCATTTCAAATATTCATTTTAATACTGTTATAATAATTTTTATCTGTTTATTCATTTGTATATTGAAGTACATATTGATATTTTTGAAAGAAATAATATATATGTACGAAGTTATTGTATTCTTTTTCTTTTAAAAAATTATATATAGTATTTTTCAATAAATTAAAATAATTAAAGGAAAGAATCCTAAAAAATTTAAAAAACAATATATAAAGAATCAGCTTATAGATTTTGACACCATTTTCCTAACCTATCTATCATATTTATTTTAATTATTAAGAAATGAAATAGCAAATTTCAATTATTATTTTTTTTCGAACAACTTTTCTTATCAAAGAAATTTTAAATATAATTCATCAAGAAAATGTAATTCAGAAGATAATACGAAAGATAAATTTAATTCATAATATCCAACTGAGAATATATTTGAATTTCAAAACTCTATTAGCAAAAGATTGATTCCACAGTAATCTTATCTAACGCTAATTGGAATTAATAGAACGTTTCGTTATAATCCTTTTCAACGTTGATGTATTGCAAAGACTCTGCAATATCGAGAACAACACTCCAATTTTAAATGAGCAAATTATTATGTATGCGCGGTATGCGCGGTGAATCGAAATCTCTTTTCCACTTATCTGTTACGACAGAAAATCAACTTTCACTGAATCAATTCGAGAGCGATTCTTATCCATCGTCTAGATCTAAGAAGATCATCGATCGACGACCTAATTGAGTCGTCGTCTTATGTAAGTAACGCGATGAACCGTGATCCATTGCAGAATTCATAAGTGTTACGAGTGAAACAGTTTGGCTATGCGTGTACCGAAATAGTCTACTTTGACAGTCGGTTGTCGTTCAACCAATATTGAACGAATCTGTTTGACGCAAAATACATTTTTTTTTGATATTAGAAACTTTTATTAGTTGTAAGATAAATATACTTGAAATACAAATTACTTATTAATTATTTTTTAGAATAAATAAAATGTCTCTCTTATTATAAATATTTCAATATCAAGTATTAAAAAATAAATATAAAATATATATAATACTTACATGTATTTGTATACTGCTTCATAAATGGCAAAGAACAACAATAATAATACGAAAAATGTATTATTCACATAATTTAACATTGTAAGCGCGAAGTATTTCGAACGATGCGAACGTCATTTCCATCAATCTCTCATCCATATTTTACTTTAAACGTATATGCGCTCACATAATCGAATTCCATCGTTAATTTATATACACGAGATTTCTGGGAGCTACCAAAGATCATACTTCGTTTCACGGCATCATTATTTCGTCCAGTATTTCGTACAAGCATCCAACCATATCGAGTTCCTTTAAAGCCCGTTTCCACGTGCGCTCCATCGTGCCGATTCGTGTAAAAATGTACGAATCGCGATCAGTTGTAATTGCAGCCGGTTGTGGGTAAGCAATTAATCTCCATTGAACTGACATGCGCGTTAATGCGAAAGGAGCGTGCGCACCATTGACACGTGACGAAAAATGGAGCCCAGGAGAGAGATCACGAGCCAAGATTTTCGTGGCGGTAATTGACGTGGGCGGTTTAAGATACCGAGTAATCTTCTTGAGGATACATGACAGGAAATTTGTTTGAGTTTAAAAGGTATGTAAATTACTTATGCCAAATCTATCAATGTGAGATGTTATTATAAGAATGTTATTGATTTTAAATAGAATCACATATTTTTTTATACTGAAAATTTCAATTTAAAAGATTTGCAAAATTTTATAAAATTTAAAACATGAGAGGCAGGTAAAATATATATATATATATATTAAAATAATTCATACAAGCTGAATTTCCTTCTGTCTTCCGAATTTATGAATTTTTCGGCGCATGCGCAATAAGTCATCTTTGAAAAAATTTTTAAGGTTATCTATCATTTATCTATATATTTATCTATATATAATATGTAAAGAATTATTTCTGTATATACCACAAAAACGATTAAACTCCACTTTTTTCACAAATATCCACGAGTCATCACATTCGAGTCTAAATACGAACATGCTTCATTTCGAACTATAGTTCTACGAGAGACGAAATAATCTCATGATCCCTGCGCATGCGCGGAAAAATTCGTAAACTTGGAAGGCAGAGGGCAGTTCAAGTTTGTATGAATTATTCCGCGGACGTGAACGCCGCGCACGATACGCAATTAAGCCAGTCCGATGAATTGCAAATACAGTCGTTAACCGACCATTACATTCGAATGCTTTCAAGAATGGCCAGCGGATAGATGAGGTAGGAGGCAGAGAGGCAGAAGTCGCGAGAAACCGTCCAAGCAGCTCGCTGTAATCCGAGCTACGAGCGGAATTTCAATCTCCCGGCAAATGGAACACCGTGGTTCCATGGCGTAAAGGTCGCCAACCGCGCGTGCACGCCATCCAGGACGGACAGCCTGATGATGGTCCGGGTCGGTCGTTACCCAGGCTAAGTGGACCGCCGTTACGGTGATCAGGGTAAGTGCTCCATATTCCGCGTGCTGTTTCATCCAATGACCAGATAACACGCGAGACCTGAGAGACGGCGATTTACAACTCGGCATGACCACTTGTCTTCGGCTCTACGTATATAAGCGCAACGGAGGTTAAGTTAGGTTAGGTTAGATTACGTATTCTTGGATTTGAAGATTGGATTAAAATGAGAAGTAACAGTATATATATTTTTTAAATTTTTTATTTGTATATTTGCTGGTTTATTATGAATTCTATCGTTTAGTGCAATTGACATTTTTGTATATCAAACTTTTGTGTTTGTTTTAATATCTAGAATTAACTTTTTGAAGATATTCCATGAATGTTGTAACACATCATTATTTATGTTATTTATTTCAAAATACGTAAATCAAAAAAATATTGGTTCCTTGAATTTAAAATGATTAAGAATAATTAATCTTTTTAATTTTCTTTTTTTGATGTTTCGCAATTTTAAGAGTATTTATCTAAAATATCTTACAGGGAATTTAAGATTTCTGCATTATAAGCATTTCTTTCATTCTGTTCATAAATAGCTCCTTTATTCTCAAACCTCGACCCACAAGTCTGTTCCATACCCATCAAATCTCATGTCACGTTGTTCCTGTCACGAATGCAAACCGCTTCCACCAACACACGACATGTCCTTGACTATTGTTATTGCATCCCACTTGTCCACTTTCCACATGTCAAAGGAGAAACAATCATCCAAGGCTATCTTCTTTTTTAATCTCATCTGTTTTCCTGAATTAGAAAAATTCATGTTCATCTTTTATAATTGATAAAAATTATATATAATATAATCTATAAATAGCTTCAATTAATTATTCATTTCTCATAATGAAAATAATGTTTATTACAAATTTATTTAAAATGTAATTGTTATAAAATAATATTCAATATTTGAGATTAGGATCTGAAAAGTACATAGTTACCCAAGATTTTTAAGTAGACACAATCTAAATTTTTGTGTATGATATATCCAATAATATAAAAAAATCTTTAAACTTTTTATTAATTTTCATTAGCAATATTTTATAGAATTCTTCAAAATTTAAAAATATCTCATATTGGATATAAAATTTCAATAAAAAAAGTTAACACGCAACGTCATAGCAACTTCATTACTACTTTTCCTTACAAACCAAAACTCAATTATAATGAATATTCGCTCGTTTTCGTTTTCCAACGATTCGGTGGGAAATTTTCGAAATGTTTCCACGCGGAAGAGCGGCCAACAATGAATCGTTCGCATAATTGGTAAGCGCAACAACAGTTTCGCAACGTATTCGTCGGTCTCCTAGCTAAGGAGAGTTAGTAAGTCAGTCAGTCAGTCAGTCAGTCAGTCAGTTAGCCGCTCAGCCGTGGGATTGGATCTCGACGTGCTAATGAGCGCCCGCGGTTACGCAACGCTCGTTAGAACCTCTCCTCGAGAATGGTGGATCGTCCTCGGTGAGAGTCCTTGCACGGGTGTGACCGACCCCTTGCGACATTCCACGACGAACAATTTCGCGCTAGATGCAATCGTGCTTACTAAGGTGGTGCCTCATTTAAAGAGATTATCCTCAAGTGCAACGATAAAATTAACAATGAACAATTCTTTGAAAATTTCTTGTAGGGCAGTGGTTGGCGAAAGTGGCACGATTCGTGCACAGAATTTTTTTAATTTTAAACTTTTAGAAGTGTAGATAGATTTAGAAGTGTTGCTTCTTATTTGATATTTGATTTATTTAGTGATAATGCAGCAAAGAGCTAATAATAAGTATATCAATTTTATTAAATATAAAATATGTGAAACTCTATTAATATTAGAATTAATGAGCTATAATATGCTATACATGTTATACATTATTATAATTCAAGTTATGTTGCAAGATAAATAGAGATTTTAGACAAAAATCTGCTTTCTAAAAACAAAAAATGTTAAAGTAATATTATACAAATTGAATAATTATAATGTTAATGAAATATTTATTTTGCAATCATACTTATAATATAGATTACAAATCAAATCCAAGAATACTTGTACCAAAATCTTAATTCTGATTTGTCATAAATCATAATTTTTTCAATGTAATTATGCACTAGAATTTTTTGTTCACAAAGAAAATGAAAATCATCCATTAAAATTTTTAAATTTAAAGAGAATATGGTGATCATAGATCTTTGATTTCCAACTAGATTCAAATACCAATTGTATTTCCAGTCTAGAATTGTAATATATGTACTCCACTTATAAATACATTTCTAACTCGTCTAATCCGATCACGATATCGAAAACGTGATTCTCGATACTTATCGTCTCTCTTCCTCCATTTTAGCACGACCTCTGTCGTCTCGAAGGAAGAACGATCCTCTTCGTGGAAGTAATGGAGAGCCCCTTATTACATTCTATCCGACACTTGATTATTCTTCCAATGATGGATTAATTAAGTTGCCCGATTCGCTGATGTTTTCCACGCGTCAACAGGTGTCGGACAAGCACAATCGATTTCTCAATCAATCTTGAGTATCCTCGTAACTTTCCACTACAGCCATTTTGCCCGACCATTCTCTCGTCTCGATTTATCTCAAACATTCGTTATTTTCAGACAAAACAGTCATTATCGAGATGAATAACGACCACTTTGTAAAACAGCGAACAATACTTTTTTACTGTGACACGTCTCGTATTTACGTACTTGCAATACGTTGTCTCAACGATTCCTCAATGGTTTTTTCACAATTTCACGTAGGTAGTAGATATTAACTCTTTATTTTCTGACGATTTGTTATATCTCTTGTTTTACTATACTGCTATAAATAGAATGTATTAAGTTATGGTTAAGATTTATAAATATTACTTCTTTCAAGTTTTCTTTTTTCTTCTTCAAGGTGCTGTACAACGATGCAAGTATAGAAAAATACTATACAATATAAAGAAGATTTATCGTACATACATTGTAACAGTTTCTTTTTCTCATAGATTCATTCATATTCTTTCCTTTCAGACAAAAACAATATGAGTTATTTCAATTCATTGTCTGTTGCAAACTATAGCCATTGTTGATGACCAATTAGATATACAATGTGTTTATATCTCAATCAATATATGAAATATGGAATGTCATTTAAATAATTTTCAATTATCTGCAATAAAAATTGCTGTAAGAGATTTAAAACGAAGTTAAAAATCAATCTTCATGAACGTTCCTCCTGCGATCCAAACCTCTTTTCCCCCTCTTCGCGAGTAATAATTTTCATCGAACTACCTGCCAAACAACCTATCCAATCAATAACTCGAAACGAAATAAATCCAAAGAGACAAGCGCCGATACAAAACTGACACACATTAGATCGTAAAACCTTATCCTCGTCGGCCTGTTACGACTAATCACGATAACATTTCGCGAATGAATGAAAGATCATTTACAGGTTGGAAAATCCTTCGACCCCGTTCTCACGATACTGGTAGCCAGGAATTCTTGATAATAATCCACGTATTTTCCAAGCCGAACACGAGATCTCGGATACTGGTCGAGCTGGTCACTGGCCTTGCTACATTTTTCGAAATTAATTAAAAATATTTTTCCTATTTACGAAAACTGGTTCCACAAGCGAAACGAGATTTCACGAAGTCGCTAAGAGATAAGACGGCTAGGCGAAATGATTGGCTGTAACGTGAGAGTGACACCTTCATTTTCATCTTTGATCTGAAACTGATAATGAAGAAATGAGATGCATTGAAATAAAGTAGGGTAATAAAGATGATAATTTGGAAGATTTTCGCATAGATAGAAGAGAGATTTGTATAATAAAGATTTCGCAAGATCCTCGAATATGATGCTCTCGTTACTATAATCAGAATTTATTATGTAATTCTAAATTCTAATTCTAATAATCTGTCTACAATAAATCCTAATATCTCTTTCAAATTATACGAAATTATTCAAATTTAGATCAAAGATTATGGGATAAAATTTTTCAAATTTCTTGCAGACTTATAAAATCTCTCCTCTCATTGAATTTTACAAACAACAATGACTGATTTTGAATGCAATTTTCTTAGGATCCTTGGCCAACTGCTTTAAACCAAGAACCTTCTTAAGACTTATTGCACATTAATTATAAAACCAAAAAAGAATTAGGTGAAATTAATAATCTTTTCTCTTGTCTCCAAAATAGATAGTTAACCACCGTCTCATCAAGTCCTTAAAACCAAGAAGACCAAGAAACATTTTTAAGACTTATTGCATTATCTATTGTGAGGCCAAAGAAGAATTAAATGGAATTAGCCTTTTCGCTTGCCTCTACGCCGAAAAATAGATGATTAGCCAATATCTCATGTTGGTACAATACTTGGCCAGAAGGCAGCACGTTTCTCTCATTATGCCTCAACCGTCTCGAAATCCTAACTGTACAATGCACTCACCTCGCCCAAGGGGCCAGCATCCTCGACACGCTCCCGTGTGGACGTGGAACTCAGGAACGTGGTCGATTATTTCGCGGAGAGAGGGAGCAAGAAGGTCGCAGACACACACCGAGCTAAGGGCCTCTTCTCTCGAATCGGTCATCTTGATTTACGACGTCGGAAGCGGCCGTAGATACTTCACGCACTTCGAACACTTACACACACGCGCACACACTTGCCATGAATCGATCTGTCTACCCTAGCCGTAGGTGCAGTTGGAAAAATCGAGGCGGTTCTACACGTGGCCTTGAGACGCCTCGCTTTTTGATATTTGTATCAGAGGCGAGATTCCGATGTGAGTGTGTGCGATGAGAGTTGGTATGAGGGAGGGGATTTAATGGGATTTAAGGGTTAATGATGATCGTGATTGGATGGAAGAGGTTGAAGTGGAGTGGCAGACGGTTATTTATATTTGGATTCTATTTTGAGAGGCGTACGCGTAATGTGTAAAAAAGTGTGATATATATATTGATAATGGTTGGAGATTAATCGTAATTTTTCATTATGATGTTTGCCAGTCGTGTCAGTTCACATGATAAAAGGAATATCTTTCCAATTTTCCATCACGGTTCAATGATATTTTCCAAAAGCATGTATGAAGGAATTAGAGGATTTATTTTTATTATTTAATCAATTTCTCAAAAATATTCTTATCTGAAATCAAATCAAAATTCACATTATACGAATTTTTAAATGATAGATCAACTAAAGCTGATACTAGAACAGAAGCAATAAAATTAAATGTATTTAGAAATTATAAAGTAATAGTTTACTCTAATTATAACTAACAAAAGATAATAAATTCTAAAGTTGATCAATAAAAGTCAATCACCGTCACAACGAAGTCCATAAACTTTATCGAATTTCAACACAAAACTACTAACTCGACTAACCTTTAAACTCAATTCTTGTAAAAGGATCTAACCTAAAAAAGAAGAAGAAAAAGAAAAAAAAAAATACGGCACAGCAATATTACTCAAGATCGGCACGCGGTGAATTTGAACCGGTCGGGGAGAGAAAAGCCAGCTTCCGATCGCCTAATTGAACCTCTATTCCAGCTCGTTGATCGTGATAATGACATTTACATAGGGAGCCTGATATCGGTTTACGGAACTGGTCCGGCCGCGAACACGTTAACGAAACTAATCTCAATTAAGACTGAATCCGATAATGAGGTGGTTTAGTGTTAGCGACCTAACCTCACGTGCACGCACGTATATATGTGCATACGGGGTATAAACCTCGTAGACTTATCTAGTAACTTTCACATTCCACCGAGCGCGAAACGATTTGCCTTGGTGGTTTATTAACAGGCTTTAATTGCGAGTGCAACAACCCGCAACCGTGTTTGGTGCCGATTAATCACATTTGTCAGGACAACGCTTACTTCCTAGTGCATCGTATGCAGGCTGAACAGGGATCGATAGAATATCCCCGATATTCTTGTCGCGATGATACAAAGCCGATGCCTTCTAACCACTGCTTTATCGAAATCACGATTGATCGATAATTAACGGTGACTTCGTACTTGTCCTTCCTATTTATCGAAGTATATACTATATGTAATTTCTCTGAGCACTTAAGAACATGTGCTGTGTTTTCTTGGAAATCGAATGAAATGGAATATCGAGTGGATATTGAAATGATTGCTTGCAAAAGGTGCGATTTATATAATCGATTTTAAGTTTAAAATATGTTGTCAAAATCATTATTTCGAACAATTTTTTAGAATATATAAAAGCATCGTTTGAGATATATGCAAATATATATATCCTATTATTATAGATTTGGAATAGGTTTAGGTTAGATTTTGATGATCTTAAATTGGATTTTAATCATTAGAAAATGTTAATTTAGAGTTTATATAAAATTTCCTTATCATTTAATGAAATTAAATTACAATTATTTATAAATTATATACATATTCATTAGAAAAGTGTTTTAAGATCTTGATGTCTCTCTAGAACATAGAACCAGTCTCTCTTTTTTCGCTCACGAGTCTGCTCAGAACAAGAGTTTCTTCTAGCAACGATAAGGCAGTTTTTGTAACAAGTAACTTGTCTAGTCGGCCTATACAAACTCACTCCTCTACATGTCGTTCTATTTCTTATCCTCTTTAAATTGACCTTGTCGAATTAATTACTCTGTTAATCCTCTAGTATTACATGTCTCGTTTCACGCGTGTCCATAGAAATTTACTTATTATCTTTAATATCGCCGAGATATTGAGATTGCATTAGACAAAAATTTTAAGTATAATAGTCTAGCAAAGAGATCAAAAAATTCGATATGAAACTTTCAATCAACTTTATCAGGAACTTGATTGAAAGTATATTTTTGCTCTAAGATGACTTAGATATCTATTTATAATAGATAGATGTCTTTTCTTGAAACAAACTAGATACTTTTTAAATAATCTATGATATGCTATATTATTAAAATAATAATAGTATTAACAGTTTTAACAATAAAAAATTAAAATAATTTTTATAATTATGTATAATAGTTATATTTTATTGTTAATAAAAATATTTAGAAAATGCTAATTATTAAAATATTTTTATCAATATGTATTACTACATAAGAAATTTGATAATTCTTTATAAGAATTTTCAGCATTTAAATACCATTAATTGTATTCCAAATGATTTATAGATAATTTTTATTATAGTTAAATTTTCTATTTTTAACGTAATAAACAAATATAACGCACAAAAAGATACCTGGATATCTGGATATTGATATAAGCATGAAGAGGTTAAGTTCCTTCGCCAATTTTCATATAAAAACTTTTCGACAATTATAGCAGTAATAGCACATATACATACACATACACACATACACTCAAATCAAAAATATCATGCAATAATCAAATAAAACCAATCGATAGTCTCAATCCTATAAATATAAATTTCTCTCATCGAAACAATCGTATTCACTTTCGAGTCACGTCCGGCCATCTTTCGAACCGATTCATCCGCGCGTGCGCGCCTTGACCGCAACATCCAGTATATATACGTACAATACGTATGTATATTCATTGGAACTCGCCTTAACCTAAGCAAAAGCGAATGGCAGTGAAGCAGTCAGACGAGCTTTGAGCCCAGGCTATGCCGGAGGCCGAAATGAAAGAGAAGGTGAACGCAAATACGGTGTAAATCATGCGTGGGCACGTACACGAAATCAATCGAAAACCAATGATCGAAGATCGTTCCCGAGGCCGGTATCAATAACCCCAATCACCGGATCGTTAAAGATCGCGGTGTCGGTCGGCCCTTAACGATGCAATTAGGCCGCGAGAGGGCGCTCGAATTAGGATTGATAAATGTCAGGAACGCCTCCACACTGCTCGCGTCGTTTCTGCTCTTCGCAATCAGAGGCGAACGAATTTATTCGGTATGTAGATGCAATATACTGACTCTGCCCGCGTCATTAATCCTCTGTCGCGCCGGTAATAAGCCCTTAATCTTCTCAGAGTATCGGCTACCAACGAAGGATCTCGCGAGTGTATTCGCAAGGTTAGGTTAGGTTAGATTGGTCGTCTTGGATTCGTACGCATATTCCGTGAATTTGCAAGAAAATTGCGGTTTCTTATGTGGTAGCAAGATGGTATTTATAAACGAATACTTTTCGTGTTGCTTGCGATTATTAAAGGTAATTAATGCGGTTAATAAATATTGACTCGATCGCGTTAAATCATAGTGAAGGCCACCGGATGGGATCGAGGCTTCTGAAGAAGCCGGTCTTGGGTGGATCGTGGAATTTATATGGTTTTTTCCATCTCTTTTTGCGTCTTCGAGTTTTTTTCTTTTCGTGATTCTTGGAGATTTTTGTGAATATAAAATTTTTCGATCGTGTGAAATTGATCGAGAGTTCAGATAAGATTTATTGGAAGGTTGGAAAGAGATATTTGGATGCTTCCAATAGAAATTTTGTATACAGTGTGAGATGAAAGTATTGATAGGATTATAATCGTACAACAAATTTGAAAAACAAATATTTTATATAGTAAGTATAATTCGATAAGCGCAGACAGTTCTGTGCCAGATTATTGAGCTATATGTGTAAAACAATAGAAATAATTTAAGAAACAATCATTAATTTACAATTTAATATGATCAGTATAATTTACTAATAAAAAAATTGTATATAAAATGTGAAAATATTGTTCTTTTTATGTCAAAAAGTATGAATTCTCTCTTTGAGAATTCATTTTTTCATTCTTAACTTCAATGATAAAACGAAAAACAATAATAAAATGATATTTTCTTGTTGTTGAATTTTGAAATATAAGTACTAATATTTAAAGAATGTTAATCTCATGATATTTCAACTACAGACAATTTATTTTAAATAATTTGAATTTTATTTGTATTAATTTTTTTTATTTTTTTTTATAAATTTCAGAAGAAAAATACGATTGACAAAAGGAAAGAAATAAGTTTTAGATTTAATAAGGACATGCAAAAATGAAGGAGAATTAAAATTATGCATGGGAAAGATGTGACTGTACGTTTCCATATGGAGCCAATATTCAGCAATTCGTAATTTCAATTCGTTTAAATACACTATAAAAAGCTTCGATTTATTTCTGTCGCGCCACGTAACCGCCATGAAAGGAATATTCCTCGGTGAAGGTGAAAGTTCGAGGATCGTCCACGATGTACCGTAAATCATTCGAGCAGCCCACGGAAATAAAACAACAAAAAACTTTGTCTTGCACCATCTCTTCTCTACCTTCGAGGTCTGTACTTGATTCGAAATTTATTTATCGACCATGTTCGGATATTTTTCTCCGATCTAATAGTATGAAGTCAACAATTTTTTTATTTTAAAATTCTTTTAGTGAATGAATTTAAATAATATTTCTAATAGTATAAATCCAAAGTTTTCTTGAATCATTCTTCAACGATTATAGTTATCCAAGAAAAGCGAAGATTAACTCACTCAGCTGATAGCTGCAGCTTTGAAATCACGGCACGTAATCATTGGCTGTTATAACCTTGATGTGACCTTCCTTTGAATTGACCTTGACAACCGTACCGGGCCCAGCAGGGTCCGACCAACCTTCCCCTATTTTCTCATCATGGAGGCCTGCGATGAGTCGGTCCCATTACAGGTGGAGGGGACAAGCTGGATTTAATGAATGGTTTCGCCGGTTGGCGCGATATGCGCACCGATTCCTTGTAATTGATATAATTGGCTTTGGCCGATCGGTGACCGGGCTGCTCGTTTCAGAGATCATCACTTTCGGCTCCGATGAATTCAATCGATCTTGTCTTTACCGAGGCTTCTTTATTCGGTCGGCTTTGATCAACTTTGGCGGATCACTTTGTGAGCGAAAGTCGGTTGCGTGATTGGCCAACCACTAGCTGAATTTTGAACAGAGATATGATAGGTTCTAGACTTTAATCCATAAATATGGTCTAACCTATATTTTAATGTATTCTTTGAACAAACAGGTTTGAAAAGAAATTGTCTTAAAAAATATTTTGGAAAAATTTTAAAATAGTTATTAAAGTTTTTAATTTAGTGTATAAATCTTTCAAAAATGGAAATTTCTTTTAAAGAGATAATGAAATTTTCTGTTAACTCTTAATAACATAATCCAATTATTGTTGATCTGCATATATAATTAAGTTGTTTTTATTATATATACAGATCTATTTTTTTACAATTTTTCAATTTTTCTTTTTTAAGATTTTTCTAGAATAGAAAAATATGATACAAGATACCTTAGAATTTAAATAAATTATACTTAGCTATACACTTTTATATGATATGAATATCTTTATAAAATTTCATACAATTTCCCTTTAATTTGTCACTATTCTCTTTCCAAAATAATTTTGATACATTTGCAAAATCAAGTCATTTGGTTATTCTATTTGACAAATAAAAAAATAGTTTTTTTAGTTTATAGTTTAATCAATTTAATCATTTTTTGATATTTATTATCAATTTATTATTCCAAAAATCCAATTTTTCTTCTCAAACCTAAGATAAAATTCTAAAATTTCCATTTTCACAAAAAATAGTCGCACAATGCCAAAATATCCATTGTTCGAAGTATCGTGTATTCTTTTCTTTCGGCCGTCTCTTCTCTGATTCAAACACCGGTTCAGTTACACGGTCAAAAGGAGGATAGAAATAAAAGAACAAGGTAACCGATGTTACTTTCATTCGTTGCTTCGAGCCGCGTTCGTGGCCAACTCTTATTTCACAATCGAACTATAAGATCGTGATCTCGGTTGCCTCTCATTCGACTTTCCATTTCGTTCGATACACACCGCGCACATAATACATTACCCTGCCGCTTGTTCGCCGCTTTTAAGGCGCTGATTATGCATGCGTCCGGATATTTATGCACCGCGAGAACTTCGACCGATTTTTATTTTTGCCACACGTTAATCACACCACGGCTTGAGGACGACCAAACAAAAGATTTATGGGTTTTCGTGAAACGGGGAGTGGCGCGGGATCCTCTTCTTTCTTTGAACTTCCCGCGCGAATTTTATTCTCCGAAATTTCCAAGATTCTTTTCAAAGATATTACGGATTAAATCGATTTATATAATTATATTCCGTTTATGAGGAAATTTTTAGTAAAGATGTAATAAATAATGCGCGAGAATGAATGGAGGATTATTTTTCGTATTTAATTTATTATACGTGAATTTATTAATTTGATCTGATAGATATTTTTAAAATGTTCAAAAAAATTTATTCTTAAGGGATGAAAAGGAGAAAATCAGGTGGAACTATAAGTTGAATAATCGATTATATTTGGTAAAACATTTACAAGGTAATAAGATTTTTTTTTTTTTTTGTTCATTTAACGTTACATTTACAGGCAAGGCATCATCAAAGACCGTACCAACTCTACAATAATTGTAATAATTGTAATAATGTTTACTTATAAGAAAAGTATGTACCATCAAATTATCTTTATCGTTACTATCAATATTTAATATTACGGTAGTTCGCTACTCTTATTAATTCTTTCGTCAGGAACAAATACATATTCTTTTTTTTTTTTTTGTTTATTCTTCTCAATATATTTATATTATTTATAATATATACTTTTTTTTTTTGCATTAATCTTTATAATCAATATACATCAATTCGCGATTACATTGAACGGTGTTTAAGAACTGCACCCCATATAGGCAAAACAAGATTTTGTTTCGGACACATTCCTCGAAGGTGTGTGTGCCTCCACGATCGAACGAACAAAGAAAAATATACGTGTTACGTTATATTATAGAATATGTACTGTGTATGCGTACGAAAAATTAAAAAGGAAGAGGAAAAAAATTCTGGAAATGTTTAAAACGTGTGTTCTTCCTTTCTTCGAAATTACACGCCACCTTCTTTCGTCTTTCCTTTTTCCTTTCGATCGTATGTTTCAGTCGTATCGTTTGAGTCAATGCTCTTTTGAAAACGATTCGATCCACGATTTTTTATTTTTCTTGCCGTGTAACTTTTTTTTCCTTCTTACGATTCGTTTTCGAAGAGCGTTCTCGATCGATTTTCGAACAGAATCGCGGAAGATTTTGGCCAGTCGCGAAATATATCGAAACAAATTCACTGTGATGTAATTATTTAGTAACTAGAATTGATTCAAACTTGTTCAACATACATTTATATCGATATTAAATATTTTTGCCAGAATTCAATTTGTAATTTCAAAAATTTCCAAAAATTCTAAAATCGAAATATAAATCGATACCAAGTCAATATCAAATAACGACATTTTCCAACTGATTAATACTGCCATAAGGAATTCGGATTCGATAATAATGCGACTGAAATCGTAATATAAACGTAATTGTTCTAATATATTTCATTCCGTATTAGTACGACAAATGTATAACTCTCAAATACACGTAGTTTTAATGTAGTACAACTATCCTGTATGATACGACGATATTAAAGGCCGATCCACATTGACAGACAATTGTTCGCGGATCTGCATTTGACTATATATATATAAGTTGTATTTAGTCCAATATAATCCGCCGATATTGTTCAACTATTGACAGATAATGTGCACACAGACTGTGCACAGATTGTTCGCAGACAATGTCTGTCAGTGTAGATAGATCTTAAGGATTATTACATTCGTTGAAGTGAAGACGCTCGAATGAAAGGAGGCGTTCCTCGGTGCCGCGAAGCGAAGTCTATTTTATGCTCGCACGTAAGAACAGACAGACAGATATGCGGACAGAGACAGAGAAAAAGAGTAACATGTATTGTGTGTATGTAAGAGAGAGAGAGAGAGAGAGAACTATTGCACTATACTGATTCACGATAATCGCTTGATTAACTAGGCTGCGGCAGCGTTTCACATACGATTCGATGAATCTCTTGAATTAATTCAAACGTTGCTGAAGAATAGCTTGGAAACTTGAGAATATTATTTTATCGATAATATTAAAATTTGGCATATGAGTTTTAAGGATGTAATGGGAGTTTTAATGTCAAGTATCTGTTAAATAGAAATTTTAAATTGAAATTAATATTTGTCAAATTTATGACAAGAAAATGTGATGTAATGTAATCATTTTTGAATAATTTTTCTTTTTTATATAGATATTGTAGAAAAGATGAAGAAGTATAGATTGTATTTATATTCGTTAGAATTATTGAAGTACCTGTATTATTTTCTTCTTTTCAATTTTGAAATTAAATTTATTTTTCTTTACTTAAATTGCCCCTCAATCTTTTATTTTATAATATTGCACTACGCATCTGAAACAAATTATTATTAAAAATCAAATAAAATTCAATCAAACTATACACATTGTTCAAAAACTTTTGCTGAACGCAAATGAAAAAGACAAAATCATAAGGCAATAAGTTATTTAACACCGAATTCTTTTATTACATAAACACATAAACGATTGAAAATATACAAATCTTTCTAAACTCTTTCAAAACATACATAAATCACAATCCCTTTCAAAATTTCAATTTTATCAAATTCCTAAGAGCTTTTTAATAAAGTTTTGAAATACTTCAAGCATTCCACAAAATATATATACATATATATATATATATTTCAACTCACTCAAAGATTATTCTTCAAATACCACATCCAAGTCCTAAACCATTAAAAGTCAACTTCTCAAAGAAAAAAAATAAAAAAAAAAAACATTTAAAAATCTCTTATTTAGCAACGTTCGACTCGATCTCAGTCTATTTCTATTTCTGAGTGAATCAAATTGCTTGAACGATTGTTTCAAACCCGCTTGTTTTCCATCAACATTTCAACGAAACGATCGCCGACGAAATACGCTTGAAACTGGGTGTATATATATATATACACGTTTCGTTGGTCAAGGTTATATCGAATGCTCGATCGAATTCAAAATATTCGAAATTCGCGCCAAAATGACGAAGGAAAAAGGAAGTACGACATCGAAGCATGGGGTCGGTTGAAGAGTCGCGTTTGTTCCTGAAACAAGTCGGAGAGCCATACTTTAACCCTTTCTTCCTCCCAATCGTCCTGTGACCCCTATTGATGGAATGTTTCTCTGTATTTCTCTCATGTTCGAGGTCATGGCGGCCATTGATCACCGCGAAAAATATATTTTACAATGGTACATATACATCTATATATATATGCATTTATATAATAATAATAATAATAATAATAATAATAATAATAATAATAATAATAATAATAATATAATTATAATAATATATTCTCTCTTAAAAGCAACTCACGTATTCGCAGTTTTTCTTTCTTTCTTTCTCTTCGTGTCATACGTACGATGCGTATAAACTATGTACAAAAAAAAAAAAAAAAAAAAAACAACGACGA
This sequence comes from Apis florea, assembly GCF_048593485.1. Classification (NCBI taxonomy): domain Eukaryota; kingdom Metazoa; phylum Arthropoda; class Insecta; order Hymenoptera; family Apidae; genus Apis; species Apis florea. The sequence goes on along the minus strand of NW_028256542.1, from coordinate 1,118,316 downwards.
ATTAACGCGCGAAAATTATTTATATTCGCGATAAAAAACTAGCATTTTTCTTTTATAGTCCAAAGCTACCCCTCCTTTATATTTTCGATTTGTAGGTTAGGGTGGCTGCGATAATTATAATAATAAAAAGTAATAAAACTTAATGGTGGACAGTAAATAGATGAAACGAAATCGAATCGATGAGAAATTTATGTTTCATGATTTACGAATGTGAACGATGGAAGATATCGATTGTGGTGTAATAGTATATTATTTTTTTCTTTTTTTATTTTATTCGATTACGATTTAAACTCGTGATAATGACTCGTCGTGATGAGAACTCGTTTGATGATTTCGTTTTCGAAGAGAGTAGAATAGAGCAAAGACAAGAGAAAAAGAAAAAAAAAAAAAAAAAATTAGAAAAGAGGAAGAAATAAACGCGTGTGTATATAACGCTATGTGCATATTATATTGTAATAATAATAATATTAATAATAATAAACAGTGTTCTTTGGTAACACAATGATACGTCCGGAAACTACGAATACGATTTCAACGTATTGTCCGATCGTGACAAGATGATCCCGATAAATGTGCATAACCTTGGTTGAGGATTATAATATTTTAATATTTCTTTTGTGATGAAACGCGTTAAACTCGAAGAATTCGTATCTTTTTATTTTTTTTATTTTTTTTCTTATCAGGGCTTCGTTTTTATAGAAAATTTGATACCATGATCGAAGAAGAGAAAATAGAGAAATTGAAAATATATTTTTACATCTGATTAATCTGATTAATCACAAGTACTTATCAACTATTATTTTAATGATTAAATGCAAATCAAAAATATGTTTCCAAAAAACAAAACCCAAAAAAGATTCTTTGTTCCATAATTTTTCAAACTAAATCTCTATCCTCAAGCCAATCCGCACAATTCAAGTACTATGCTCTCAACAAAATACAAAAATCGCGTGTACGACAAGTCGCCAGATCGTTTTCTCGTCGTGTAACGAAAAATAAAAAAAGGAAGGACTCCATCTTGTCTCGTGATCTATGATAAATAGTACAAACTGTTTATATATATATATTATATATATATACATATGATGACTGCAGGGTTCCTCACCGTCCCGTTTTCAGGCAACTCACGTCTCCCCGACTCTTTTTTTTTCTTTCTTTCTTTCTTTCTTTCTTTTTTTTTTCTCTCCATTCCCATACATATTTATAGAGCGTAATTCTGCTCCATTTTTTTTCTTACGTTCATCCGTATGTACATAACAATCGATACAATGTTCTCGGGTCGGGTAAACGACAATGGCGATGTTCGATACACGTTCGACACAGACGTTCGAAGCAGCTTTGATGGTGATCGAAGAGAAGCGGCAACTTCGAACGTACAAGCGGTCGTTCGCGATTATTCGTTCGCGTGGCTAGCGTATGATTAATCTAAAGAAGATACACCATTTTACTTTCGAGCAACGATCCATCAAATTTCTCTCGCCGCATCGCTCTTCGTCCCAAAGCCTCCCGCACGCACTCTATACATGCACGCAACAACACACACCTCGTATCCTCGTATTCTCTTAAGCTTAAGCTTATCGATAGTTAAGTAAATATTCTGTAAATCCTCTCTATGTACACCCTGTTTGAAATAGTTCCCTTAAACCTAGCCCTAAGAACACCGCGTCCCCTGGTGATCCCATCGCCTGGAACTCTCGTTCTTCTCGATAAATAAAATTTGAAATTCCCGCCTCGTTAACACGAAAACAGTTTCCTCCTCTTCTTTCAATATTTATTCAAGGAGTTGCAGTCTAGAGATTGAAGCTAACTTGTTTTAAGCTTAGCTTATTTTTGCTCGCGCGATAGGAAAATCCAGTTTCTGACAATCCTTCCGGATAAATTTCGTCGAGTTGCAGCATTCGATCTTTCCTTCCTTCGGGGCAATTTGGTCTCGGGAATCGCGTTTATCGGTGGTCGATAGTGGAAACTCGTTACCGATAGTCGGTAATTTCGACGCTCAGATAAACCAGCTTCGTTCGTATGCAGGCGTTCAAGTCTCCGGTTTCGTGGATCAAATTAGCCCTCGTGCTCGCTTATTGCACGGCGTTTTGGTCCACGCGTTTAGGAAAAAACTTACGAACCAAGCTGCTGGCCACTGCCTACGTAAACGTAACTCTATGGTTGCTGAAGCAACAATTGTTCAAGCTCGTCGGCGGACCTCAAAAGAAATGCTGCTGATTCTCGATATCCGGTGATCAGTTGCCTAACGGCTGTCATTTCCGTTGCGTTCAACTTATGGCTCAGAAGCGGTTTCGTGTTCTTCATGCTCAAATCCGTCGGTCCTGGAAAAGTAAATTACGTTTATAAATGATTCCTATCATTTATTTATTTATTTATTTATTTTTTTTTTTTAATGCTACGAGCTTCAAGCGTGTTTCCAAGCAAACATTTATATAAAGAAATAATAGAATCTGCATCCGATTTTCTACTTCCTTTAAAAGTAACTTCCAACCTTTTTAGTTTCCAAACCAAGCGATGCAATCGCATCGAAACAATCCTTACGGATTTGCCCACAAGTTGGAAACCACTGTTACGGAGAGTAAAAAAAACTCGAACAAAAACAAAAGCTTAGGCGTAGCGCAATGAGTAAGCAAGCGAACTCATAATAACACCGATAAGCAATATTACTTTGTGTACCGTTGCTCAATAGACCTGACGTGAAGCTCTGCGTGGGGTAGAGTCCCGCCGACAATGTTGGCGGCACTGTGGTCGGCCCGGCGCGTTGGAACGCCTGGCTGAAGTTAGGTCTGTACATCGCCGTTGGTGCACCACCGCTGGCAACACCGTTAACCGTCGACGAGCTGACTATCGTCGCCTGGCTGCAAAAAAACGCGAGCGAGATTCGTGTTAGAGATAACGCCCCGTGCCAGCATTGATTAGTTCTCCGCTCGATTCCGCCTCGCTAGTTCCCTCCCCTTCTTTCCTGTCTCTTTTTTTTTTCCTTTCCTCCTTTTTCCCCGCAGTTTTCGTTCCGTGATCTTTGACCGTCTACGAGAGACGGAGAGACGCTTATCTCTCGCCCCTCTCCTTCCTTCGTTTACCCGACTTCTCGACTCTCTGTGAATGAGAGATCGTGGAGAGTGAGAATGGGCGGCTTGAGGACCGATTACGACAGGAGAACGTATATAGTTACTTTTTCTCTCTCTCTCTCTTTCTCTCTCTTTCTTTCTCTCTTTTTTCTTTCCTCGTGCCGATCGAACGTCAATCGTAAGAGGCTGCGTTGCTAGTTGGAGGCTGAATCGAGGAGAATGTTTTTGTATCGGTTTTTAAGTTTTTTTTTTTTTTATTCAAAATCGTTTCAGTAATTTGTTTATCGACAATTATTGGTATATTATTACCGATTCTTTGCTAAATTCGTGTGTAGAGTCTTGCAAGTATATCGGCCATATTTGATGAAACATCGATGGAAAGAAGTAATTTGACCAGCCATTTTTTGATTCGATTCGAAGGAATGAAATACTTTTTGTTGTATTCAATCTCAATTGGTAAAGGTATATATAACTCGAAGAATTGAAATTTATGACATTTTGAAAATATGAATAAATGAATAAATCTTTGGTAAGACAGGATGAATGATGAATGAAGATATGTATATCATCTTGTAGAATCATTACGATTAATTCAATTCTATTCGATATTCTTTATTACAAGATAAAAGAGTATCTGTGACGTTTATTTGTGAAATAAATAAAAAAAATTGATTTCTTCATTTGTTTTACTACTAATAATCAAGAAACGATACAAAAAGCTTATTTGTTTTCGATATAATTGTAAAAATTTATTTAAGAATTTAGGAATCAAACGAAATGACTTTTTCAGAAAGAGAAAAGTAAAGTGCCTCCCCTTCATTTAAAATTAAATTTCATGGATGATTTAAATCTAGTAATCACCTCGTCTAGACATTTTCATTTCTAAAAAATTCAGCGTCACAATTTTGCCAACCGACTTGCTTTAAACCGTTATCTATCTTTGTAACAAATTAACCGATATCACGTTGAATAACCGGCTGAGAAATGTAATTGAGTTATTTAAAGTTCATCAACCGTATTTAATTTTTCAACACGTTTATTAACTTTCGTTCAATAAAGTGTAATTAATCAAATTTCTGGAAAAGAGGGCTGAATGAAAATGAGTAATATAACGAGTTAACTAATTTGCGGTTAATTATTCAACATCTAGGAATATACTCAAATATTTCAAAACAAATTTGATTTTCTTTTTTCACAAATGTAAAATGTAAATATAAACAGTATTATCAATAAGTCCAAGTCATCGGGTTCATTTTACTTGAAGATTTTATTTGTTTATCAAGAAAAAAAAGAAAGGAAGAGAGGAGTCTAATTTTTTGAAATATCATATTAAATATAATTGATAAAAAAATAAAAACAGAAAGAAAACCAGATTTCTTTATAATAATCTACACACGTTGAAAAAAAAAAATGTATGTACCATGATTTTTAAAAATGACAATGTCATCATGTCTCGTATGATTTGAAATTCTTAATTCATTAATCTTTTATATATCACAATATCATAAATATTTATATAGGATAATAAATAACGTGATGTCACAAATTCAAATCATAATATTAACATATTAAATCGTAGATTCCATTCTATCTCCACATTCTAAAAATAATATTAGTATCTACGTTATTAGTCAATAATCTAATAAATTATGTTTTTTTTTTCTTTTTATATATATATAGAAATAAACCAACGATTAAACCAATTCAATTGCAATTATTGATAAACAGATATGTAATCTTATATTGTTAATTTTCTTTAAATAAAACTTAACATATTTATTTATTTATTTTTACATTTTTCATTCAATCACACTCATTTATTTATTACTCATTTTGAATCTACTTGACTGAACGATCTTCTTCATCCAAAAATTCGTCGTATAGATTAGATTATATAAAAATTATTTAACAAATAATCATCATTTCTATAATAACTTTAATTTACCAAATTTTAAGAGGCAAAGTTGAAACAAAATTCTCTTCGAGAAGATCGTTAAATTTTATATAATATTGTTTAATTGCCACAAAAACAATCATTACTTTGTTCAAACTTAAAACCAAAATCCCCACCTTCCCTCCCTCCCCCGAAAAAGAAAACCAATCTACAATTTTTTTAATCACAATCAATCTCACTTTTCTCTATAAATCGATAAAGCTAAGTTACCCTTTTATTGTCACATTGTTAACATCAGATCCAACTTGCCACCTTATCCTTAAGATTAATTTCCTTTTTTTTCTTTTTCTTCTTCTTTTTCCAAAAATAGGATGTAAATTTAATGATTTAACAACTGCGAACAAAGCGCGAAAAAACGAAAGAAGATCGAAGATTTGATTTAACATCTTTCACGAAACGTTATACTGACCTCATGAGACCCTTGTTGTCCGCCGGGGTGAGCAGTTTCGACGCCGGTGCAAGGGACAGGGGTGTGGAGGAGAGAGTGCTGCTCGGCAAGTTCGCCAAACTGGTTAGCGGCGCCAGGGACGTTAGCGATGCCGGTGGTGTATCCTCCCTTTTACCCGGAAGTGATTTCACCGGTGTACTCGAGAAATGCTCCAAACTTGACCGGACATCCGTTTGCTGTAACAACCGCTCGATCTTAGCTTCCCAAAGCGGGATTACCGGTGGAAAATACGTTGAGGTCTCGTACTTTGGAGGTAAGTTACAGTTAGAGAGAGAGAGAGAGAGAGATGAGCTTCTAATAATTATTATTAACGACGATTAATTATTAATTATTTTTTAACATTCCTTAATTAGTAGGATAATATAAGAGGTGAATAACAATAGAGAATATATTCTTTCAGGGAATGCTGATGGCTGAAGGATACGTTTTTATAGCAATAATATTATTGTTGCCGTTTAAAAGTAATAATTCCATGATTTTTTTTTTATTATTGCAAATTTTTAATTGGCAATAATAAATGGCTACAAGTTTAATGATAGGAAGGGATATTTTAAATTATATATATATATACTACGTATATATGTATATTTTTTTTCTCTCCTCGATTAATTTGACGTAAGGATAAATTTTATGAGCAATAATTTTGTCCGATTTTTACTTTTTGCGATTATTCATTTCTACGCGGATGAAATTATTACACCGTTGTTTTACCGCTAAATTATATTTCGATTTCATCGTTGAAATAATGAAAATTCTACGAATTTACGACTATCGGATTTTGCTTGAAGGAATTAAGTGCGTCTTATTAACAAGCACGTCCACGAGTAAGTACGCATGACGATAAACAGCGCGACGATTCATGTAATCGTCTATAATTAACAATATTTCATGTCAACTGAAATATCCGTATCAATAAATAGTGATTCGAACAATCGACTATAATTAGCAATGTGACATACAGTTTATTGACATACAGTTTATTGCGAGTAGAGAAATTTTAAAAAGATCGAATGAAACGAAAAAACTAAATAAATAAACTAAATCAGAATTCTTCGACGATGGATCGTGTACGAAACATAATTACATTTTGCAAAAATCCAATTAATCGATCGTAACACTTGACAGGACGAGTAAAAAGGACAAAAAAAAAAATTTAAAGAAAAAAAAAAGAAGCAAAAAAATCGTAACAGAAATTCATGATACAAGATCGATCAAGCTTTTTTTTAAGTGCACGACTTTTGAATCACCCGGTAAATGAACTAATAACGTTTGTTGCGTTCGCTGATTGGTCGCGACAAACTCCCCTCCACTGTATGCGCGCGAGAAATTTATCTCACGTTCCAGATTTTTAAGCATTCTGACCCAGTTTTAGCCAGTGGCGATCGAGAATCGGCTTGGCGCGGAGACCAGACGCGAAAATCGATCGGTCGCTGTGTTAAAAAGAAAGCTAGGAAACCACGTGGTTTGTGAGTCCATCGTGTACCTGCTGGATCTGCACGCGATCGTACACCTGTTTGTGCACCACTCTTAGGTTCTTTTTCCTCATGTTTGTCCCTCGTTCCTTTTCTCGTTTATCACCATTCCAATTATCAGTCTGGCTCAAATCGATCAAAGTGTTCACAATCGATTGTTTTAAACCATCATGGTTGAATAGAGAATAATAGAGACTTTCCAAGTCGTAGAGAACTTGCGGCCACTGACATATTCACATAATGATACACTTAATCAACTGTTTCCCTGTAATTGATCGTTTCGAATCATTACAGCGCAGACGAGGGCACATCGCGTACAGTATTCTTCAAAACACGCACAATCACCGTATAAATACCACCGTATCAAAAACCAAAAAACTCAACGGTCTTGATCTCCAATCACTCGCAGTTTGATTCTTTCAAACCGTCATAATAAATCCACACCTTGTGTAAATTCCTTCGTAGACACAGATGATCGCCAAGTCGCACAAAACTGGTCACTGACTGAGCGCACCGTATCCAAACGGTGAAATCCGATGGTACATCATATCACAACACACCACGTGTTCCCAGTGACGTACGCTACGATCAGGGAACCACGATCTATCTTCCTTCGCGAACTATCTCTTCTTACGACGATTATTATACACCCGACTCAGAGCGTGAACTTCTGAATCAAGCGATATTCCACCTGGTGTGAATAATATCGAAATAAAAAAGGAAAAAAAAGGGAACAATGGCCAAAAAAAAAAAGGATGGCAATGGAACGTCGAGCGAGAATATGTCGAGATCGAAAAGAAGAAGAAGAAGAAGGGGAAAGAAGAAGAAGAAGAAGAAGAAGAAACGGCCAGATGTGGCGGACAGGGACGTCGAGGCGTGAGTAAACTCTCTCTCGTGGCCAAGGAAATTAATTCGTGGAAAGAGAGGCAAGCTAGTGGCGAAAGAAAGGGGAGGAAAGAAAGAACGAAGGAAAGAAGGAAAGAAGGAAGGAAAGAAAGAAAGAAAGAAATGAAATAAAGAAAGATCGGCCGGGGATCCACCGAGGGGAAGGGGGGCGCGACGGGTGGACCGCGGTGAGGCAAGGAGAGGTGGGGGGGAAGAGGGCGAGCGCGCACGCAGAGAAAGAGGCGCGCAGGCACGGAGGAATGAAATCGTCAAGAGAGAGGAGAACGGATGTAGGGAGGTGTTTTTATGAAAGGCGAGCAGTGTGCGTTGACGTCAATTATATAGGTGGCCACGGCAGATAGCCGCGTCCGTGCACGAACCCCGGTCTTCTCCTTAATAGGTTAGGTTTAGGTCGGCCGAGAGGTTATCGGTCTCTCCGTGCTCCCTCCCCTCCCTCCCTCCCCGCGCCTGACACTATATCGCCGGTTTCCTCCTCCACGGCTAGGGATTTTCAAAGTAGATAAGTCGAGAAACTGTTCGGATGTTCTCGTTTCTCTCTTGCGCCGTGTGCTCGTAACCGTGGATATACAGAGAGAGGTTATGGTATGGTAGGTGTGCAATATTCACGAGGGCGAAGGGAGGATTAGGCGCGCCGGAGACACGCCGATGCCGCCCACGCCGCCGTTCGACGATGAACGGAACGAGGAGATTTCTGCGTTTGTTTCGAGGGGTGAACGAACCTTGCCAGGGGTGGGCAAGGGTGTCGAAATCGAGGTCGGTTCGTGCAACCGTTTTGGACTCGTGAAATTCGTGGTCCTCTAAAGTCGACGAGAAGCTGATGATGTCGTTATTGTAGATATGCGAGACACGGAGAGAAACGAACGAATCTATCTTTTTAGGATGCGTTTCGAATTTGTAAAATTCGTAATCTGATGATCATGGATAGATGCACGAGACACGATGAACGGAGAGATTTTATTCTAATCCATCTTTTTTTAATCAAGGATTTTGTGAAATTTAAGATCGATTCGTGATTTCGTACGGAACGAAGAGATTTCTCGAATTCTTTCAAGGTAGCAAAATGAATCGTTTTTGATTCGATGTTTCTTTCAGATTAGCCAAAAATACGATATGCAGGTTTTCATGAAAATTACGCTCTATTCATAGCGTGATCACGAGATTTTACGTTCGTTTCACCATGAAATATATCCAAGGGTATACCAAATTACAAAATCAGTCAGAGTACAACAAGCTTTGACTTGTGAAATTCGTGGTTGACTCATAGTTGGCGTCGATTAGAGAGTTAGCGCCGCTCAGATGTCGCTAGCATCGCGCGGCCATGATCGAACAGGGCCTCGGTCGTACAGTTGTATGAGGGAAACGAGACAATTCGTCGAAGTGGTGAAACAGGACGGTTGGGTAAACGTGCGATTTTTTTGATTTGGAAGGGGGAGCGTGTCAGCCGTGGCCCTTTTTAAACGATGTCATGGACACACGATGATGACTAACGGGGAGAGACAAAAAAAGAAAAAAGTTAAGACTGATGGTAATTCGGACTTGTTATCAACACCTTTGACACGTCCGTGTGTGTATCGCTCGATTTTTATCTGAGACAATGTACAGTGAGAAAACGTTTGAAATACACGAAATTTAAGAGGTTGATTAATTTTTTATGAAAAAGAGAGATTATTCGAGGTGGATTGATATATCGTTCAGGGAATATTTTGTAAATTTTTATAAATTGAGCATGATATATTTAAAGTTCTAGATTGTCATCAATCTCTGTTACACAATTCATGTAAAAACTTATCTTATTTTTGGACTGGATAAGAGTTCATCGATGTTTCACCGATATCTCAAATCTCAGCAAAAAATTTGAATTTGATAATCCCAGAGTAAATGCTTCAGTACAAAAATAGCAACGCCCATCGAAATTTTCTCGAAACAATTTATTTTCCATTAACACCAGACCTACCAACCTATAATGGTAAATACATAATTCAAGTAGCTGGAACGAAAATAGATATTCCGGATATCGATTCAAAAATGTCCATGTCGAAATTTACTTATTAATTCCTTACCCTAACTCGACAACATTCTTATACCGACCCTTCGATCTTGTGCATAACCAAGGATTAATCTCGAAATTTTCCAAAACCAAATAACAAAAACCAAAGATAAAAAAAGATTCGAATCGTAGGGATATCGATCGCGGCACGAGCTTTGTCCCCAGCTGGAAAAAACAAAATCCGCGAGGCGAAGGCTAATTTCGATTTCGAGGCGCACAGGCTTCCGAAATACCGCGCGTGAAAGCTATTCACGAGCGGAATCCACGTTCGAAAATTTCGATCGACTCTCGTGAGGGATGGCCGCCAGGTGGCCATGGATCGCTGAAGAGTGAGAGAGAGAAAGAGAGAGAGAGAGAGAGGAATATTTCGATTTTTTCGTTCCATCGAACCACGCGTGGAACGTGGCCATCGTGCGCGCTTCGTTGCATCAGAGAGTGGGAGAGGTGCGCGACCCACGGGGTTATCACTCTCCGCGTACCTATATCAATCCTAGACTCTCTCCGTTTCATGAAGCGTTGCGCAGGAGGCTCTCCCTCGTCGGATCTTGATAATTTTATGGACGGCTACTTTCATGGAAAACTTTATCGCGCCACTTGGTTGCGTCATCCTCTTCGCTCTCGCGAAATCTGACGACCGATCTTTCTCTCTCTCTCTCTCTTTCTCTCTTCCTCTGTTCCTCTCGCACGATTTTGATGTACGCTCGGTTTTGGGTGGTTGGCTTGGCGTGAGTTTTTGAAAAGGGAGAGGATTTAGGGATTTTTATTATTTTTAATTGCTGTATTGTCGTTTTTTGGAAATATTTTTGGGAGAATAGAGATATTTTGACGAGTAGGAGGATTTGTGTGAAAATTTTACGTATAATTTTATTCGAAAAAGAAAAAAAAAATTAATGAAGAATTTGTGGATTTATCGATTTTTATCGAATATGTGTGTGTGTGTGTGATTGTGTAAATGAATTGTGTCTAACTATTTAGAATATTATTGGAGAATAATTAAACGATTGTGAGTCGGGAAACAGATACTGTGTATTTTCCATTCTGGAATAGAAAGTTCCATCAGGTGATGTCATAAGTTTAATATATTACGTAGAAGTGAACTGATAATTGCTCGATGATTTAATGGAAGTGTTCGTAAGCAATTAAAAGCAACAAAAAAAAAAAAATATATGTAGTGTCGATTGCTGTTGCAATATCATTCACGTGCAATGTCTCGTTAGAATCATATAATAATCACGTGATGATTTAGCAAGCACTTCTAACGTATGCTGATCTCTTTTATTATCAATATCTGTATTAATAATGGAAGGAATAATAATTCTTGTTTGGTAAATAGGTGAATAAACATGTTGGGATATATTATTTCTTCTTAATTATTAAAAAAAAAAAAAAAAAAATGAACTTTACCAATGAACGTAACGAAATATCGAAGATAAAAATGAATGTTAATTAAATAAAACGCGTATTTAAGTTAATATATGTATTCACATGTATTATACTATAATACGTGAAACTGAAATTGAAAAATACTCTTATCTATATAAGAATATTTGCTGTTTCATCTTTTTACGCGAAGATAAACTGTTTAATGACGATATCCAATTACCTATAAACAAAATGAAATTTCATTTCCTCGTGCGTTTGATGATATTGCAATAATAAAAGAAACAAGTGTTACGTTATCGTAAAAACGTTAAATCAACATAGTTGTAATATAAGCATTCAGTATTTACATTTATAAACATATATAATTTCAATTAATACAATTTATATTACGAGTATCATTTCATTTTTTTGTGATTATTAAAAAATTTAAAGCATTTTTTCTAATAAATTAAATTTAAATGACATTCTGGTAAATAAATTAAAATTTTTCTTTAAAAATTTTTTGTTTAAAGCAATTGCATTCCAATATTTTTTTTTTTTTTTATATATAAGAAAAATAGGTACATCTCAATATTTATATATAACGTGAACTTTAACTAAAAACTTTAACTAATCTTACATAATTTCTCTTTTTACTAAAGTTATCGAGCCAATAATAAAAAAAAAAAAAAATTATGCATTTAGCGTTCGTAAAATAACTCGATCCTTAACGCGTTAATTCAAATACTTGGATTAATTCCGATAACCTCCGTGGCGCCACTATCGATATGGCGTCCACCATGTTAATCAACGCGTTAATAACGAATAAAATCAGAAAAAGAAGAAAAATCTCGAGAAAAAAAAAACTCCATCCTCTTCAACTTGACTTGAAATAAAATATTAGCGATGAAGAGAGCGCGTAGTAAAGCTCGAGAGAACTGGAAGAGGATAGTTCGATACCGCGTGGACGATCCGTACTCTTTTCGTTCTAATTTTACTCACCGTCGCAGCCGGAAGAGTTGGCATTGGTTGTGAGACAGGCTCCAGACCGAGTCTCATGCGTTTCGCGTTGTCGCTCTCATTTTCGCAGGCCGTTGCCAGAATCTGTTCGGCCTGCACGGAGGTCAAGTGCGCCGGAGTGGGCCTCGCCTAAAAAGAAATAGCCACGTGATCGTCGCATACCGAAAAGCTTCGAACTTGACTCAGACCTGGGGAATTTGCGAGCTTTCGCGATCCATGGTTCGCAGAATTCGAAATTATCAACGCCACTGACGAGGCGAGAATTTATTTTCGTTGATAGTCGAAAAAAATTGATTACGTACCAGTGGCGAATATTTCTTTTAATTTTTGTGAAATTTTGTATTATTGAAGTTAGAATTTAATTCAATTCTTTTAAATTCTTCTTTCAAAATAGTTAAATTAAACATAAAACAACATCGATAAATAACCATATCATCACAATCTCGAGTTTTGTTTTCAAAATTAATTCATAACCTCAAAAATTTCATTATTCTTCGATTTTTCAACTTCCTCCTTCAAAAACACCAAATCTTTCGCCTTTCTCCAGGCTAGAAACATTACAAGATCCTTATATCCTCGTCTTATCACTCAGAAATATGGCTCAAACCATTACAAATGTGAAAACAAATGTGAAAATTCTCACCGCGTCCCAAGGTGCACCCTCCCTGCCACGCTTGTTCCTCCTACAGCTCTTCAGGTACGTTCTGATCCTCTTCCTGGCTCTCTCCGCAAACTCTGGAAATTGCCTGGTACAACTATCGATGATCGCCTGTATTTTTTCCTTCGGTTGCTTCGAGATGGGCACGATACGGTCCAAGTTCTCGTCGACGAACAGCCTGACGAACATCTGTAAAGATGGAACGCGTGTACACAGACCGCGGCGCGGAACGAATTGAAACGAGAGCCCCTGTACCAAGTTGGTAGACGCAGGAATTAAGGATTTCGCGGTGTGGTGGGGGCGTGCCATCGTCTATTAAACTAATTGTAATTAATTAAGGAGCTGTTCTGCCCGGGCAGCTCACGGCCATCTGCGGGCCCTGCTGCTTTGGATTTCAGTTTCCGCGACGAGAGGGCGCAAGAGGGCAGAAGAGTGGCCACCGCGTGGCGTCGCTGCGATCTTCGTAAAACTACGATAATTGTGGGTTTTTCGGGAGGAGGAAGAAAGTTCCATGGCCTTTCTTTCGTTTTAAGCATGGAGGATGTTGTCTTTTTATACACGTGATGCTTCTTTTCTTCTTCTTCAGCCCCCTCTCCCTCTCATTTTGTTACGAATAATAATTTTGTATCTTTTTACGTGGTTGCAGAGCTAATGCTGGCTGCAATAAACTTGCTGTTTCCGGTTTAATGCGGCCCAAGGCGTCGAGTATATACGGTAATGTGCCTCGCGCTTTGAGGTTATGGTTTCAGGTGTTTAAGCGGAGATAATTACGGATGATGTACCGGAGAATGGGGTTTCTTTTTTAGTTTAGGCTCCTTTGGTGATGGCTTGTTAAGAGAAATGGAGGTTTGAGCGTATTGTGAGAGAAACATTCGAGTTGAAGAAATCAGGAAAGATTGCTCTTTTAAACACACGGTGCGAACTACTTTGTTAATTAAAGTTTCACGATAGATCCGTGTTTTAGAATACAATAATTTGGAATTTGTACGTATAAAAATCGAGGCAAAGGCGAGAAAGTAAACGAGACATCTAGTAGCGATTTCAGGAAGCACAGCCAAAGCTCGAATAAAATATTTTCACGAAACACCATTAAAGAAATATATTTAACAACAATTGAGCAACAATTAATCTCGAAATTATATCTGATCTATTAAAATCATTATCACAATCGCGATTCTCAACGATCAAAAAGACTCATCCTCGTCAAGACGCTCATTTTCGACTCGTTTCATTAATCACGCCGCAGCCGAAACGGAACAAAGGGAGGAGAGGAGAAAGAAGAGGAGCAAAGCTGAAGGGAATTACGTAAATCCGTGGACTCACGTTGAAAGCCTTCTGGCGCTCCGGGTCGTGGTGTCTGGGGTCCAACCTCTCGTCGGCATCCTCGTCGTCGTCGTCCTCGTCCTCCTTATTGCCGCTGCTGCTCGTCTCGTCGTGCGCGCTCCCCGTCCCCTCCCCCGGAGGGCTGGACTCGCGATCACGATCTGATCGCGAGGGCGTCGCCGCGGATGCTGGCGGCGGTGTCTTCTTTAATCCCATCGCGTAGGACGCCCACAAGGATGCCATGTCCTCGCCACCGACTCCAGCAACCGCGCCCAAATTAGGAACGGTTCCGGCTGGCATGTCCACCAACTCTGATGACCCGTTTCGGGAGTCTGGAATACGAGAAAAATAGAATCGTTTCGTTGGAATCTTTTCACGACGATTAATTTTGAGGTTATTGTTGGGATTACTGTGTTCGTTTTGCTGTGCAATTTTGTACATGTAGGTGAAATACGAGGTTATGTTCGTTTTACTATAATTTTATAACGGGGAGAATGAGTTGGGTTAGTGACATTTGAGGTTATGTTAGTTATTTTGAAACGTCTCTTGAAAAAATATTTATGCGTTTATTTATTTTTGTTAGTATGTAGACAGATAATATTTGGTTTTAAATATGTGAAAAATGAAATGATTTTGAAATTGGTCTTGTATATGTGGCTGTTGTCCCCCCGTATATTGTGGTGAATATTATGATTATCATTATTGTAATGGGTTAACCGTCACACCGTTAATATCCAAAATTCTGGACAATGTTGAATTATATATTGTATAATTTAATATTTAATTAAACTAGTGGAACACACATTTCGATATTAATATTGAAAATAAATTTAATTCATTGGAAAAATTATATCGAAAATAAAAGTACACGTGATTAAAATCAGTGAATCTGCTCAACCATTTCCACCAACATCGTTCAAAAAAAATTATTAAAGTAATAGACATCATCGACGTTGACTCGAATTTTCAATCTCCAAACGAATTCTTTCCCCGAGACAAGATTGATCCCGTTTGACCCTCGGTCGATGACAATTGCAGTCAGAAAGCAAGAAAGCAAGTGTAATTGTTCCAAAAAAACATCCGAGGTGAGGTAAACTAAAAGCCAGAAACCACGGCATCAATCTTCCCCATCGGGACAATCCACGAATTACGGTTGAAACGAAACCGTCCAATTCCGCATTTACATGAACGAGCAAGTGTAACTCACGGCATTAAACCGTGAAGTTTTTATCGCCGCATCTAGAACGACGTCTGTCAACTTGTTGCGCCTAGTCGGCCCCCACGAAGACAATTCAAATAATCTCGCGGCTTTACATGGAACTCGCATCTTTCCATCTGCTGATCTCAATTCCATCTTTTCTCGTGAGATAGATAGATCACCTCGAGAACACGATTGGCCGAATGTTGTTGTCGATAGGATGTTGATGTAGAAGAGGAATTCCCCCTTTTTTTTTTTTTGTATTGCAAAGTATTCGTGATTAAATAATGCGAGTAGCGATTGAATTAAAAATAACGATTTTTTTTCTTTTTTTACGATGAACAAAAGTTTTAACACAGTTTAAATCGAAATAGTATTTTCGAAACATTAGTAGCTTCATCGTGTTAAATTGTTTTATATTTTCTCTCGCGAGATCGATGAAAAAGTTATTGCAAAAACGGGACGACTCTCTCCGCTCCTCTTTAAACGGATAAATCCTTTTCGGATAATATTCTCGCCCGATCTCGCGATAATACATCAAATTATCACGTCTCCATCGTAAAGCTGAATAACTGTAATGCCAACAGCTTGTTCCCTCGATAGCACGCGTACGTGTAATACACACTGTGCCAGGTTTACTGTTCCTTCGATCTCGTCCTTAATCAGTGGCGTCACGCAATTCAAACGTGGCATCGTTATTATATTTATGCTATAAATACCACCCACATGCCCGCCGTTACCACACAGTTTATTTACCACACGGCAACTATCTCCAAGTTTAGCCGTGGGAAGAAAGGGGAACGTCCTTTTCTTCCGCGACGCAGGAATTCAATTGAACAAGGAACGCCCCATCAATCTTTCCCCGAGCTAACAGCACATAATTCCGCGTTTAAAGTCGTCATATGTATATAAGTATCTTCCAAGTCGCAAAGAATGTTTTATTACTTCTTTTTTTTCTTCAAAATAAACGGAAACAGGATCACCAACGGTTTAACAACACGTAAATTGTCACGGTCAGCTTCTAATTAAAGTTTCTCCCATTCTATATATGCTATATTTTCTATACCGTTGGATGCTGCCGCTTCGACACTTGCGTAAAACTATCACGTGACAGGACTCGAGGCCGAGCGCTGCCGAATGTTCACGAACATTCACGAACAAAACTAACCGATGAAAACGTGTGTCCAGAAACATGTTCGATCGATTACTTCGAATTGTGAATTAATCCAAATAATATTATTTTATTATAAATCTCGTTAAATTTCGCAACTTTGTGAATTCGAATAGTGAACAGAGTTGTGTAACGCTAAAATTCGTAACCGATCAACGAAACGAAATGGAGTCCAAGAAACGTTACGTTAATAATAGGATACATTAACGGTTCTGAAAAGGCAGGTTCGGGCCCCGTAATGCCCATTAGTAACTCGTTCCGACAACGGAGAGCTCGTCCTCGCTGTGTTATTCCGTGGAGATAAATTGCGCGACTCGTGCCCATTCCAATAATGAACAAGGGGGGAAGTCCGCGCGAAAACGGTCGAAAACGAGTCGCATTATTTCGCCACAGCCTTGACTCCCGGAGGCGTCGCCTCTCGACGCGTTCTTCTTTTCGCCGGGGCACGCAAAAAATAAAAAAAAAGAAAGAGAAAGGGGGGAGAAAAAAAAAGGCCGACCTGTTTCCAAAACCCGTAATAAGTCTAAGTAGAGTCCCTGCCATCGGATGCAAGAAAGAGGCGCGCACGGGTCCCAGGAGAGAACGAAGGTGCTTTCACGAGGATGTTGTCGAGGACAGAGAGAGGCTGCACACGAACCAAACTGACTGGTGGAATGTAAAAAGTAATCGTGGTGGAACGTTGGAAAGAGGCTCTGTCCGAGATCGTGTAAATGTATAGTTGGTTATAAATACGAATAGTGGTGGAGTTGTAGCAAGTTTTTGAATAAAAGTTAGGGGATCAAGAAGATGTGATATTAATATTTAATAATAAAACAAGAGCAAGCAATCATCGCAAAACAGTCGGATAATAACGAGAGCAAAGGGAAAATGGTTAAATAATGTTTCGAGGAAATATCAATATCCTCCTCCGCGAAAGTACGCTACGATATATTAAAAATTGGCCGTACCCTCAAAGTCTGTGTCTATTTTGCTCCCTTTAAAAATAAACCCACCACTTTCAAATAACCCGCCATCCCAATAACCTTAACACTATTAATAAACCCAAAAGAGGCCTCCTTCACACCGTGCGTATACTCTTTGATCGGCGACAAGCCTCTTTGACGTTTCCCATGCAACATCAAAAGTCACCAGACAGGAAGTCTAACCTTCCCTCTCTCCTTCTCTCTCTCTCTCTCTCCCTCTCCCTCTCTCTCTCTCTCGAAAAAAGAAGAAAAAGAAAAAAGCAGGAAAAAATTCATCAACAATGCAAAACTTATACACACCTAGACGAGCGGCGGTGCTCGGTGCCGGCAAAGTCGTCAGACCAGTCGGCCCCGGGGGCAACGAGAGCCCCGGTCGCTTACCAACGTCGAAAACAACAAGATTAATGGCTAAATAATCGGCGATATCAATGCCAGGCCCCTCATTGGAGGACAGATCGCGTGCCGATCGACACGCCATCATCCCGGAAGAATCGCGAGGGAAAATTGGCGACCATTTTCTGGCCAACTTCACCAAGTTGGACGGCCACGTATTAGGTTAGGAACGTACGAGGATCTAATTCATTGGTTCGCGCTTCCAGGAAGATTCCGGTAGAACCGGTAGAACGCACAAGCCGACCCAGGAAACTGGACCCTGGAGTCCAGGAGGCGCGTATGTACGTTCGTCCTCTCCTCTCTCTCTCTCTCTCTCTCTCTTTCTCTCTCCGTCGCGCCAACGGGCTCGAGGTTGCTGCACCTCGGTTCTTGCACACACTCGGCGCGAACAATTCGTGGCCACGGGGAACGCGACCAGCGGAACGGCTTCCCTATTCCCCGCCCTTTGTCCGTGGTCAGGGAAGGTTTCCTTCCCCCGGGTTTCGTTCGGATCCCATTGTTGCGCTCCGCAAACCTTCTCTCTACATCGACGAACGACTTGGAGAAATATTCGTTCGATAATTTTCTTTCGAGCTCGTAAGAAACTAAATTGTCTAAATTGGAAAAAAAAGGATTCGTCTTTACGGCGAGTTAGGGAGGATCTTGCAAAAAGAAGAGGTTAGGTCGAGCTCGAGAGTTTTACAAGTTTGTTTTGTTTAAAAAAGGAAAAGATACACTCCTCGAACCAAATTCACACGAGAGATTAACCTCTGCCCAATCTCTCGCTTCGTGGTGGACCCCCCTTCCACCTCCGACCGCCTCAACCTGTCCCGCGACTCGAGTCCTTCTCGTGTACGCACGCGTCACACGTACTACACACACACACGCGCGTAAGAAGAAGGCAGGGTACTGCTACGGTACTACTACCGTAGGGTTCCTGTGGCTGCGGCCGAGCGGATGCCAGCCGGCGTTGCAAAAGAATTGAGCCGGAGCCAGGGGGGCGAGCAGGGTAGGCTAGCCTCCGCTAGCTAGAGGAGCCGGTTGCCAATCCCAATCCCACTACCAGGCAGGCAGGCACCGTTCCTCAACCCCGGGAGGAGAGTTCGCACAGCGGCTGAACCTGAAATCACTCGCCACCCCTCCCTCCCTCCCTCCCCACCATCTTTCGTTCTTTCGAACCGCTTCTGCTCCCGCAAAAGGAAACTAATACCCGACCCTGGCGACTTCCTCTTTTTCTACCTCACTCGTAAACCGAGCCACATGCGTGGCCTGTGCAACAAAATTCACGGACGAGCTGGCGCACGCCCACGGGCCCCACCGTTCCGCCTATGAATACCAGCGCGCCAACTATGTACCGGGAGCAGAGGAGGAGGGAGAGAGCGTGTGTGAGCGCGCGCATGGTGTGTGTGTGTGTGTGTGTGTTTATCTCGTTCACCGAACGATACACGGCAGGAATAGTTGGGTATATAGCGTTGGAACACGCCGGGGGCATGGGATCGGAGAGGATGTCGTGGATTTTAACGGGTGATGCTCGCGGCCAGAGATACACGCGGGGTAGGGTGGGGATGCGAGGGTAGGTTCTTTCCTCCTGTGATTTTTCGATTTTTTCGAATCGAGGATGAATTATCGAGTTTGCACGAATTAGGGAATATGGTATATATGCTTGGAAAGTTGGTTGTTCCGAAAGTAATTCCGTTTTTTCACACGAGTGTCGCTAGTAGTTGAACGTTTATCCGGCCAACTTCACTCTGAACAGGTGTTGTTTATATTATGTAGTTTTGAGAGTTGGTTTATTTTTGTTTTTCGTGTGTGGTAACAAAGACGCGAGGCCAAAAGGAGAATATTTTACTTTTTTATTATCGAAAAGAATGCTGTTCAGGCAAGAAAAAAGTTATGCGAAGTCTATAGAGAAGTATTAACAGTACGACAGTGTCGAAACTGGTTTCGACAATTTCGACATTAAAGATGCGCCACGTTCTGGAAGGCCAGTCGAAGCTGATGAAGACGAAATAAAGGCACCTATCGAAGCAAACCGACGAATAACGACTCGAGAAATTGCTACTCGAGATTGAATTTGTCGAATTCGAAATTATTTTCCGCTTGGGATCGAGAATTAGGTAGAAATCAGGATTTTCTTAATATTCTTGGGGGAAAAAGGATTGATATTTTATTAGTTGAGTGTACGAATGTTTCTTTGTCGTCGAATTAATTACGAATATTGAAAATTGGAATACGTTTTTCTTGAGATCAGTAAATTTACGTTCGGTTTAAGTTTGAAGAAAATTGGGATATGGTTTTCGAAGATCAATCAATTTTATCGTTGACGATCATCGAGCAAGTATGAGCATGTTGCATGATCGTTTAGAACTGTCTTGTAAATTGTCAAGCATCGAATCCCTACTGAATACTAAGCAGTCTGGCGACACTTTCTCTGGTAGTGCATAATGGTTGATATCATTTTCATATCTTATTTCAATGTGTCTACATGAGAATTGGCTTGTTACACGGGCAAACAGTTTCATTCTGATTCAAATTATCCACAGGCATCGAGAAATAAATAATGGAAATTATTTCATTCTTCATTCGTCTTGCTACGAAAATCTATCAATTTAAAATAAAAATATACACATATACATTTGACGCAAATGTGAAAGAAATCTCTCCTGAAAAATTGCCCTGAAAAAAAGAATTGCAGGCGCAGGTGATACAGAATACGCAGTGAGCGCAAAAGATTCGAACGATCTTATCAAGATCCGAAAATCGGGAGGAGAAAGAAAGTATCCGTGGCAACCGAGCTAATAACCATACGAGAAAATCGCACGATCCAACAGGCGTTTCTTCGCCGTCGCTTTCGTAAATGTCACCGGCCATTAAAACGAAAGATTGTTTATCGGTGTCGTCGGTGTCGCGCGTTTCTGCGAAACGAAGATTCGAATCACGAACACGCTACTCACCTTCGAAAAGATGAAAATTCGCGGTGAGAGGATCGCGAAAACGTCTCTCGATGCTTATCGCAATGACTCGATCGAAGTCGAAATTGTTGAGCGAACTTTATTTTTAGGTAAAAGTGTTTTCGAGAACAGTTATATAAATCTGGAGAAATAATCTCAACCGATTTATTATTTTAACGATCGAGAACGAGAAATAGGAAACAAAGAGATGTTGGATTAAGAATTTTCCAAGGAATAAATAAATAAATAAATAAATATTGCGTTGTTTAAAACGAGAGAGAATTTGTCCACGCTCCCATTATTTAATTAACTTGTTTGAACGTTGAAAATCTATTTTAATTAGGAGAACAGGAACGGTGATAATATTTCAACGAATGTTATTACTACGTCAAGTTGAATGGCGTCCCCGTCGAAGACGTGTACCCACCGATCGCGTAAACCACTCTTCCCAAAGACAAGGCTCTCCTTCAATGAATAAATTTATTCCGCATCTTTAATTCATTCTATCCTCTCGTACCAAACTTGTTTCTAAATCAACCGAAGATTAAAATAAATCCTGCCAAGTGCGAAAATTATTACGAAAAGATGAGAGAACTTGTTTTTTTCTTTTTTCACGGTAACAAACATGTAATTAGAAACTATCTGTAGATGCAGTAAGTAGTATAAATAGAAATTAGAATGACAATGAGGCCTCTGGTTCTATATTGGACATTTTCCAATAGATAATTATTAATTGTTGTAATTATCACCAATTATATCTTATATCTCGTTTACTTTAATGTATAATATACATATTGTATTATAAAAATTGAATTTTAAGTATTCTCCGTTATATTTAGTAATTCATTCAAAAATCTTGTGAACATATTGAATAACGATCACGAATACATATACATTTTTCGATCAATTCCGATATTTTCAGCTACTTACGAGATACACCGGTAAGTCCGCTAGTCCACTAGTGACCCCTAGGATATTCTAGTGACGAAATTCGATTTCTCTCCAATTTTGACATAATAGAACACGTTTACTTGTTACTAAATTTTTACCAAATTTTCTCCTTTGAATTAAATGTGACTAAGTAGATATATTTTTCGTTGTTAAAAAAAAAAAAGAAACTCAATTTTTTTAAAATAATCTCCACGTGTTCGAAGATGAAACCAAAGTAACGTACACGATGATGGAGGAACAGATTTCTTTGGCCGATTAATCAATTTACATAACAGCTTCGACTATCCTTTGTCACGAGGTTCGCCTACGAGGCACGAGGTTTCGCAAAATCGATTTCCCGATAAAACGCTTCGGCCATTCCGCCGTCTTGTTGAAGAGATCGCGATGGAAAATGGTGTGTACGGCGAGCGCGTACTTTCGTTTCGCAACCTTCGTGGCTATCCTGTGTATCTATCTTTTGGATCTTCCTGCGAGAATTCGCCTTTCCGCGAAAATGTAAAAAAAAAAAAAAAAAAAAAAAAGGAAAAAAAGAAAAATGAAAGAGAGAAGAAAGGAGGGAGATGAGAGATAAGAGATAAAGGATGGAGCCTGGCCTCAATGGTCGGTCGAGATTTCGCGAAAACTTCGGCTCGAGTGTGAATTCATCTTTCTGTAGAAAAATATAAAAAGAAAAAAAAAAGGGGGAGGAGGAAGGAAAGGAACGAATCTTCTTTAAATGGTCAATGATACTTAATGAATGGAGAGAGAATCCACCTTTCCATAAAGGTATGAAAAATATAATAAGGAGAAGAAGAGGGAAAGGAAAAAGGAAACGAGATTTTTATGAAGATTTTTTTTACGAGATTTCCTTTTCTTTCTTTCTTTTTTTTTAAACATTGACAATTAGAATTCACTATTTCTCGTGTAAAGTATAAAGTTAAAAAAGGGAAAGAAGCAAATCTTTCTCAATTGGTCAATGATATTTGATAAAAGCTTAGAATAACGAGAATTTTTCCACCTTCCAGTGTAACGTAAAAAGAGAAGAGAAACGAGCTTTTCCTCGATGATCAATGACCTCCTCCATTTCCCCTTTGAGACCAGTGTTTCGTGGGAATTTTTCATTTTCGTCCAAAGACATTGATAAATTCTTGGACGAACGATTATATCTCTTCATTGGGAAGAGTCCATTTTTTTTTTTTTTTTCTTTTTAATAACTCCTTTTTCAACGTAGGAAAAATTGTGAATAAAAATAAAATAAAGATGGTTCGCTAAAATTAAGAAGATATCGAGCGAGACGAAATTGGATCGATTCGCCTCTCACGGAATTAAAGCGAGGATACGTGGAAGTGGTTCAGTCGGTTTCAAAGAAATCGAGTGGCCGCCGTACGAGAGAATCACTTTTGTTATGTAAAATCAGCATCGGCCATCGCACGACACCAACCATCAACCATGCAGCGTACGTGTCCTCTTTGACGAACATCGCCGTGGAAAGATTCTTTACCGTTAAGGAACAACTTGAGCATCCTAAGGAGTATATTAACTGATTAAAAATCGCGATAACCGTACGCGCGATGACGGGACGAAGATTTATTCCCCGTCCTCTCTCGAGTTGTTCCTTCGACGTCAAGACGAGAGGGAGAAGCTTTCTTGGAAAGAATTCACCCGCAAGATATATCGTTCCTCCAAGAGATGTTTTATTGGGATACAAAAAATGATTTATCTCCCCGGCTACCGTTTTCGAATTCTATCCACCGTTAATGGCTTTATTCACGGTGGCCGCGCCTCGTACACAGGATACCGTTCCGATCAACTTTTTCCACGCTAATTCCTCAATTTTCATTTCGCGTTGAAACGAAGGATCATCGTCCGCTTATTATTACACGATAAAAAAAGAGTTCAAACGAGTTCAAACTATCGAAATACTACTCTCATTCCCTCCTAAACAGAGGAGTGGAAAATCAAAAGCAGCTTAAAAATTTCCATCCTCTGTGAAAAAAAAATCAACTCCCCTCTCCTTTCCCCGAATAAACATTTCAATTAACACACACCCCCGGTGTTCCAAACCTGTGGCGCTGGAAACGCCAGAACACGACACAGGAGGACGAAGAACAAAGAGAGAGAACGAGAGAGAGAGAGAGAGAGAGAGAGTGGTGGGGCGGAACACCGGTAAACCGGTATAAAATATCGTCGGCCATTTTCCCCGGCAAATTTTCCGCGGCGATCGTAAAGCGGCGGCGGCCGCCGCCGCCGCGCGTGTTTATCGCGAAATCGATTTGCGAAACGCGCGTCCGGGGACACGAGAGTCGCGTTGCGAGTCCCTTGGAACGCACGATCCGCGCACAGCGCTCTGTGGTCATCGTAGCCGCTTGTTACGAGGCGGCCGGTGGGGGGAATAGGCGCGAGCGGCGGTGGTGGGGAGGAGGAGACGATCCTTCGGCTTTGTCCGCGTACCATCGCGTGTTGGTCGGGCTGGTTCGTTACGCAACGGCCTGGTCCGAGACAACACCGGAGGACCCGGTTCGAAACCAGTTTCGCGAAACGGCCGCCGCCGCCGGATACGGGGAGGGGAGGGGATGGGAGGAGGAGTGGGGAGAGGGCAACGGTGAATTATCCTTCCGCAACCTCGCCTAACTGAACCCGGTCCGGGAGTGGTCGACGAAAAAGGAGAAAGGAGAAGGAGGCTCCTCTCTCGTACGTGTTTCGACGTGTACGGTGTGGGTGGTGGTGGTGGTGGTGATGATGATGATGATTTAACCCTTTCGCTATGGCGGAGGAGGGCTACTGGTGGATTATTTTGATTGTATGATTTTGTTTTTTCTTTTCTTTTCAGGGGAGAAGAGGAGATTGATTAATCAGGATCTGTTAACAGGAGCCGAGTTGTATTGTCGTTGGAGATACACTTGATTCCTAAATAAGGACGAGAAGAGGAGGAATCGTTGCTTCGATCGTGATGGGAAAAGAGAAAGGGGCATGCATTTCGAGTTCAATGTCTAATTCGACATAGGTGGGAATAGGAGTGAATTGGCTGAATCGATCCATTCTTCTTGCGGTGTAAGAAGAAAACCGGGTATCCGATGTTTTGATGTGATAAGATCGCTATGTGTGTACACGGCAAAGTATCCGAATGGGTTTTTTAACGCTTGTACCACAGGTTGTTGTATCAATACTTGCCACCTTGAATGGGAGATAAGGAATGGTTGCTCACCTAACCGAGCGCTTGAAATAACTGGATATTCATCGAACGGGCGTCATTTAAGAAAATACACACGCCGCGTATGCAACGCGCGCTCGGATAGAAATTATGTTCCATAATATGTAATAAACGTAAAATTATCGTGATTTTTTCTCTTTCCTTTTTTTTTCCTTTTTTTTGAAATTTATCGCGCGTTAAAAACACGTTAGACACGAATTTTTACACGAAAATTAATAATTCTATCCGAGAAAGATAAAATAACGCGTTGCCTCGTTAAGCTGGCTGTGTATAATTATATATTATTCGATAAATAATAAACTGATTGACAATTATTTATATATAATTCAATTAATCCAAATCGCCGCGCAAAATTTTACAGTTTTTAGTACAGCTTGAGAATGAAATAATGTGGAAGGAATATTTTAATCGCAGATTCTTTATGGTTATTAAAAAAAAAAAAAAAAAAAAAAAAAGGAAGGAAGAACAGAGCTAAAATTCTATCGAAATCGCATAGATAACGAAAGGGGGAAAAAATTAATTTCGATGAACAATTTCGAAAAAAAAAAAAAAGACACATTATCTCTTTCATTCGAATTCGCCACGATTGGCGTCGAGAATTCTCGAAATAATCCAGCATGAAACATCACACCGATCGAATCCGGTTAATCTCACGAGTCTTCGCAACATATTTCCAATATTAATCGATCAACTCCATCGTACGATGAAACGACACATTTCCAGCGCGAAAAATATCCGAATGAACGATTTCAATCCTCGAGCCATTCCCTCTCTCTCTCTCTCTCTCTTTCACACCGTTTCTATATCTCCAAGTATCCCTGAGTTGCCGGATATCCGCGATTTGTTCCTGTTCTCGTGGAACGACGATAGGGATTTGCGAGAACTACGAATCACTCGGCCGTGTTTCTACGAACCGAATACGCGTGAATCGAAAGAAATATTCGTTTCTGTATGTTTACGCTTGGTCGATAATTCTTTCGTGTCCGCGTCGAGGAGGAAACGTTGCAATTGGAGGGGTAATTTCTTAAATTTGATTAAATAAGAATTTTCGACTTTCTTGAAGATTTTTTTCTTTAGACTTTCCCCGGAAGAATTTCTTTCAAACTTGACATTCATTAGGTGTAATAAAAGTTTAACGTGAAAGTAAAAATTTTACGAGGAAAAATTTGCTGCGTAATATTCAATTTGAGGGGATTCGAGTTATGGGGATCGTCAGGATTAATGTCATCCTTGCTAATTAATTTTGCCATTCCGAATTTTATAACGAAACGAATAATGCTTTATAAGAGAATCATAAATCATAAATATTTGTCAGAAAATTGTTACAGTGTAAAGCTAATAATAATAAGATAGAAACTTAATAACTTGTCAATTTATTACTAGTTAAGAGATTATTGCGCAAGGCGGCGCTGACGATCGTTCCCAACAATATGGAGTCTAATCAATCTATCAATCTCGTCTTAACGCGTTCCCCTCCCCCCCCTTTTTTTTTTCTCGAAACAAAACTCGATTCCTGTATCTACCGTTTATAATTTCATTTCAATTCAAAATGGAGCATTTCGTGTATGAATTCGAAAAAAAAAAAAAAAAAAAGAAATCAAATTTCTCCGCACACAAAGAGAGTAGGCGAGATGACGAATGAGCGAAGCGATTAATTAGCGGCGTTTAATCGCGTTCGATTAAAGGGGAGAAGCAGAGTTCGAAAGCGGTCGATTTCACGGGCCAAAGAAGGACTCTTTACCAGTCTCCATTTCCTGCGCTGCACGTCACGGAACGACAATCCATTAGTCAACCGTAAACCACGACAAAACTCGCGCGAGCTAAATACCCGGTACACCTTGGCCCCGCGAAACCTGCAATTCACCGGCCGCCGCAGAAGGACGCGAAACTCGAGCATTGAAGTCTCCGTGTTTACGCGCGGCCATAGCGGGATCCTTTTCAGATCAGGATTCCGTCATCGAACTGGAATTAAATCGTACTTTTCTTCTGATCCTTATCTCTTCGGATAACTCGCATGCTCCGACATTTATTCTGTTCTTCCTTGTACAAATAATTCGAATCGTATCGAACTTCTCCAATTTTTGCACTACGACCAGTTTAATCTTATTCGACACTTAGCTCCCATCTAATTTGATTAATTTTATTCAAAATTATATGTACATATAAAAAAAGGAAGAAACATGTAACAACAATAATAATGCTAAGAAAATATTGTACCCAACCGATAAAACCAATTTCCTCCGTTCATGCTAAAATAATCGAAGGTCGCCTCATCCCAAAGACGAAGAGAAGCGATAAAAAAAAACTGAATATCGGACTTCCATAATCCCAAAAACTTCGAGTCTCCAACCAACGTTGAAGCAACCGATCTTTTTCTTTTTCTTTCTTTTTTCTTTTTCTTTTCAAGCAAATAGAAACGAAAAAATCCTGCGCGCTCTCTCTTCCAAGAAAATTTTTCCCCCTTTTTCTTTTATTAAAAAAAAGAGAGACAGAGAGAGAGAGAGAGAGAGAGAAAGAAAAAAACGAATTGGAAAAACGATTGGAAGCTCACGGTTCGTTCACGGTCGATGAAATAAGGTGTTTACCTGTAAGTGTGGAGTTGTTAATGGTGTTGTTTGCCGTGGATATGGCCGATTGACTGGTGACAGGTGTGCCAACGGTGGTGGCCGTGGTTGTCGAGGAGTTATTTGGCGAGAGGGCCGCGTTGGCGGCCTGCGCCTGGGCCTGGGCCTGAGCCTGAGCCTGCTGTTGAAGATTATAATTCCACGCGAGCAGCATCAGCTTCAGCTTATCCGCGTCTTTCATGAGCGCGCCTGCCGAAATTAAAAGTGCCAATTGGTCTCAGGGCATGATTAACACGGTGGTTGGTGCCGATGGTGGTGGGGGGTGAGTCTGATCTCTTTAACGACCACTCTGGTGTTAAACACGCTCGCAAGCACATAGAGTAGAGTACGTTTATTTACGTAACGTGTGCTATCTTCCTTGACTTGAAATATCCTATCCAGTATTTCGAGCTCTAGCGCATGTGAAAACTGTTTTTTTTTTTTTTTTTTTGTGAATTATTAGAATTTTATATTCGTACAAAGAAAAACACAAGGGACCTAAAGACTGTTTCGATCCAAGTTGTAAAAGAAACAAAAATGCTAGATAGGATATTGTAAAACAAAAAAAAGAAGAAGACATTATACGGGTGTTTCAAAATTTTGGGAGGTGATTCTTCGAGCAAAAATCAAGAATAAAATAATTGCATTTTCGACTTCGTTTGACTCGAATACGAAGCCTCGAATGCAATTTTTTTTTTTTTTTGTTCTTGATTTTCGCGATATTTTATTGTCTAAAGTGTCACTCCTTAAATTTTTGCACAAATTTTTGAAGCCGAACACCTTAGGAATATATTTAGGAATTGTAGTGGTGTTTAGTGATGCTTGAACGAAATTGTTTTGAAATGAAATCATACTGTTGTATTGTTAATAGTAAATAATAATAAAATTTATTAATCGGGAAATATAATTTCTCTTTGTTATTTTGTGATATCTATAAAAATATCTTTGTGCTTGGATTAGATGAATGGTTTTCAACAAGTGTATCGATTGAAAACAAATTTCATGATAGTGTGAATAAATTTTCTTTCGTTAATGAATGATTAGCGATAAAGAAAAAGAAAAGTGGCATAGGAAAGTGGTTTAGAAAAATGAAATGAATTTTAAATCGAGATTTGCTTATTTTTTAACAAATAGAGATTATTTAAAATACGTACAACCTACTTATATATTATAGAATGATATGAATGTTACAAATTGATGGAATATTAATAAAGTTGCAAATCTCAATGGTTAAGATATTCGTTTCGAGATTATTGTTCTAATAAATTGAATGAGAAGCAGATTATTAAAAGTTAACAATAAGAAAAAAGAAAGAAATTCCTCGATGAATTATTTTCAACGAAAACAACCAATGATTCCGTAATCGATAACTCGTTCATTTTGCGCGCTCTTGATAATGGTTATCAACGATTACACGAGCAATGTAATTCTTCTCTAAAAATATAATTTGTTCTATAATCACAGAGCAATATTTTATTACTCTTTATCTTTAACACAATTTATTTATTTACTCGTTACTTATGAATGATTTAATAAATTTTATTTCCACTATAACAAAGAAAGAACGTCTAAGCTCTGTTGCTGACACAAATATTCGATTTTGATTAACAACCATCGTTTGTTTGCAAATATTTCGAAAATTAAAATTAACCAACAATGTTGAAAAATCATGAAAATTCTTAAAATATAATTTCCAAAAAATATTCTGTGTTTCACGACCAGTCCAAAGTATGCAAAACGTGTATCCCGTTTTCGTGGCTCACCCAGTATACACAGCATCGCAGGTAATGAAAATCCTATTAGCAGCGGAACGTGTTAAGTATTTAACAAAGTCTTTCTCACTCGAGAATTCCTTGGCGGCGTCTAGGTCGATTCGTTTCTCGGTCGATCGACGGTGCACCCTCCTCTCCCCCTCCCTCCCCCCCGTGTTTCCCCATCGAACGTGTTTCAACGTGCGCAACAGGTCCTAACCATCGAAATTCTCCGGCATACGACGAATTCTCGAGCTCATTCGCGCGAAAATCAAGCCACGTTAACAGTTTCGTCACCGATCGCGCACGAACTGTGCCGCGTTTTCAGGATTTTCATTCGATCGACATCCAACAGGTACGCGCGCGTTTGTATACACGGACGTAGTACACGTACAAACGCGCGAGAGTTCGTTTTCAGTCGCGAACAAAGAACGACCGTGTTGTGTTTGGACGAACAGCGAAGGCGTTTCGTGGAATATTTTTGCTCTCAGAACAATGCGTATGATTCCGAGCAATTTCACGCGTGACTTTTATTTTTTCTTTTCTCTTTTGTTTTTCTCTTTTTTTTTGTGCGTGCGTGTGTGTGTTCGACTGTTTTCGATTGGATTTTCGAGAGGAATTGTAGTTTTGGAATTCGGATTTCGTGACGCGTAAAATAGTCGATTACGCGTGATAAAAGTTTGTAGGGAAATTTGATTGTAGAGGAAATAATATTAAATTTAAAAGAGAAAAAAATTTAGCCTTAAATTTTGGTATTAATTTTTCTAAAAAAAAAGTTTTAATATGATTAGATGATACGTATTTGGTATGATATGTGATAACAGAGGAAATTTAATATTTTAGAAAAATTGATGTATGAAAAAAAGATGAATGATTTTGACAGGTTATAATATATATTTATCAAAAAAAAAAAAAGAAATACGAGCAAGTAAATTTATATCAAATGCTAAAGTCTCATTAAAAGTCTCATTAGAATTTTTAATACCTTTATAGTATGTAATAGTGTGTTCTAACGTACGTTATACACTCAATATATCTCACAAAATTTCATACATCTCATTCATTTTCATCTTATTATTTAAAATACAATTGCATATATTTTAATTTCATATCATTTACTAGTATCTTCATATATATTTACAAAAATTTTAAATTATGAGAATAAAATGTAATAAAAAATTCTTAATCATAAAATTAGAATATGTAGAAATAATTTTTAATAATTCTAACCTTGTTCATCCTTAGATGTATCGAACAATGAAAAAAACACCAAACACAATTCTTATGAAATTTCCACGCTCATTTCCTTTATTCTTCAATCAACAAAAATCAAGAAAAGAAAAAAAGAATAAACGAATAAAAATGAAACACTAAAACGTGATGAAACGTGACGGAGAAACGCGACAGTTGAGTGTCAATTAAAACCTCATGGCCGATGAATACGAGCCGTGCACGCGCTCGATTATCGATCTCTCGCCGTCTCGCGTGGATAAAGATTTCTCTCGCGTCCGAAGGCGAATTTACTCGCAACAAGTTCCATCGATAATTTCTCGTTGAAGGAATTTTTTGGAGCGGCGAGACTACATCGAGCCAACCGTGAAATTATTTACTTCGCTTCGATAGTCGAACTCGGGTAACAATCGATAGATACGCGTATCGAGATTTGGACGATCAGTGTTACTCGTTAAAACGGTATTGCGCAGTATATGGTGACACGTGAAACGAGTAAAAAAATTCTATTTGTAGTTAAGTGAACGAATAGTTTATCAGTGAGGGATTATTAATCGAGTTAAAATGCAAAATAATTGTACTATGAAATAAGAAAACATCGAAGATTGGTGAGTAATAATAAAATTTCGTATCGTCGTATCAACTTTCGAGAATTTTAGGTTATTTGAGAATTCTGTCGTATTCTTTATTCATTCTTTCCATAGATTTATAATCCTTTAGAAATATAACTTTTATTTAAACTATTTTCTCACTAAATTTAAACGATTTTAAATAGAAGGAATAAGAGGAGTGGTTTAGGTTAGGTTTGATTGTCGTGTATAAAATTGACGTTTAACTTTTACCGATATTTCCTTGTTAGTGCAACTAAATATACAAATTAAAAATATTTGAATGTTAATATGCTCTTTCTTTTTTTCACCAATTAAATTTGAATATGTTAAATTTTTAAGAGTGTTATAAAATTCATAAAACGAGGGATTCGTATTTCGTATATTAAATACATATCATAATTAATAAAATTGTAACCATACAAATATCTCAAACGCAATTACGTTTAATTAACCCATAATGAAATTATAAATACAATTAATCCGATTCATGAATCCATCGTGTTTCCTGTTCCTTTTATTAAAGAAAGTCATTGTGTGTAAAAACGAAATTGAATACAATTACGTACGATGAAATGTTCCAAATAAAAAATACTATATGCTAAATCAAGTAATCAACAAGGCTCTATTCAAAGTGTGGAAACTCGTAACGTCGTTTCATTATATTATTTAATTTAATTATTAATGAAATCCATAATCTTTTCTATATAATATATACACGATTACGCTACACTAGAATTTTTAAATCTCACTGATTAATAGAACACTATGAAACTTTTTTAATATTTTATAATTAATCGATTAACAAATGATAAAAAATTCTTTTTTTACATTATTTTTTTAATTATTAAAATATACAAATTAATTATAAATTCAAATAGTGATATACTCAATTATTATATTATTATACGATTACTACTCGATTCTCCGTAGTTTCTGATAAACTTTGTTCCAAAAATAATCGAAAAAGCATGAAAATTCATTCGGTTCCTCGTTTTAGACATTCCGTCACTGTCAATAAATATCATTCTGAGCTTTTATTAACGCAAAGTTCACGTACCATCCTAACATTGTCTTGGAATTTGATCATCTTTTTAGTCGTCATGCACGTCAGTTAATGTTGCAAACTTAGAACACCAAAGTAAAGTTTGGATGTGGTTAACGAGGCCTGAAGAGATCCCTGAAGCGCAAATTTCGAATCTCGGTATACAAGACACAATTTATTTTCGACAAGAAGATAACCTAAAATATTCGACGTAAAAAACGTTTGCTCATCGGAATAATTTTCGATTTTACGGATTTTTATCAATTCCACGTGTTTATTTATGCATATTATCCATCTGTTTTCATATTTTCTATTCGCTTTAAAAAAAAAAAATCAACCTATTTCTATATTCTCGATCCAACGTAAACGAAAACAAGAGAAACGCAACGCTTGATTAGGTTAGATTATATTAAATTAAGAGTTTCGATACAAAGGGGGAAAAAAGAAAAAGACAGAATTTCCAATTCTTAAATATCAAGAACTTCGAAACTTATAAGCGAAAATAAGATTTCAATTCAAAGCAGAAGCAAGAAAAATGCGACGCTTCGATAGAGGTTAGGTTAAATGTTTTTATCGCATCGCGTGTAATATCGCGTAGAATATTATAACTCTTACGGGATAGTTAACGAACAATTTCATTCGATCGAAATGCCTTGGGATCATCGAAGGAGGACAGTATGGGTGCGAAGATCCACGTTTGATTAATCGGTCGTTTCTTGGAACCGCGAGCCAACGTCATCGCGCACCAGTGCATTTCTTTTATGTAAGAGACCGCGGTAACGAGATTACGAGGTTGAAGTGTCGGTACATGCTAATAAATACGTTGCACACTCGTGACGAGTACGAATCGGCTCACTTTTACCTACGTTGCTTTTTTTTTTTTTTTTTTTTTAATATATTCGTGGAAGATTGATCGTTCGTGTCATTGATTTTTTTGGCGTGATAGAAATCTAGTAAATTATAAATTTCATTATGTCACAATGTAATTAACAGGAGAACAATTTTTAGAAGAAATTAACTTTTAACATATTCGATATTGATAAATTTTTCTAAATAAGAAAATTATTAAGAAATATCTAAGAATTTTTTTTTTTTTTGTATACTTTATTAGTCATAACAAAGTACGTGTTTGAATCGTGGAGAATTATATATATATCAGTATGTCGTGCAACAAGAATATTGCAATTAGCACCGTTCCAAAAATAGTACACTCTTCTTATCTAGATGTCACTAGTTGTTCTATCTGATCAGCTTTTTATCTTTATTTTTATAATCTCGATAATTGATAAAGCGTACGAAACTTTACAAATTTTTACATTTTAAAGATTTCACTTTCCATCGAAAAATAAATAAATAAATAAAAAATTCATCACGACTTCTTCACTAGAGATATTTCCTTGTACGATTCTGTGCAATGAAACGTATATTATATCGATACCAGAAGATTAGATAGAATAATTCAAGCGAGCTTTTTTTTTTTCTTAAACAATTTCGAAAAAACAGTTTATAGAGATTAATTTAATAAAACGAACGAGTACTTGAAGAGTACAATGAATAGAAGAGCGAATTGCCAATAGCCGAGTGCGTTTTGCATCGAATATACGATGATCTTCATACGGAATGCACTCGTAGTGACAGTGTACATCCACGAATAAGGCATAAGGCTTCGTTTTCGAGAGAATCGATTTCGAACTGTTCGAGTACACGTGCACTTAAGTATCTCTTCAGTCTTTCTCTGCGTGAACGGTGTTTTCTGTTTTATTATTCACTCGTGGAAAAAGAAAAAGAAACTTCGAAATTATTACACGTTGTATTGTTAAATGCAACATCGATAAAACGCGATGTACATATTTATTATTTAAAATACTGAAACGATTACTTTTATTTTAATTTATTTATTTTTTTTTTTTTTTTTTTCATTATGTCTATATAAATAGAGTAAAAGCGTATTCAAGCTACGAACAACCCCAACCCCTTTAAATAATCTGTCGATATTGATGCGTGGCATAAAAAACAATCTATACCTGAAAGGGTTAGGCATATAATAATAAATCGGTGCACGTGAAATGTCCTTTCTCTTCAAATTAACCCCTCTTCGAAACACTTGTACAGGATCGATCGATCAAATTTCTTTCTTTTTTTTTTTTGTTATACAAATAAAATATTTTCAAAATTACTTTCGATCTTTTTGCCACACGTATAATTTGTATCACACGAGTGATATTAATCTGCCAAATTTCATTCGATTATGAATATAATATTATTTCGTAAATTAATAATATTAAGAGATCTCCAAATCGTGGCCATCTGAATTTCTACTACCACGATTTCCTCGATTTTTTAATTTTTTAAAATTCATCCCCACCCTGCCCTTTGGCGTTTTAAACCACCCAATCTCGACCTCCCCTAGGAAATGAAACTCGGCGCCAAAGAAAAAAAGAAAGAAAGAAAGAAAGAGGAGGAGAAAGATTATTCCGGAGAGTTTGGACTTAGCTTTTTTTTTTAACGGGGAAAAGGGACGAGAGAGAGAGAGAGAGAGAGAGAGAGAGAGAGAGAGAGAGAGAGAGAGAGAGAGAGAGAGAGAGAGAGAGAGAGAGAGAGAGAGAGAGTCGATGCAAGATTGAACCATCGTTATTGCCGTTATATCTTGTATATTCATGCAAACCTTTGAGGAACGCCGTTGAGAAAAAAAGAAAAGGGGAAAAAAAAAAAAAAAAAAAAAAAAAAGATTGCTTGAATTAATGGAGAACTTCAAAGATATACCCATCCATACACGTATAGATTTACATACGTGATTCTTGGGCATAACGTCGTCGCATAACCTTTTTTTTAGGACGGATTAAAATTTCCTCTCTCGCGCGCACCTTGGTTGAAAAGAAATCTCTGGCTGCGATTCGATGCGATATCTTCAATTATACCCTCCCTCTTCCCTTCCCCCCCCCTCCCCTTCCCCCCGCTCTGCGTGCTCGTGTACACAAGTTTTCCACCAACAATGATCGGAATTCGTGCGTTGGGAAGAGAATTTTAAAGCCACCCTGCGTGACGCGTGTACGTGAATAAACGATGTGGCCACGCCTTTCTTTCACCTAAAACCGCGTTTCACACACTGGCTGGAGATATCGTTTACCCGGATTGTACGAAACTGACACCTCGGCCAACCTCAGGTGCTAAACCCTCGAGGATATATACGCGTCAGAAAAGTCTCTTTGCTTTTTGCATTAACGAGTCTGGTGTAACATTCGATATCTGAATTTTCTCTTTTTTTTTTTTTTTTTTTTACCCGATACTATAAGAAGAACTCGTGCCCGAGATTTGTGAACGCTCTTTTCTTTTCCCTTTTCAAAGAATGTTAACAAGATCCAATTGTTGTTACTTCCTTTATATCGATAATCATCCCTTCAGTAGTTCAGTAGTTTGGCCCCAATAAACGAATTAATCACAGGATTAGTAATCATCCTCCGTTTTACGATTTCCTAGAAAATTGCACGAGTCTAATACGACGCCGTCACCGATAAAGCAAAGTGAAACGTCAAAAACACCGTCAAAAAAATAAAAAAATAAATAAATATTGAAACGAATCATTGACCAAATTGCTCCTTTCCTACAATTTTCTTTCAATCGTGAATCGCGCAACCTCGCGTAAAAAAAAAAAAAAAAACGGTCGACGTGAAGAAAGAAAAAATTAAAAGGAAAAAGGAAAAAAAGTCGAGAAGACCTGGACAAAGTGAGTCACGGGTGAGTCGAAGCGCCCATGGAGGATCGATATCTCTCCACTCCCCCTCCCTCCCCCCCCTCCCATGATCGTATCACGAAGCCATGATCGGCTGAGTATCTCGCCGCACTCGAGATTTCCCTCCAGTTCCAGCGTCGATTCGTTCGAGCGGGAGAATTAGCAGTGACACGTAGAAGGGTACTCGTGTCGCGGCAGAACGAAAGCACCGGGCGGGAGGGAGGAGGGGAGAGAGAGATAGAGAAGGGGGGAGGGAGAGGGGGAGAGAAGGAGAGATTTATTAGCAGCCGGATAAAGTTGGCGGGTGACGGGGAACGGCGTGACGTCTAAATCATTCAGCCTGTTCAATAATGCAGAAACGCGACGCCACCATCGTGCACGATTTGGGTCAGATTCTCGAAATGGACGCCGACCTGACCCCGTGCAAGGGGACAACGAACGTCAAATTGAACGATTCGTCGTCTCTCTGGCTAGAGTTCGTCGATCTTTGTAAGAATGGTTTAATTTGTCGCTGGTTTCATGGGGGTGAGAGGGGCTAGAGGGGCGTTTCGTTCGAGAGAATAAGACAATAGTTAGGAGAGGTGTGGTCCTTTTTTTTCAAA
The DNA here is from genome assembly GCF_048593485.1 of Apis florea. NCBI lineage: Eukaryota > Metazoa > Arthropoda > Insecta > Hymenoptera > Apidae > Apis > Apis florea. The sequence continues at coordinate 1,081,694 of NW_028256542.1, read as the reverse complement.
CGCGTATCACATCGATCTTGGGTATTGCAATATTATTGGGCTTCTTTTAAGAAGTATTTTCAAAGTGGAAAAATACTCGTAATAGGAGGAAAGATGTATAGAAGTTTGGGTATGGTATGGTGGAGGATGCGTGGAATAGCATCTTTATACTTGTTCGATTTTTGCGTTGAACAATTTTCTAAAAAATAAGTATTTTTTTTTTTTCTTTTATCATTTAATGATGCGTGATTTCGATACGGTGAAATTAAATACGAAATACATGCATTAAACTGATATCTATTCTAATATTACGAAACATGTACATGTTCGGAAATTTAATAAAATCTCCACGAAATTTTTTCCTTTCCGATCGTATATCACGATTATTAATATTTTAGAAACTTTCCAATGTGAAATAACATTTCGAAATTTGCAAATCCTTGAAATACGAAAAAATCGTTCAAATTCTACGTTCCTCTACGAAATTAATCCCAGCTCCTGAATATCTAGGGGTTACCAAGAAATTGTCACTAGATCATTAACCATTTATACCAAAAATATTTGAGACTCGCATCTCGAACGAAATATCGAACAATTTTAACGTTAAATATATGTATACATACTTTGATATGAAAAACAAAACTTAAAAGAGATTATTGCAATCGATTAATCAGAGCGGAGAATTCTTTGGCAAAAAGTCTTTACGCGTCACCGTCAAATCAATTTTTCTACGTGCTCGTAACGCGGTGCGCGTATATAAGTAGGAGCGTGACATGAAAAAACGTCGCGGGCCGCGATCGCCTCCGACACGAATGGAAGAACAACAAGGTCCACGAGTGTGCGTGTGCGTGCGCGCGTATGTGTGTGTGTGTGTGTACGAGTAATGAAAGGTTTTGCTTACTCGAGTAGTGATCCTCCTCGGATATGTCGGCTGGCTCCGGGGTCGAGATGTTTTCCTGCAACAAGATGCAAACGCGTCGTTAGCGCCAGTGCAACCACCGCCACTTGTCGAACGATTTTCTCGCGCGAGAGGTGCAAAAGAGCTTTTCAACTTTTTTCCCCACAAACGCCCCCCCCCTCCCCCCACGTGCTTTTCGCACCACCGCCGCCGCCGCCACCACCACCATCACCGTAATTCTTAATAAGAGAGGACGCGACGAGGAAATATAAAGCGTATTCACTATTTCAACGCCCCCCGTACTTGGTGAAAAAAAATTTATATAATATTTATTGCACTCGAGCACGTTTTACCACTCACGGTAGCAGCGAGATAAAATAGTGAATTCGGCGAGCGAAGAGAAACAGTTTTCGAAATTTATTTATTTATCCTCTTTTTTTCCAAAAGATGGAAGCGGGAAAGTAACAGTTGGTGATCAGACATCTGGCGGCGGATTCAAGAACCACCACCCTTCTACTTGAACGATATCTCTCGCTTAAACGCCAATTATTAACCACCTCGATAATATCCCCTCGATAACGTTTTTCCTCTCCTCCAATATACAAATACCTTTTCCTATACCTTTTAAAATTTCCTATAAATAAATTCAAAAAAAAAAAAAAAAAGGACACTCCACTCCACATAATGGACGAGAAAATTGGGAAAATTCGGATTCCCCGCTCGGGACACTCGAAATCGTCGAAAGTTGAGATGAAAAATCGGCGAAGAGAAGCCGAGCCTCTTGCGTTTCACGGAATCGCGATTGTCTTCGTCCGCGATTGCGCCACGCTCGAAACGCACCGACACAGCCGTACTTTCCGTACACCCACGGAACGGCCGTGGACTTTATTGTCCCGGATCGAGAGCTGGCGGCGGCTTGCGGTTCGTCCGAACGCAAATTACTTACGCCTCGGCTCGGCGACGTGCCGTGGGAGATCGAGGCACGTAGAGAATCTCGGATCGATAGGCTGCGCTTGGGGGAGGGAAAAATCGTAAAAGCGGATGAATGACGCGATTTAGATGATTCGCGGCGTAAGGTAAACGTGCTGGAGAAAGGGATAAAAATATCGTTGTTGGTTAAACGAATGATACACGTAACTGCATATAATTGTTGTTGGTTAAATAATTCGAATGATGGTACTAATGTCTGGAGTGATGATATCACGGTGGGGATAAGTGTTGTCTACGGTATTTAAGGAACGATCTATGCATATTGACAAACGATTATTTCAAGTAACGTATACAGTTGTGTATTTAAAGAACTGTGCTTGCTTGTCCGCATACAGGACAGGAAGGCAGATACAGGTCTTCGACGTGTATATTGAATAACGCGCTCCTACGATTATTAGCGGTGGATAATCCCCGTGGATGATGATGGTATTATTTAAAGAACCATCCACTCGAACTGGATAAGCGTGGTTCGCGACAAGAAAAACCCCGTATCGAACTCGATCGAAAAAAAAATTAGATTTTCTCCTCTCCTTTCCGATCCCAGGGAACGATCGTGACACCATCGGTCCCTTCCTCGTCACCCAGGCGAACGAAACGAGGCGAGCGCTCGAGGTTTCGCAAGGCGCGCACAGGCCTGGCCGGCAGGGACCCGCGGCTCTCCTATCTGTGTCAGGTCTCGTGTTGCAACTGCAGAAGGTCGACCGGTGTACGCGCCGCGCGGGGAGCACGGCCAATTGATACAGGCCGCAATTTTGTCCGCGCCGGTGTTGTGGAGGACGACCGTTGCATACCGCGCTTGCAAAAACACGCACGCTGATGTAACACGCCATTGTCGAAAAAGCGAAATTTCAAAATTAATTTACTCTTTCCTTTTCGAAAAGATTCGCTTTATCCATAGTCGTAATCCATAGTCGTTTCGTTAATCCTCCTTTCCACGATCTTAGTAAGATCGTGTTCGAGAGGAGAACGAACGAAACAATTAAACGTAAAGTACGCGTGTGTGTATATATATATTAACCATGGGCGAATTGATGGTGAATCGCGAATAAAAGGTGAATCCATTAACCCATATACCGGATACCGGCGCGCGATAAATCTTTCCGCCTGCCTAGTATCGCGTGAATTGCGCAATGCTCCTTGAGAGACGGGGAGGGGGGAAAGCGTGAAACGGAAGAATAAAAAAAAAAAGAAAAAAAAAAGAAAAGAAAGGAGAGGGAAGGATCATTGACACGAATAGCTTCCTTTGAGAAAACGAGGGGGGGGGGCGATGATTTTACATCGTGTTCGAGTTTCCTCGAGCCCGTTCCTGAGAAATCGCGACATCGTTTCTGTCATCGGTTCCGAGAAGAGGAATCGCCACTCGTCCGAGGAGAGGATTCTACCGTTACAATCCTCCCGCGCATTCCACTCATGATCGAAGGAAAGCTTGCCCACCACGCGGCAGCCTGCCTTTTAATAATCGGTGGAATTTATTGGCCGACACAAGTCGAGATGCACGGGTTATTTTAAGAATTCTTTCATTAAGAATTTAATAAAGTCCCGGTACGTAGTTGCGACCGGTATTTACACCGGTTGTTCGTTTCCGGATCCGCCAGGTGGCGCCAGCGTCGGCGAAAGTTTCGTTACAACCTCGCCTTTCTCAATGTTCAAACGTAAGCTCGATCGTTATCGAATTCGAATTTTCATTCAAATTCGAGGAATTAAAAATAAGCGAATGCTAGATGGATATTTAATTCGATACACTTTATGAGATATCTAAGTGAATACGTGTTAGGCTCGTTAGATGGCGCGTATATTTATTATTAAGCATCTCGTGTGAAACGTAAATAATTTTGCTTTGCCATTTATTACTTTATATATATATTTTTTTTTTTTGCAATTATCGTTAAAAATTTTTGAATAATTACACATTCGGAAAATCGACGAAAATTACCGATCGTATCCTCGGAGGATCGATTCTCGTATGCAAAATAAAGAAGCCAATAATCATCCCCCATTACCGTTTTTACTTATACCCAGATTAACCAGGCCGGCAATCAAATACTGTAAATCAAATAATCCGAGGCGAATATTTTCCTTTTTTTTTCTTTTTCTCTCGTCCGCTATCACCGATAAGCATAACCGGTCGACCGATCCGACTTTCCAACGAGAGCAATCCGTTTTTAGAATTTAAAATCGATTTCAATCTTCCCGCGATTAAAATTCGTCGGCATCCGACGGGACGATTTTTAACCAAGAAAATCCGTCGTCCATTCCCCCCCCCCCCCCCATTCTTCTATTTTCGTAATTGGAATCGAAGCGTTAAGAAATCGAGCAGCTATCAATTTATTCATACACGTTCTTGATAAGAAAGGATATATATGTATGTGTGTGTGTGTGTGTGTGTGTGATTAGAAACGCAATGGATCGTTAATTATGATGGTTTGGAAAATCGAAACGAAGCTTATGTTTACAACTATAAAGATTATACTTGAAATTATACTTGAGCAAACAGGGAGGAGGAGCAGTTGCTCGAGTTCGAAATATGTAATGTATTTGATTATTTCGCAAAATATGTAATTGTTATAATTGGTCCCAAAGACGGGGTTCGAATAATCGATTCTCTACCGTGATTATAATTAACTCGATATCGAAGGGTTGGGAATCGTAGCGGTGCGAGTTTTATTTTTAGAAGGGGAAGAAATTCTTTTCTTAACTATCGATCTCACGAAATAATTTCCACGATTGTCAATTTCAAAATTTCCACCTATCGATCAGAATAGCCATAATAAAATTAAATTTAAATCATCCACAAAATCACTACTTAAACGATCTTTGTTAAAAATTTTTAAAAAACAGGATTGCCATTTCGCGACATCTAAATGTAATCCCAAAAGCTTGCTTTATCGAGTGGAAGCGTCTCGGTGAAATCGGTTAACTCGACGCTTCCTTCTGCGGCCGGTGTGTGGCCTCCTCTCTCCCCCCTCATTTTTCTCCCTCCCTCCCTCCCTTCTTCTTCTTCTTCTTCTTGTTGCCGGCCTCGAAGACGAGCACCGCTCCCGGCTCGTTTCTCATTCGGCGCGGTGCGCTCTGTCGTAGGTGTATACGGCCGACTGGCCGCGCGCTCGCCGAGATTCCCATTTATCAGGGTACATCCGGCGGAAGTGGGGCGGCCCGTGCGTAGGTGAGACGGGGCGAAAGAGAGAAGATAGACGGCCGGCGGAGAGAGAGAAACCCAGAGGACATTGTTCATTAGTACCTGTGACCTCAGGATACCCTGTCCCTTCCATGATTTATGGCTCGTTCAAGCTACGAGATTGGCCGTAACGATTTCGCGGCTTTTTGCTCGATCGAGAATATTTTCCTCTGTTTGGAAATGGGACGCGTTTAATTGTTATTCAGATTTTGGTGGAACGATAAGAGCAACGAAAGGATCTTCAGGATGTTCAGAGTGAGATTTGTCTGTTGTCTTAAATATGTTGACACTAACTAACGAAGTAGCAAGGCGAAATTCCGGCCAGGATGCAACGCCGAAAGAAAAGAAAAAAAGGGAAAACAATAAGAAGAAGAGAAACCACCAAGTTCACGCTACCAGTTGACTCCCTCTCGCGTCGGTGACAATTGCTTCATCACTGTGCAAACTGTGTGACGAACCGTATCACCAGCTAGATAAACTGACGAGAACGACGCATACGCGAAACGTTGACCCGTTTGTTTAAATCACTCTTGTATAAAAAGAAGAAGAAGAAGAAGAAGAAGAAGAAGAAGAAGGAAAAAAAAAAACCAGTTGATTCCGATATAACGATCCCCCGTTAAAGCCAAATAAGAGATACCTATATACGACAGGATGACGCGCAGCAATCTCTTTTGCTCGGCTCACGCTAACGTACCGGTTCTCAGCCCAACATCTGTATTTCTCGTCTTCATTAACGAGGTGACAAACGCGTCACGGCGCGTAATAACTTGGCCTCGCGATTCTCATAAGCGTGAGCTTCTTCTTCTCGTCCCCGACTCTCGTGCAAAGAGACTAAAAAAAAAAAAAAAAACGTGGAAGAAACATCGAGAGAACACGAAAAAGGAAAAACAGGGCAAGAAAGAAAGAAAGAAAGCGCAACGAAGTGGACATCCACGAGGAATTATCCACCGTGGCGGCCTGGAACCCGGCCTATATATAAGAACGGAGAAATTGCCTGCTGGCAGGGGCGAGTTGCCTGCCGCCAGGGGCACAGAGGGAGCTGCGCGCGTCCAGGGAGATACGGTTGGAACGTTTGTTTAGTTGGCTGCAATTAAGCCACTTGGCGGCAATTGTTTGTCGCTCAGCACAGAATTCCGCTCCCACCGTGCGGATACGCGGCCATAAAGCGCGCCTCGTGTGCGTTCACCCGCTCGCGCGCCTCGTGTTGTACCAACTCGCCACCAACACGGCAATTCCAGACGATAAAAGCCGAGCGAGTTTGCCGGGGTTAGGGGTCAACCGGGTCCAGTAGCCGGTGTCCGACCAATCAGCGGCGGGGCCGGACACGCTGGCGCGAGATCGCCACGGACGATTGTCTTTTGTCTTCGGCGCGCTCGCTAAAGATGGACGGCGATGAATTGCGCGCCGAAGTCACGCGACGGCCGAGCTCTGCCCGGCTGGCTGCACACTCTTTTTTATTGGAACGATCGATTGACTGTTTGCAAGACGAGGATTGATCTTATGGATCTTGTCCTCGTTAACCAGGATATTTTAACGTTGCGTTAGCCTCGCCAATCTTTTCCTTTGTAATAATTTCGCGAAAAGTAGTATATTACGATGACGATGATTCGGATTGAATACGTTATGCCTCGATGGAATACATGATTAATGGTCAATATCCACGAGACCGCACCTCTCTCCTCGAACGCCAGGCGTTCACACAGCGCGGTCCGCTCGTAAATCGTTCAAGGAAGGTCGCACGGTTTGCATCTCGAGTACAGCCACTCCCGTATCGAGGATAAAAGAAATTGGACCGACCATTAGAAGAGAATCGGTGGACCGGTTTGATTTAGCTCGCCGTGGATAATGGGCGAATGATCGTGGCCTACCGGTGATTTCAGGGCCGTGTGTTTTGACTGGGGTGAAGCACCTATCTTCCTCTCTCGCGCTCCATCCTTGTCCCACCGAATGCACGGCGAGCGCCTCTCAATTTCGGCTCATTTGCCTACCAAATCCGACGGCCTATAAATACACGGCTACTCGTACGGTGAACGGGTCTCAAGGTCACTGGTAATTACCTCACAAAGTCAACCAGGCTCACGCCCTTGCGCGTTTCTCTTTCCACGATTCGACCGATTTTTATCGCCCATTGTTGCGCCCATCCTCGTCGACCATCTCTTTGTCTCTTTCGTTCGAAAGATAATGTTTTCGTTGTGGCGTTGTGTTGTTTTCAGCGTTCTCATTCGATACGGCGGCGTTATTTGGTCAAGTTAGTCAAATCAATTGCTAGAAAAGAATTTAAGAAAGTTTTTGATCGAAATCGATCGATTTCGTCGAGTTTCTTAAATAAAATCGTATTCGAACCGAGTTAAAAATAACTCGATACGAAATACTTTCGAAACGACAATGGGATAATTTGATCTCGAAAAATAAATGGAAGGCGAACCAAGAAGCCGAAGTTATTTCACACGACGCCGTTCGATTCTCTCTACGGTGTTGTGCACCACCTATAAACCAAAGGAGAATGAATCATCCACGAACGAGTCGCTTCTTTCTCTAAACAAGACAAAACCGACCTGCATCCTCTAACGGTCCCTTTCGAAAACCGAGAAACGTTTCGCCAGCGCCATGTTGCAACCTCCGGAAAGGGGGAAGAGGAGTCCAAGAGGACACACCTGCAACCCATCACCGAGTGTTGCGCACGAGGCAAAAAGTGTGGCCTGTTTCCAACGTTTCCATCCAGCCAGAAGAAGATGCAAGTATTTATACGATGTATAACACGTATATATATATACACACACACACACACACAGACATAACGATCGATCCTTTGCGTTAAAAAATTAGGAAACGCGTAACGCCTAATTTATTATTCTTCTTCTTACGTAATAAAATTTATATCGTGTATACCTACTACGATGACTCGGATATTTCTCTTACGAATATTCACATTTTATTACGTAAGAAAATAATATATCGTTTCTTTTTTTTCTCTCTCGAACCTTGAGATGTGTAAATTCTCTAATTTCTCTTCTTCTCTTTTTTTTTTTTTTCTTTTTTTTTTACACTTCAGTTTTACACCGAAATTCTGAATTCTTCGAATTCAGATATAAATAACTGCACCTCGATGAATTGTCTTCTCACATCTATCGTATCGTACTATTTTTCATTGTTACATACGAAAGAGGTGACAATTTGTCACAATTTGTTTCTTGTAAATCGAAACGTGTCTCCTCTTCCTATAAAATATTCTGTAAAAAAAAAAAAAAATTTCGAATCGTCTCGTATAAACCCCCCCCCCCTCGTACTAAGAACGCCCATTTCCACGGAGAAGGACCTAACCTAAAAGAAGAAGAAGAAGAAGAAGAAGAAGAGAGGGGAAAAAAAAAAAAAAAAAGAAAAAAAAACTTCGAACGCTTCACTCGCGTATCCACTCGTATCTCCGCCCAGTCCAAGGATACCGAGCGTCTTGCGCCCGTTTCGTGGCAAACGTATTCGTCTCGCAAACGAGACGAGGAGAGAAAGGGGGAGGGGGGTCGAGGAGAGGGCGCTGGTCGCGTGACGTCATCGGGAACGAATGCTCCGGAGCTTGTTCAGGTTGCGTCAGGGGGATCCGTGATGATCGTCGGAGCTCTTCTGATTCTTGGCGGGAAGGGGAGGAGGAGGAGGAGGAGGAGGAGGAGGAGGAGAAGGGGGGGGCGTGCGGGCAGGGAGGGGAGGACGACCGGGGTCACCGTCGCCGGGATAACCTCACACGTGTGCGGCCCAAAAAAAAAGGAAGGCCGAGATGGGGAGAAGGAGGAGGAGAGGAGAGGAGAGGAGAGGAGGAGGAGGAGGAGGAGGAGGAGGAGGCGAATGGCGACGACGCCTGAGGCGAGCAACTCTCCGCGTAGATGTTTGACGTGGCGGAGGGAGGTGGCCGTCCGCGGAAAAATAACAGGCTGGAAACGGAGACTACTATTCGATCGTTCTGTTATCGAACGAAGGCGTCGATGATCGGCCGGTTAATCGTGCCACCCAGGTGATAACGATTCGTTTCGTGCGCGGTGGCGAGCCAACGGGAGGGGAAAATTTTCCATACGGTTGAAGAGGAGACCGAATTATTTTTCTTCTCTTTTCAAAAAAACTACTTCTCGTACGAGCGTTAATGGCGAGCGTATTTGCATGTTAATCGTGCTCGCTCGGGATTGACTCTTAACGTGTCCCGCCAATTACTTAACATTAGCCGAGGGTACGTTTGGGGAATAACGAGTACATGTATCTCGTCCAAAAAGTTCGCTCTTAAATCGTTATGTTGTACGAGAATCGAAAGGTTCGTCCAACAACAAAGAAAGAGAAAAGAAAATACGAAACTCTCAAAATTAAACCAATAAAATGGGTGATTCTGTGTGCGTGAGAGAGAGAGAGAGAGAGAGAAGGAAAAGGGGGTCACACGCGTGTAACAAGGTTGGCTGCACCCCGGGCATAATGGACGTGTTACACGGGCGTGGATTCAGAGAAACACGGGCTCGTACATACACGTATACATGCACGAAGCATCGTATGCTCGACGGATGGACGGACGGACAAACGAATGGGAGACTGTTACACCCAATTGTCCCTCGTTGTGCGGGGGTCAAGTAAGGTAGCCAACCGGGCACCGCTGTGCACCGTTGTCATCCGTGACTGGTGCTGGATAAACTGCAGGCCGGCTCGAAAATACAACGACAGCCCGGTGGGAAAACAGCGACGTTACTTTACGATATCGTCACGCCTGTCGCCTGATATAGTAACAGGCCGACGTCGCCTCCGTGCCGTTTCCAAGCCGTGGCAAGCCTGGCCCCGATGATTAGGCCATCAGCTACGAGATGCTGCTGCTCCGCTCACTTATCTCCACGCCTCGTTCGTTATGTTCGGGCATTTTCTTCGGTTTTTCTCTTTCTTTATTTCGAGCCATATCTCGGACACGGTTTGATGGAATTCTTCGCCCGGATAAGTTTCTTTTCTCTCTCCCTCGCTCGCTTATTTAATCTCCGCTTCTTCTTCTTTTTTTTTTTTTTTTTTTTGCGATTCGTTACTCGTTCGTCATTGTTGAGAAATTTTTTTCCCTTTTTCCCCCTCGTTTAAGAATAAAGAGTTGTTGTGTCCATCCTCGGCAAAAATATAAAATATACTCGCAGAAGTTATAATTAATGTATAAAATTTCGAGCGAATTTGATGATTAAAAACTTCGGGAACGAAGAAAAAAAAGAAAATTTCAAAAAGATCCAAAAGGATACGCGAGAAAAAGAAAAAGTGGAAAAAGGGAGAGGAGAACTCATCCATCGTGTTCCGTTCAGCGCCCTTCACTTTCGCGTTCAATGGAATATTTCCAATCCCTTTTTTTTCTCTCTCTCTCTCTCTCTTTTTTTCGGGGAAACACCCCCCTCCCACGTATCGAACGCCAATCGACAAGACCCGTATCGGCGGCGTGCTCGTGCGTGAGGTATCATCTGATCGGGTGGGCATTCGGCCACGAGGGAAGGCGAACGTACGAAAAAGAGGAAGAGAGAATAGAACGTTTCGAGCACGCGCCCTACTCTATCCGCTTCCGCCGCGTAGACGCGTTCGATTCGTTTCTCTTCAGTCGCGTCTCGCGCCACGAGCAGGGAGTATGCGTTTTATCGCTTCTCTCGGATATTTTGTTTTTTTTCGACCTCCATTCGAGGTGATAAATTATTATTATTATTATTATTTTTTTTTTTTTGATTAATTCTTCCCTTTTCTTTTCTTCCGAAGAATTGTATATCTTTGAAAATTAATCTTGTGTGTAATTTTAATTATTGAGAAATAAAGCGACGAATATAATTTGGTTCTTGGAAACTTTCTGATATTTTTTCCAATTTTGGATCACGCGTAATTGAAATAAATTGAACGTGTTGAAAATTCTCGACGAAAAGAACAAGCATATTTCCGGGATCTTTTCTTTCAGATTTTTTTTGTTTATTCTTCTACTGGATAATTATCATCCCCTTGAAACTCATATCATAGATCGAATTGACGTGATGTGAAAAAAAATTTGTACGGAATGAAATTAAATGGATTAAGTGGAAATTGGGCAAAGATGAGATCAATTGAAGTGAATTAAGGGAACAGAGGGAAACGATAAGGTTTAAACGAAACTTTCGATCTTGATTCGAATTACACTTAACCACGGTGCAAAGTAAACATTGAACTTAATTTTCCATTTAATACACGCAACATTTTATGCACGCAATCTTAACACGAGCTTGTTACGTTGTCACTTAATTAATATTTAATTAATAATTCATCTCGTAACATATTTACATATATGTTACATATATACATATACCGATACGATGATAAATTATTATCTAGAAATTTTTTTTTTTTAAAATTTCATTCACTTTCTCAAAATAAAATTTCATCATTTTTCTAACATCCATTATTAAATTTTACTTCTCTCACGCCATACACCGAACCAATAACATTATCTCCATTACGTGTGATGATAAATTAATTATGAAGCAATTACAAAAATAATTAAAAAAAAAAAAGCGTATACAGAATGAAGAAAGAAAAAAATACAATAATTAACAAATATAGATAAAGACTTTTTGAAGTTCAAATTTCAAAATTAAACTTCTTCGACTTTTCTCTCTCTCTCTCTCTCTCTTCCTCCATTCGTAACACGTGATACGAATTCGACGGTGACGTTAACGAGAAGTCCAAACGAAAGAGGAACGTTCAAACACATGCGGTAAACCGATTAATATCGATCGTCGGGATCCTCTTAGCCGCGAGTCATCGGACGATCCTTCGCTTCGATCGCGATGAAACGTCCGCCTCGAATTTTTTATTCCGAAGTTTTTATCGTTTCTCCACCTCTGATAAATGTGATTCTTCGATTCTTTTTTTTTTTTTATATATATAACGATCGAAAATAAAAGGACAGATTAATGGGGTGAATGTAAAATAAGATAGATAACAGTTAGTTAGATGAAAAGCAAAGATAAAAAAATTTTTAAAAAGTAGAAAAGGAGAAGGAATTTTTGTCCGAAATTCTTCCAAATCCGATTTGTCGATCGCACGGCAAGTGTCTTGTGAGTCATCGAGTAAAACGAACCTGATTGCACTATTTTATGTACCAACTTAATTGCGCATATACATATAAAGGCTCGTTTACGCGAGAATTGTAAATAATGATGTACCGTACCACGAATAACACGTTTTATCTGTGTAATAAAAAAAGAACAGTTTGGAGGTAGAGTATAATCAAACGGGTCTTATTCAATGCTAAATCGATACAAAGGGAAACGAATTAAACACTGCTATTCAATTACATCAATTTTTCCCACAAAATATTCTTCACACACCTGAAGAGGAGACGTGCTCGTATGTCCGCATCTGCAAATGAAGCACGGAAGGATCGGAAAGAAATCGGTTTAAAATCGTTAAAATTAGTTACAATCACAGATAGGAAGAGAACGAACGTTTATTCGAATCCTTTCCACGTTATCGTCTCTTTATCAATTTGTCGCGTTTATTGCATGTTTCATCGAAATTATCTTCACTTCGAATAAGCTATCAGAGAGAATTCTAATTTCACAGGTACAAGTTAGATCGTTCGACAACTCTGGATTAACCTTAATTATTAACGTTTGTATAATGTGTTTCGTTATGACAAAAAGAAAATTCAATAATTCCAATTTCGTTCCAATTATTCGCCGCTTAACCCTTCTTTTTCTCTACTCTACTAACTCTTTAATTAAACCACGATTCTGATAAGTTACCTTACCTCTTTACCTGTTTCTAATCTGCACGCGCGAGCGTGCAGTGCCAATCAAAGAGACGAAAGATTAACCGAACGAAACCCGATCGCGATAAAACCGATAATCATCGAGATATATATATATTATATTATATAAACCATCTTCCATCTTCGTGTCCGCTTTTAAATGATGTCGATTAACGTGGCTGGATTAGGTGTGCGGAACAACGGTGCCGACCGAGGTAGTCGTGTTACGCGCGGATGCGTTTAATAAGAATATTATACGTCTGGTTAGGAATTAGCATGGAAGCGGCGCGATGAGCTCGTAATCGTTCATCTGAGTGGTCGCGGTGCGTTGGATAGATGCGTCGAGATTAATTTGTGGGAAAATTAAATTAGCCCGCTCGTTTATTCGATCACGTCCCGCGCGGAGCGGAAAGGCAACATTTAACTATATTCGTCCGATCGACAAGAATTAACCCTCTCTGTCGAAAAGGCAAAACTGCTAAAACTAATATACAGATACACAAATCGTTCAGAAGAATGGGGAAAACTCGGATATGATTTCGCATTCAAGCTAACAGTGGATAGTCTAGCTTCGGATAAACTCGGCAAAACTCGGCCACGATCGCGAACCGACGACACCCGACTTTTGCCGAAGCTTTCCGAGAAAGAGTTACGGCCAAGCATAATTTATATCCTAATTTTTCTTTCAAAACCTTCAATTATATATCTGATTGTCGCTGTATGATTATCTATATTTATACACGTACATATATATATATATAAATATATCCGTGTTTCGAAAGAGAGTTTATACGAAGCTTAATAACGCCGAGTGTCCTGGTTCTTAGTGAGAGGCAATCCCTTTTTCGGTGCACCGCCGACGTCGAAAATCCGTCGTTGCCCATCGAGGAAAACTTTTCTCTCTCTCTCTCTCTCTCTCTCTCTGAGCTCGACACAAGCGTCGAGGGGCCTCGAGTCGAACTCGCATGCGAGAAAAGCCGAGGCCTGCCAAGGGAATATTATACTTGACGCGTATATACGCTCCGCGAGGAGGCCTGTCTCGCCTTCCTTCCTAGAAAAGGAAGCTTCCACTGGCTTCCACTGGAGAAAGACACGCAGAAAGGGCTTTCTGCGACCAGGGAAGGGAAGAGGAAACGAGGTAGGGGAAGAAAATAGTAGTAGTCTGAGAGAGTTTGAAGGAGTGAGGGAGGGGATGAGAGAAAAAGGATTGAAGAGAGAGTGGAAAAAAGGGAAAGAATGTCGAGGAATCAAAATGGAGGAGGAAGGGAAGCGGCGAGAAAGAGAGGGTGGTACGATCGGGGAAATGAGAAATGAAAATTGAGAATGCGCGACAGAGGGGGCAAACAGAGCGAAAAATTGACGCAATTAAGCAAGAAGCAAGGAAATGCAAGGGAGAACAAAGCGGAGCAAGGTTGGGCAACCGCGGTTAGAATGAAGGATCGGGGGCAGAGAGGGGGAGGGGGGTGAGGAGGGGGACCGGAAAACAAGAGCGCGGAATACAATAACCGTGGAAAAGGTGGTTACCATGTGTAGAAAGGGACCGAGGGGGTTGAGAGGAAAAAAGAAAAATCTTGGGGTTTTGAAAATGGAGAATGCGATGGAATTTTAAAATCCGAATGCGCATTAATCCTTGGAGGAGATATCCAAGGAAAGGAAGTTGTGGTTTTTGAGATATCTTGCGAAACCACGATGGCGAAGGAAATTAAATTGAGTGTGATGTTCTTTTTTTTTTTTAAAATATCGTTAAAAAAAAGTAGACGATTTTGATATTATTGCATTTGGAGAACAAATTGATTTTCGATTAAAGTTTAACGAAACGATCCTAATTCCACGATTCAGAAATTATAGCGCAATTGGTTAAAATTGAGCCCACATTCGAAGACCGACATTGAACTTGACCCAATGCACAAGTCAGAATTCTATCTATCCAATGGCCGACCGAGGTGGAACGTTATGGACACACTGGCATACCTATCTCCAATCGTTCGAATCGATTAAACCTCCTATCCCGGAAGTCCTTGGCATACCTCGCTGCCAGCCGATAAACGACCGTGCGATTATCAACGGACACATTTTACTTTCTCGCCGTTGGATTTCTACCAGGAAATCCGACGATATCACCCGAGACCACCCATGGATCCAACTTGAACGTGGGCTTACGCCTCGATTCCTTCGTTTTTGCTCGAATCTATGTCCACCGAAAAGATTCGTGAGGATAACTCCGTCTGATTGAATCTTCCTTAATTCTTACTCTCTTTCTTCCATCATTCTTTCCTTTCCCTTTTTTAAAAGGCAATATATTTTTTTTCTACGTATACGAAAATTTCATCGAAATCGTGTTATTAGATGTCGTATTTATACGCGGAAATTAAATTACGGAGGAAAGCAGAAATTGGGAAAAAAAAAAAAAAAGAAAGAAAAGAATCGTAAAACGAATTTTTTTCTTTTTTTTGTATCTTTAGATAAATAGTTATTAAGTTGTGTCTTGATTTTATTCGATGTTAAACAGAAGTGAAATATTTTGTTTAAAAAGAATTAAGAATAAAAAGTTTGGACAAAGCGTAGCGAGTATAAATGCGAAGAACAATAACTGGATTGTAAACTATTGTATCTTAAAACGTTCATGATTGAAAACATCAAAGTTTATATCGATTCGAAATGGTTTCTTCGACGCAGATAATAATAGAATACGTAGTAGAATAAAATAATTACATTTATCATGTTAATAATATAATTTTGTCTATCAAGCCTATAAAATGCATAACCCATGAGACACCCAATATATATATATACACGTATCACGCTCACATTGCCAACAACGTTCTTACTAGACTCAAAAATGCAACCATAACTTTTCCAATCAATCCATACATCCACAAAACATACGATACGAAATTTATCGGACACCAGGTATACACCTCTATCCACACAACATTCTCACTATCTCAGAAATCTCTATCTATCAAAAAACTCTTTTACGTCAATTCTATAATTACATCTACGTCCACAAATTACACAAAACCCACGGGACACCCGATATACACGCATGCAACTTCAACGTTCTTACTAAAATTTAAGAGACACCCGGTATACACGCATCCATACTCGTTCAACTTCAACGTTCTATCAAAAGTCAACTGGATAATCGAATTAGGGTAGGAAATTTAGGAGACACCCGGTATACACGCATCCATGCTCGTGCGATTTCAACGTTCTTACTGCGTTCTATCAAAAGTCAACTGGATAATCGAATTAGGGTAGGAAATTTAGGAGACACCCGGTATACGCTCACGCAGGCAATTTCGACGTTCGACTCCATTTTATCGTTGACCCCCGGTTCCCTCGGTGACTCGACTCCTCCAGGCGCAGAAATCTCAAAAGCTGATCACACAAGACATCCGGACCCATTTCCAAGCCCCACGATGGCCACGCGTTGCGCGCCGGTGCTTGACGAGAGAGTATCGCGCTGTCCTTGGGCCGGATGACCAAACACGGATCGGGACGGTGACACACGCATACGAGAGAGCCTCGAAATCCTCGCGGAGAGGACTGGGGTCCCCCTCTCTCCCTCCCTCCCTCCCTCTCTCTCTCTCTTCCCTTACGTTCCTTAAGATACGCGACGACGAGTCGGGGAGAGGAGAAAGCGAATGGGACGGAATGGAATGGACAGAGGTCAATCCTGTCGCTTATCAGCGTTTGCCCTTTGCTTTGGCGCTCGATAACGGGACCAGCCTTGTAAATCGCGAGAGAGGCGAGACGAAGATGAATTTCCCGTAGCGCGGCGCGGTAACAGGGTGATTCTCTTCGAGGCAAACAGAAGAAAGTGGAAGACAATTGTACGTGAATAACAAAGTACGAATTCAAAGTTTTTTTTAAAAAAAGTTTATCGAATATCGAGCTGTTTGGATTGGAGCTCCTCCTTTTGGCTAATTAGCTAAGAATAAAGAAAATTGTTAACTTCTTGGTCGAAATAAATATTGGTATCAATATCGCGTTTGATCTCGATGTACATCGATAACTGTGCAGTTGTGTCGTTACAAAAATTGTGATTTTTGCCGCTCGACAACAATTTGAGAGCAAAGAATTGAAGTAAATCCATTCTGGCCAATTTGTACACCTTTCAGAATTCATTATTTCTCCCTCGAAACAGGAAATTCGAAGCAGGAAATTGTCGAGAGGGGGGAAAAAAAAAGAAGGAGAAGAAGAAGAAGAAAGGGAACCAACAAGTTGATCCAAGTTTGATATCCAAACATCGTCAGACTTCAACAGCCCATGTTTTTCCCGATTATCGGATTTCCTTTCTTTTTCTTCTAGCTTTCCCTTCCCTTCCCTTTGCAGGGGAATACGTAAACGAGAACTATAAGTAATCGAACGCGAACAAACTGCGTTATAAAATTGTTACCAGATAAACCGATTTCAAGATCGATTAATGCCAAAAATTTGAATTTTATCCATTTTGAAACGTGATATATTTTAAGAGGAAATATATTTATACCTGAATTTTAAACAAACAACTCTCGTTCGTTCAAAATATCTCATTCCTTTTCCATTCGTTCAAAATAAATACTCGATCGAAGAAATTGTAAACGACGATTCTATATAAAAAAAAAAAAAAAAAAGAAAGAAGAGAGATTATAATATTCGGAATGCATACTATATGAAATATCTCAGCAACAGGTTCTTTTGAAGATGCATGTGCATTCAAGCTTTTCAATTCCAAGTTCCACTTCCCGAATGAATACCACGAAACGTAAAATAAATATATTATAAATTCACTAGCATTGTCTGTCTCCATTATCAAGAATTAAAGATTTACACACACACACACAAATCCTCAAATATCAAATATAAAATTTCACCACAATAATAATAATGTTATTATGTTATTTTCCTTTTCATTCAAAAATTTCAAGAATGATAAGCAAAGCTAAGGGGAGGGTAAAAAAAAAAAAAAAAAAAAAAACCCTCCCCCAAATCCTTAACTCCCGAGGAACAATCCAATTCGAGCATCCATCACGAGGGTCACAGGCATTAATTAACGCGGTGTACAAAGACGGTGTGCACAATCCCGCCCAACGCCTGGCCCAGATACGCTCCACCTTATTACGTCGATCGACAAGACAGCCCGTCAAGACTATCTTGCCAGGAAACGTGTCAGCCTCGTGGAGGTCGACAGGATCGCGTATCCGGCACGTCCCCGTGTGACGAACAGCCCTCGATCAAACGGTGGCGTTGGATCATCGATAATCGATCGATGAGCGGCCGAATCGACCGGTGATTGACCGACCCATTGGGGACAGGGTCCACAACAAATGAGGTTAGGTTGGCCGGAACTCGATCTCGCCTCTCCAAATCCATAAATCGAGCCTCCGTTTTGTACTTCGCTAATTGCCCTCGAGAGGAATCGGTTTCTCGGAGTTTAATAAAGAGCGTATATACCTTACTATCATCTTTCTCTCTCTCCACCTGTTTTGTCTCTGCGAAAGATCTGGAGGAAGAGAGATAGACAGACAGATACTTTCGCGTGGCATCCTCTTTCTTCGCCTCTTTTACCCGGCTCCTGAGGTTTCGAGTTGATCGAGGCGAAAGAGGGGAGTCAGAGAGAGAGAGAGAGAGAGGGCGCCTCCTCCGTTTTATTTTAGCAACGCCGGGCGAAGAGAGAGAGAGAGAGAGAGAGAGGAGGAAGGAGGATCCTTTTTACTTCTCCTCCTTTTTATTCCACTGGTCGTTATAAGGTATTCTATGATGGTTCGCCGGTTCCAACGGCGCCCCTGCTAAATGGAATACGAGCGGGGGGAAAGGGTGAGAGGGAAGAGGCCAAGCGTTGCAACAGGAAAAGAAGAAACAGAAGAAGAAGGGGAAGAGGAATACGACGACTACCGAGACCAAGAAGAAGAAGAAGAAGAAGAAGAGGGAGGAGATGAGGAGATAGCACGGGGAGGGAGAGAGGCAAGCCTTCCTTCTTTTAAAGCCACCATCCTCCCCTGAACTCGGATCTTAACCCTCCGCCACCCCGCGAGGGCCACTCCTGCCCCCATTTCTCCTCGCGTTGGGAGATTTTTTCGAGGGGGAACAGAAAGAGAGAGAGGGAAGCCGACTCGTAGTCGCCGTGCTGGCAAATGTTTCTCGGCCCCGCACACCTACTCCTTCTGTGCCGTCGAGGTCGATACACGCGCTCTGCTTCACTCGCTTCGCTTCGCTCGCGAGGGAGGGAGGGAGGGAGGACACCGTCCAGTCGAGAGTTTGCGTGGACGGCCAGAAGCAGATATCAAGCCGAAATCAACTGGCAAAATGGCAAGGTATGGCTGACGGATAAGTAAGGTGAGTCTTCTGGTAGGAGGGTGAAATTATTTTTGGTCTGGTGAGCTCGGTTGGTTTATTGACCTGGCTGATCGGTTATCTTTGATGTTTCGAGTTTGATTTTCGAGGGATTGGGAGTATTGGAATCGGGAGGATTCTGATCTTGTTTCCTTCTTTTTTTTTCTTTTCTTTCGATGGATATTACTCGTATTTAGATCATCCTGATAAGATTCTTTTGATTTGGCTACGTGTTCGACTACTTTAGTTTTTTTTTTCTTCTTCTTTTTCATCTAACCAAAGATCGATCACTTTTTGGTATTTGATTTTTTCTTATGTATTTAAACAGAATGCTGGATATCAAATTAAAATTAGGAGAACGTGGAGTTTGATTTGAATTATTGGATAACATTTTCACTCGTTTGTAATAAAAAATTTACTTCTATTCTTCGGAAAAATAAAAGAACATCCCTTGATTAATCGATCATCGACGATCTGTGAACGTTTTTCAACGAGAGGAAGAAAATGAGAAAAATATAAAGCACATGAATCGCCGGCTACGGAGTTAAGCAAATGAACAACTACAAGTTTATCCACTAGGATGCTAGGAATTAAAAAAATATTTAGTCTCGCGGAAAGAGCTCGTGGAGTGTTTGCAGTCCGATTCTCGGCTTGCACTTCATGCAAGTCGTATGCAATACTGTCTTTGGTTGCGCGTACGACCCGTCACTCCCACAAACGCAAATTTAATGCCTGGGCATAGGCTGCGTTGCAAACGAATCCTAAGGCACTCCTAGTTGCGAAACAAGCCGTTCCACGTGTCTGTCGGAGCGATTTTTCTACGTCGTGGCGTACAACGGTGCTCAAACTGGTGAAGAGGCTAAACAACCGAGCGCTATCCGCCTGGCTGCTTGTGTTTCAAATTCAATTGCCGCCGAGTTCAAGTATCGGGGAACTGTTTCATAACCAATCCGTGCTTCAACTTTTTAAACCGCAAAATCTCCTTTCATATTCACAATTTCCATCCTTTTAAACATTCAGCTTCACAGACTTGCTTACAGGGAATGCAACCCGTGGAAGACGGATCTCCCGATAGAGAGAGAATATCAAGTAACCAACCTGCACCGTTCAACGAAAAATTTATTACGAATCAAATTTTTTAAATCGACCGTCTAAATTCCGTCCGATCAGACAATACCTTGTAATCGAAATTCGAACATAACCTCTCCTCCTCGCGTCAACTTAACCAATCGTCAGATCGCTACCGCCACCTATGTTGAACGCATATCCAGCCCCTCAATGGCGTTCCACGTGTCGTCTCCGGGAAACACGCTTATCTCCTCTCTTCCCTCTCTCTCTCTCTCTCTCTCTCTTCTCTCTCTCTCTCTCTCTCTCTCTCTCTCTCTCTCTCTCTCTCTCTCTCTCTCCGCTAAAGCACATCTGCACATCCGTGTGCCACGTAGTCTTTCGTACACGAGCAAAACAGCGGGAAAAAGAGGGACGAATAACAGCAGCAGCAGTTAGAGCGCAGCAGAGGCAGCCAGAGAGAAGCCAAGAAAGTGGCGTCGGAGTATGAGGGAGTGGAGGGGGGCGTTGGGTTGTGAGGGGTTAGACGAAGAAGCTGAGAGGCGACTAAGTCTGGCTTTAGCTTTGGCGGTGTGTACTGCGCGCATTGTGGAAGGGAAGAGGGAGGGAGGGTAGGGGGAGGGGGGGAATGAATAGAGGGACAGGGATGGAATAGGTAAGTGGGAACGGTGTGGCGCGGAACGGGGCGAGGCAGAAAGAGTCGGAGAGACGGCAGAAGTGGGAGTCAAGAACCCTACAAGGAATTAAGAGCTTATTCGTAACAGGCACCGTGATGAAGATCCTATGGCTCGTGGAACCTATGGGTCGGGAGGCGTGGAGGGGGGGAGGAGGCAAAAGTGGCTCGACTCTCCCACACCGGGGGATCTTTGGAATACCAATCAACCGGCTAATACGTTCGCCCATGCGGGCGCCAAATTGCCTTGGGACGGAGAGGCCCTCCGCGTTTCAACTTTCGTCTCCGCGCTGGACTCTGCCCTGTGGGCCCTACCAGCAGCCAGGGGGGGGAGATAAAAACTCGAAACTCTCGTCCACTTTTCGAGAAGGTTAGGATTCGGCCGATGGTATGGAAACAAACGACGAATCTCGTCGACGAATTTCTTCTTGTTCAAGAAACGCAAAGGGAGCTATCAACGTGGACTAAATTCAAAATAAAATTATACATTCTTCTTCTTCTTCTTCTTCTTCTTTTTCTTCAACCACAAATACTCTTTTTTGCCTTCATAAACTTGAAATAAAAATTCACCTCGCATCTTCATCGAACCCGAAAAAACCAAAGAAATCCTTCTCTTTTCCTTTTATTTGCACAAAAGCTCCCCTCCTTGAGGAGGACGTGACGCGAGGTTGAAAGGGGGAAAATGAAAAATGCGGCCATTTAAGTCCCGATGCGCGGCGGATGATCGCCGTATCCCCTTTGATACCGTTGTGAAAAATCGTGGTGACGCCAACTCGTTACAGATCTTTGTGAAGCACCACTCCATGCCAGGAGGACATGCGGCGCATAAACGAGGCGATCAGCGTCGCGGCGCAATAACGGCTCGCCAAGTTACGACGGGGGTTTAAGCTTTTACTGGCCCGGAAACGTCAGCGTCTCGACTCGTTTTTGCTCGTTCCAGGGCCCGCCTCGTTCGACGCTTTTCCTCGTTGCGATTTTTTTCTTCTCTTCGGGATATCCAGCGAGGGGATTCGTTTCGTCAAGGTTGTCCCAAAGGTTAACAAGTTTCCAGCGGTGTATATCAACGTCGAGCTAATGATTTTCAAAATAGAATGAGAGTAGGCCGGCTAATTGCCTAATTAATTTATTACCAGTCGATTTTTAACTTGTAAGGTTGAATTAATTTAAAATTAATTTTACATTCCGGATTAATTCTGAAATTAAATTTGAACGAGAGAACGATGCTGCTACAATTTGTTTCGAGATTTGTGTATAATGGATGGATGTAAAGAGTTATTCTTAAAAAATCTTTCCAATCGAATCTTTTGATTCATAATTGAAAGGTAATTAAAGACAGCTCGTTTATTAATTTTCTCCTGGCTAATTCTCTATGAGAAAGTTTTACAGTTGGCCAAGAAGAAGAACGACGTATGGCGTAAAGCCATTTCTTAACAGGTCATCAAGAATCGTAGGAAACTGGATAAAGAAACGAGCCAATACCATGCTTAAGCGTCGTTTGAAAAGGGGGTTATACGTCGAGTGATGGAGAACGATATCGGCTTGATTGTCGGACGGGTGGCCAGAGGAAGCCTTAAAACGGTAGCGAGATTTTATAGGAGTTTATCTTCCGGCGATGGAAGTGTTGGATAGGAATGAGAGTCGTTCGAAACTGGTGCCCGTAGCCGTGGCCAACGAGGACGTGGAAAATGCCAAGGAAGTGGAATTGTCGGGGAACAACGAGAAGAGACACGATCGAACGACATCATGAAACGATGATAACATTAGGAAGAACGAATAATAAACGTCGTTGAAACGGGTTCAGATTGTGTGTAAGATCCGAGGACTTGGATCCTAAGAAATAATTATCGAGGAATACTTAAAATATGAAATTGTTTCTCGAAATTTATTTCGAGAGCTAACGATAATTAAAAATTGACGAAAACGATCGCTCGTTTATTACATTTTCTTCGATTTTTAATCGTCAATAACGTTTTACGAACGAGCTGATGAAATTTTTAGACGTACGAAAGAATTTTCTTAGAAAGTTGATCGTATTTGTTCCGTTGGTAGACGCTAATTTGATAAGAATGCAATTTGAAATTTAATATCAAGCACTATTAAACTTTAGGAAATTTTAAATTATTTATATCAATTAAAATACGTTCGATTCTCCAATCAACTACCTTCTTCCGTTGCCAAACGAATTTACACCCGGTACGTAGAATTCCTCGACAAGAGAAGATAAGGACAGCCTTCTAAAACTGCACGAACACCTGCGAAGTATTACCATAGTTTGACTTATTAACAAGGCTAAGTAGCCGTCAGGAGAACCAGATGAAAGTTTCCAATATATATATAGAAAGAGAGAGAGAGAGAGAGAGAGAGAGAGAGAGAGAGAGAGAGAGGGAGGGAGAGAGGCTTTACAAAGCTTAGCGGGCGTTAAGTCATTGACGAGGCTGCTACAGCCGGTAGTAAATGGAACCAGAACACCGTAACGAAGTCCCACACATTCCCGGTTTAACGAACCGTCTCGGAATATTCAAGGTCTCCTTCATCAATCGTGGCTGACGATCCGATGGCTTTGACGCGAATTCGTCAAAATCGCGGGACACTCGAGACACGGTATCATCGTTTCTCACACGTTTCTCACTCACGCGAATATATACAATTTTTTAATGGAAATATTAATTCGTCGCTTCGATACAGGAATAAAAAGGAAAGATAAATTAAATTACTTTACGGCGAGATTAAAGGATTATTCCAATTTAAAAAGAAAGAAAAATTTGTGAAAAGTCGTGTCCATCGCGCGTGGATCTCAAAAAAAATCCGCGTATATGTCACTTGTTTTTCGATAAAGTTCGACAAACATTACAAACTACTCGAGTACGCTTAATTAATTACGAATTAGCCAAGTACATACCTGAGACCGTCTTCAAATTTCATTTAGGAGATTAAACATGGAAAACGTGGAATGAAACTAACCTCGAATCGACGAACTACCATCTAATCGCAGTCGGAGTCGCCGGTGGCGACTATGCGCGAACGGGATGCGCGCGCGGTATCGCGCGAAACGAAGACGAGTCACGTGACCCCTCCGCCGCTTCCCCTTGGCGTGGTCCGCGGTCCACGCGTCAGTGGCACGAGGGACGCCAACACGGCGGCGTCACCGTGCCGCGAGAACGCGCGGCTCTGAGCCGATTGAAGGGCCGCGCAATTCCGTTTCAGGGGAGATTCTCACCCTGTCGGAGATACGGCCGGGTGGGAGAGGCCGGCGAAAAAGTGGAGGGGCGAACGAGAGTGGAATACACGCGTGCACGGCCGAAACTCAATGAACTGGTATCGATTAGCTGCTCATTTTGTTCCTCGTTCGCGTTCGTGCGGCTGACTCGTTAAACGGTCCGACCCCTTCCTACCCCCTCTTTCGCTCCGTCGTCGATTCTCATCATCCGCGCTTTTTTTTTTTTCCCTCCTCTCTTTCTCTCCCGCCGGGGGTAGGGAACCGAGTCACGAGGGTAGTGGGTCACGGCGCGGATTTTTTTTCTCCCTCTATCTCCGTTTCTCTCCCTCCTTTCGGACGACGAAACGGAGAAAGCAGGTCGAGCGAGAGATGCTTCACGGTGTCCTACGTTACGGAGGCTCTTACTTTGGCCGGAGTAGCTTGACCGGCACGAGCTCGTTGCGATAACAACGCGATTTTCTAAATAGTATAGGGAACCCGGGTAACGGGTCCTCGAGATATGAAAGGACAGTTTTGGAATGTTTCTCTCTCTCTCTCTCTCTCTCTCTCTCTCTCTAAGAAATATTGCATATTTGACTTCGAGGGAAAAATTTTTCGATACAACACGGATAGGCCCAAACTCATTCGATGCAAAAGACACACGATTATTCGATATAAATTATCACACGAGAACTCGAATTCGTGAAAAAAAAAAAAGATTATGCGCGAAGCGAAGTAAACAAGAGGAGTACTTTTCACTCGTACAACTTACTCGACCTTCGCTCCGACACTCCGTACAAAGCAAAACTCGAAGTAGAAAGTAAGCCGAACGATGGAGCAAGCAACCACTTTAAAGGAAACAAGACCTTCCTCCATGATCGACTTCTCCCACGAGCCTTACACCACTTCTCGCGTGGATGGCCAAGGATCACCACCATCGTCGTCATCATCTTCGTTTCGGCTAAGAGAAATCCGGCTAATTCGCGGTCCCGACGCTTAACGACCGATCGTTCGTTCGATTTGGCCCTGATCCAATCCGTGTGTGTTTCCACGAGGCGGCCTGGCCCAGGAGAACAGAATCCATCACGGGAGTATTGGTGTGCGGTTTCTGCGGCGGATGGAGGTGGAGGAAGGTCTCGAATGCGGGCGGGTAAGAAGGGGGGGGGGGCTGGCCGCGTGACGAAAGGTGCGTTGTACTCAAACAAAGTGAGGATATAATTAGACGGATAGGCCGGCTGCCGGAGTGCAGGAAGCCCACGTGTGAAAGTCGCTCGGCAGAAACCTCGGTCATCGCTAAAAAGATCGACGGGAAATCGCGCACTTTCTACAGACTTTTACCAACGGTGCACGCTACTCGTAGTTGCGCCGAAACTTTACTCGGAAATAGAATCCTCTCCCCTCCCCCCTCCCCGCCCAAACTCGAACGTTCCCTCGAGTCGTTCGACACGATTCCACTCTCGAAGTCGCCGGGGATTTGGCCGCGTTCTGCTCGACACTCTTCCACTTTTTCTCGTTTTCTTCTTTTTCTCGTGAAATTATGAGAAATAATTAAACGGCGAATGTCGAGCGAAGATCGTGCAAAGACACTTTGTAGAAGTGTCGAACACTTTTCCTGCCTTGCAATTCTATTTCGATTCGAGGGTATTTAATCCCCCGGAAAGAACAACAAACTCAGCGATATATAATATCGCGCCCAAATATAAAATATTCCACGACGATCGGTCGTATCCAGAATATCGATCTTTGCCTAGAGCGCGTGCACGGAGTGCAGCGACGCCCAAATATTTACCCGTTTCGAAATACCTAACCCCCTTCTATTGCCACGGCCAGCCAGATGAGAGCTGCTGAGGTCGGGGCTCATTGTCAGCAGTCTTGGCATCTCCTCGTCGCGAGTGGGCGTCAACCGGCGAATGGAACGTCTGTCGGTAGCCTCACGGTTTCGTCGGTTTCTCCCTACGTGAGCGTGTGAATATAAATATGCGCGCGCGCGCGTTTCCACACGCACCTCGAACGAATGCACACCGCCTATCCACGTAGATCGACCTGCGTCATCTCGACCGCTCTGCGTCTGTCCATTCGGCAGACCCAAATTCTTCTCTCATCTCTCTCTCTCTCTCTCTCTGGTGGCGAGAGTTTTTCGAAGAGGGGATTAAAAAATTAAGTTAAGAATTAAGAAAACGCGCGTATAAAATAAAATAGATATATTATTTTTGTTCCGCTGCGCGGTGAACGTCGATGACAGGCTGATTTAAACCCCTCTCCCTTCTTCTCTCCCTTCGAAAACTCTTCAATTTCGAGCACGATCCGAGGCAATTCGTGGCTTCCGGCGCACGCCGGCTCCGAGGCCTTTTCATCCTCCTCCCATCGCTAAAACCAGCGGGGCGATAAGTAAAAAAATGCTCTCCCCCACCGCGCAACCGCCGCGGATTGTCCGCAAATTGCACTCGACCGGTGCGCGTCGTCTGGCACGGCCAGGTCGATGTACCCGGTGTTCGAAAAATGCGAAAATGGAATTCTTTTCTCCTCGTTTTTCAAACCTACGCTCGGGTCGATTCTTCCTCTTCGAAATTTCTCTTCGAAGCTTCCATTCTTTCTTCCACCGATTTTGCCTGCCGGTTCCTGGAAACCTCGAATCGGTGGAAACAACATCTGGCCACGAGACTCGCTATTCTCTCCTCCGTGCGAATCAGCTTTGAATGGATGCACGGATGCCGAGACGGTTGTAATCATCAGTGATTAGCGATCGCGCGACAAATCGTCGGTTATTGGTGCTGCTGCTGCTGCATCGTTAATATCACTCCCTCCCCTGGTGGCGGAGGAGCAAGTACAAAGTCGTAGATTTCAATTAGGCTGGCGGGTGAAAGGGAGGGCTCTCATAATCGAAATGCAAACCGGGTGGATCGATGACATTAGCGATAGGGTTTATCTATCGCGGGGGGGGAAGGGCACAGCCCAGTCGTGATTGATGCAGTCGTACACGGAATAAGATCGGGGTGGTCGCGCGATTAATCGCCTCTGTCATCCCTAATTCGTGATATCGTATCGAGGAGAGATCGGTTTTTAAGGCCTCTTCGATCGTTCCATCGCCTTCTCGATCGAACTCCAACGAATGAGAGTTTCTTTCGCCAAGGTGTGGGAAAATTTCACGCGCTCTTATCACTTTTTATCGTCGAATAAGTCGAAAATCTCTCTTTCTTTCTGAAGAGAAATTGTTGCGGAAAGATGGATACGGAGAATCGAGAAGATTTTCTGCACAAAAAAATGTAACTATGTAACAACAGCACGATGGAATCAGTTTGCAATTTATTTGGAGGAAGCTATAATAATTATAATAATTATAACTGCCAGAGGAAAAAGTTTCTACGAATGATACGACGATTGGTAAGAATAAGTTGGTAAGTGAAACTCCCTAGGATCGCTATTCGACTTTCTTGATCCGTCTTAGTTAGGAATCCTGGGGAATCCTATATATCGCGCGAATGCCACGTTCGATCGAGCGTGCCAACCTAAAAATTGAAGGTTCGCGGTGACCGACAAGTGCGGTCGGCCGCGTGGTAGCCTTTCCTTGCGTTACTAGAAAGCAATCGACCGGCTGATTACTATACTTTCTCTCGTGTGCGGGTGCACGGCGAAACTTGGGCGTTACGTGCATCATCGGGTGGGTTGAGTTTTAGCATAAAAATCTCCTTGAAACGATGCCGTGCGAGCAGGCAGGTTGCGCAGACATTACCCGGTATTACCGTAACTGCCGCTCGATTATGGCAATTTTCAATTTTGCCGCGCTCTCAATCGACCCCGGCGCTGAATGACTCGGCTGCTGCTCGGTTAGGCTTGGAAAAATCGAATCACGGACTGATGGATTCTCTCACTCGAGTTTTTGGTGATTTTGTAATTATTCGAGTATCTAGTGATATTATCAATGTTTTTCTAACCGTGTACTATTCTTTTTTTTTCTTTTTTAGCTTTTTTAGCTTTGTAATATACTTGCGTGTTATTCCAGTGAATTTTGAATTGGATAATACTCCCGATGATGACTTTGGTGATGACTTTTCAACGGATTAGCGGGAATTCTTCTGATCGTGTCACAATAATTTATAATTATTGGGGGGTGAATAAAAAAATTTAGAGAACGAAAATGTGATATGATATACATCCGTGTGGAATGGAGATAATGTTATGAACGAATGTCTTTTTTTTTTTTTTTTTTTTTTGGTTAATATAGCGGTGAAACGTCCCGAAGATAAATTAAATTGCGGTTAAGTTAAACAAATATTCAAGTAAGATATAATGACGGGAGGAAGAAATAATAATATATTGAGAATACCTTGAAATACTGTATCTCTTCACTTTTCATCCATAGATTAATGCGGCGGCGCAGTATAATGAATTCAGCAATTACAACTTACCTGCAAAGAAATAGAGAACAATTTTAATTACATGGAATTGTAATTACAAGTATGGCGAATATAATTAACCCGTTTGTCTTTTGACGAACGTTTTAATTCTTCAATTTAATTTAATTAAAAATTGCAGGACATGCTTGATCCGTATATATGCTGTATATAAAATTGAATTTATTTATAATACCTTTATTATTGATTGTTGACTATAAAAAAAAACTACAAAAAAAAAAAAAAAGAAAAGAAAAGAAAACAACATCGAGAAGTTCATATCAGCGCTCGAAAAGGATGCAACGAGTTTGAAGAAATTATTTTTTTCACTGCACGATATAATTTTATTTAAACAAAACAACTATTAAGAATAATTCTTCAACCAATTGCAACGTAAAGTAAATTATAATTAAAGTTTTATTATTAAATTATTTAAAAAAAAAACGTACAACTGATACAAATTTTTACCCTTCCGAAACCAAAAATATCCCTTCTTCCACCATAATTAATTCCTTATTTCGCGTGAAATTTATAGAATATGCGCATAAGAAGCAAAAAAAAAAAAAAAAAATTTAAACGAATATCCAACCGTAAAAGTACGAATTCCAAAAAACACAAACACGCTTTTTCCACGCTCTTCAGATTTGCTCGGTCAATTTAACCGAGTCGTCAAATCCTTCTGAGCAAACCTTCTTTCGTCCCGCTAAATTCTCCGTAAAAAAAAAAAAAAAAGAGGGAGAGAGAGAGAGAGAGCGAAACGAAACCAGAAAGGCAACACGCGTGCAGAAACCGCGTTCCAAATTACCCTCGATAAACAGCGCGATTTGATGTGCAGTTTGGTCGCTCGTGACTACCATGAAGAAGAAGAAGAAGAAGAAGAAGAAGAAGAAGAAGAGGAGGAGGAGGAGGAGGAGAAGGAAGAAGGAGAAGTAACGGTGAGGACGGCCGGGATTCTTCGTCGAAGGTAACGGAGCGGATGGCAGGAAAGGTCGTCAGGTGTATCGAGCTAAATTCATCGAGCTCAAGATCGATAATATCCCCAAGGATATTACCATCATCCACCGAGATCTTGCGAACTGAGTCAGAGGAACGCGATTACATCGGCGGCGTGCATCATTGATCCTTGAGGAGGATCGTTTCGATCGTTGCTTGACCTTTCCTTTAGCTGGAACTGTGTTGCGCCGCGGATAATAAGTCGTGAATATGAAATGTGAATGACGGATACGATGAGCAATGGTGCAACGTCGAAATCGCGAGTATTGGAGAATTTTTTTTTTTTTCGATGCGTGAAAAAAAAAAAAGAAAAAAAAATAGAAGTAAAGTGCGATAAGTAAGGTGTGGAATATATGGTTAATAATCCATAAACGAACGTGTGACTGTACATACATAAATAATAATAATTGTAATAAATTAGTTTGCCGAACACGTTTAACTGTAACATTGTGGTTACGCTGTATTAATCTATCACCGGTGTTTCAATCGTATTCCAAAGTGGTATTCCCGTCAGTATCGTAATAAACCTAATTCATCAATGAGCTATTGAATTTATGATAATATTTATAGTTTACAAATATATTAATTCGATAAACCCATCGGTCGCGTGTACTGTATCATATGTGTATCAGTATTATCCAGTATTCCGGGTAAAATTAGAATTTATTCATCCTACCTTTTCCTATCTTTTGTTATATTATATCTCTCGTTAATAATTTTTCAATTTTTCCCGCTCTATCTGCTCGGTTACGCACAATGAATAAACTGTACGTTTTGCAATCATGGCATCGTGTCGAGCACCTTCATCGTTCCAAAGAAGAAGAAAAATTCGGGACGATTTTTAAAATCGTCTACAATTTCAAATTAGCTCGAATACAACTGGCAAGTAATCTCGTTACGTTCCATGCGCGAGATAAGGAATCTAATCGAATAATGTATCGGAACAAACACACAGGATCCATTCGCTTAATTATTTCCACGGTTCGTTCGAAAAATACGTGCGTTACGTTCCACCGCGTGTAAAACGCCGTTTCGGTTCCGAATTCTCTCGCTCGTTTCCAGCCGCAATTCCGTCGAGAGTCGGTTTACGATCCCATCCCGTCCCGAACACCTACCACGATTTCCTTCGCGGCGAACACGTTACAACCGCGCCTCGCCTCGAATGTCAGAGGTAACGTTGTGTATCCCTTCGAAGATTTTTCGCTCCACGAGTCCGCCGCCACGAGATAGCGCGACGAGCGCTGGAACGAAAGCCGTTGAAAGCGTCGAGGAGGGGGGAGGGAATGCGAAAGATGCGACACTCTCCGCTTTTGAAAGACTTGTTTAACTGCTAATTGATTCCGGTTTATCACGTGGCGAGAATGAAAATGATCGTGGCGGAGAATTATTTGTCGGACGATCACAACTATGGGGCGGATTTCACAAAAAGGGTGCTTATTTTCAACCTTTCAATTTCGAACATTTTTGAAATATATATATATATATGTGTGTGTGTGTATTGGAACAGGCTATCATTTATTAAGAAAGATGGTAAAAGTTTCTTATTCGTTACGATAACGAAAACAGGGAAACGTACATGATTAAAAAAGTAAAAATTTTACTTTTTCTCTCTTTTTTTTTTTTTTTTTAATTCAAAATATCAACTCGCCATAAAATTCAACGGGAATTTACAATCATGAAAACCGACCCACTACCCCCGCGTGCACAATTTCAAAAATCATCATCCCCGGACGTAAAGCTCCGCTCCACACGCATACCCGTGCGCATTTTCGCCGATACATCAACGCAAATAAATTAAATTTCCTACCTTTCCGAAACGTTCGACGGATGGAGCGATATTTTACATTTTCCATCGACAACCGGTCATCGGTCCGCTCGATGATTTAAGCCCCGTTGCATCATCGGTGGAACGGTACATCAAAAAATTAAATCAATTAAAACAATTCGTTTAATTGAAATGATAATTGAGTTACACGGGAGCGCCGCGACGCGCTTGCACCGTCGGAGGATGCCGGCCATCGTGGACACCCCTTCGCACCTTCTCGGCCAATTTTTTTTTTTTACTTCCTTAATTTCCTTAATTAAATAAACGGGTTGATTCGTGGACGTCGTCTTGATGGACAAAAAAGTTCGAGAATCTCCTCGTTTTCGAGATTGTTTTGCGAAAAAATGAGAAGCCACGTACTTTTCTTTTTAGGAGAGGAATCGAGCCGTGCCCCCCCCCCGTCCGCTGCATCAAAGTCGATGACAACTCGTTAATGGAAAAGAGAAATAACGGCTATTTAAGCGCGTGCTGGCCGTGTGTAATTTGGTATAATAAGAGCGATGGTCGCGTTTTAATCTTCGTTATTGAATTCGTTGGCTAAACACTCCCGATTGAAACGCATCGGAACCGATTTTATCGCGATTGATTTTTGGCCCCCACGCGATAATTATGTACATTCGATTTTATATAGCTGTTATATAACCCTCTTCGCGATACAGATCGCAGAACGTGCATCGTAACACCGCGCCGTCGTGTTTCGTCGGATAAAATAATACAGCTTTCTCTTTCTGAAGAAGCTAAACTTGCCACGATCAACACGCGATTCCAGAGAGGTTGAGGAAAAAATTTTGAGAAGAATTTTCGTAAAAAAATTGGTAAAATTGCAAGAACACGGTGAGAGGAGGGAAGAAAAAGAAGAGCCGCCTCTCCCCCCTCGCTTCCATTTACAAATTAAAACGCGACACCCCGTATAACAGTTACACCCTCCACCCACGCCCAGCCGGCGACACACCAGAGGTGAAAGAAACACGGCCATCGGCGGAACGATTTCCGCCCTCCTCCGCGGGGATCTAGCGCAATAATTTTCCCCGATCCATTAAGGCGCACGCAGCACACGTTCCTAAACACACACGGATACACACACACACACCGCGTCGACCAGTGCGCGTGCTCGAGGAGAGCCTAGGGGACCCTAGGATACCGCGCGCGTAGGTTGGACGGCCGCCACTGAGAATTCAATTAACGGTAATTATATGGCGACCCAGCCCTCGTTACTTTTCACCCATCGGACCCAACCCAAACCCTCCCCCTCCTTCGATGCAGGTGCAGCAGAGAGAGAGAGAGAGAGAGGAGAGGAGAGCTCGCTGCCAGAAAACTTACCGCCAAGTCCCATTCCGAAAGGTTGGAACTATCCCGACCCTGTCCCTTATCCTCTTTTCCATTCTCTTTCTCTGTCTTTGCCTCCGCACCAACCGTTTCCTCCGGTTTTTCTTTATCCGGCAAGGCTGCACAGCCACCTCGAGCAAAGGGGGTTTGCATTTAATACCGGCGGTGGTGGTGGAAGAATTCTCAAGAATTGGCAGGGATATCCCCTAATTGTGTGTCCGTGGAGGGGTTGGGGTGGGTATTCGGGCTTTTATATCCCCGGGGCTGGATCAGGCTGGCTGCCAACCTGGCCGAGTCTTAAGCTTGGCTTTGGGTGGAACGCTTCTTTTTACTCGCGGCGATAAAAGGCCTTACTTACCCGTGGCCGTGAATTAAGCCGTGGACGTATTGCGTAATTAGGGGTGGAATTTTGATCGAGTTGAAAGGTTGAGGGGGTGAGGGCTCCTCGGTTTTGGACCGACGAACGGGACGTTTCGCAACGATTTCTCCTTTTTTCCCCCCTCCCAGCAAGCGAAATTGTTTTCCAATTAAATCGCCGCTTGGAAAAAATTGAACGAAAGGATAGGGGAAGAATAAAAATAAGAAAATAAAGCTTAACGGTATAAAAATTGTTAATAAAAAACAAGTGTCCAATCGTTGTTTTCGCCAAGCCAAGCCAAAATAAGAAGAAAAATAGAACAATATGGAAAGAAAAACAACTCCAACTATATAATAATAAAAACTGCTGATTAAACGCAACAATCACTGCCTTCATCGAAACGAAACGGGGGAGGAGAGGGGAAAAAAAAAAAGAAAAAATAAAAATAAAATAAAATAAAATAAAAATGAAATAAAATAAAAGAAGAGGAGAGCAGAGAGAGAAAAAAAAACGGAAAAAAACGGGAGAGAGAGAGAGAGAGAGAGAGAGAGAGAGAAAGAAGAAAGTTCTAACTGGCCCACACTCGCCGAAACGGCAGATTAACAACGGCCGTCCGTTTCCACAGCTCGCGCGGATATTTTTCATTTAACCGGGATCGAGCTTTTAAAATCGGAAATATTTTTTTGCCAGGGCAAACACGAACGAAACGGCCGAAACAACGGTCGGCAATCGTCAGTAAATTTCACGAGCCCTCTCTTCCCCCTTCCCCTCCTCCCCCTTCCCCTCCCTCCCCCGCCGCACCCGCGCCGGGGTGTAATATCAATTATAAACGCGTAACCAATAACTATGCCCGCGTATATCTGCTCGACCAGTCGCCCAGGCACAGGAATTCGTCGAATATTTACCAATCCCCGCGTAATCGAAAAAACGGGGAAACGATCGTTGGAATACCTTTTCATCGCGTTTGCAAAACACGTTATACGTATATATATATATCCATTCGCGTAACGACCAATCTCAGCCCGTTGCTCTTCGGGATCGTGCTTCTTTTCAAATTCGAGTCTATGAACGTATCTTTTCTTATTTGAATCTTGGAAAGAAATGACGAGATGCGCGAGATCAATCATGCAAACAAATAATGTTTCTTAATCTACAAGATACGATATGGCGTGTCTATTTGGTAAGTTGATCGTTAGGGGGACACGGTTGGTAACGTAGAGAGATATAGTTATTTGGCTAGTGACTTTGTTGTTTATTTCATTGTAGCATTCTAGATCACGCACAGGGGGAGGGGGATAAAATGGTGTAAATTTTTTATACTATAGACAATGTATTGGATGTTTATGGAGTGTTTAATAGATCGTTCTTTTCTTCTTTTTTTTTTTTTTTTTTTTTTTTTTTTGAATAAACAGTAGAAGAGAAAAAGTAACGCGGATACACGCGGAGGGATAGATTTTTTAATGAAATTTCGAAATTTATATTTTCCACATTTTATACCATATATACTCGACGCGCGTTACCGAAATTTCACGAAACATGAGAGAGCCGTGATAAATACTAGAATTTTCCAGATTTATATTCCTATTTATTCTCTGTTGCAATAACAAGTGCGTCGAAGCTCTCGAATGATTTTTTGACAATTTTTTCGGTAACGCGCTTCATTTTTTGAGTTCGACCGAGAGAGAAAAAAAAAAAAGACTCGACCTTTATCCCATCGAAAACAGAATTTCTGAATAAAAAATAAAAAAAAGGGAGGGGGAGGGGGGGAACAAAAAAAAAAAATGACGGATAAAAATCATTCATAAATGATTCTTCAAACCGCGAAACGTTTATATTTCTCGTCTATATTCGAGGATATAGTTGGAAAGGGATGCGAAAACCATCGAAAATAAAAAAATACAATCCTCTCCACAGCGAATCTCGTTGCACATCGATCGAGAAACGTTCTCGAATCGAATTAATCGCGCTATAGTTAATCGTCACACATTTTTGGGATAAAACGTTTCTAAAAACGGATTACGGAGAAGGGGGCGTGAAGAGATTAAATTGTCGCGAGAAGAGGGGTTAATAAAATTGGACAGAATGATAAAACACTTTGAAAGGGATCAGGAGGAGGGTTCTCACCCCTTAATGACAACTCGTAACATCCCCCATCCATCGGAATGGTAAAACGGAAACTCTGAACGATCGTCACGCACATTCGTCTTTAAACCCTCTTCTGCTGACGTCGCAAGCTTTTCGACGCATGAGGGGGCGTGCCCCCTCGCGTTTCCCGTATCGAACGATTATTATTCCGAAACTTAATCGACGATTTGATATCGAAATCCGAAATCGAAAAGTGGAGATTCATTTCGTAAATTACGATTTCTCATTCAAAATGGACAAGTAGCTAACTTACCTACGGACGATTAACGAAAATAACGTAATGACAAATATTCCAAAATTTCCAATTCTCGATGATCTCGATGATAAGTAAGAAGAAAAAGAAGCAAACAAGATTAAGAGTATAATGAGAATTTATCATTAAGTTAAAGTGGGGGAGATGGAGCACCCTCTCGTCGAGAAAATAATTTTCGAAGAGGTCGAGGCGGGTCGGCAACAAAGGGCAATTGAAAAGTTGGAGGTTTCGATCGGCGGGCGACACGTATACACGATTCGAAACTCAGGTTAACCGTGAAAGCCGCGGGAGCGTAGATAAGTGTTAGGTATCAACTTGTTGCATTAATTACACCGGGGAGGCTATTAGCCATCGATTCGCGCGAAACCTCGTTTCTCTCTAGTTACCTCTCTTCTCGGTTTCCGTGTGTACACAGGCGCACGCGTACAACGGTGTTTAGAGGCTTTCCTACACACGCGTTCAAGTCATCCGGATTTACGACACGCGCATTTTGTGTACATAGATCGGAATCCACGTGGATTTTGTTCCACCGAAAACGGTAAAATTCGTCGAAATTGTTTGTATTCGTATACAAGATCGATTGATCATCGCACTTTATGTATCATGCTCGATCATGATTCCCCGTGTTTATAATAACAAACAATATAAATTTCCAATTCTTTCTTTTCTTTTTTTTTTTTCTTTAACAAACCGTTGCACAATGAATCTTAATATCAGCTTGAAATTTTTCTCTCTAAAGAAACTGGTTCCGTCTTCCAGCTGAGGCTTAACCTTCGCGAGATTTTCCTTATTATCACGGACGATCGATCAATTTATAAACGACGATCATATTTATAACCGAGAGAAAGGAAAGAATTAAAATCAATTTTGCACGATTTTGGACAGAGTTATAAAGTTATTAACGATCGATTTAAAATAACGAAAGAAAGTAGAGAACTTTCATTTTCGATTGCGATTTCGAAACGATCGAAGACACGTGTCATCGCTTGTTTCACCCAGCCGTCATAATCATTCCAACTTGCGTATACTCGTGACACGAGTTCTTCATCTAACTCGTATCATCGATAAGGAAAAATCTAGCAAAATATAAATACGTGAATCAATTTTACCGCAACAGATAACCTTTTTACTCGACTAAACCGCGCGTATATATCGCAAAATATCTTTTACACGCGTACGTACATGGTAACACGAGAATGTCGCCGTCGCCCTTTCTATCGAGGTTCTCTTCTATCATAATTCACCGACAGTCGTCCGCATTACCGAGAAAGTTGAAATGATAAACCAACAATAAACCATCCGTTCAAATATTATTTCCACAATTTCAAAATTTTACGCGATCTCTGGTTTCTCCACGAGAGCGTCGAGAACATCATCGCGAAATTTTCACAATGGAAAAGAAATTGTCACAATTTTAGAAAAAGAAGGAGAGATAAAATCGTTGTTGTCCCAGCGGAGGTTTTTGCTGGAGGAACTGGCCGAGTCCTTCACAGCGTTTCACGCTGTTGCGGAAGCGCGTCTCGCTTTCCGGCGAAAGGAAGGTGCTCGCAGGAGCGGATACGTGGACCGGAAGTGGTCGGTAGCACCGCGCCGCCAATTACTGCACGGCCATCCCTATCAACTCTTGCACACGTGACCGTGTGGAAAACGAGCGTGTGCGCGTTTGCCGTTCAAGTTTAAGCCGCGTCCACACGTTCGGAAGATTAAACAAATTTTTGAAGATTTGGAATAAGTAATTTTTCACTTGTGTTGTAATTTCTTTAATTCGAAAAAAGAAATTGTGAAATTTCGATATTCTTAAGCGACCTACGAAATCTCGATCCCTCGTCTTACGCAATTCAACCGGAAACTTATGCAATTTTATTGAACAGAAACCAACTTGTTCCAATTGCATCATAACACTCGACGCGAGATTGAATTATCAATAATGACTCGTTGCCGTCACCGATATAGAATTATGGAATACACGCTTACCGTATCGAATGTTCGAAAATTTCAGAATCTCACTTTCCCTGTTCAATAATCCCGGTTCCTAATTTTCAAAATTGACACGAGATAAATATCGAATTCGTGCCTCGACAGATACTTTCGTCGAAACGAATTTCCCCGAAAATACGTAACACACCGAATTTTTTTTAATTTTTCGTTGAAATTCGTTGAAATTGTTTAACGAAATTGTGGTTTATTCTATCCATTAGACGATTAACACCGTTTGTCACTTTTTTTTTTTTTTTTTTTTTTATATATATCCCACGCGAATAAATTAAATACAATTCGTCCCAGATTATTTGTTATCTGTTTGACAAAAGGAAAATAACCGTCGACTTCTTATCGACGGATGATAATAAGATAATTTCGATCCAGGCTCGTAACCAGGTAACGGAAAGGTAACCAAAGGTATAAAAGTTCTGCCACGATTCGAGTGTAAACGCCGCTTTAAACGGCGCGAAATCCGCGACTCGCCGGATGAAAAAAGCGCGCCGTCCTTTTTTCTTTCCTTTTTCTCCCCTCCTCTCTTTTTCTTCTCGCCGACGCGGTCAGCTCACCTTGATAATGCGAGATATCACGCGAGTAAATACGCCAACGAACGAGCGAGCGGAAAAGAGAGGGGAAAGAAAGGAGGAAGAAGAGGAGGAAGAAGAGGGGAAAAACAGGACGAAGATGGGGCAAAAGGGAAGAGAGAGAGAGAGAGAGGGCGAAGAGTTGGGCCTTTCGAGGAAAATTAAATTATTCACGAGAGAGGTCGCTGATGCGGCGACGTCTGTCGCCCGAATTCCTCTTCGAGTTAGGTTAGGTTAAGTACGAGTAACGGAACGGCAATGAATCGGTGGAATCTTTTGGAACGAGAGTTTGTCGTCAATTTTATCGCTCCTAGATCAGCTAGTCAACTGGAACTAGTCAACTTTTTACTTTTATTATTTAATTTTTAATCAAACGCTTTTTCTCGCGTTCTCTCAAGCTTCTCTCAAGTTTCGTTCAATTTTATATCACTCGATATGTTACATGAAATTTTTTAAACTACGGTTTAAAGATATTATTCGAGAGGGGGAAGGAAAAATTTAATGCAAAGAATAATTAAACGTATCGAAACGAAACGAGCCGTGGTGAAACCTTGCTTATATAGTGAAATGCAATATGCACGGTATAAACAATTTTTAAAAATTAAAAATTCGATCTCCTCCCCCGTGTACGTGGGGGAATACATCGTTGCACGCTTTTAGTTTAATAACCAATGCGCCGTTACTATTCTACCGCCGACCCGATATATTCATTTTCGCCTGCGCGCAATAGAAATCTGTGAAAATTTCATTAAAAATTGATTGCGTGTATACGGGCCACTTCGCGAGAATCGATACCGCCCGTTCAATTGTGTAAATTTCCACGGTTAATACTTTCGCTGAAATTATGCGTTGAAATTAATCGCGATTAATTACCATTACGTAGGGTTAATTATCCGAAATTAACTAATCCACGAGCAATCATGGATTTTCAACAGATCGGAAATTTATGAAATTTTCGTCGCGATACAAAAACAATCTCCATCTTACGTCCATAATCCATCCAGGCATTATATCCGAATCGACGAGGCGAGAATCCCGCGAAAATTTAAAACAATTTCAAGATCTTCCGCTCAACTCGAGCGAGATCGACGAACTCGAACGATCGAGGGACGCGCTCGATCCGCGCGACCGCATATCCCGACTAAATTCGAAAAGGTCGATATTTCAAATGCCAGCGTCAGGGGTTAACCGGGGGCTATTTTGAGTGTGCCGTACGGCATGTAGGACCCGAACACACCACCCGTCAATAATCCGCTGAATAAACTATCGTCCGCCCGCCCACACGGCCACCCACCCGTCCACCACAACTCCACTCAACCGCCACGTACAGGCCGGCCGTATATATCACGTAGGAGTGTAGCGTGTCCTATCTATCGCTGTGTGTGTGTGTGTACGTACACGCGTGCTAATATATGTATCACAAGCGCTGCCGAGCTTCTATATACGCGCGCGCGCGGGGTTGCGAGCGTATACAGGGTGTTTCACGAGTACACGATTCCTTGGAAATCATTTTTTCTTTCGAATGTGTTCTTTTTTTTTTTTTCGTTAATGATACGCTCGCGTTTTGATTTTTATGGTCTAAAGTCTTTTATCGAAGTTCCAATTTTTTAAATTAAATTTCGTGTGCGAGTCATTTTCGAAATATGAAATTTGACGCGGCGCCGCCCTTTGTACGCCGCCGCCACGTCAAATTTGAAGGTTCGTATTTCGAAATTGGGCGGATGGATGGAAAATATGCAACGCAGCAGCATTTCGAAAATTTTCAACGTTCCAATTACGCGGCTAATGAGAAATTACGAGCTTGTATTTTCGAAAACTGGTTGAAAATTATCGATTCCCTTCTTACAAATGCAACAAATAGTATTCCGATATTGGAAGAGAGAAGTATGTAATCACGAGCAAATCTCGTCACGTCTTTCGCGAAACACCCTGTACACACGCGCGCGCGCGCGTGTAACCGTGCGGGGGTGGAGGAGCCGTAAACTCGACCAGAGAGCAGCCACGAGGGAGATACAACGATGGCTACGAGCGAAGAGGAAATGAGTAAAGTTGCCCGAATAAAATAATAATTTTGTCCACGCGCCCCAAACTCCACCTGCCTTCCCTCCCTCCTTCCTTCGTGGAGAATCGTGCCTAGATCGCGCGGGATGCAAACAACGACGTGATATCTTTTTTCGAAAATGTAAATACATCGTTACGAAAATTCCCGAGGGGCGGCTTCCCCCGTGGGCCAAGAGACAATTGGGGTGTGCATCCCCAATTCGATCGTTATTACGTCTCTTATTCCCTCGTAAATTTATCCTCGGGAGAATATTTCGTGTATTTCTTGTAACTTTGTGAAAAAAGAATCCCAAAATTCACGTCGATCTTACGAATCGTGAAGAAGCATGGTCGAGACTTGTTCGCGTTCGAGCGCGGCTCGAGCCCTCGCTACCGGGGGAGTCACCTACATACGAACAGCGCGATGTATTATTGACACCGCAACCCCCAATGTAGCCCGCCATCGTCGACCCCCTTTGTGTCCTCCCTTGTTGGAAATCGGACAGGTATGTGTACACGTCGTATGTGCCTCGATATGTGCACATACGCGCGGCCGGATACCGGGTGGCGTTCCACGAACCTGCGCGCCACCTGCCAACATCTTCGCCCAAAAAACGTTTCTTCCTTTTCTTTCAATACATCCGTTCTATATATATATAGATATAGAGAGAGAGAGAGAGACGAAAGTAGTTACAGTTGCACAAATTTATCAGAAATTGATAAATTCGGAATAACGAAATTACGCTCCAACCGAGTGATAAATTTCTTTTAAAAATCGGTGAAGAGGTCAAGGAATCGGCTGTGCTCGTCTGAAAAGATTAAAAGCTCGTGGCAGGAACGAGGCGTTCCGGCCGGCGTGCTTCTCTCTCCACGTGAAAAAAAGAAGGGAGGGAGAGAGAAGAAGAAGAAGAAGAAGGAGAAGAGGAGGAGGAGGAGGAAGGAAAAAAAAGTAACGTTTCCGCGCGTGACGCCCCTCTTCCCCCGGCCTCGTCAGTCCGTTTCATCGGTAATTTCCTGGATCCTCTCTGTCCCGCGGAGCGGGGGGGAAAGGTGGGAGTGTGCAACCTCGAGCCACGTATATATATATATATATATATATACCTATGCGCATGAATAATGAAAATCCATAGACTCGGTATAATTAGTGGCGGTGCCTCGCATCCGGCCTCGATTCAGATGATCGTTTTCTCGCGAAAAGGGACTCTCCAATTTTTCCATTTTCCTCTCGAGGAACGTTTCCTTGGACTTTTTTTTTTTTTTTTTTTTTTTGAGAACAGGATGAATTCGAAACAAGCTTCCTAGAGAGAGGTATGTTAAAGAGGAATAAACTTAATCATTTGAACAATTGCAAGGAAGGGAGGGAGGGATGTTGGAAAATTCGTGTTTTAATTCGATCAAGGGTTTGAAAATGCGTCCCTCGACGGAGACGAGGCCACTTTCCTTAGGCCAGGTCAGGGAGGATAATCGAATTCGGTTATCGTTAATTGACTGCAAGAGTAATCGCGGGTGAAACTTTCATGCTTAACCCGATTCGAGACGGGTCTGAGTCGAGTGACAAGCGACTTGGAGGGTCGAATTTGGAAAGGCGACAGGTTGGGTGAATAATATCAACCCAGTGGCATCTCTCTGCTACGATAATTGATGCGCAACGAGAATCCTTCCGTGTCGAAATCAACCTCGACTTGGATTCCCTTAGATTCTCCTCTTTTAAGAGAAATTTAATCAAAAATTTTCTTTTCCACAAAAAGATTCGATACGGAAAATCCTCCCTCCGATTCTTTCAATTCCGCCCGTTTCGGCCAAGGATTACGAACGGGCAGGCAGGTTCATCTGACCAAGGCTGGAACACCTTGGGTCCCTGCGTCGAATCGTGGAGGGGGTTGGCAGCAGTGACCTTCGGGCCAATGATAATTCCCTCGAATCCCTCGACACCTCGGGAAGGGTTTCCAGCACGAAGTTGTTTGGTATCGCGTAATTAGCATCGGCGTTGATGGGGTTGTGGAAAATTACACGGTGAAAAAGTAATTTTAAAGTAACGTTTGTTACCTATTAGGTTTTCTTTTTCTTGACTCTCCAATCGTTATCGTGTTATGCAAATATAAAATTTGTACAAAACTTCGTATCGTGCAATTAACATCGAGGACGAGATCGATAAACGTGAAATAAATTGTGTAATATATTTTGAAAAATATATTATTCCCCAGCAAGTAAGCAAAAAAAAAAAAAAAAAAAAAAAAACCAAATTTCTATCCAAATTGATCAATCGAAATTTTACACTCGTCTCGTCCAACCCTTTCGAGAATGGCTCGAACATCGCCACGGGGATAAATTTCGCGGGCAAAAAAGCGTGTGCCTTGGCCATCGATAAATTATCGAGGCGATCGAGGCAGGCCCTCGAGGTTTTTCTCTGTTGTTGCGAAAACATGTATCGACACTTGGAATGCAAGCCGATCGATATAAGCGCGCGGCTGGTGACATTGTGAAATAAGGCTCGACCCGACGCGTAATTTTAGCCGCGCGCTCGGCCAGATAATTAAGGCGAGACCGATGAGTTATGTCGTTTCGAGTTTTCTTCTTTTCGCGCCCAAACTCGTGGAATATCGATACGATTTTCCTACCTTTTGTTTTTCCCCACTACTATTTCTCCTTATCTATCCGTCCGCCATTTTTAAAAGATACCGTTTTACATAATTTCGCTACACTTTTCGCTCGATTCTAATTATTCCAACCTTGAAAGCTACGTTGTTTCGAACAACGTTTGTAAAAATATCGTGTGTACAAACGATGTTTCTTCATCATCTTCTCACCGACGAGGAATTTAATTGCCCGTTTCGTTCGTAACGAGAGATAAATAACGCGTTAATAAAGAAATTATCGAGGATACGATCGTAAAAATTTCGCTCGCCGTTTGAATCTCGCGAGATATTTAGGTAATAATATCTCGAGAAAGCGGTTGATCGAAACCTGCCCAATTGTACATTTCAATTGAACGGTCTCGAGTTTAAGTAACGACTTAATGGTATACCATAAAGGTAACGAACGATAGCTATAATTTAAGATAATAACAGATGACGCTGTTACTTCTCTCTCTCTCTCTCTCTCTCTCACACACACACGCGAGAAGTTCGAGAAAAACTTCTTTCTCAACGATCGATCTCTTATTTACCGATGTCTTAAAAAATTATTTATTCACGCACGCATCAAACGGGGGAGAAATTTCTCGTTGCTTTTTAATAACAACGAAGTAAAGCCACGACATCGAATCTCGTTCCAATAGTGTCGTCCAAGTATTCCTCGAAGCGAGCGAAAAAAATCATCGAAAATGATAATCGGTCGAGAAAATCGATTCACCTCGGAACGAATCCTTGGGTTTGGGTTTAGTTAGCATCAACGGCTCGGCCCGAGGAAATCGAATTTCCTACGTGGCGGAGAGCGCCTGATGACGGGCTTATCGCCTCTGTTCGTCAACACACACGCTCGGTAGGCGTGTGTGATAGCGAGCGTGTGTGATGTTTGTTGCTAGCTGTCGGCTGATTCAGGGACCCATCCGTGTCAAGGTACACCGCATCGACGTCCGCATGCAACAACGTCCTGTCTCTCTCTCTCTCTCTCTCTTTTTTTCTTCTTTCGCGCCAGTCACGATCGACCGTCGTCGTCGTCGTCGTCGTCGTCGTTTGCACGCACACGAAATCGAGGCTCAACCGAAATTTCTCGACTCGCCAACCAATATTCTCCCATACTTTTCCGCTCGATCCTCTCTGCTAATCCCCTGATCCTCTCCTTTAATTAATACTCGAGAATCTTCAGTGACGGTTGACTAGGTAGCAAAGGTGAGGGCGAACGCGTCGAGGGCTCGGTTGGAAGGGCGAGGAGGGCGTGGTTGCCACCTCGCATTAGAGAGAGAGGGGGGGAGGGAGGGAGGGAAGAGTGTGTGTGTGTGTGTGTACAGTTT
The DNA here is from genome assembly GCF_048593485.1 of Apis florea. Classification (NCBI taxonomy): domain Eukaryota; kingdom Metazoa; phylum Arthropoda; class Insecta; order Hymenoptera; family Apidae; genus Apis; species Apis florea. The sequence continues at coordinate 1,037,800 of NW_028256542.1, read as the reverse complement.
TGAAGCACGGGCTTTTCGGTTCCCCGGGTGTGGGAGGGTGGTGGTGGTGGTGGTGGTGGTGGAGACACCCTGCCTACTACTCGACAGTGTATCCCGGGATTCGCGTGCTCGCGTCATGGATGGGAACAAAAGCGAGCATCGATTGCATCGTTGCTTTTCTCGCGAAATCGGTTGACACGTTTTGCGCCGCGTGCGGCGTCGATGCGACTCGCTATATATATATATATATATATACGGGATGGATGATATCAAAGGTGGAACGTTCCATTAGAGCGTTCTCGAATTTGTTATTTACGAATATAAGAGGGGGGAGGGGGGGAGGAAGGCGAGGAGTCGACGCCATTTTCGAAATAATTTATTCTGAAATTGGGGTTGTGATGAATGGAATTTTTAACTCCTGAGCGTTTGTCCAAATTTTGGAAATAAAGAGAAAGATCGGCAAGATGTTGAAACGAAAATCGAAGGAGAAAGATCGGCAAGATCTTGAAACGAATGAAAATCGAAAAACAGATAGGAAGATTTCTTCGAAACGATTGAAATCTTGGGAAAATTTATTTTTTTGTAGTAGTTGCCGAGCTTTTGTCGAAATTTTGGAAATAAAGAGAAAGATCGGCAAGATCTTGAGACGAAAATCGAAGGAGAATTGTTCGAAACGATTGAAAACTCGGCGAAATTTATTTATCAAATGTTTTTTTCTAATTGCCGAGCGTTTGTCCAAATTTTGCGAATAAAGAAAATTGAATTCTAAGAAAAATCGGCAGTTTTGAAACGAATGAAAATCGAAAAACGAAGATAGGAAGATTTCTTCGAAACGATTGAAATCTTGGGAAAATTTATTTTTTTCTAGTAATTGCCGAGCTTTTGTCGAAATTTTGGAAACAAAGAGAAAGATCGGCAAGATCTTGAAACGAATGAAAAGACAGATAGGAAGATTTCTTCGAAACGATTGAAATCTTGGGAAAATTTGTTTGCCGAATATTTTTTTCTAGTAATTGCCGAGCTTTTTTCGAAATTTTGAAAATAAACTGGAAGATCGGCAAGATCTTGAAACAGGTCTTTGCCGAATGTTTTTTCTTTTGTCGAAATTTTGGAAATAAAGAGAAATCAAGATGTTGAAACGAAATTTCCAACTGTTGTCTCTTATCCATCGCTCGTATCTTTCATATCTCCACGCGTATCGCGTTTCGATGCGCAGCAATGTAATTCTTATCCACGTTATTACAAAATATAAAGATACGCGCACGAATATTGCACTTTTTTTGCAAACGACGAAACATTCGATTCTAATCGATGGGACAATTCGATCGAGCTTATTGTAACAGATGGAACAGATTGTATATATGTATATATATATAGAGCGTTATTCGTCGCAGCAGCGACAGTTTCGCGAAACAAGAGAAGAAGAAGTGTTGGAGGGGGGGATGGTCTCTTATCCCTCCTATATATATATATATATATACTGGACGAGGTAAGGACCAGTATGGATTTCCCATAAGATCAGGTACGTGGTTGGTGCCTGGAACCGACAATAATGTGCTTTGCTAGTAGCTGCATGAAAGGGAGCAGGCGGAAAGGGGGTTGAAAAAGGGGGAAGAAAGCAACCATCCCTCGCCATCCTGGTTTCAAACGTGCATCCGCTCCAATATTTATCACGATGTTTTTTTTTTATTAATATAGATCACTCGTTCCCAAGATTTCAATCTTCGAGACAATTTTGTTGCAATAATTTTATCGATCGATTTTATTTAATTTTAATTAAGACACGTTCCTTTTTCTTCTTCTATGAATTGTTATTGGAATATATTCCATATATCTTTCGAAATATACATAAAAAAAAAAAAAAAAAAAATGTAGCAAGAAGATAACATTCTAAATATTGAGACTTCCGTGGATCCGTCGAATTGTCGACAAGCCTTTATCGATGGATCGTGAAGAATATCTTATCTTGATCGATCGCTCGGCTTTCGAATCGCTCGAAAATTCGCGAGAGATAGAGCTATAGAACGGCCATCACCAGTTGCGTGCCAGCCTGCCACGTGTGTAGAATGAATTAATTGCCCGAACGAATGAGAACTGATCGCGCGAATGATAAACCGATGGCTTTCGAGAATTATATCTTTCCCAAAGATCCCACCTTCGACAATTCTTCGAAAACGATCAAACAATTTTTGGATAACTCTGAATTAGAAAAAAGAAGATAATTGCCTTTTTTTCGATCTCTTCAAATTCATCGATTCGTCTCTCAATTTCAAGTGGCAATAATTTACAAACAATGTCTTTTTTCTCAACGATATTTATCCATTTATATATATATATATATACACACACACATATGTATACATTTCTCCAGTCTCGTTCCTTCCTTTCTTTTCTCCCCCCCTCCCCCGAGAATTACGAAAAAAAGAAGAAGAGGAAGAACCCTTTGGAGAATAACATCGCATTCAACAAATCAATGCGCAACATTCGAAACAATTCAAACCCTTTTCTCCCCCCTCACGTTTACATTTTCTCTTTTAATAAAAGCAGACCTTATTGATCTTACTTCTAAAATTAAAAAAAACAAAAGGAATGAAATAAAATAAAACGACACAACAAAAATAAAGGGGAGAGGGAGGGAGAGAAATATCAAACGTTGAGCAGAAAGCACAACGTTGCGGAAGGAGGGGGGAGGGGGAAGTGAGAACAAAGAGAAAGCGGGCTTATTGAAAAATAGCGTTTCGCTGGCAAATCGATTTTCCGTCATTTACAAGCTCCATTAAGCTCCTCGAGATCGTCATTAAAGAACGTAACCTCCCCCTCCCCCCTCCTCCCCCCTCTATGCCAAACCTTCAGCCTTTTGCCACGACTTTCCACGTCCGGTAATTTAATCCTTTAACGAGAGAATCGCACGCCTCATTAACGGCCCCACGGGATTCCACGTGCCTTCCGCGCACAGCACAGGGGAGCCTCCCCCCCCCCCCCTCCTTCCCCACCGTGTAAAGCAAACAGCTTTAAAAAGGTATCCTCGAAAGGATAAATTTCAAGGATTTTTGTTCAACTCTTATTATTTTTCAATAACGTTTCGGGAAAAGTGGTTGGAAAAATTACGATCGAATATACGATGGATATTGGACGTGTTTCGCGTTGCGTTTGGATCGTTGGAAACCGAACTTCGAACAATGCTTAATTAAGTGAATTTTGTAGTTCGCGTGTAATCGGGCAAGTTTCACACCACGCGCGTATTCCGCGTAATTAAGTAAATTCTATATTCAAATTAACCCGGTGAACTTGCGACTTACACGGGTATTATAATTTTCCAAGGGTTGTACTTCGTTCAAGGGTAAATTTGTTTGCTCGTAAACTTGAATTCCTGATCCTTCGTTTTTTTACGAGGAGTTTTTCGCGTCTAATTTTCATAAAAAAAAAAAAAAAGTTTCTCGAGCTTTCGTTTTTTTAGGGAAAAGCTTCGTTCGATCATCTTTCGAGCGTTTGCCTTTCTTTTCTTCACAAACTCGGCAGGCAGGCCGCTCTTTCAAATATAATTTTACTATAATCTTTGCATTCCCATTCATTCATCCTTGTTTTCTCCCCCCTCCTCCGCCACTTTATAAATACTCGAGGCATTCTTTATTAACCGTTCGGCCGTGAAAGGCGATTATGCACGCCTTCCTCTTCTCTCGAAGAAACTTGTCGAAGAAATGCATTCACCTGCGCTGTATATAACGCATTCATTGATCCGAGGTGTGTGCATTGATACAATCGTGTGTATACATTACGATTCTACGACTCTAAAATAGAACGGGAATAATTTTAAATCTATCCACCCTCGACCAAAGTTTCAACAACTCTAAACTTTTAATAATCAGATCTTATAAACACCCACGTCGAAATTCGAAATTTAATTACGATCCAACATTTAAAAATCATCGTTGCGCGAGTGAAACATTACATATATATCCAGAAACAGGCGATTTCATTTTACAACGCGTGTATAAAAGGTGATAAAAGGACTGGTGTATCAAAATAATATTCCTAATAACGATGAAAAAGTGGACGGTATAATAACAAAAAGAAAAAAAAAAAAAAGAAATAACGAGCGATGGAAAATTCACCGTGATGCTCGGAGGGTAAAACAGTGCGTAAAAAAAATGGGGGGAAAGAGAACAACGCAAACGCGTATCGCTTTTTCCTCCGCCCGATTTACACTAGGGAATTTCCCCCGGGGACGTGTCTCCATTGTCGTGAACGGTAAAGCGGGAACGACAACGTATCAAAATTTTCTTATCGACGTCGTCCACGGTCCGGCAGACGATAAATACGAATGTATCTGTCACGGAGGAGTGAATAGAAAAATATTTAACGGATGACTGGACGCGTTGCCACGCGTATGAATCAGCGACGGAGAGGTTGGACGGCGGGGGAGGGAAAGGGCGCGAAATATGAAAATGTGTAATTCGATAACGGCGATTAAACGACCCCCCCACCCCCTCCCCCTTGCGTCTCGGTCGAGGACGAACGCAACGGGGAAAGTTAAGCTGGATTAAGCGAGAACGGACGACGGCCACGTTTAAAAGGAAACGGCAAGAAACGGTTTGTAACGTTGTTAATATTTGCTCGACTTACTTCGACTATTATCCATTTATTCGCATCATTATTCTTCGGATAACGCGAAACGAAACAAAAGGAATGTTTTATTTATTATATACAGCGAGCGATGTGATTCGCCGTGTGACGCAATTCGACATATTTTTTTATTTGCGTGGGTGGCGCGGGCGTGGAAGGATTCATCAAAATTTTTGACATTTCGTCCACGGTTAAATTCGATTGAATCGAATCTTTTTTTCTCTTTCTTTTCTTATTAAAATAAATTTCCAACAGAAATTCGTTGCTCCCCGTTGAACGAATTACATTCCTCCGTTTTCTTATCTTTCTCTCGAATCAGGCAATTACGACGGATAAGAAAAATAAAATTTCGCGCGTAAAATAAAATTTTCGCTTCTATTGCTAAATAACCCCTCGCCTCAATCGCCTTCAACGCGACAGAAGAGAATTTTCATAATTCGGACAGCCCCGCTAATAATTATCGGTAATTAATTGTGCAACAGGGTATCAACGTTTTATTACCATGAAATTATAAATACACCGATACACTACATCAAAAATATTATTCCCCGTTCCGTGTAACGGCCGCTGCGTTCCCCAACGAGCGCTGCCACTATTTACAAATCCTAAAAGTGCCATTAAATCGGGCACACCAACTATATTATATTACTTTACAAGCGGGCGAGCGGTAGAAACGTAGAAAACAAGCAACTAATAACAAGCAGCGACGAGCGTGAAGCAACGGAACAGTGTCGAAAACACGCACGTGTGTGATGCGACCACTATTTCGTAATCTCCAGGGTCATTATTTGCACGGTGATGCCGTGATCTTCCATTCATAACAGATACCATTTTACGATCCTAGATTATTAGCTGCGTGTACGCAAGCAACAACAAATATTAATACACGGTAATCGCTAATGTAGCGATTCTGTTAGATTACTATCGTGGGACCACGAACGTCACGCGTTTTATGAATATAAATATGGCTAATTTTACGAAACCATCGTTACCATCTTCCTAATACGTGTATCGGGATATTTCTACGGACAGTTGGGAGGGAGGGGGAGGGGGGGGGAGGCCTGGCTCGACCCGATAATTCTTCGGGGGGAAAAAAAAAAAGAGAGAGAGAGAGAGAGAGAGAGAGAAACGGAATTTTTGGGAAAAAATTTTTTTTAAAAAATTCCGCACGCGTGGACAAAAGATAATAATTTTTTTTCTAAGTAACAACGGCGGACCCGCGTGCGGTTAATATACGCGTTATCCGCTAATCCAATTCGTGTTAAATGAAAAACGTTCTTCTGTGTCATTTGAAAAGGGCAGGTGCGCCGAATTAACGGGTGAAATTTTAGGAAGCGGCATTATCGTATGCATTTGGGATACGGTTGGATTGTAATGTGTACTTTGACAAAATCCTGAATTATTCTGTATATACGCGGAGTGAGAATTTCGGCTATTACGTGAAAATGGAAGTATGGTGTTAAAATATTTATAGCGGGTGACAATAGAGATTAAAAAAAAAAAAAGAAAGAAAGAAAAGCAACATTTTGAAATGTTATACCGTTGGAAGAAGAATTTGAAGGCGTGTCAAGAGGAAAAAAGAAAAGAAACGAATTGTAAAATTTGAGCGTACCATTGATAAATTATTATAATCACGTTGTTAAAGTTGTTCAAATATTCTTAAAAATTAATATCGTTTCGTTAATCCTATTATCGTCCTTCGGTCGTTGGAAAAAGGAAAAATGTAGAATTCAAGCTTTAGAACGCGAATATACATGTTATGCGCATTAATCACAGTATAATGTGGCACGATGTATAAAATTAAAATGTATCCCTCCCCGTTCATGTTCAATAATAATCCACTTTTCCAAAATAATTTATGTGTATTTAAATGTATTGTGATTGGAAAGATTAAGCAAATAAATTAAATTTGATCGTATTAAAGATACGATAATCCGTCGTTCGATAAACTGTTTACACGGGTTAATTCTGTTTGAAATTCCCTTGAGTACGATTACAAAGTTTGAATAAAGATAAATCTTCCGAATCGCGGAAGGAATTCAACAGTTTAATATAATAATCGATGGACTTTGCGAAACATTAATAAAACATTAAATCAACTTTCCTCCAAGCCAATTTAAACTTCGAAACACGAGACGACTCGTTCGTATCGATGAAACTACTTTCCCTTCTCCCTTTCGTAACTCGAAACTTTACACGATCGCGAAAAGATCGCGTAAAAAACCATGACGCGCAACCATGACGTACCCCCAATCCCCAATACTCGTGGAGATCAGAAATAGCGCGTGCTTTCTTAATTACCTCGTTCGCCGCACGATCGACGCGGCTGAAAGGGTGCACGAACGGCGCAAGCGCGTGAAAAACTTTCGAACGCCTAGCGGGAAGAAGGCCCCGGTTCGTTTCGTCGTTGAGGCGACAACGAACGAACGAACGAACGAACGAAAGGGAGTCGAGAAGGAAGATTGATTGGCCGACGGTGGGTATACGCCGACCGAAAGAGAGAAACAAGAGTGTCGGTGGGAGGGAGGGGCAGAAAAAGACGGGCGAAGGAAGACGAGCCGAGGGAGAGAGTTGGAAAAATATAACCTGTTGGACCGTGAGGGAGCGAGAGCTGCGCAGGCGCGAACAGGACGAACGATTCAGTCAGAGAACGACAGCGAGAAAGAGGAGAAAAGAGAGGCGATGGAGCGAGACAGACTCGTACGTTCGAGAAGGGGAGGAGAGAAGGGGATTGGGGAGAAGAGAACGGAAAGAGACAGCGTACGGAGAGGTACACGGGAGGGAGAAGGACGCAGACGTCCCGAACCTGCCTCAACTCCGACTTGACTTTCGCGGTTCGATTCTGATCGGATCGATCTAACTAGCGCGCCGGCAAGCAAACCAGCCACCGGTATTTACTGTTGCTCTCTTCGTCGCACGCGCGCAACCTGTACCGTTCCCTCGTGCCTTCACCGACCGTTTATCATGTGTTGCATCGCGTTCGATCGGCGTGAGTCGTGATCATTCTTCAACCGGGACCATTTGTCCTTCCTTTTGCCATTTTTCTTTCACTTTTTTTCTTTTTTTTCGCGTTGCCTCGTCTCTCTTGCTGGTCTTCTTTGGATCGAGATGATGGGGACGAGGAATTTGCACGAATTAGGAGAGCGATGGGAAGCGATGTTTCATTCGCTTGTAGATTTCTTTGACTTTTTTTTTTTTTTTTAATGATAAAACATATTACGCGCAAAAGTTTGTCTTTTATCGAAGGGATATTGGCTAAAGTAAAAAATTTTGTAATTGTTTTAGACTTCGTATGATTCATCACGCCTTTTTACGCCTTGTAAGCGTTACATCTCTGCAAAAACGGAAATAAACTTTCGAAACTTTTCGAAACTGCAAATACATCTCCTCTCTCTCTCTCTCTCTCTCTCTCTCGCTCTCTAAGTTTTGATAATTATAAAAGTTATGCGTTATAAGTTGTTGAAAGTATAAAATAAAAATTTTATAAAATTTTCTCCTTTAATCATTTCAATATTGATCGGTCAACAATTCAAATTCCTTTTTTCCCTCCTTTTTGTTGTTATCCCTGAATACATCGCGAAGTGAAAACAGTTTCAAAATTCCCACCACTTTTATCAAATAAATTATCCTTTTCTTAACTCTCGCCCAACCCCAGATCATTCTATCATACAAATCTTTCGAATCGAAACCAATTAAGACAAAAAAAAAAAAAAAAAAAAAAGAAAAAGAAAAGAAAAGAAACGAACGAATCGAATTTTTATTATCCAAGCCAAAATTTATCCTCGATTTTTTAAATTGTTCCTCGTTCGAAATTTTATCGCCGAGCGCACCGAATTCCTTTCACCTCTTATCCGAGGTCGGAAAAAGGAAATAAAAATAAGAGGCGGTGCGGAATAAACCGGCGACGCTGTTAATTCTAATTGTAACGCAAAACCAAAACATTTGTTCCGCCCGGCACGCGTTGGGGGGAGAGGAGGGTCTCGATTTTGTTCTGAATTATCCAGCGAAATTTGCCGGCCGGCGGAATTGTTGGAAATTTCACCGGTTTCAACGGTGGACAAAAGGGCGGCAGCGGCCGCGCGAAAGATTCAAAGGCAAAACGAGCACACTTTTCGAATCGATCATCATTGTTACACCGTTGCGAGGGATGGAGTATGGTTTTTGGAGCTAAATACGACCGGATTAATTTATGCAACCGGATCGATCGATCGACTAATGGAGTTCACAGGTTTCGTTAGTATATATACTCGGCGAGTTTTCCACGGAGTTTTATTTCATTTTTTTTATCTTCCCCCCACCCTCCCTTCTTCTCCTTTTCCTTAAGAAAATTTGAATTCGAATTTTTGGAAATGGAATTATTATTTCCACGAAAGGAAATAATAAATAAGAATAAGAGTAAAAATGTTTTTCACGCGACAATTAAAAAAAAAAAAAGATATGAAACAAGAAGAAATAAATTCCAAATATTTTATTATATTTCGAGAAATTCGGTACGATACAAGGGTTAAGAAGGTATTAATGAACGAACAAAGTGTAAATAAAATAAAAAACAAGTATTTGTATTTGGGAAGAAAAAAAAAAAAAAAAAAAGGTACATTTCCGAGGAACAATATTTTTATTTTGAAATCGTGTTTTCCCCGTTTCTTTCAAAACATTTCCCTAAACCGTATGGCCGCAACGTATGCAATTAATCGGGGGTTTTAATGATGTTTCGGCCACCCTATCTGCACGCCACCCACAAAATTACATTTCCGCGTCAATTATCCGGGACACGAATAATTAGAATAGATATCCGGGGGACGAATCGAAAATATGCAAATACAATAATAAAATAACACTCCGTTACGATCGACACCCCTTTTTAACGGGGTGCCCGTAACCTAAAACACTTGAAATATTAATGAAATCGCAGAAAGCATGAATTACGATTAACACGAAGCGTAAATAGCGAATTCGAAATGAATTTGATTCATTTTATTACCATACCACTACACAAACACCGTATCTCAATACAGATATTATACATTATATTTTTAAATATAATAATATTCACTCGACGTTTCTCAATGAACTATTACGACGTGACTAATATCATTATTTTCTATCGTTAGCGTTTTAATTAGAATATCTTAAATGAATTAGCAAAAATTACATTGGAATTATTGTATTTGCAAAAATTAATTCATATTATTAACGTGCTCCTTTCCCTTCTATATTTGTATGCTAATCGATGAACATTGTCAAATACGCTCAAGAATTTCATTTTCTTGATTTTCTTTTTTTTTTTTTTTCGATAATATCGGGTAATAAAAGTAACCGAGATATTATCATTTCGATAAATAATATGGAATATAATGTTTCGATTATAATACAATTTAATGTGAGAATGAGATGAGAAGTATACGTGTATTTATTTTTATTCAAAAGGAAGAGATTTTGAATTTTTCATCTGATAATAATTCATCTTTGCATCTAATTTCTATTCTAATTTGCATTCTATTTCCTATTCTAAATTCTATTATACTGATTATAATTACCGGAAAAAAAAAAAAAAGTGTTATAATTTAATCATTTCGATGTGTTCGTTATAAAGATAAATGAAAAAGATCTTAGAATCAATTTCCTCTAATAGAAAAAAAAAAAAAAAAAAAATTATATTCTAATTTGAAAAGAAATAAAAATAATTTTTAAAACACAATGGATCCCATTCCAAAATATTCCATTTGTCCTATTTTAAAGATTAACTTATTTCATTTTCTATTCTCTCGTTTCTTAATCCACTCTGTAAAAATATTATTTCAAAGAAACTACGTATATAACTAAACTACATAACAACGTGCATGATGAGTAAATATTCCATAAATTATCGTGTTATTTACGAACACAAAGTTATCGAACCGAATTTCAGTCTCGTAAAAATGGAAGATCTTTTTTTTGGAGCATTCAAAGGGTTAAAATAACACGCGGTTGAATGAGACGCAGAAATTCCACATCGATGCGAGTGGTCACGGAGATTCTTCGATCGAGCACGTGCTTGATCGAGCTCCCTGGAAACGCGATCCACGGATTATCTTTCGTGCAGAAGATATACAGACCTAATCTGGCCGAGAAAAAGAAAAAGTCCCGCGATAAGTATGATCCAACAAGTTCGTCATCGGGTATCGTCGATTTCTGCGATTCGCGTGTCGTCAAGTGAATACCCGTTATTCTGCGACGTTTCCCTAATCTATAGTACATTGAGAAAAATGCGAAGACGAAATTTATGTTACTTTAATGCTCCGTATTCGTGAAAAATAAAATGTCTCGATAAAATTTTGAAATATCTAAGAGATCAGAAATAAAGAAAATTTACTAGTAATTAAGATTATCAAAAAAAAAAAAAAAAAAAAGAAAAAAAAAAGAAAAAGAAAAATGAGAAGAATTATATTGCTAAAATATTTGGTAAAAATTTTCAATATTCCCCTGTGTAGTTCATTGTAATGTATATACAGTTACATGAGAGAAACTTAATAGTACCAAGTGAAACGTAAATGTAATCAAAGTACAAAGGATTAATTACACAAAGTAATTAAAATTGCGTTAATTTATGACTCGTATTCACGTGAAATTATTGGTAATATGTGGCTAACTTGTAGCAAACAGTAGCTTTCACGTAACTCCAAAATTTGATTCAATCTTTTATACAATGAAAGAAATTACAATAATTTAATAGTTTTTTCAATTTATATATTTTATAAATGTCTCGTATAATTTATTTGTTATACCTTATAACTTATTGTTATGATAACTATTACTACGAAAACAAGAATTTCTTCTTGAAAAATGTTGCAAAAAATTGCCAATAGATATTGCTGCTATCATTTTTTAACAAATATTTATTAAATGTTCACATTTTCAATCAGATTACCCAATAAGATTACCCAACATACTCGTTAACACAACGGATAAAAAGCAATAATATCAAATAATAAAGGAAAGAACCATACGAATTATCTGTTGAACAACAACGCAATAAAATTGATCATTAAGTTTACGTTTCATTAGCAAATAACTATCTAAATTGATACCAAGTATTCCAATGTTTTATAAAAGAATAAAAAAAAAAAAGAGGAGAGGGGGGGGGGGAGATAGGGGGATAGAAAAATAAAATTGGAGCAGGTACTCGTACACGAATGTGTATAAAGGTTTCCAACAGTTCGAAAAACAAAAATCGGAAATAACGACGCAGGCAACGGTTAATGAGTCAATACGCGTTAAGTGTTACCCTCGCAACTTTTCTGCCCGCGCGTCCCCCCCCGACGAAAATTCGTGTAACTCTTTCAATTAAAACTTTCGCGCGCGGTTCATCTTTCCCCCACTCCCGGTTTCGACTGGCTCGTCCGCCACTCCAAAAAACACGGAGAGAGAAAAAAATTAGAGTGCAACGGAATAATGAGTTGCACGAGAAACGAACGCGACCTGGCGGCAGAAAACTCCAATTTTCCATGTGAGCTTCCAGCACAGGCAGATCCCCCCGCTCCCCCGCTCCCCCCTCCCCTCTCTCTCTCTCTCTCCTCTTCCCTCCTCTCGCCCTCCGTTCACATTACGAACATTTCTCGTTCGTCCACTTTATGGATATTTCTCTCTTTATCGTATCGCGATATTTAAAAGTACAAGCGTCGCGCTCGCCCGACACAGTTATACTATACACGCAACGACACGACGCGAGTGGAAGAAAAGAAAATGACAACCTTGAACCTCGAGCCGTTATAGTCCGTGAGTTAAACTTTGACTCGCAACAACTTTTTGCTATATCTCTGTGCTACGTCGAGAATTGCATTACAGACCCTCGTCGCGGAAAAAGTTCGATCACGTGGCGATACGGTGACGATCGGTCGACTCACCTTGTGATGCTGCATGATGGCAGTGGCCTTTCGCTTGGCGGACATATTCAGTCCCCGACGTGAGTGTCTTTCTTTTCCTCGTGGAGCGGCGACCGTGTTTCCGTCTCTTTTCCGCCCCGCAGTCGTTCCCTCCTGTCTCGCTCTGTGCTATTGGCTTATAGGTTTTCCCTTTTGGTTGGCGTCACTCTACTCGCACCCCCGAAAGCACGAATAATCAAAAGCGAAACAAAAGCGGAGTCCGATGTTCTTTTATTCGTTTCACTTCTTTTACTCGATCCCCGCAGCTGTCCTTGTCGTTGGTTCCCAACCGCGAAACGATAACACGAATTGTACATACACGTATACAAGAACGTTGTACAAAGAAAGAGAGAACGTACTTTACGAGAGAGATGTTGTAAATACGTCTCGGAGGCACGTTTTACTCGCAAACTTTCTCAGAGTTCTCGGTTTTAGTTCTGCCTCTTTCCGACACTCGCACACCGTCTCTTTTTAGTTGGACTCGTACACACAACGCGCGCTCTGTCCTTGTCCCGCGCACAACCCGCGAACCTTAAGCTCGCGCACAACAGCACCACGCAGCGGCGCCGCGAACCGCCGTGATAAAATTCCCGCGGTTACCGCAGGTGTCGAGACGGTAGACGGGTGCGAGTGAAAAAAGGGCCGGGTACCCGCACGAAAACTGTCTCGTAGTCGAGCGATTCGACCTTCCGCTCACGTACACGATACTCCACGGACGAGCAGCTACCTCTATAAAGTCCATCGAGCCGATGCAACACTGCCGGAATCGCGATCAGCTGGTCGATCGAAAGGTTCGTACATCACGCAGGGACAAGGACGCACAGATGTAACAGGCAACGCCACCGTTCAAACTTTCGAAATAAAATGGTCGCCTGCGAGCGAGTGTAACGCAGTGTAATCAGTCTCGGTCTTCCAGTCTCGATGAAACGTCACACACTTGGGAACGGTATGCCCGCGAATACACCAAGGACGTACTGTCCGCAACACACAAGTAAACAAGAGGAAAAATGTCGCGCTCTTTCTCGCGCGAGGTACGCTCGTGTTCCTCGTGTGCACGTCGAATGCCCGCGCACGCCGCGAGTTTGAACTGTCGCAAATGGTCGTCGAGACACACTGTGGCGTCGAATCCTTCTCGTGTTCGTTCCTTCTCGTTTATCGCCAATTTCCACTCGATCCGACCGACTCGATTTCTCGTATAACGAGCAGGGAACGCGAATTATGTGAGGAAAAAGAAACGTGTCGTTCCCCCGTTTCTAGTGCGAGTGGTGATAGAGCGCCACGCTCCTAGACGAAATTATAGAACGTCCTCGCATCACGAGCGCTCACGGCAAACTGGCGACTGGCGACGCGGCGGCGACCCCCCTCCCCTCGCCCACCTCATCCTTTCCACCACTCTCCTCACCGCCTCCGCACCGCTCCCCTGTTCCTCGCAACTCCCCCACGTCTCCTCATCCCAACCACGCCAACCTCACTCTACGTTTCACCCATACCCCACTCTCCCTTTCCCTCTCTTTCCCTATCGCGCGCCGGCACACGCTCTCTCTCTCTCTCGCCCGCTCTCTGCCACACCCCCCTCTCTCTTCCCCGTACCCCAGCCCCTCGTCCCGTCTCTGTCTCTCCCTCATGCCGCGCCCTGCTATGACCCGTACCGCTCTCACTCCCCAACGGTCCTCCTCGAACGCGTCAACCCTCTCTCCTTCACCCCTGGTGTTCCTTTCTGGTCTCTATCCCCGTCTCTCTCCCGCAACTACGGTTCCCTGATACCTCATCCTATCTCCCTCTCTCTCTCTCTCTCTCTCTCTCTCCTCTCTCTTTCTCCCTCACTCCCTCTCACTCTGCCGCTATCTCTCGGTTCAGCCAACTGTCCGTCTTCCTTTTCCACCGTTCCAGCGCCCTCGCCGGTTCGCCTCGACCCTCCCCGGCCCGCGGCGGCGGTGGCAGAGCGGAGGCGGTAAGGTAGGGTCTGTCACCATCAGAACACCGAAGGGGCCGGTGGACGGGTAACTCTCCGAGGGAAAGGAGGGATCGAAAGAGGCGCAAGGGGCCGCACACCGGCATCCACAGGGCTTTCGTGGCGAGGGGAGGGGAGGGGGGGAGGGGGGAGAGAGAGAGGCCGGGGGAAGAGCGCGAGAGAGTACCTTTGGCTGATGGGTGTTGGGGTGAAGGGGGACACAGGCAGAGGAGTGTTGCGCTGCGAGGGGGCAAGGGGCGCCGGCACTCATCGGCCGAAGGGGCTTCCACGGGTGTGTTAGGCTTGTGCTTAGGAGGGTATGTGCACGCCACTGCTCACCTCTCTCTCTCTCTGTCTGTTTGTCTGTCTCTCTCTCTCTCTCTCTCTCTCTCTCTATGAACACGTCCGCGTGGCTGTATGGGATACGTGTGGACGGACGATCCGCGCTCTCCGTTGCTAGCCGTCTATCTCTACGCCCATCTCTGTCCACTCTGCCCTCTTTCCCTTCTATACCCGTCGCTTTATCTCTCTCTCTCTCTCTCTCTCTCTCCCGTGTCCACTGCTCGAGCCACGGACCGTGTGTGCGATATCGTTCCGCGAGGCTCCATTATATATATATATATATATACATATATGTATGTATATACCATATATATATATATATATATATATATATATGCGCACCGCGACCTACACGCACGCCGCTTGACGATGACGAGTCATCCACGAGAGGCGAGTCTCGAGTGCGTGTTCCACCACGGCTCTTTAATGGCCCGTCTTTCGAGTTATTAGCCGGACGAGCTAACGGCCTATGCCTCGACCACCTGCGGGCTTGATAAGGGAGAATACGTTCTACGGGGGTGTCCTGCTTTCACTCTACCGGGCACCAGGTAGTATCGGTTTTTACAACGGTCACTTTGTTCACGGTGGCTCTGACTGAATGAAGTCTCGAGCAGAAATACGCGCTTCTTCGCATTACAAAGAAAGAACAATCTGAACTATTCCGTCTATTGGCTACAGTGTGTACGAGGATATCTATGTGTATCTATACATATACATACAGTATATACACAGCTTGAAGTTTTTTGAATTATTCGTGTAAAGAAACTCTAAGTTGTTGCTTATACCGATGGAAGAGATTCTTGAAGAGAATTCTTTAATTTTAATTTTACTTATAGCATATATCGAGTACAATTACAATTGTTTCGATTTTTTCTCTGAATTTACAATCTTCGTCTTATGTTTAGACATAACATAAGCGATATTTTCAAATCAAATGAGAATAATTTATAGGAAACGTGATTTAATTTCCTCATTAAGCTTGTCCTTTCCGAGCCACGATATCACGTTTTATTTGCCAGCGCATTGCAATTAGCATCGATCACATGCACGCGTACAACAGTTCGACGCACGAGGTAGGACAGTTTTCGCAAAAGTGAAGAAGAAAGTAGGAAACTTTACTTTATCTACACAACTGTTATCGTGAAATAATACGAACGAAATGGAACGACGAGCGAGCGAGGGTTCGCTAGAAACTTGATATTCCCTGTCAACATATCACCTGACGTCTCTACACCCTCTACAGGTCGGGACCATCCTCCATTATCTATAATCTCTTTGACGTATCCGCATCAAGAATTGACACTTGAACTTTTACTTTTAATCCTTCCGGTTGACAAAAGGGGCGTCGTAAAAACCTACCGGACCTAACCTAACCTAAAACCAATTATCGCGCGTTTCGTTTCGACGAATGAAAACCAATCGCTCCGATTTACGCCCCCTCTCCCCTCCTCTTTTCCTTACACGTTACAGTTTCGCATCGGCAGTCTAAAAATCGGGCGTAAGTCCAAAGTTCGTATCTCATACGAACGAAGGATCCTCCTATCTTCATATATGGTGACTCAAAAAATTACGTGTCGAAAAAATAAATAATGCTATACAACGTTCAAAATGAATATTAATTTTTCTGCTTTCGTATGAAAGATAATGCGATTTTTCTTAACGAGCCACTTCGAGAAGAAAGTGAATTTTTTGCTCGACAAAAAACACAGAAACACGTACACATACATGTATAAACGTACACAATTTAATTCCAACTCTTCAAAAGCGAGCACTCTTGAAACATCTCCAAAGATACAAATTGATTATCCTTCGATTACGATTTCGACATTCTTACATTCTCTCGAAGGTACATTTTTTTCACCCTGTATCCATCCATAATCAGATTAAACCTTGCGGTGCACCCTTTTTAAACGCGGAGGCGACCGATGAATCGAAAAAAGGAAGGAAGGAAGGAAGGAAAGGGACGAGATTGTTTCTAATTCCTCGCCGCGCCGATTGGGGGCGAGGAGGCTTATCGTACACGCGATAACGATCTAAGCAACAGTTTGCCGCGGGGGCGGAAAACTTCGGGACACGCGGCGCCGCGCATAAAAAAGCTCGAAACTTTCCGGTGAAAGTGCGATCTTCCGCTTTCGATTCGACTACCACCGCCTCCCATCGAGGGGGGCAGCGACACCCTCTCGAGGGTCACGGTGTGTACGTACGAGAGAAATTCACCCGCCGTTCGATCGACCGCCTTTTTTTCTCTCTCTCTCTCTCTCTCTTCAACCCGCTTCTTCCTTGCAAATTCGATTGGCTTCGTTTCGATTCTTTTTTTTTTTTTTTTTTTTTTTTTTTTGAGGAGTCGAAAGGATTTAGGATTTAACGTGATCGTGTGAGTGGAGGCGAGTGGAAGGAAGATTTTGGCCGTTTGTTTGTGATTTGAGAAGAACGTGCAACGAGCCAAGACTTGTTTTATCTTAATATCGCAATGGATAATTTGCGTGTAATTGGATAGGTGTATGCAGTTAACGCGGTATGAACAATTCTCGCGATGTCATGGCAAAGTCGTTTAAGTGTTTTAAGCGATGTGAAAATGTGTGAACACGACACTCGCAAATTGTCGAATTCAGAAATTTAAGGAACTTCCATTCAAATTTTTTGGAGGAATCTCGTGGACTCTATACTCGTGAAGAAAAAAATATGGAAATATTTAATCTCGAGCAATTACCGGCAATCGACATCTTATTAAAATATTGGATTTTATACTTTTTCTATCGAACGAATGATTTTATGGTAATTTTTTTTTTAAAAAGATGGGAGGATTATTCAACTTCTTATTCGATTCTTCGCATTTCTCTTCGCCGCTAATTTTAATTTCTCTCCTGCACTCATTAAAATAAACGTGTAAACGTGTCGTTTTCTAAAATAAAAGTTTACACCACGATGGAATTTTAAAAAGAAAAAAAAAAAAAATCTTGCAAAATTACGATGTTTTATGATAATAACTCGGGACACGTATCCGATCTGAAAATAAATTCACGAATTCATAACGTGATTTCATGCACGCCTGCATTAAATCTCGCGGAAGCTATCTCGAGCACCTGTAAATTCATTCTTCCAACAATAACTTTCAAAGGAAACATACCTGACCATGTGATAACACGCACAACCTATTTCAGCTCTCTGACCTTTAAAAGTCAAAATACGACCTCCGCACAACATCTGTATTATTTTCAACATGGCCACACTCTCCGCTCTTCCATTTCCACACTACAACATCACTTCCATCACTTTATCCTTGATACTCACCTCTTCCTAGTTTCTCCTTGATTCTAAATATTTTGTAAATCCACGCAATCCACGTTTAAAAGATATTGCGCACACCTTCTACACCTTTCTTTCCCGTTGAATGTCTTCATTTACGCGAGGATTTCCTTCCTTCCCCTGCGCTCCGCATATTTTACCTGGATCATTAATTGGAAAAAAAAAAAAAATCACGCGAAACCGACCTTCGTCTTCACGTTCATCTTCCGAATTTCTCATCTTCAGCGAATATCTTCGTCAAAAGAAGATTTCTTCCCATCTTTCTTACCTTCTGTTTTAGATACAATTAAACAAATCGGGAGGAAAATGGTCCCCACGAATGATCCTTGGAACCACGACCACCTCCCCAAACCCTCCTTCCACCGTTTCCTCGTTTACGCAATCCTCTCCCGAATTCGTATCCTCCTCGATTCGAAGGAAAGGCAAGTCGGTTAGAAACGAGTCTCAGGCAACACGAGGCCAAACGAACTTTCTCAAGCCGCAAAAAAAGCCGCGAGGAAACTTCTCCCCCTCCTCCGTGTATATATATATACACGCACGCACACACGTACACACACATATACATACGTACATATCCAACACATCCACACGTACAGGTGTGTATATCCGCGATCGCGAGATATGCACAAGCCCTCGCAACGTGTCATCCCACGAGGGAACAAAGACCACTCGACCCGCCCTCCCCTCTCCCCTCCTCCTCCCCCTCCCCCTCGCCCGCGCGCACTTTCGCAACCGTAGACCGCCCTCCTCGACCCCCCTCCGTCCACCCTCTCGCTATCGAGCAGAGAGGAAAAAAAAAGAAGAAAAAAAAAAAAAAAAAAAAAAAACCACGCGTCCCGCCGTCCGTGTCTCTGAAAGCGGTCGAATTAGATCTATAATACCGGAGAGGAGGGGGAGGGGGAGGAAGGGAGGGAGGAGAGAGAGAGAGAGAGGCCTCCTTCACCTCCTCCTCCTCCTCCTCCTCCCGCTCCCGCTCCCGCCTCCACCCGCTCAGCACGAAACCAGCCACGGCTCGGTATACGTGTGTCCCGTTTTCCGACGCGACGACCATAATGCAACGGATGGGCTGACGTTTGGTCCGGCACTACTCGTACACACCTAATACACACGAGCCGGCGCTCGTGCCACCGTGTACTACCACTGGATCCATTTACGCTCCGCTATCGACGCAAGAGATACGCGCGTGCATTTCGCGTTCCATGCACACCCGTATAAGGTATACACCGATTGTGCATGTACACAGAGCACACCACACCGTCTACATACTACTCTGCTGCTGCTGCTGCTGCTGTTGCCGCTGCTGTTGGTCAAAAGTACGTAACGCGGTAAAGGGGATACGTATACAGGGTGTCCCTGTATATAGAAGCAACTCTGATAGTAGGACCCATTTCTCCCGCTCCCGTTTTATTAACGAGACTTTTACCGACACTTTTACGTGAAAAGTATACACGCATTGTACACCGATTACGCGCCTATATACCTCGATCCCCTTTTCTTTCGCCAGATATCGGTATTCGGATATATATATATATATGTATATATACTTAAGAATTGTGGATAATTTGGATGAATTTAGTAGCGTCATTGGCAATGCTATGGATAGAATTCGAACATTACCATCGAACCACACCGCGCTACCACCGTGTATACTACACCAGTTTCGCGTGCAACCTGGCGGTTGTACACACTGTCGGTGTCGCCTCGCCTGCACCTTTCCCTGTGTGTCCGCGCGCGGCTCTGTGTACACAGTGTGTCATCTCGCGAACGAACAAAGTCCACTCGGCATTAGACACCCTTGGTTTCTGAAGCCTTGGGCGGTACGCTCCCCTACCCTTCTCCCCCGGCACCCCTATGTATCCCTCTCTCTCTCTCCATTCGACCCACACAACCTTCCCTCCTCGACACCCTCCTTCCCCTCTCGGTCACCATCCACCTTCACCCTAACTGCCTCCTCCCTTCGCCTCTCCCTCTCTCGCCTTTCTTCCTACCTCTCCCCTCCCTTCCCCATCCTCGTTCCCTAGAGCAGCCCCTGCCAGTTCTGTCCTCCCGCCCCCGGCTGATCCTCCTCGACGCAGCCCTACCCACCCCGCCGGCCCCTCGCCCGTCCACCGACCCCTGTGTGCTCTGACGGCTGTGCCGCCTCCTCCTCCTCCTCACCTACCTCTCCCATTCCTCCCCTCGTCAGCACGCCGCTGCTCCTTCACAAAAAACCCAAGTCCAGTGTGGGCGCAACGGGGGGTTACTCCCTTCGCCTTCTTTCACCCTCCTCCTCCTCCTCCTCCTCCACGTCGTGTACGTCGTTCCACCTTCGCCCCCCCATGGAGCTTCGCTCGCCCTCCCCAAGCGGTTTCCCTCGTCGTCCCTCTTTCCGAGGGAGTCTCATCACGCTATACCTTAGACCGATGGTGTTGTGTGTGTGTGTGTGTGTGTGTATATATGTTTCTTTCCGTCGCTCGCCGCCTTTGTCGGTGCGTCTTCGTCCCACTCCGCGCGAAGGCCCTTCTCTTTGTCGCGCTATATCGGAGTTACGCTGACACTCGGAGCTTCTTTTCCTCTTTTTTTTTTTCCTCTTCTTTACGTCGGTGGCTACGTCTTTAGGATCCTACCTACGTGGCGGCAGCAAGGAGGTAGCGACTCTCAACCCGAGTCGATGACTCGAGCGACCCGTGCACGTGTGGCGTGGACGAGACAGATCTTGCAAATGATGATAATCGATCGAGGTGAAGAAAAGTCTTATTAAATAGGCATCTCGAATATCTGTCTTAAGATCCAGTTCTATAATGCAACGTCGAGTAATTTCAACACACCCACTTTTCCCTCGCGGAGAGGGGGGGCATCGTAAAACAGCCGTAACCTCGGCCATTCCAGCGGAATTCCGTTTCGATCACCGGGGGAGGGGGGGAGGGGGGAGGAAGGAAGGGAGTATCGATCAAAGGGAGGATGCGTGTCTCGTGCGTAAGACGAACACGGGGATCTCTTTCCAAGGAATAGGGTATAGGCGCCCTTATTGCCTCTCCACGAAGTTGGAGAAAAAGAGAAAGAAAGTAGGATCAAAATGCAAGTCGATCGTTCGAGTTTTCGATTTTTGATTGATTGGCATGGCGTACATTCGACAACACGAAAAATTCCTTTTTCTATCGGACCTGATGGGGGATAGGGGAAAATTGAACGTTTGAAAATTATTCCCTCGATTGTGACTCCTCCTTGCGAAAGGAAAGAAAAAAGAAGGAAGAACGAGAGCCGAAAAATTCGTTTTCCACGCGCGGAATTTGGAATTTCGTTTCGCTAATGAATGGCGAATTCGTTTATTTTGCTGGCCAATTTCTCCCTTCGCGACGAGGAGATTTGCTATTCGTGGGATACGATAATTGGACGGATCGTCTTTTTCTCAAGATCGCGAAAAAACGGCCGGTCTCCCTTTCCCCCTCCTTTTAATCTTATCCTTAAACACCGATCCAATTTCCAATCGTTGCGATTCGATATCGAATTATGTTGATACCGACGCCAGATTATACACACATATACATTCCATCCATCCATCGCTGATCAGATTTTTTTCCTTCCCTCGTTCAATCCCTGTGTATCGCGTTTCCACGAGAGAAGAGGAGGGGAGGGGGGAGGGGAAAAAAAAAAAAAAAAGAAAAAAGAAAAAAAAAGGAGGAAAAAAATATTGAGCGGTCGCAGTATTTCACCCCTTCGCTTTGTCAAATATTTTTGTTTGCCCGCTCTCTGTTACACTGTCCAATTTGCCCGCGTTCCTGTCATATGGAGAACCGGAGGGATTCCCCCCCCCCCTCCCACCCTTTTTTCTCTTCTACTCTTTTAAGCTGTTTCGTTACATATCTAAATGAATCTTGGATGGGGGTGGAAAATTGATATGGACATTGAATTACCTAATTTCGCGCCCTCCCCCTCTCCCGCGCAAGCGCAACTTCCACTAACTATTTTCCTTTTAATCTTGTTGATTGTTTATTTATTCATTTATTTTTTTCCCCTTTTATTTTTCCTGCGAAGCAAAATAATTCCTTCCACGATACCCGTTCGGATATATTTTGTTTTTTATGCTCATGTATCGTTAAACCGTGCTCGCACAATTCCAACAATTCCTTTCTAATTCCTCTTCGAGACATGTGTATATTTTCGTCCTTTCCACTCGTTTCCAATTTTACATTTATATATAATTTATTTATATGTAATTGTGTATCGTTTGATGATAATGATTAATGAGTAGTACAATTAGTAGTACGGGTAAATTGATGGTAACGATGGATAAGTTCTCTTTAAAAACAGGCGATACTAAGAAATTCTTGTTTGTAGCATTTTGTTAACTCGTGTCGCATTAAGTGAAGTGAATGCAAATGAGAAGATGCGATACGATAGAAATATGCGTGCTTCGTCTAAAGATTGTTGTATAAGCAAGGTTGCATGGAATAATTATCGCAATTTTTCCATTGAAATTCCATTACCTCACGAACAGAGGTAGCCGCGCAACAATGTTGAAAAAGTGTATCTACCTTTTCTTCTTATACTTAACACTTGCAATCGTTTGCTCGTTTCCACAAAATCGCGAAGCAAACTCCAAATCTCCTCGTCATTTCCTTCTTTCGTTCAAAACAACGTCACAAAGCATCTCGCCACAAAACAAAAACCTAAATTTACTTTCCATTACTTAATTACTCGCAATCATTTGTTTCCTGTCCACATTTCAAAGCAAGCCTCCGTTCCCTCAAATCCCTCGTTTCATCAAAAATCATCAAGCATCGCAAACACACAACCAATATATATTACATTTTCCATTACTTATAACCATTTTGTCGTTTCTACGTTGCAAATCAAACTCCACTTGAAATTCCTCCTTTCTTCTATTCATAAAGCACTCAATACTTGCAATAATTTACTCGTTTCTACGTTTGTTAAAGCAAGCAATTTTCACCTGAAATTCAAAGATCATAAAGCATCACAAACAGAAAACCGATACATTTTCCATTACTTGTACTCAATATACTTATAACTTATTTACTTATTTCTATGTTGCAAACCAAACTCCACTTGAAATTCCTCCTTTCTTCTATTCATAAAGCACTCAATACTTGCAATAATTTACTCGTTTCTACGTTTGTTAAAGCAAGCAATTTTCACTTGAAATTCAAAGATCATAAAGCATCACAAACAGAAAACCGATACATTTTCCATTACTTGTACTCAATATACTTATAACTTATTTACTTATTTCTATGTTGCAAACCAAACTCCACTTGAAATTCCTCCTTTCTTCTATTCATAAAGCATTCAATACTTGCAATAATTTACTCGTTTCTACGTTTGTTAAAGCAAGCAATTTTCACTTGAAATTCAAAGATCATAAAGCATCACAAACAGAAAACCGATACATTTTCCATTACTTGTACTTACTTACTTATTTATGTTGAACCAAATCATTAAATTCCTTTTCATTCATAAGCATTCATACTTGCAAATTACTGTTTCTATGTTGCAAAGCAGCAATTTTCACTTGAATTCAAAATCATAAAGCATACAGAAACCATAATTACTCTCTATTAACTATTTCTTATTTCATTTAAAGCCATCTTTCATATATCTTGCAATAATTTACTCGTTTCTACGTTTGTTAAAGCAAGCAATTTTCACTTGAAATTCAAAGATCATAAAGCATCACAAACAGAAAACCGATACATTTTCCATTACTTGTACTCAATATACTTATAACTTATTCACTTATTTCTATGTTGCAAACAAAACTCCACTTGAAATTCCTCCTTTCTTCTATTCATAAAGCACTCAATACTTGCAATAATTTACTCGTTTCTACGTTAGTTAAAGCAAGCAATTTTCACTTGAAATTCAAAGATCATAAAGCATCACAAACAGAAAACCGATACATTTTCCATTACTTGTACTCAATATACTTATAACTTATTTACTTATTTCTACGTTGCAAACCAAACTCCACTTGAAATTCCTCCTTTCTTCTATTCATAAAGCACTCAATACTTGCAATAATTTACTCGTTTCTACGTTAGGTAAAGCAAGCAATTTTCACTTGAAATTCAAAGATCATAAAGCATCACAAACCGATACATTTTCCATTACTTGTACTCAATATACTTATAACTTATTTACTTATTTCTATGTTGCAAAGCAAACTCCATTTGAAATTCCTGGTTTCTTTGATTAACCACAAAAATCATAAAGCATCACAATATATTACTTAATTACTTACAATCGTTACTTGTTTCTACGTTACAAAGCAAACTTTATTCGAAATTCCTTCTTTCCTTCGTTCAAAGATCATAAAGTTAATTAATAATTACGATAATTTAGCATATGATTTTTCTGTATTGAAAAGCAAACTCAATTTCTTTCACTCGAAGCATCCGCTCGACCTACTAAACAGTCTAAACTAAACATATCTTTCATCGAATTTGCACGAGATCAAACCTGGCTCCATCTCGACCGAATTGGAATTCACCTGAAACGAAAGGTTTCATTCCATTCAAAAATCCCAATATAACGATTCTCCGTTCAACAACACTCACAACCATTTCCTTCGTCCGCAAACCAGGCGACGACGACGGTGGTGGTGGCTCCTCCATCGGCTAAATAAATTCCTCGCCTCTCAAAAATCGGGAAGCATCTGCCGCCGGAGAAGGCACGAGCGACGATGAAAGAGGAGAGACCGTACCTCCTCCATCGTTGGCCACCGTGGCCAGGTACCGCGGAGTCCACCAGGTACGTCTCCCCCTGCGTGGCAGGCCCCTCTCTGCTTACACGCAGGACGTGGCGGGGCCTAGATATATGTCCGAGTGGCGAGAAAGAAACGTTCAGCTTTGCCATCACACATGGTGGCCACGTTGCCGCCTCCTCGGCTCCTCGCCTCCTCCACCTCTAATGTATTCCCCGCCGTTAATACCCGAGGAAGGCTCACCGAGGCCGTTCCGTCTCCTCATCACACGTGCAAAGACTCCGTGGTCCAACCTCTCTCCTTCTCTCTCTCTCTCTCTCTCTCTCTCTCACGTCGATACGCCGTCTCTCACCTCTCTCGGGGGTGAGAGAGGCTTCTTTTAATAGCGCTAGAGAACAGGATCCGTCGCTTTCACGAGGCGGCGTGCACGAGAGAGAGAGAGAGAGTCGGGATGACTTTCAGCTCACGCCAACTTTTTCCTTCCCTTGATTTTATGGATGTCTTTTGTGTCTTGCTTAGAGAAGACCCTTTGTCCCGACCGTTTCAGGTCGTTCCTCCTCAGACGAGGGGGGGGGATGGTCGACTCTCTTTTCCCGGTTTTCAGGTTTCTTGGGAAATTAGGTGGACCGATAGTGGTGGTGGTGGTGGTGGTGGTGATCGTGGGGGTTACGAGATTGGGAATAGGTGACCTAGTTTCTGCCGCTGGGCGTGGATCCTCGCTTTCAACGATATTTCCTATTTTGGACGGACATCTCTTGATCAAGCTGGGGATAATACACGTTGCTCGGGAAAAAACTCTATATTATCATGGAACAATTGTAGCGGAGGAGAGTTGTTTAATTGTTTAAACAACAAGGGAGTTCGTTCGAAATTTCTCGAACGACGAGCGGCAAGGGAAAGAATTCAAGGATTCCTCGATTTTTCTCCAAGTCGGATCATCACTCGATTAAGCCGGACAATCCTCCTGCTCCGCCCCTTAATTAACACCCGGCGCAGAAACGCGATGGATAACGAGGCACATCGTTTGCACAGTGTCTGTTCCGCCCCCCCCCCCCTGGAGAGATTCCACGCTTTTCATACACGTGGAATTCGGCGATGCATCAAATTGCTGCTTGCGTTGGATTCCACCGTCCCTCCCTCGAAATGGCCAGGGAATACCCGAAGTTTGACCGAAGCTGCACGAAGACCCGTGGCATCGCTCACGATGGATACGGTCTTAAGTGGTGGAATCAAAAAAGAATTGCGCGATTAGTTTATTGGAAACGCTTACAACGATTCGTTTCAACGCATCGGTTTAAAAAGCGATGAACGGAAACGTTTCTCCTATCCTCCATTTAAGGAGGGGAGGAGTATGGACGCATAATATTCACGCCTCGAAACTCGGCAATTGCGAAAAAATTGGCGCTGAGTTTCTCCAGAAATTCATTCGTCCGTTCAACGAAGCAAATCGAATAATTCGAAAGTTAGGTCGAAAGATTTGTCCCCGCTGCTTCGATAACAGGAAGCGCAGGCCTCTCGATGACAGGCCTCGCGTGTGGTACCACCACCCACCACGTGAACGCGACCAAGGCTCCGCCAGCAGAGGGAACCGCCGGTCGAGCGCGTATAAACGCCTCGTTCATGCCTGCCATGATGGAACGGCAAGCTCCAGCTTCAAAATTTATACAATTTTCACACCGATCGAACGCTCCTATCCTTCATCAAAAAATCGCGGCCGAAAGGAGAAAAGGAAGGTTGCCCCTTAAAACGAGTGTTAATTGCCCGTAAAACTCTTCCTCGAGAGAGAGAGAGAGAGAGAGAGAGAGAAGAGAAAAAGTGAAATTTAATCAAGCGGCCAGAAGGCACAGTACTCTCGTGCGTGCGTGCGTGCGTGCAGCGATGCACCGCGCGCGTCCCACGAGGAGAGAAGCCCTCCCTCCTCGCCCCTCCTTCCTCGCTCCCCCCGCGCCATAAACGATCGCACGCGCGAAGGGCCGACTCGCCTGCCGTTCGTAAATCTGTCAGGGGCAGCGTTTACGACGACGGGGCATTAATAATAAGCCCCGCCGCTGATGTAATCTGTCAGAAATTCGTCGAATGCGCGCACACCTCCCCCCCTCCCCCTCCCTTCGATCCGCGGATTTTCATGGAGAGAGAGAGAGAGAGAGAGAGAGAGAGAGAGAGAGAGAGAGAGAGAGAGAGAGAGAGAGAGAGAGAGAGAGAGGAGAACGAAAATTTCCACCCTTTCCCCCAAACACGTTTAATACATTCACAGTATTTCGGGTACGAAGCGTTCTCGAAAGTTGTATCGAGTTGAAACGCGTGCAGGTAAATTCGACGGGAATAATCTAATTAGTCGGTGCTCGCGGATTACAGGGCGAGAGAGAGAGAGAGAGAGAGAGAGAGAGAGAGAGATGATTTTTGTTTCGAAGGAAGGAAGGCATTGAAAGGCATGCGAATAGGTAGGGTTCGAAAATTGTGAAAAGTTTTGAAAATTCTTTTTTTTCTTTTTTGGAGCAACGTTGCTAACGACTTTTAAGAGGGGAGTGGAGGGGAAGGTGGCGCCTTCTTCTCGAAGTCGCGAGACGACGCGAGAACCTAAGCTCCGTGAAGCTCTACCGCAGTGCGCAACGGGTGAAAAGTATGCACGCTCCACTTTCGGGTTGCATTCGGGTTTCGCGGCTTGGTGCAACTTGGTCAGAGGGGTGTTCCGAGTCTTCCCCAAGTTTCCTCCCCCCCCCTCTCCCCCTCCCCCCGAAAAGGCCTGTTTCGTTCGAGAGAACTTTTCCTCGAGCGAAGGAATTGCGGGAATTTCACTTTTTCCCTCGATTCTGTTATCGTTATACCAAATTAAGGAAATTCTACATCCTTTATACATCCTTTTCACCTTCACTTTCACTCCTTATTTTCATCGTTCTCGAAAAGAATCGCTAATTTGAAAAATCCAACGTAAAAGTGACGAAATTATTCTCGAACGTTTCGAAAAGACAGAGAGGGAGAGAGAGGGAGAGAGAGAGAGAGAGAGAGAGAGAAAGGAACGAGAGAATGACACTAATTTAAAGAAAAAAAAAAAAAAAAAAAAAAAAAAACCGTACTCCTCCTCCATTTATCAACCATCCGCATACTTACACAAGTGGCGAACCAGCCGATCGACTCCCCCCTCCTCCCCCCTCCCCGATAACCGAGCAGCCGGGTTCGGGTCGCTCGCATTAAAGCTGCAACGCAGCTCGAGCGCGCGGCGCCAAAAACAGTGGCATTTCGCCGTGGCAAAAACGGAAAAGGAAAATCGATAGCGCGGCGGGGCAGCGCAGGGCGGTTGGGGAGGGAAGGGCACACGGCGGCGTCACACGGCGTGGACAAACAGCTCACGGCACACGACCGCGTCCCATTTTCGCATCCCTGCAGTACCGACCGTGCTGCACGAAGGCCAACCGACTACGCGCGGCCCACCATTTCACGAATTTGTATGCGCGTTCACGCGCGCGCTCGCCTCACCGTTGCGTCCCACGCCGCGAATACGGGAATGCGACAGCCGGACCCCCGGCTCTGCCCGCGTTGGGGGCCAGCACTGTTGCCAACGCGATAAAACCAATCGGCGAAATAACCGCGCACGCATACCTTTCCGTCGCAAACGCAAACGAGGGAGGGCCTTGCATATAAACCATACCGATACCAATATCGGTTTGATACGTCAGTTTGGAGGAAGGGAGGGAGGGAGGGAGGGGGGGGGGGTTATTTATTTATCGAGTGTTTGCGGTAGATGTTGGAACAAAGAGTTAAATAAGTTGGACTAATTTTGCTTTTCTTTTTCTCGCTCGATCCTTTTCAAATTTGTCGAGTTGAAGAGAGGGGAAGGAGGGGAGGAGGAGGAGGAGGAGATTCTACTTGACCTGGAAACTAGAGAAATAGCAATTGTTACGAATAGCTTGGCGCAAGGATAATAAAGAGATAAAGTAGAATTTAAGAGTGAACGTATGTAGATGCGAGGAGGGGACGTGTGCAAAGTTCCAAGGAAAATCCGTGACCTATATATATATATAAGGGTCGGTGGACCAAGAGGTTTTCAAATTTTCTCGAAATACGAATACGAATGTACTTGTTGATTTATAAGACTTTATAATTTCAGATCAAAATTCCTCTCTTTCGTTTTCTCTCTCTCTCTCTCTCTCTCTCTCTCTCTCTTTCAATCGATCCTAACTCGAAAGCAAAAAGCAGATGATCAGCAGATGATCGCTCGTTGATACGCATAATACGCAATTCACGATCGAAACTTAAAGCATTAAAAGCGGTTACACGAACTTTTCAACGATTTTCCCTCTCACCCACCCACCCATATTCTAGCGATTCCATTGAAGGAAGAATGTATATAAATATAAAAAAAAAAAAAATAAACCCAAAAAACCCTCACGACATTACACCCCTCCTCTCCAATTCCCATCAAACTTCTCCCCCTCCCTGCCAAAAGAAAAAAAAAAAAAGGAAAGAAGAACCATAGCCCTCCCCTCCAACTATGGTTTTCCGCGTCACGCACCCCATATTTATGAAATCGCGCCACCCTCCCCCCAAATCAAAGGGTTGGAGGGAATCAGTTGCACAATTTCGAGCCCTACATTTTTTCTAAAAGCATCGCCAACCCCCTCTCCCCCTCGTCTCTCGCTCCGCCAAGCGCGCGCGCGCGCGCCCTCCACAGCCCTCCCTCCTTCTCCCCCCCCGCCCGCCCCTCGCGTTGGCATACGTACGTACGCTTGTCCAGGTATGCGTTCGAGCTCTGCGGCTCACCGATGCCACCGCCGAAGGTTTAATTAGTGAATCGGTTAATTCGATACGTGACTATTAGCGTGAAATCCCCGCGCGAGGGAGGGGGAGGAAAAAAAAGAAAACACGATTTCCAACGAAACCGTTCCTACCGTTCTTCCCTTTCGTTTGTTTTCGCCCCTCTTTCGCGAGCGGGCTCGAGAAATTGGGTGAAATTTCTCCCGGATGGATGGATTTTTTTCGTCTCGAGAGGAGCAAGCCCTGCCTCTTTCGAGCCAGTTTATATAACATATAACATATCATCTTGAACGAAAAGGTTATTAAAATAATCCGGTGGAATCGTCGAAGAATGTTGTCCTCGTTGAAAATTGAAAAACGAAAGATTTCTACTAAGAGGGGCAAAGAATGCAAAAGAGAAAGTGGAGAAGATTGTTAAGAAATATATCGAATACGGCTCTCCTCGTTGACCGGCCACCCTCCCCTCAGAGAGTAGGTGAGGCGGCAGAGGCTCTTTTCTTCTTCTTCTTCTTCTTCTTTTTTTTTTTTCTTTTTTTTTTTTTTTTTTCCTTTAAAGAGGCTGGCACGCGCGCAACTGCGACAATTTATATCTCCCCTCTTGCCTCCCCCCTCCCCCCCTCTCCACAGTCCAGTTTCTGAGGGGGGAGGCGACCTCGAAGTGGAAAAAAGAAAACGAGAGAGAGGAGAGAGATTGGACGTCTCGCGAATACGTGCCGTCTCGGCTGGCTCGCCTAATGGCGGCATAAACCCGCCTTAAGATCTTAAAATAGTTGCACGGCAGCATATTTATGCGTCCTGTTGTTGTTGCACCTCCTTTCGGAGGAAAGGACGCGTGTATACGCACCTGCGAGAAGGGGTGAAATTTCTCCGCCTGTCTTCGTTTCCTTCGATAAACATCGTATCGATCGATCGATCGATCGACAGGACATCGAGACGGGTGAATCGAGGTCATTGGGAAATTAATGCGCGTCGAATACGTGAAATTAGGATCGCCTTGTTCGAACCCTGAACCACCAATCTCGAGGCATTTCCCTCGGATTTGGCCACGAGGGATCATACGAGGAGGATACAATCTGTGAAACTGTTCCCGAACGAATATAAAATTAGAAAATTTGTCAAGACCCGTTCGATTTGAAATTGGACCATGGACGCGTACGTCATACGCAATAAAACGTAAGATGACGCGACGATAAAGCTTCGTAAATGCGGGTCTTTATACGGGTTATGCACTCCGCTTGCGATAAAACCTCGCATTCCGCGCGATAACTGTGGGGTGGTGGCAACAATGCCGGCCCGATTCGTAAAACGAAACGCGTTAACATTTTGAACCGGAGCCAGCTCAGCTCGGGGACCAGCGTGGACAGAGACGCGTTTCCTCGAACGTTAACGAGTTCAATCGTTCCCAAGATTTCGTTCAGGGGCAGAGGAGGGGGAAGAAAGAAAAAAAGAAAAAAATGAAGAACCCTGGAAAACTCGAGGAAAATATCTTTCGGGGACGAAAGATGCCTGAGTTCGATAAAATGCGGTGCGCACCGTGGTCCCTTCGATCCCCCGAGAACGGTGGTGCTGCGAGATAGCCGACAACACCTTCCTCTCACGCCCACTTCCGGTTCGAAAGGATAGCCGCTCTCGGGGGGAGGGGGAGGGGGAGGGGGGGTGGGACGAGTAAACATCGGCTCACCGATAAAAGGAACCGTTAACCGGCGAGCAGTCGGTGAGACAGAGACTCCGTGAAACAGAGACGTTAGTTTTTCTCGAGAGAAGAATTCGCGTAGCATCTTCGATAATGATAAATTCTTTCGATCGATTTAATTAATTCGATCTGCGAGGCGATCTGCGAGGATATTTCGAGTGGAGATCGGGTGGAGCGTTTTCCAACGACGAATGGCCGCCGCCGCTCCCCCCTCCCCCCTCTCCCCATTTTCGGCCAAGATATCCAAAAGTGTAAATAAACGGAAGGGCAGAGAGGACGGAGATAGCTCGAGATACCGAGGGATGGACAACAATTTGTAACAACAAACTGGTCGTTTTGGAATTTCTGGGAGGAGGGAGCCACCCCTGCCTATCTCAACCCGGAGGGTATTTTTTTATTGCGCGACAGCCAGGCACCAGTCTGCCATCCCTTCTTCATCCACCTACTCTCCTCTACCTCGTCTTATTATTATTCCCTCCCTCTTATCTCGGCCAAGACGAATCCGTGGATAACGAGAATGAAACGTGGTTGTTTACGGACCGATCACGACTCTGTTAATCGACGATCGAATTAACCAAAGATCCTTTAAAATTGAAAAGAACCCGTCGTGTTCTTCGCTCTAACACACGCGCGGGAAACTCGCTCAACGTGCATTTAGAAGCGGGTTGAGAGAAGGAGGGGGGGGGAGGGGGGAGGGGAGGGCAGCCCTCTAAGCGGAGTTTTCCAAACAACAACATTTCCGACCCGACTGTATCCATTAGCATTCCGCAATTATCCCCTTCAGAATCTCCAACACGTCAACTATTCCCATCGAACAATACCAATTCCCCCTCCGCGCATCGCATCTCGACCACCTCCACCACCACCGCCGCCCCCTTTTCACTAATATCGCCGGCGGAGGCGGGGAGGAATCGCAAAAATCACTAGCGCGGTGACGGAAAGAGAGGGACGTATGGGGATATAAGTAAGAACAGACAGAGAGAGAGAGAGAGGGAAGAAGGGGGGTTCTTCGCCCTTTTTCCGGCCGCAACGAGCCAAGGGGGTAGGCAAAAGAAAAAAAAAAAAAAAAAAAAGGGGAAAAAAGGAAGAGACGTCCAAGGAAGAGAAGAAAACGATGGGGGTGGTGGTGGTTCTCTGTGCGATGCTGCGGGGCTACTCCAGTTTCGAGGTTATCCCCTAGATAGGGAAAAAAATGTCTCGGCCACGGCAGCTGGGTAAAAACCTGGGCTATCTCCCTTCGACGAACGAGAGACGAGGAGGAGGAGGAGGAGGAGGAGGAGGCTCTCTTTCTCTCTCTC
Organism: Apis florea; assembly: GCF_048593485.1. Taxonomy (NCBI): domain Eukaryota; kingdom Metazoa; phylum Arthropoda; class Insecta; order Hymenoptera; family Apidae; genus Apis; species Apis florea. The sequence goes on along the minus strand of NW_028256542.1, from coordinate 1,005,252 downwards.
TCTCTCTCTCTCTCCCTTTAACGAAGGGTGTACGTCCTCGTTGGCGCAAAGGCGGTGAGATAAAGCGAGGCAGAGAGAGAGAGAGAGAGAGAGAGAGAGAGGGTATATATCGGCCACACCACAAGCAAAAACGTGGCAGCGCCATGGGTACGTACGTACGTACGTACGTACGAACGAACGCATTCTCTCTCCTCCCGAGGAGAGACGAGAGAGAGAGAGAGAGAGAGAGAGAGAGGTGTGCTCTGTGGAACCGTGTAGTGGAACGAGAAAAGAGGGTAGAGAGAAGCTGTGGACGGGTAGAGAAGGGAGACGAGGACGGAAAGGCAACGTTGAATCTCGTTGGAGACGAGAGAGAGAGAGAGAGAGAGAGAGAGAGAGAGAGAGACTCGTCGTCGTTTCCACGGCGCACACAGGAGGCCATCCTATATTACGAAGTCTCACCCTCTATCCTGGCCAACCCCCCTTTCCATGCACCCCTTCCTTCCTTCTCCTCCTCCTCCTCTCTCTCTCTCTCTCCCTCATCCCTCGAGCCCTCGAGATGAAACCCAACTTCTACTCTGCCGCTACTCTACCACTGCCGCCGCCTCGGCTCTCTCGCTCGACCGCTCCCCCCGACCCACCCCCGACCCACCCTTCGTTCCCTGTCGAGAAGAGTAAGGGAGTCCTTTGGGGTTGAATCGAGGGCGAGGGAGTGAGGAGGGGGAGAGGAGGAAGGGACGGAGGGTACATCGGTGCAGAGAAGGTAGAAGGACACAGGCGGAGAGAAACGTGTCCGAGGAGCATCGCTATACCGGGTGGCTCGACCGTTGCATCAACGTTATCATCACTCGTGATTTCGAATCGCTTATTCATTCCTTCTTCCTTGGAACTTGAAATTTCACGTTCCATGCTTCCAAGAGAGAGAGAGAGAGAGAGAGAGAGAATATATATATATATATATATACACAAGATTTAATCGGTTAAAATTGATGATTATTCGTATTCCCCCCCAGTTCCAGCCCCCTTCAAAATTTGAAAACCGCTTTTACTCGACGACAAACCCAAGTTTTCGATCGATCGAAAACACGCGAATCACCCTGTGTAACCTAGAGAGGTAGAGATGGTGGTGGTAGAAGGAGAAGGAGGAGGAGGAGGAGGATCGCATCGTGTACACACTGTATATCGTGTCTATATATCATCCGCGTGCATGTACGGCGATGTAGTACATATATATACATATATATATATATATATAAAGCACACAGGTGAAAGCCGCAGCTGGATATTAATTTCTCTGCAAGGGCTTTCGTCCACCACCTACCTTTCCACCAGGGGGGGGGGGGGGGGGGGACCCCCCGTGACCCCGCGAGAGGAACGCTCCGAGTTGCGACTTTTGGGCGGTCATTTCAAACCGACGCCAACTTCCCTCGCGCCCCCCCCCCCTCCGGGCCAGCACACCCTCGGTGTATCCGTCCCTTCGCAGGTAGCCCCTGCACGACAGGCAACGAGTTTTCACGTGGATTACGCGGCGCAGGTAGCTGTTTTAAGCTGTTGTTCAAGCTGGAAGGGAGCTTTCCTTTTCTTCCTGAAAGGTAAAAGTGTTGTTCCAAAGGTGTCCGGGTTTATCCGATTGTTTGAAAAGGATCGAATAATTGAGGATCGAAATATCACAGTGTCCTCGCTTAAAAAGAAATTTTTGAATGAATGGAGGGATGGAAAGGTATTGGTGAAAGGTTGGTCGATGGTTGGTTTATCAGGTTTAATTAGGATTAACGAGGACGATGAGTCTCGATTGCGTTTCGATGAAGAGTTGTTTACAACGAGCGTTTTAGCGTTTGCAGGATTTTATTGTTGAAATCGAAGCGATAATCACTCTTAGTTACGTGGAATTTTTCACGAAATGTCGAAGATGTCCATTCTCCCGGTCTTACATTTTTCTTGAAAACGCCGGAAATTTACGTGGAGGGAAGAACAATTGCGAGAAAAATTTGTTTGGTATATCGAGATTAAATTTTCAAATCAATTTATGTAAATGAGAAATCATTTTTATCAAGAGTGGCGAATAAGATTTATTATAACTGAATTTCATTTTCATTTTCGAATCGTATCTCGTCGATGATGTACGCTCAATCATATGAATCATTCTTCGATTTCATTATCAAAATCGAACGTATTTTAATCCTACCGATAATTAACTTTTTTCAACAGTTAACAGTTTTATCAATTATAAATCATTGCGATTAATTGTGTCAAATTTGTGGATGGAACGTAAGGTAACGTTAAACGAATATTAATTTTTGAAACGAAAAACTGTTTAATTACCAGAACGTGCTCTTTTCTTTTTCCTTATCCTTTCCTGACTTTCACAAATTTACCCTCGTTTGAATTTTGCAAGTGTTGCACAAGTTAAAACAACCGAATCCCTGAAAAGCCCGAAACCCGAAATAGAAAAGCGGAATCGATCGAAACAGATTTACATATGGACGATACGTTAATGAATTTTTAATTGAGAGAAAATCACGTTTTATTTTCGTGTGTGCGTTTCAATCATTTGAAACGGAAAGGAAAGAAAAAAGAAAAGGGGGCGAGAGGATTAATAATATTCCTTAATGTAAATCACAAAACGTATAATTAATTATACGTTAAAAATAACGCGTGAAAATCCATATCGATCGATCTTCAACTTTTAGGATCTCGATTATCTCGTTCAACGATGATTAAAAAGAACAATCGAGACAACGTTTCGTAACAGGTACGAGCCGTTAACCGACGTTACTTTGGGGGAGGCGATGGGTTTTCCTTCGAACACGTGTCGACCACCGTGCGCAAACAGATTGATCGATAAGATCGGGCTTCGGGAAGAAAAAGGGAAGGGCCGTGACGAATTTGATCCACAGTTTACAAGCCTACTATCTACCGTCATTATCGAATCGAAACGTGGAAACAACAAACGCGTAATTCGCGTGTAAACGCATTGTTAAACGCTTCTCAAAATCCAACAATAAATCGAACTTATCCGATCGCGATCGATGCAAAAACAACGAATTAAGACGTAATTCAAAAGACGTAATTTGAAGAAAAATATATATACGCATGAAAAAAGAATAAATATAATAGTAAGTAAATTGATGATTAACTGTAGTTAATTGTCGCGCGGCGCTAGTGTCGCCAAGACGCTACCGCCCTCTCTCGATTTATTTCCCCCAAATCGAGCCGCTGTTGCGAGGATGTTCGACGATATTTGCGACGCGTGGAGGCAAGTCGGTCCGTGACACGGTTCCGCCACAGCGTTCCTTGGCTCTGAGGCCGCCGCTCGCGGCGAAAAAAAAGAAAGAAAAAGAAGAGGAAAAATCTGCAGAGAGGAGGCGGAGCACGAGGTGGAAGAAGACTACACGCCGGGGAGAGCGTATCCCCGGTCGAGAACTTCTCCACGCCACTTTCCGCCTCTATTGTGATTTATGCGCGCGATGAGGGTGGCTACGGGCCACTATATACGGGTTTTGAGACGAGAGGGGTGATCCAACGTCGGCTGCCGGATGGCCCGCGATCGTCTTCAACGAGATTACAAAGGATCCTCGAGTCCATACCAAGCAGCCTCCCTCCCAATCCTTTTCAAACGCATCCCTCCCCGCTTCGAGGAGGATGCGTTCGATGGACGAAGGCTTATTATGGACGAAGGTCATTTCTGATGTCACGTTGTATATATATATATATATGGAGAGGAATTTTGAAAGGTAGGAGGAAGAGCTTAAAGTACAAGTCAATTTCAACGTGGCAGATCGTGTTACGTAACTGAATGCTAAATGCGATAACCAATGTTTATATGACTTTTTTTTTTCTACTTACAATGGATGACGTGTTCAAATGGACATACATACACGATACACGTTTCGTAGAATTGAAAATTCGAAAGATGTTAATTAAGTTTGATAATTTTTTTTTTTTTTTTTTTAATGTAATTACGCGTTTATTTCGTTCAAACTTGAAAATTATTATCCCATCCATTGAGAGAAGAGGTACGGAGAATACGGTTGGCAAAAATCCTTCGACAAATTTCCTCGAAAACACGTGTGCAAACGACACCCTGATATTCATTAGGTTATTTCACGATGCTCCGTAATTTTTCTTGCAGTCATCCTTATCGTGGATCCAGCTCAAGATACGAAAGAACGAGTACTTTCTGTACTCGTATACAAGGTACCGCTACAAAAAGTTTGCCAGTTTCGAAATATTTTAAAAATCATCTCGAAAAACGAATTATTCCTTGGAATAACGATAAATATTTTTGCCTTCCACCTTTTCGAATCTACACAGAACTACTCGATATTCTTTCGTAAAAAGTTAAATTTCAAAATATCCTTCTAAATGAAACATATCGTCCACCATCCATAATTACGGTTCGAACGGAACACCCTGTACGTGCACATCCCCTCCCTCGCACGCACACGTGCAGAGGACAAATATGGGGGGTAGAAAGACCGAACGTCGTCCTTTATACCTTAGGTGGTCCCCGTGGATCCTCCGGGCTGAGTCCTCCTTTCGTATCTTTACCCCCATTTCATCTTCCGCCGACTCCTGTGCCGCCCTTATCCCCTCCTCCCCTCCCCCGCCGCCATCCTTTGCCGCGGGATCGAGTCTCTTAGGTTGGGTTTCCTTGTCCCACCCCTCCTCCCCCTCCCCTCCCCTCCCCTCGGTCTCCCTTTCGAATCGCCCGAGGCAAAAAACCTGCCAACCTCCCTCTCTCTCTCTCTCTCTCTCTCTCTCTCCTCCCTGCTCCGGAGGGGGTGGTGGACGAAGGGACGAAGGGGTGGGAGGGAGAGTTATTTTTTTTCGAGGGCACCGCGGAGGAGGAGGAGCGACGATGATTTTTGCGACGATTTCGCTTGGAAAATCAATACCCTCCGCCCGCGCAGCTCGAAACCATCGAATGATTTCTCCCGTCCACTCCCCCCTCCCCCCCCAGATTTATCGCTACTTGCGCCACTCGCGATGATTTTTCGAACGTGTTGGGGTTTCGAGGGGGAAAAATGATCGTCGAATATTCGAGTTTCGCTCGACAGGGGAGGGGAGGACGGGGGAGGGGGGAGGAGGGGGAGGGGTCGGTTCGGTTCGAATCGTGGATGGAAAGTCGGAGCTCGATGACGATACGAAAAATTGGCGTTTGGAAATGATGTTTGAAATTGATGTTTCTCGGAAAAAGAGAATCTTTTCTTCCGTTTCTTTTTTCTTTTTCTTTTCCTTTTTTTTTTTCCTCTTCCTTTCAAATTGTCCAAGATTATTATTATTATTATTATTATTATTATTATTATTATTATTACGCGCGAAAAAGACCGGTGTCGGTTTGAAAAACACCTGTTTCGAACTTCCCTCGTGGAGGGAAATCCACCCAAGGTTTTGGCTCCTCGATATTTTCGAACGAGGGAAGCGAAGCAACCTTCAAGGAAGAATGCAAAAAATGGACACATGGAAAGATATTTTTCAGGCTTCTCTCGATCGATCGATCGATCGATCGATCTTCCAACGCAAAAAATAATCTTCCATTTCCACCATCTCTCGCCAAGAAATCGATCATTCGTATTCGCATAATCGAATCGAAGAAACAATCATCCTCCGCACAAAGCCCATACTAATTGCGCGTTAAAGAGAGAGAGAGAGAGAGAGAGAGAGAGAGAGAGAGAGAGAGACAAAAGGAGGGACGAACGAGGGAACAATGCCGGATGACCGGGCTCCAACTCCCGGTTTCTTCGGGGTAACACGTCGGGATTAAACGTTCCTTTTGTCCGTTCAGCGCCCAAAGTCGCCATCCCTCGTCCTCCCTTCCTTTCCTCCCCCCTCCCCTCTCTCTTTTTTTTTTTGCCCTCTTCTTTCCCCGCATCAGACCCTTAGGTAGAAGGCCCCCCTCCGCAATTTCGATCTCCTCCCCACCCACCGAAACTCTTCCTCTCTCCGTCCAAGGAGCAACCCCGTAGTGCCCTTGCAACCCCCTCGACGGCCAGGTTACCTCGACGGGTCTCTCCAGGCAGAGCAAGGACGTCCGAGGGGAGAGGGAGGGAGGGAGGGAGGGCGGAAGGGTAAGTTTCTTGTTAGGGTCCAGACACACTGGCGACTCTCTCTCTCTCTCTCTCTCTCTCTTTCTCCAACTCGGCTATGGGCGGAAGAAGGAGGAGGAGGAGGAGGAGGAGGAAGGTAGCGAGGGGTGCAAACAAGCCGGTGACTCGACAAACAAGACCGGACTCGGTCTTGTTTGAAGATTAAATCAGCCTCGAAGTACAACGGTCGCGGGGCCACTTTGTTGTCGGCTCGATGATGTCCAGTGTCGAGAATTCGAGAATATGAAACGGGGAGAAAAAAAAATAGAATAATCGAAGGGAGACGTGTCCTGGAAAAGGGGGGGGGGGGAGAGAATCGACGAGCAGAGTTTCAAGCAGAAGCGGTGAGAACGGTTAGAGCAAACAGTTAAAGGAGAGCGTCCGGAAGAAGATCGACCACGCTTTTTTTCAACTTCGACCCTATGTAATCTACGTAACCTGTGTAGTCGAAAGTAGTCGAAACATTGGATTAATTTCTCATTCTTACACAATCCGTCGTTTATTATGCTCCACGACGAGAAATAAAAAATTGAAAACCGTGTGGTTCACACACACGATTTTGATTAAGAGTTTCTTTCTGGAAAGAAAGGAGAAGGGAATAGAAATAGATATAAATTCATTACGCTTTGATCTCTTGCTTCGTAATATCTTCTCGCGTAAATTGAAGAATGTCTTCTAATTTCTCCATTCGCTTCTTTCTTCTATTCGTTGATAGGAAAGAAATTTTAAAATATATATATATATATTTCTCACACGTTTCTCCTGATTAATCGCGAAAAAAATAAATAAACAAGAGAAGGGACGAGTGGAATCAACGTAATAAATCTTGTTAAAATAGTGCATTGGGAAATCCCCCTCTGACAATTATTGTCGAGAAAGTTGGAGCTTGGTCGAGTCCTTTATTCCTTCTTTCGCCGCCAAAAATGTGCACGCCTCGCAATTGCTTTGCTTATCGAAAGGATAAAAAGTTTGCAGAGGAAGATTCTTCGTGTCGCATCTCGTTGACATTTTGTTAGTAGAAGCGATGAAGCGATAAATAAAATACACGGATTTGACTGAACGAACGAATATTCTAATCTGCGTGCATCGATCGACGAAACATTTCTCGAAACACCCGGTGCATCGGCGTGGATCGAACCACCGCCGAATCGAGGAAACGGTCACGGCGTGGAAATCGATGGCGCTGCCCCCCGCCCTCCGAACTCGGCCAACAGTGGTTCACCAGGTGGATCAGCGGCGATCGAAACAACGCGGCGGTGGAAACAGGGGCTCTCTCTCTCTCTCTCTCCCCCCTCAACAGAGGAGAGGTGAACGTTCTTCGCCCGTTGCGCTTGCCGGACATTATTTAATAATGCATTACCACGTACATTAACGCGATACAACGGCGATAGTGTGCGCGCGCGCGAACACAGGAGAGGGCAGGCCGCCTATCTTTGTATACCTTTCAGCGTGGTGACGCGCGAAGAGGGGTGGCCACCCTTTCTCTCGTCCCCGCTCTTTATCTCTGTCGTGGCGGGCCGAGCGTTAGAGGACGTTTCACAAAGGGGGTGGGAAGGAAGGAAGGAAGGAAGGAAGGAAGGAAGGAAGGAAGGAATTCGCGAGGCTTTGCACGCGTGATAAGCTTTCGCGATAATTTAATTTCATTTCGGTTTTCCTACAGAAGGGAAAAAGGATGAAAAAAAGGGGGGAATCGTTTCGAATCGAAATTATTTGGAATGGAAAAGATGATGATGATGATGATGATACAATGTTAATAGCGAGCGTGGCCATTGGTACAATTAGGTGAAATTACGGAATAATGAATGGGGATAATTCGATAGATTACGGTAATTGTCGCGATAAAAAATAATCGACCACTTTGGTTAACTAACAATATCGCCGAGTGGTGGTGGAAAATAATTAATTCGATAGAGATTGTCGTTACGACAAGTATATTCGTCGTCTCTCCTTTACGCCTTGATATTAATCGGACGAGCGCGTAAACTTTTAAACCATCGAACTCACAGTTTCCCTTTCCTCCAGAAATAACCCATCGCGACGCCATCCTGTTCCAATGATCCAACAACCCGTATCGTTTAATTCTCCAGAGAACGCGCGCATCAAAAATTTCCTCCCCCAGAATTGAAAAATTGGAAAAAATTCGGATCGAGGATATTATTCTCGATATCATCTCTTTCTCCATGATTTCCGTGAAACGAGCTGTAGCACGCCTCCGGTCGGAAGCCTCGCACACGTACGTGTTTCCAACACAGGGTTGTATATTTCAGGACTGCGGGCATGGTTACAGCGCGGCGTGCAATATGCACACGCCGTGCGGAGGGAGGGAGGGAGAGTGGTGCAGTTATAGCGCTCGAAGCCTCGAAGGGGGAGGGTGGAGCGGAAGGGGGTGGGTTTTAGTGCGCGCCATGCAGTGGACAGAGAGCGGCGGTGCAACTAACTGGGGCTCGTGTTACGCTCGCCAGAGGAGCGGCGAACTTGGCGCACCGTCCACGAGAGTTCGCGTGAAGGGAACAGCGATAAACAGCTGAGAAATCTACAACAACACGTGTTCCCATTCGGAGAGCGCGGGACTTTTTCACTTTCTTTCATTCTCTCCGGCGAAGAGAGTACTCGATCGATGGAAATCATAATTTAATCACAAATTCGAACGTTATTTCACAAATGTATCACCGCCCGAAACTGACTTCCAACTCTCGATTCTTCGACTCAGCATATTTATTCGCATGCTGTATTTCGCAATAATCGCAATCACAACCAAAGGCCCATCCATCCCCCATCAAAAATTACAAACTTTCCCTCCCGCTTCGTCGTAGTAATATAACTTGCCACCGGTTTTCGCAGGGTGGAAAATGAATGCGGGGGTTGGCGAGGCGAAGGCCGAGAGGGGGGAAGAATGAAGCTGGTGGGTGTACGCCCTGACCAAAATGTTAATTATTTAACCTCCGGGAAACTCAGCTAACGAGCCGGCGTACGAAATGAGGGTGGGTCGAAGGGGGGGGTTGAAGGATCGTCCACGTACCCCGTTGCACGGCTAAACTTTCAATTACCAGCCAAGGTGGAGGAGGTGTTGTGGTCCCCTTTTCTCGAAAAGCAACCAACCGATCGTGTCGTCACGGACGAAAAAAAGCTCCATTTGATTTTGGGTTTGGGAAGGATAAGACGCGCGATTCGAATTTCTTAATCGTTGAATTATAATCAATTTCTTGTTATTAATTCGATTTGACAAATTGTATTTGTAATCAATAGGATTATTTTCTTCGACGAAATTTCTTATAAATAATGGACGTTTAAACGCGATTAAACGACCGTTTGTTCCTTTCTCCGCGATTATTTCCCGCGTTTCCGACACGAGTTTGAGTAATGAGATCGTTGATTTCAGTTTATTGACGTACGAAACGAGTAATAAAGAGTGGACGGAAGTGGCGCGAAACTGGCACCGCATCGCAACTTCGAAACAATGTCACATCTCGTCGATTGTGCTTCAGTTGGAGGGGAGGGGGGAGGGGAAATATCGTTCCACCGTCGATTTATATTTCGTATTATTCGCGGTATGAAAAATTAGAAGAAAAGTTCGAAATCTTGTTGATTTAATTTATTTTATACTTCCTTGTTCGAGAATTGAACAATCTAGAGAAGAGCAAAGCAAAAAGTAATGATAAAAATTTATTCAAAAATTTATCCAAATTTATTTATTTATTATTATTTACGACGAAACGAGAAAGATGATCGAAATTTCCAGCCCCATCATCCTTTCACCCAACCGATTTTGAATCGATTTGCGTGAAAGGTGTGATGTTCTCTGGGCCAGTTTCTTGGGCACGAGACTTTAAATTTAAACACCAATGCATTTTATGCATTTATCAAGCTCACCTCACCTTTAAATCGATTCGAGATTTAGCACTCGATTAGAGCAGATATATAGGAGAGGTTTTCATCCCTTCCTCGTATAAATCAATTGCTCGTTGCAATTCGAAAAGAGTAGGAAATTTATCTGGATATATCGTCACAAAAAAAAAAAATAATTTCGCTCTTATTTTAAATGTCACGCATCCTCATCCCCTACAAGTTGAGTGAAAGTTATCGTTCAATCGTTCAGAAGATCGTGACGCGATTGTTCTCCACCACCCCTCTCTATTTCGACGAAAATCGAGCAAATCGGGGAATATGGACGATTTTATTAGGGGCGGCGTAACGAAGATTTCGCTTTCTCGATTATCGCACGTTCGACATCCTGCGCTGGCCGAACTCGTGTAATTGTTTCGCGCGCTATCTCGAGCTGGTCTCGATTAGAACCGAATTCGTAATTAGGCACGCGGCTATCGCGAGATCGGTCGCCGCCCGACTTTATGGAAATTACGAGAACGAGAATGGATCAGAATGGATTAAGATCCCATCTGTTCAATTTTCTATCATCAGGTCCTTTCTTCTTCTTCTTTTCCCAAATTCAAGGGTTTCAAGCCCAATTGTTTTCCACGACATTCTCAACGCTGCACGAATTATTTCGACTCAACGCTGCAACTCAAAAAGCATTAAGCGTCGCTTAAGACTCTTTCGAGCAAAGCAATTCGAATTCGGTCGCCTCCCTTGAATCGAATCATCGAAATGAAAAAACGACAACAGGTTCTCAGATCGACGCAGCTCGTCGATGTCCTTTGCGATGTCTCTCGAGCAACGGGGAGAAGACGCCTGGTAAGAAGAGGGAAGAGAGAGGGAGATGGAAGCGGTCCTCCGTGATACCGTGATCCGCCTAGAGGTCGGGAGCGGCCATTTTGCCCGTCCTCTCGCTCACCCTCCCCCCTCGCCGACCACTCTCTCCCCCCTTTCCACCCCCACAACCACCCTGCAACGGCCCCCACAGCGTGCTGGTGTACGAAGAGGGTGAGATCCAGGGGGTGGTCGAGGTGGGCTGAACGAGGGTGAAGGCCTGCAAGCTATGGTATATATATATATATATATACGTATATATATAACTTGTGCGTATATATATATATATATATGTATACATATATATATATACAAGTTGGTATATATATATATATATGGCATATAGATATACCTGGTCTGCCCTCCAGTACCGGAAACAGCTCCGTCCCGAGCTCAACCGGCGGCGTGGTAGCCAACAACATGGCGAACCCAGCGGTGCTCATATTTTCGTACGAGTTGGTCGAATCGACTCGTCGAAGCTAAGGTTTTTTTTTTTTACTTTTATTATTATAATCTTAACACTAAACCTATTCGACGTTTCACCTATTGCTACCATGAGCGGTCAAAAAAAAATATTTGTCCCTTAATATAGAAAGAGATTTTTAGCTAATTGGATATTAAATTTATTATTTTTCTGGTGTTAGAATATGGTGTGTGATATATCTACACCGAATTTTGTGCTATTTGTGAGGTAAAATACAGTATACAACTTTGTATACAAGAAATTCTAAAGGAAATTCCTTGACCAATCTCCTCCTCGGTTTTCGTTTATTTATATATCGCGGAAAGGGAGGATCGAAAGGCGTTGGAATTAATATTAAAGAAAGGTGGGAGAGGTGTGTTTGTGTGTGTAATTTGCCACACTACGTTGCCGCATTGTCACTCGTGCCTCGACACCCTTTGAAGTGTGAGTTCAACGACCCGAGGCGCATCGATGATTACGCCGCGGTTGGGAAAAGTGTTGTTCATTCGCGCGATTATTTTTCCCTCCCCCTTTTCTTCGAATTAACAATCGGTTGATCGCGGAAGGAAGGAATTTCGAATTTCGTCTCGAGGAGATTAAGAGAAACGGGGGCGTGATCCAGAACACACATCCCTTGCCTCGATTTCAACAATCGTAACCTTTCCTTTCGACGCTCTTTTCGAGCGTCCCCGTAATCAACGCCAAGCTGCACGCGCTGCTTAGAAAGTAAATAAGAGCTCGCAACAATTTTTCTTTTTCCCTTCTTCCTTTTCCCCCTTTTCGACCGATCCTCCTAGAGGGGATACTCTATCCCTCCAGCTTAAGAAGCCGCCCCAACAACCGTGTAAAGGTGAAACGCTCGATGATAAAATCCTTCCGGTCTTTTTTCTTTTTTTCCCCCTCTTCTCTTTTGGAAAATTTCGTAAAAGATCGCGATTCTTCTCCGGTCCGATTGAATCGAGAAGTAGAGGCTGCAAAGTTATTATATGCAAAGTTCTGTTCCACTGCTGAAATTATATATCCGAACAGCGTGTTTCCTTTATTGCTACGAGGGGAATCGTCGTTGCGTGTAAGTCAAGAGAGATCTTAGAAGGAGTGTAACGTGCATCAAACTATCGTTTAAAAAGCAGGGACGGGCGAGCGTGTAATTCTGATCTAACCGATTCCGAGGAAATATCGAACAACATCCAAAATTCGAACATCGGGGAAATAACGAAGAAAGAGAAGAAGAGGTCGCGTGTTTGTCGATCTAAGGTTGAAAGGTTCAAAGCGGCGTTTATCAGGTTGGCCGCCATAGAGGAGGAAAAGAAAGAAAAAAGGAAAAATATTAATGTTCGCGTTTAACGAAGGGACAATTTGCACGAAATGAAGCGAACGTCTACGTACGTCTCCCTCTCCCTCCCTCTTTATTAATCTCTTGATTGTCCCGTTTTCGTTTCGTTTCGAGACAAAGGCGAGACACTGTCACCGCACTCGCGAATAGCGTGCCTCGCACGCGTTACCCGCATCCTGCACACGCACCATCATGGTGGAGGGGAATGGAATAAATTGGAGCCAAGTTGGCCGAATTGAAAGGATGGTGGCGCTAGTTTGTTTCGACGATCGATTGGACGAAGAATTTCGTTTTCGCTTCGAAAACGATTGATCCAGTTCTAATATTCTAATATTCTCCAGAGATATCCTCTCTTTTTCTTTTCTTTTTTTTTTTTTTTTTTCGATTTCCGCAACGATTTCGAACGCGGGTGGAGGAGATGAAAATATGAACGGCGTTGGGCAAATTTAATATATCACGGCGCAACGTATCATATTTTAACGCGGCCATGATACACCGTAATGTACCATTACCTGGCCAAAAATAATGTGGCTACGCGGTGAAAGCCCGCGCTGAAACGATTCGAAAATATCACCGTAGAGCATCGTTACGCTCTCCGTTTTGATTTGGAGTTATTTTCTCTTTTTTTTTTTGGAAATTTTTTGAAAAGGATTCTCGAAACGATCGATAATTGGGATTAATAAATAATCGGGCGGCGAGATCACGATAGATTTTTCACGAGCTGCGGCGTCCTTCCGTTTCCGGGGAAGTTAATTTAAAGTTGGAAAATTAAAAATTAAAAATCGGATACGGAGGCGAGTTGTATAGATTTCGAGAAGCGTATAGGCCGTAGAGTAGAGAGTATTGGTATTGGTATTGGTCAAATGCTGCGGGGACTATGGAGATTGCAGAGATTCCTAGACTGGAGAGGATTAGATCCTTTATAGAGATATCATAGACTATTGGGATTGCGATTTCTATAGGAAGATTACGCGAATCGTGTACTATGTGGAAGCTATATAATATTTTTCGAAAATTATGAACCCGACAAAGAATCGTTCAAATATATAATATCTTGATTTTGCGTATAAAAATTACCGAAGAAACTTTGTTCGTGGAAAGTGTTTACAAAAAAAAAAAAAAAAAAAAAAAAAGTAAGAAGACGTGTCGTCATCAAAACCCACCCCAGGAAATAGAGAAGACTACGCCGTTGAAGTCGCTTTTTATTTTATCCCGATATCTCGACCGGTTGCAGAGATACGAGGATTCAAAGTTTCCGTGGCAAGAGTTAAGATTATGAATGGGCTCGCGACCTAGTGACTTAAATTTTTTCCTAGAAATGCGTACTACGAAGTACGCATTTAGGGATAGATCGATGTGGCGAGGCACGGAGCGAGAATATGCCGAATAAACGGCACGGAGGAGGATGATGAGACGATTAAAAAATTACCTTTCCCTTTACACGACGATATCTCGGGAACCGGAAGTCGTATCGAGACAAACGAGAAACCGTTTCAAAGAGCAAGGTTCCGCGCTTCCAACGATCGTTCACTCGTCGACCGGAAGTCACTATCCTCGAAGTTGTAACGGTTCGAACTTTTCCTAATTTTAATAGAGTTTAATCGCGTTTCAACGATAAAATAAACGATTAAAAAAATTATCTTTTTCTTTACACGACGATATCTCGGGAACCGGAAGTCGTATCGAGACAAACGAGAAACCGTTTCAAAGAGCAAGGTTCCGCGCTTCCAACGATCGTTCACTCGTCGACCGGAAGTCACTATCCTCGAAGTTATAGCGGTTCGAACTTTTCCCGATTTTAAGTGCACAGTTTATTCGCGTTTAAGATTAAACGCATCGACGATATTTCGACAATCGGAAGTCGTATCGAGGATCTTCGATCTCGTCATTTTCGGAATTACAACGGTTCAAATTTTATCCCAATTTTAACACGCACTAACAACCAACAGTCGTTTATTTCCGTACGAATTCCGTATCTCTTCGATCGAATCCTCGCCTCGATCGACAACAAAATCCAACACTCCTAATATATATATATATATATATATATGTATACACACACATGCGCTTAGAATTCGATCATCGGAGGCGAAAGTGTTAAAAGCACCACCCTCCATCTATCTCTCCTCCGTCTTTCATCCACCCCCCTCGTTGAAGCCACCCTCTCCCCGGGAGACGCACGATCCATAATTCGCGCAAAACGTTGCTCTCATCTCCGCCGCGGCACTGGGACGAGCGCAAACATCGGGTCCCGAGCAGCGCTCGGCCGCTTCTCAAAGGGAGAGCGACAGATTCGGTCGTTGAACACGTACAGAGGCCAGAGGAGGCTTCCACCTTTCAGCCGAAGACTCCGCCGGCTGCCGGGGATAACTGCACGGAACAGAGAGAGGATCTCTCGTTCGTAGTTCCACAGGCTTGTTCCCGGCGTGGAACAAGCCGTCGCCCGAGCAAAGGAGAGAAGGCTTTTGCCCCGCCAAGGTGGAGGGGAGCTTAAGAACGAGGCAACCCTCAGGATTCGACCTGGACCCCAGCCCCTCTGCGAAATATCCTCTGGACCAAGGCTGTCTGCAACCGTACATAACCTGCATCCCTCCCCCTCCTCTCTCATCCTCTTTAACTCGACTCTCCCCCCAAGCGCGTATATATACGTGCGTGTGTGTGTGCGTGTGTGCGCGCGCGCGCGCGCGTAGGTTATTCCACGAACCACCGTTCCAGGCATTGCTGGCAACTTGGCGCTGTTTCGCGTACATACGAGCCACCCTCCTCCTCCCCCCTATGTACGAACGCGTAAAGTTGGCGAAATCGTTTGTTCTGCTCTTTGTGTCCACGAGTGCCTACGCGAGAACGCGAGTCTGTACCGAGGATAATGGTCCTTTACCGTTTATTACGAGACGGGAAAGCGTGTGTATGTATGTATATATATATATACATATATCTCTACGAGATGAGAGTTAGATTCTTCCTTTCTCTCTTTCCTTGGAAGAAAGGCAGAGAGAACGAATCAATGACGAATTGATAAGGACAATTTCGGAAAGAGACTCGCTTCTCTCTTCTGATTCGAAACCATCGTTCAACCATCTCTCGTATTTCGATAAAACGCGCTTACCCCATCGGCGCAAAACGGTCCATCCTCGTTGCCATTTTCGTTGCTGCGACTCCAAAAAGAAGAAGAAAAGAAGACAAAAAGGGAAAGGAAGAGGAGAAAAAGGTGGCGAGGAAAAACTGACCGAAGAAAAGAAAGAAAGAAAGAAAGAAAAATAGAGGTTTCCAACATCCGTGGAAACGCGCATCCAACGCGTATACAATGAGAATCGCTAAAAGCGGCGCGCTCGACACAACAACAACCCCTTCCTCCAGAAGAAGAGAAGGGAAGGCACCCTGCCTATGTGTATATATTATTTTCTCGCGGCGCGTATTCAATCTGCGAAAAGCCACCCTCCACGACTTATCGCTCCAAGAGGAAGAGGGGCGGGGGGGGAGGGGGGAAAGCCGAGGGAAGCTCCTTCCCGATGGATATCGGGAATATTCGCCAGCCTAAAAAATTACACGAGATTTGCCCGATCGATTTTCCAACGACCTTGAAAGTAATCCGAGACACGGTGACCCATTTCTCTCTCTCTCTCTCTCTCTCTCGTCACATTCGACCGCCAAGTTAAACGAGAGAAACGCAATTCTGGAGGGAAAGTAGGAGAATTAATACCGTTTACGTGATCCATCACATCATCGGTCATCTTCTTGCGTTCGGGGCGGGAAACCCGACGAAGTTGAAAAAAAAAAAAATAAAGGGACGGATCGAGGGAGGGAGATCCGACTCCGACTCCGAGTTTCGCTCTCGAGGATTCGGGATACGCCGGCAGGTGGAGCGCGCACCGAAGCCCGCAGCAATCGTACACCGCGGAATTATTTAGAACAGTGGATACCGGCCACGTTGTAGTTAGGCGGGCTGCGGTGTCCAGGACTACCACCCCGTATCCACCCTGCCTTTACCACCCAGGCCGTGGTGTTCAACCACCCTCCTCCGCCGCCGCCCCCCCCAGCCATCCACCCTGCCCCCCTTTCGCCTGCCCTTCGCCGGGCGCACACCACTCTAGCCCGGCTTAGTTCAAAGCAGCCCACCACCGCCGCTCTAACCATGCGCCCATCCACCCCCTTCAGCCAGTAGCTCGACGTACCCTTGCGTGCCTGCCTGCCAGCCATCCACCTAACCTAACCATCCACCCCAACTACGCTGCCAACCACGCTCTCTGCCTCCCTTTGCCCGCACCCTCCTCCTCCGCACACGGCTACGCCGCAACCACCCCCCCGAACAGAAAACACAGCTGAGCCAACGCGCTCTCCTCTCCTCTCCTCGCTGAAATGCCTTCCACCTTTCAGAGAGGGAAGAGTGTCTTGCCCCGACCCCTCCCTCGTCCTCATCCTCTTTTCCCTGCTGTTCCGCCTGCCTCCTCTTCGTTCTGCTCGCGGGATTGGAGCCACTACCCCCTCCCTTCCTTTCTTCCTCCTTCTGCCAGTGACGTCGACGAGGACGTGACGGTGGCAACCGATGAAATAATCGAAGAGGCACAGGTGAGCCTCCTGTTTTGTTTTGCGCGTACGTTGTTCCAACGGCGACCACGACGACGACGTATTGGAAACT
The DNA here is from genome assembly GCF_048593485.1 of Apis florea. Lineage (NCBI taxonomy): Eukaryota > Metazoa > Arthropoda > Insecta > Hymenoptera > Apidae > Apis > Apis florea. Next base: position 988,048 of record NW_028256542.1, on the reverse strand, counting down.
TTGCAACTCTGTCTACCGTGTGTGCGAACGGAACCGACCGATGTTTGGCCAGAGATTGAATGTTTTATCGGGCGAGGGGGGAGACGGATCTCGGTTTCGGTTTCTCTTCCGATCTTGATGATTGTTTAAACCCGGATTTGTTACTCGATTATTGGCCACGGCTTTTTGTGAAAGGAAAAATATTGCGGGATGTGTCCTTCGATTCTCCAATATTTAATATATATATATATGTATATATTATATACATTGTGCGTATGATTACAATACGCATTCCAAGTTAACCTTCGATTTCGACAAGTGCGAAAGATTGATCTTCGCGCACACATAGTTCTTCGATCATTCTGAAACGAGTCTTTCTGTAAAACGAATCTAATATTTTATTAGGGAAGCGTGCCCTCCCTTCTCTCTCTCTCTCTCTCTCTCTCTCTCTCTCTCTCTCCAGGCTCCACTTTAAAGAAGGGGTTGCGAGGGAGGGATGGCCGATCAAAAGTTTCTCGAGTGTCATCGAGTGGTCGTCGATAACCGGCGAACGAGGATGTTTATTTGATTATCGGGAACGATTGGTTTCTTAATTAGCCGTTAAGGTTTGCTCTCGCTGGAGACTCGCAGAGGACACTTGGACCCATCTAGACTACGGGTTGGCCCGTATTTCTTTGTCGGCGGCGCGCATTTGTCGTTCGATGAATAATTCCCCTCTCCCCTTCCCCGCCCTTTCCACGACGAAACTCTAAACTCTCGTCGATCATCGGCCGTTCCTTCCTTTTCTTTTTTTTTTTTTTCTTTCGAATGGAATTCTTCCAACTTCTTTTTTTCTCCCCTCCTCCGATTCTTATCGTAAATCAACCTACTAAGACCGATAGTGGTGGCATCGACATATTTCTCTTTTGCTGACGATCTTTCGCAGAAAAAGGGTTAATAGCGAACAGTTTCGAAACGAAACTGTATGCAAAAGTGTGCGGAGGAATACACAAGGAAATCGAGGAAGGGGAGCAAGAGTTAAAAATCGGGATCCCTCGTTCCTTTTTTTTTTTTTTTCCAAGGCCATTTTCGTTCATTAACACATCCCTCCCTCGTACGTGTAACGGTTACGGTATTATTATATCCACTCTTTTCACCCGGCGAGGACGAAGGAGGGGGAGTGTGTTTCGCGAGTCGGTGATTACATTCGCATTTACTCTTCCTCCTCCAGCTGCCGCGTCGCGTGTTATCTTTATCATTACCGGCGGCGCTAGTTTCTATTTAGCTCCTCCTCTCCTCCCCTCTTTATTATTTTATGCAAACACGCTTCTTTTCCCCCCTCCCCTCCTCCCCTCTGCCTGGAAACAACACACCTCCTCTCACGCGCCGATCTAACGGCGCGGCGGCGCGCTAATAATCGCTCATTTGCGTAATTAAGCGAAGAGGCGAGCGTCGCGTAAACCTCGACGACGACGAGGACGAAATTCATCGCGTTTCCGCGATATTCCCCACGTAACAATTCCGCAGGCTTCGTAGAGGCTTCGACTGGCACGCGACGAGGGGATTTTGATCGGTATCGATCAAGCCCGACTTATCCGAGTCTCTCTCGTTACTACGACCCTCTCGCTACTACGCGCGTAAGATGCTACGTAAGATGTGATAAGGAATATCTTTCTGTGGAAATCAATCGAAGCAACGATTTTTCTCGAGCACATTTTTTGGTTGTGGCGGTTACACGATTAATTTAAGAAACCTTTTTCGCTACTCGACTCGAATCGAAATTTGTGTGAAATTTCGCATCTCGGAAAAATCTGTCCAAGATCTGTCCCAACAACCCCTAAATTGCTCGCACTACCTGCAAACCACGTAGGCAGAGGGAACGAACAGAACGCCCTCCGACACACTGTCACGTCTCCTCGCCTGACTGTTCCGTCTCCTATTCTGGCCGCGCTCACTGGCGGCGGGTGGGGGCGGCTGCGTACGTACGCACACACGAGCCGGAACCGGTTGCGTAAGCGCACCGGAAGCGGAGGGAGTTCTGTAACGTGATGGATGAAAGGAAGGGGGGAAAAATTGAACGAGAAGCTGGATGGAAAGGATTCGAAAAGTACACGGTTCCTTATAATCCCGAATACAATTTCGCCGAGGATAATTTGCAATATTCGCGGGAATAGAAAAACGATTGCTCTCGAAACAAGATAAAATAGAATAGAGAGATGGCTGGTGGTGGTCGACCCTCATACCTGCATATACAGGTTCGGGGTGTACACACCGACAAGGACAAGGGTGAGAAGGGATACTACAATATTCCCCCGTATGTATTAGCCTCGTATCTGCCACATACTCCTCCTGCATGGAGGTACATGGAGGTAATGTTTGGTAAGGTGTAACACATGTGCACAGCCTGTACATATATATATGTACCTTGCGCGCGCGCGCGCGCGGGAGAGGATGGGTCCCAACGCGGCTGACACACAAACAACCGAGCCACCACCCCGCTGTCCAACCACCGTTCCACTCTGCCCGGCCAGACCAGCCCGCCCCTCCACTACCTAACCACCGTTAGGTAGAGCACTGAATTACGCATCGCGAGCCGTGGAAAATTATGAAGAAAACCGCCGAAACCTTTCCCTGCGGGCCACCGCACGAATGGGGAGGGTGAGCTCGTCTCGTTTTCGCGCGAACCCGAGTAATGCACGTAATGAGACGAGAGTCGAGATCGATCGAAGATTCGATCGAGGAAAAGTTGCAAAAATTTTTTTGCGTATTCGTCGAAAGGTGTTTTATTGTTGTGCTTGTTGCGTTTCGAGATTTATATAACGAGATTTATATTTCGTCAGGTTTTCACCCGACGTGATAGTAAACGAGGGATGGAACTTTTGAACGATAGTGTACGCGCGCTGTAATCGCAGGGATCTCGCGGACGACAGATGGAGAGCGAAAGTTTCGCCCGAGTTCGATCGGGACCACGGATCGATCCTCGTGGCCTGCGAATTGCGGCCAAACTTGCACGATGTCCACCAGTTTCCAGAGCCTCGAAACTCTGCCATTTTTATCACAATTGAACATTTACCTTCTATCTCTCGTTATTATATTTCGTTCGACTTTTAATTCTTAATTTTTGCCAATTCGTTCGCGAGAAAAGTAGCAAGGAGCGATTAAAATCGAAAGCGGTCCAATTCGAAAAAATCTCTCGATGGAAATTTCCCGAAATTTCTATTTTTATCTAATCTTGGAATTACAAGTACCTTCGCTCCCCAGTGGTGAAACGTGAAGATCGTATCGATGCGGGATCTCGAATTTAATCTCTGATTGCAGAAATTGCGAGGTGTAATTTAACGGATAACGAATAATATTTGGAATAGAAATTACGAAATGCTCGGGATACTTAACTTTTGAAAAAGATGGGGGGAGGGGAAATGGAGAGAAAGAGAGAGAAAAAAGCACGGCGATGGATCTCGATTTTTCCAGCTTTTTTCCCCGGGAGGCTGATATTTCGAATCAGCGGCCATCGTGAACCCATCGATGCGAGCCTGTCTCGAATCAACTACGTGCTGCTGAATCACGCACTTTCGAGTAGCGATCCGGATAAATGCGTAAAACCGAAAATTATGAGGATGATGCCGCGCGATTCACGGCGCAATTTTTTTCCCCCAACCCGTCTATGTACAGGGTGTGCGATTTTTAATCCGTTTCACTTCAGTAAATCCTTCGTGACCAATAATCCCTTTTTCTTTTTTTTTTTTTTCTTTTAACTCGAGACGAACGATACGCAACTTCCTTTTATCGTGATACTCCTTGTTCGTTCTCGACGCGACTCTCGAGTCTCGTCGAGATTCGAGTTGAAAAAAATCTTGAAAAAAGAAAGAAAAAAAGAGATACATTCTCGAATTATTACCATTATCAATCATCGAGGAAAATATTCGAGTCACCCGGTATACAGGCCAGGAGAAGTTCCCTGCGATACCCTTCGATCGATGATTTTCCCTCTCCCGTGTTCTTCAATTTCGAGACTGGGAAAAAGTAAATGCTAAAAACCGGAATTGACCGGGTTCGAGTTAATTCGCGAGGACGAAGGTAGCTCGCGAAAAAACGAAATAAAGCACCACAATGCGCGATGTCAATCGGGGAAAAAAGCGCTTTGCACTTATCTCGATATCTTTCCTCCCCGCCCCGCCTCTTCAAAACCTCCTCCTCTATGCAACCGGGGGACAGGCAGCCCCTTCGCCGCCAGCGTTACGTTAAGTTGAATTACGCACCGGTGGGTGGAAATCGGGGTATCGGGTGGAAAATTACAAGGAAAATAAGGAGAACGGGTTCGTCTCTCTCTCTATCGATCGATCGATCTCGATAAATTCTTAAAAGTCAACCCTCTCGCATCGTCCTCTCCTCCTTGAAGGAGGCTGGACCCTGTCTCTCGAGGCGGTATCTCGCAACACGTTTCGACGATGACGATGTCAACCCACCCACCTTGCCCCGCTTGGGTTCAACGCACCTCTAAAGCAACCACACCTCTACCCACCCTCGGTGGAAACGTTCACCACCACCTTCACCCCTCTATTTCACCCTCGCCGACCGACCTCGCCACCTACCTACCTACCTACCTACGCCGCCTACCACCCTCCACCGACCTCCATCGCTCCGAACCCTCTAACCACTCTACAGACCCTACCCTATCCACCTCCCCCTCCCTTTTCCCCCGCGGTTCTACGTACGCCCTCCACCATGTGCACCCCCTTCGACCATCTATGTATATATATATATATATATACGTATGTATGTGTATGTATATATATATATATATATATAGCAGGCGAGTATACTAAAATGGGAGGCACAGTGGTAGATATAGCGGTAGATACAGACCGGTTAGATATAGATACAGACCTACACGCACTCTACATATGTGTATATATATACGTATGTGCACAGCGTGTCCAGTATGGGTGATGCCTCTCTCTCCCTCTCCGGTATTATCTGTTATAACGCGTGAACGCATATGTGCGTGTATATATATATATATATAGGACGTCGGTGAATGCACACGGTTGGCCCATCACCTATGCGCGTAACAACGTGGTGAGGAGAGAGAGAGAGAGAGAGAGAGGGAGGGGATGAGTATCGTCGGGCGGGCTGATTGTAAACGCAGAATTGGGCTCCGGCCTACACAACCACGGGTACGAACATGGGTACGCGCTGATAATCATAGGTAGCGATGCATCGCCATGAAATTGGGGCCCCTGTCCCGGGTTTAGGGAGGGTGCAGGAGTAGGAGGAGGAGTAGGAGGAGGCAACCCCTAAAGGGACTTTGAAATATGGCCACGGTCCGGTGGACACAGGACACAGAGCTCCCGTGGTATTGCTCTCGTGGTATACCCTCTCTCTCTCTCTCTCTCTCGCTCTCCATCGTCGTTCCCGATAATCCACGGTCTGGATACGAATATAGGTCGGATACTGGTCGGATACGCGCGCGTATCTACCCTCTGCGGGTGTATGTGTACGTGGTAGGACGTGTGTGTGTGTGTGTGTGTGTCGTTGGAATTTTAATGGGCCGTGAGGCGAGGTTAGGGCGGGTCGCGGTCGTGACGAGACGCTCGTGGCGACTCGAACGAGTGTGTTTTTTGCCTCTCTGACTCTCGGTCTCTCTCTTTCTCGGTGATCGCGAAAACATTGCCGTTCTTATTAACGGAGATGGATACGAACGAACGCCGAGCACGCGGATGATTATTATCGACGTTTGTACGTACGATTCGATCGAAGAATATATAAAATTTAAAATCTCGAGATATATATATATACACATCTCAAGAGAATTTTCAAGGATTTTGTACATTTGTATGTTATACTCTTAGGGAGAAGGGGGTATTTCCATCGTGTTAATCGAGCCAGGTGTGATTCCACGGCCTCTCCACGGTTTTTTGCCTCGTAAAACACGTTGGTCGAGTCGAGCAAATTTATTCCCGAGCCGCTTTTTTGCTCGCGCATAACCGCACACGCGGACATCGTATTTAAAATTTCATCGCTCATAATTTGGCCAAACGTTGATGGCCGCCGGATGGGTGTATTGACCGAGCGGAAACCCGAACACTTTTGTAAATATTTGAGGCACGGTTTTAATTAATCGCCTTTCGTATCCTTCCATTTGATCGAACGAACGACGATTATACTATATCTTCGACGCGAGATTGTAATAAACGTGTTTACGGTTATTTATTTGCTTCTACTCGAGAATAGAGAACTTCGTCGTGGTGAAAAGAGGTAAAAAGAGATAAAAAGAGATGAACGATTTTAGAAATTTGTACAACGATGATCCCGTTACTCGGAGATCGTTATCCATTTTACGATCCAAAACACCACCGGCGGTCCAACACCATCCAAAACAAGTTCAAATAAACATAATACACTGCACGACACGCTCCTCCTTCCTTCCCACCTTTCGAACGGAACGAAACCCGATCTTTTCCACTTTTTACACTCGCGGCGAAAAAGCATTGAAACGCGCAATTAGAAACCTTTTGCGGGCCGATAGGCGAAAGATCGTGATACCACAGAGAGAGAGAGAGAGAGAGAGAGAGAGAGAGAGAGAGAGAGAGAGAGAGAGAGAGTGTGGAAAAAGGTCCAGTGGACACTGGTTTTAACGCCGTTTGCAAAAGTGAAAGGACGGTGACGAGGGAAGGAGGGAGGAGGGGGTGTGTTGGCGGCAGATTTTCGCGAAGGGTCGTTTCAATCAGAAACCTAATATTCTTTTCCAATTTCGCGGCAATCGATCCACACCACGGTCTGGTTGAAATTCCCTTTGCCATACGGCTCCTGTCTCTCGCGCACTCACACACACGCGCGCGCGCGCACGATAAACCGATACCAGCCCCGCATACGTGCGGTCGCGCGCATTCCACGCGAAACGTAACTAATTACCGATTCCGTTATTGTAAAAGTAACATTTAAATCCGTTTCTTTCCTCCCCTCCCTTTCCTCAGGGATTAAAAATCTTTTTCTCGGCTCCTCTTCGACGCTCGCTTCGAAGCCCCCTTCCTCGATTAATTCGAGTCGCAATTTTTATGATTCAATTTTTAAGAGGAAAAGATCGTATCCATCGATTCTTCCGTCTTATTTCCACGAATATACACGAGCTCGGGCAAAGGATGGGGATAAATACACGTATATCCGAGATATCGTCGCGGCGGCGTGCTTCGAGAACTTTCCCCAAACTTCGTTAGCCGAGATTACACCGGCGTCCCCCTCCCTCCCTGTCCCCTGAAGAGGGATTAAAAAATTAACAGGTGTACAGGCGATGTGTCTATACACGAGCGCACACACACACACACACACCCAACATTCACCAACGTTTCCTTGCGCTTTATCTCGCCGATGCGACGACACCTTGGCGCCTAGGTGTGTGCGCGTCGAGAGGTAACCTCCCTTTTCCCAGCAGCAAAGAGAGAGAGCAAAGGGTTCTTCCTCTTAATCCAGGGAGGGAAGAGAGAGGCAAAGTATCCGAACCTACGAGAGAAGGTTGGCCGAGCGAGCGAGGAGAGAGAGAGAGAGAGAGGGCAGAAGTAGCGGAGGATAAGTTGGAGAGGGGTGGAAGAGCGAAAGGGGTTCCAGGACTGGGGGTTCTTGATAAAGGTGGGGTCGGTAGATCCGTTGATGAAGGTTCAGGCCAGAGGGTTGCTCTGCTTCTCTACCCTGATGGCTCGGCGGGGCGAGAAAGAGGGCGGCAAAGTAGTCGGTGTGGGAGGGGGGAGGGGAGGAGGAGGAAGGAAGAGGGGGTGGGTCCGGTGCGGTCCAAGAAGCACTGATTCATCCTCGAGTTGTGCCCCTGACGGTCAAGGAAAGATATACAACCGACCGTGTATTTTCGGGGTGGAGAGAGCCTCCCTCCTCCCTCCTTCTCCCTTTTTCCCCTTGCTTTTGCATCCGCCTATCTTCTCTCTCTCTCTCTCTCTCTCTGTGTGTGTGTGTGTGTGTGTGTGTGTGCGAGGGCGCGCAGAGGAGCATAGAGAGAGCCAAGCGTCGATAACGAGGAGGGATACGAACGAAAGTGTCAAAATTAATAAGGAACGTCGCCCCTATTACGATAATAAGGCATTCTTCCTCGAATTGGTTTGCTCGGCCACGCACCTTCCCTCTCCCAACTAGGGCAATTAGAGGAAACTTTCTCCTCTATTCGTGTTCCGGATAATCTATCGATCTGAGGATATATATATATATATATATACAGCTTTGGAGGTAGGGATTGTTCAGGATCTGTCGTCGTTCCTCGATCCTCGACTCAGATCGATAATCAGTCGGAAAAGTAAAGATTATTTTCGTTTCTAAATACGCGATAGTGATTGCTAGCTTTCAATAATGGAGGACAATGGACGGATGGATAAATGATGCACGGCGTACGAAGATTGCTTGGTAAATTTCCCCTCCCCGCGGATTTTTTTAATCTCCTTAGCTCCTCACTTCGCCTCTTCGGGTAATTAGCGTCAGAGTGAAAGTTTAAAGAATGATTAGGCACACACCGAGCCACCTTTGGGGATTTCAACGGAGCGAAGGGTTGAAGTGGCGGTGGAGGAGGAGGAGGAGGAGGAGGAGGAGAAGGCTTTAGCCGCCGCGAAAACTTGCTCCGCTTACTCTCTCTCTCTCTCTCTCTCTCTCTGTTTAATTTAAGAGACATTAAGTTCGCGGCAGATAAACGCGCGCTTTCTTTTAAATGAAAAGTGGCCGCAAAGCGATACAATAATCATCATCCCTGTCGTACCTCGCGCGGAACGTTCGTTTAATCGGGATGAATTTTTGTCAAGAGAAAATTCAAGGAGCGGAGCTTATTTTTAATATCTTGTGAAAAGGAAATAAATAAAAAAAAAAAAAAAAAAAAAAAACACGGGCAGGGAAGAGCGTTTAATTATCGTTTTTCTTCTCTTCGAGAAAAAAAATAGAGAGATAAAATATTTCGAAAAAAGGGGGAGGGGAGAAAAATATATACACGAAACGGAGGATTTTTGTAACCGAAGAAGAAGAAAGGGATGTACTACTCGTGCACACACATACACGCGCGCGCGCATACAGGAGACACGAAGCGAAGGTATAATTTACCAATGAGGAAGAAGAAGAAGAAAAATCCATATTTCTAGGATGACGAAGACATGACTCGGGCGGAGGGAAGGACAGAAAACATTTTCACCCTCCCTCTCCTGAGTGTGCTCTCACGGAGAAATGGTACGAGCATTCCATCTTGAGCTAAAACCGAGCTGCACGTCAGAGCGGCCCGCGTTCGTGTGAGTCTTGGTGCGCGCGCGCGTGTGTGTGTGAGTCTCGGTGCGAGCTATATAGGGTGGCAGGGTGTTTGGAAGACGAAGAGGACCACGGAGTTTCGGAACACCGCATCACTCCGCTCCGTTGCCAACCCAGCGAAGGGTATGAACCTGCCCCCGCGATTTCTCTCACCGCCCGCACAATTCTTCATCTCGCGCTCGCCTTCGAGTCGACACAAGTCCGAGAAGCGTCTAAGAACGTCTCTAGCCCCCTTCCCTCTTCGTTGCGCACCTCGTTTGTCAATGAGGAGGACGGAAGGAGGAGAGGCGATTTCTTGAACAGGTGCGCGCGTCGCTTATATCCATCGCTACCCTCGGCCGTCTCTCGGGCGCCTTTCTACCCCCCCCCGAACACTCGCCCCTCGAGAAGGTCGGACGAGGGGGTGGATATCTCGGCGTCCTGTCCGTAATATCCCTAGCCCTCCTGCTTCCAACTCTCTCTCTCTCTCTCTCTCTGCACCCCTCTCTTCGTCCCAGAGCCATGAGCCAGGCCACGTTCGCCCCCGGGGCCGGAGAGTTAGGAGGGTTGCTTGGCGCCCTTCTACCGCCCCTTCTCACCCCCTTGACGGCACATAAAGTGCGGACGGTTAGGGGCCGATGGTTTCGGGGGGTGGTTGGACTAGAATGGGAACGGACCGCAAGTGTACGAATATCTGGACGGCGTGGCGTGCAGATTGGAAACACTCGCGTTTCGTTATTTATTTATTTGTTTATTCGGGCTTAAAGAGGTCTCGATCGACCCGAAAATTACGATTTCCTAACATTTCTAATTTATTTCATTTGGACGGGAGCGTGTAAATTTCAGCGGTTACGTAACGAGCGGGGCTCGACGAACGGAGTTATTGATTATCTTAATTATTGGCCGAAATCACAGATGCCCGTGTTACCTGGAAATTTGACATAATTACGTTCGAGCTATCTCGGTCGTCCTACGGTCCACCAAGAGAGCCACAGATGACACACCTGTGCGCGTGAATCCACTCATACATATATAACACACACACGTATATATATATATATATGTGTATGTATGTATATATATATATATGTGTGTATGTATGTATGTATATATACAGGCTTGAACTAGTTAATCGCGTTAACGATTGCAGATCGCGAAAGTGAATTAGACGCGCGTTTGAAAAATCGAGTGGACACTTATCGTACACTAGCGATACAAATCTTAGATTTAAAAATACCGTGAGACACCGTTTCCTTTAAAATAAAGTGCCACGTAAAATGTCAAATAATCCGAGATTCCAAAATAATAATTTCTTCCATTCCTGGCTTCGGTGAGGTGAGATAGCGAAGGTTTCAGAATGGGTGGTCTAAATGAAAACCGACCGCAAGTATATATATATGTGTGTCCACAGTTGCGTCTGGCAAATGATTTTCGTAGTCGCAGCCGTGAAACGTAACCAGGAATGCGTTCTGAGGCGGCCTTTGTCACCGAGCAAACGATTAAATTGCACGTCCACCAACTGGTGATGTACAATATCGTCTGATGTCCGGCCCAGGTTGGGTCGAGTCTTACTTTCATACTCGTACGATCTCGACGAGGATTTTCACTTTTTACTTTGACTTCGATGATTCCACTAAATCCAATACCGATTTAATTATGGCTCATTTTAGAATTAGTTAGAATCGTTATATATTAAAAATAAGGGAAAGATGTATATATAATTTTTCGTTTTTATTGGATTTCCCTCCCTCCGTTACTCCAGTTATAATTGTAGGATTTTGGGTGGTATTTTTCTAGTAATCTCGAGATTAATGGCAAGCACCGAAATTATTTATGCGGATAAGTTGTCCGAATAAAGCAGCTTGCAGCTCAAAGAGAAAAAGAAACGAGTATATATCCTGTCAGATTCCATTTCACAAGGTTTCAAACAACTTTGCAAAATTTTATCGATAAAGGACGTGTTTGCATACGTGTTTATTCAATTCTCTTAAGAAATAATGCCCGAGGAAAGAACCGAGGAAGACAGAGAAAAAAAAACAACCCGTTCATTTCTTTTTTCTTTTTTTTTTTTTTTTTCAACGATCGAACGAATCGAGCCAATCTTCGACACGCGCCAATAATCGACACTCGTCCGTCCGCTCGTTTGTCGAAAAGGGAAGCGAAAAATCTAATCGTCCGTTTTCCATTAATTCCGTGGCTGGGTAAGGGGATTATGAATACAAGTCGAGAAGGGGCTTCTGGATAATGTATCGTCCCCCGTGCTGCGCTCCATCTACCAGGTTGATTTTCGATCCTCTTTCGAGGAAGAGAAAATGAATTTGATGAGTTTGACACGCGTATCGAAGTCTTTGAAAATGTTAAGAAGGAATTGTTAAACGAGACGAAATTAAAATTTGATTTTAGATTATAAATATATATATATATATATGTAACGATTTATCGTTACATTTACGAAGGAAGTTTTTTACTTGAGAGAGAGAGAGAGAGAGAGGAAAGTTTGTTTTGGTTACAAGTATAGGGAGGGAGGGAGGAATGATCTCGAAATTGGATTCAATTAAGCGAAAAGTATCTTTTACTTTCGTTTGCAGGGGAGTAGAGAAAGCAAAAACGGGGACAAGTTTTATTTAAAAAAAAAAAAAAAGGGGGGGGGGAGGATACAAAGAGGATGATGAGGAAAAAACGAAGACCTTTTTTCCCTTCTTTCTTTCTTTTCCCTCCTCCCCGTTCGTTCCTGTTTCTTTCGAGAATAAGTTAAATGGAAAGAAAAGGAATCGTCGTCTTGAAGAGATTAAAGTTTCGCCTTAACGAGCCCTCTCTTCCTACGAGCGAAAATTTTTCGAAGCAATGGCGGAAATACCACGCCAAGTCGCGATCCTTTGAGCGCGAACCTCCATCGTTTCGAAATGAATAACCGACTCGAGGAGAAACTTTTTAGAAATTATTAAGAGGATTGATCCTTTCGATCGAGTTCAGATTGGACTATAGTCGATAAACCATTCAAATTTTCTTTTTAACCCCGTCATTTTTTGAAAATCAAGCCCTTAAATAACGAATTAATCCAATCAAATTCAATCGACATTCTAATCTATCAAATTACAAGGCGAATAAACTTCAGTCAGATTTTACACGCACAATGATATGATAATAAAATGAAAATTGCTTCCACTACAAAAAAAAAAAAAATAACAACGATATCGAATTGAATTAATCGCAAAATTCCATTAACATAAAGATTCCCCAAAGCTATACAGCCTTCGACACAACATACAACAATGACAAGATCAATCGTCCAACCAGTATATAACTCCCCATATAATATTCTCAAAATTCCTCCAAAAGTAAAAAAAAAAAAAAAAAAAAAAAGAAAAACCAACAAACCATCAAAGCTATGCCCCTTCGATACACGAGCAACCATGGTTAATCATCCAGGTGTGAAATCCAACCAACGAAGCGACGAGGCGAACGCCCAGAGAGATCCAGGGGAGGAGGGGGGACGAGAGCATAGAAGATATCCGTGGCGATATCCGTCGTTGCCCAATATCGGTAATTCCTTCTTGGCAGTTTCACGAAGTTTCTCGGGTCACCCTCTCTCCCGCCCATAAACCGTTCCCCTCTTCAACCCGAATCGCGGCGAGAAGGAACGGGCGGACCGGAATAGTACACGGTTGGAACGGTGTTGTATAAAGGAAGGGGGGGAGAGAGAGACGCGCCGGATGTGCCGACACGCTGGACAGAGACGGATGATATCGTCGCATGAGAGAGAGAGAGAGAGAGCGCGTGCGAGTGGATTGGAAGAGAAGTGGATAGATAGATAGATAGATAGAGAGCGAGGGGGGGAGGGGAGAGAGAGAGGCGAACAGGCGCGCATCCCCTTGTGCCGATCCATACGCACCCCAATATCGCCCCCGGGCCGTGCAATCACGGCGTACAGAGAGAATGGGATGAGATGGAGGGCCGAGGAGAGACAGAGGTGGGGGCGGGGTGGCGAGGATCACCACCCCGCCCCCTTTCGGTGCCGCCAATTGTGCGCCGTTGACAGGGCTGCATCGAGGGAAAACTTATTGTTGCACGCGGAAAAGCGGAGAGTTGGCGGATTAAATATCCCTTGCCGGAATTATCTCCAAGAATAATTCCTTCCTACCCTGCCATTTATCCGTCACGACGAAGCGGAGATGGCGAGCGGTCCACGTACGTACGTACGTCTCCACCACGTGAATATCGTCCTGTTCGAGAAACGATTATTAAAATCTCTTTGGAGGGAAGCGCGATAATTCTCTTTCTCTCTTTTTCGTCTCGTCGTCAGGCGGCGCGGCGCGCGTTTGAAACTCGTTGTTCGAAAACCTCGAAAACAGTTCGGCATTGTAAAATTTCATCGGGACGTCAAGAGGGGGCAACGCGAGTCACGGATCGCGTTTCGTGCATTTCGTGTAAAATTATATCCCTTCCGGTCACCCTCTCCGTCACCACGTGGTGGAAAAATTCGTGTATTTCCCTCCCTCCGCCTCTTCTTCTTCTTCTTCTTCTTCTTCTTCTTCGCGCTTCCGTTTCTGGCGCGACGCATCGGCACAAAAGCAGATGTCAAACTTGGTAAATTGAATGAAACTCTGGCGAGGAAGGGAGAGAGGAAAGGGAGCGACGTTTAGGAGCGACGCGAGGCAGTGTTTCGAGGAAATTTAGTGCTTATCTTTTACACGAGCCGTACACCTCGCAATGTATCTGTGTGTGTGTGTGTGTGTATATATATATATATATACATATCGAAGAAGACCGAGAGAAGGATGGAAGAAAGCTGGCGAACGCTTTCCTCCTCTTCCCCGCGGATTTATTACGGAGGACGAAGTTCCGAAACGGCCGAGTTTTACGAGGAAGCAGGAACAGGTGTGCAGGAACGCGTTTTTTGCTTCGTTCGTTCCGAGTCACGTTTCGAGAGAGAGAGAGAGAGAGCGATCCTTCGATCCTTTATCTTTCGCATGTCGTTGAAAGATAAGAAGAAATTAACGTGAGTTAATGGGAATATTTTCTTGAATAACGTCAAGTTCGAAGAATTGTGAAAATATCGCTCGTAATGAATTATTCTAAAAACAGTTATTAAACCAGGATAGGAGGATTCGAGGGAAAAGAAATGATGATGATATCTATCTTCAATGATATCTATGTTCAAGAAACGAGAGACGAGTTCGAGAAACTTCAAGACAGAAGTGTGTTTCCCGAATATTGCACGGGGATAAAATATCGTTTACACGATAAAAAATATTAACCGTTCGTTGAAAATCAATACAGATACGAGGGGGGAGGGGGAGGAGGAGCGAAAGGAGGGAATTCAAATTGAAACTATAAATTAAAAATAAAACTTCCAATCGCCGAAACGGGAGGAGGGGAAGAGGGAGGATCGAAATCCACCCGCCACCAGATTTTCCAACCTTACGTACTCCTCACTCGCCGTGTTTGAATTTATTTCACACGATAGCGGGAAATTCGAAAAGATCGACGAACGAGTGAAAGAAGAAGAGGAAAGCTTCGAAGAAAGGAGCGAAAAAGGAATAAAAAAATTAATCGATCTGAAAATCTCTTCTCGTGGACGAGAAGACGTAACGACAACGACAACAACAACAACAACAATAATAATAATAATAACAACAAAAAAACGGACAATTCTCCCTCGCCATTTTCAACGTTGGCCTTCCAACGTTGATATTCCGCCTCGGCCAAGCAAGCAGCGCTGCACCTCCGCGTTGTGCACGTACCGCATATCGACCTGCTCGAGAGCCAAGGGGTTTGTCATTGCGGAGGGTGCATTCGACCCCCGACTGCCGTTCTCCTTCGCCGGGGGTTTCGCAATGACCGCACCGACCATCCTAGAAGCTGAACACCGTCCAACTGCAGTCGCGTTAGCGATAATGGCCGTCGAAAGCCGGGGCTCGAAACGTCGGGAGACGTTGCTCGAATTTATCCGCCGATCCGAATTCTGGATAGGGAGGAAGGAAGGAAGACGAAGAAGAAGAAGAAGAAGAAGAGGAAGAGAGAGAGAGAGAGAGAGAGAGAGAGAAGAAGAAATTGGAGCGTTTCATCGATCGATCTGGAACGTCATCTCGAGGATGGTGGACAAATTGGAGCGAGTGGATATCCCCCGTTTCTTTTTTTCCTTACAATTCTTTCTTTCCTCTCCCCCTTTCGTTTCGAGCTTATATAAGGAGAGGACGTTGAATGGAGTCGAGAACTCCATGATATATGTAGGATATAATTAAAGATGCGTTATGGATTTTGGATCAGTGACTTCGTTAAATCGACTTCGTAATTCTAACCAAAAAATATTACAATTCGGCAAGATCTTGTTCTATCCATCCTCTCATCTAGCCAGAGAAACCGGTTTCTCTCGCTTAATCCTAGAAAGAAAGAAAGAAAGATGCGTAGTAAGCTCGTTTCACAATTTTTCGTCCCCCTTTCATCACGTTTCAAAAAACCTAAAACGCGACTACAAACAGTAATTGCTTAAACGCGTGCAGCGCACAGAGAGAGAGAGAGAGAGAGAGAGAGTCACAGCTTTTAAACGAATCGCGAAGCTGTTGCAATTATTTCGTTGCCGGGAAATCGAAGAAAAAGAAGGGCCACGACTCTCAACCCTTGCGCAATAACCGTCCGTTTTTTTCCACCAGAAGAGAAACCACCCTCCACCTCTACTACTAGGCGAGGGCCCGGGACCATCCCTTAATTAAAATTAAAAGATGGCAAACGTTGGTGGAGGATTCACCGCGTCACTTTCAACCCCTGCGCAACCCCCTGGGCCCCACGGGGGAGGGCGACCCTCGCGCCAACCCCTCGTCTACCGCCCCCTCGACGAACGGCCGCCGATTTATATTCATAATTACAGCGCCCTCCCCCGCAGTTTCACCTGGCCAGGGGTTGGCCTTCCCTCCGAGGAGAGATTATCAGCCGACGAATCGTGGAGTCGAAAATTATTGGTGGTGGTTTTTTTTTCGAATTTTTCGACCGTTTTGTTCCTCGATCTCGATCTCGAGATCTCGATTTCTCGAACGAGTGTGCGAAAGGAGAGGGAAATTTCGGGAAAACGAAATGAATATCGGTCATTGCTCGAGTTTCGAAACAATTTTTCTTTTTAAATAGTGAGAATCTTTGTTGTTTGTATCTGTTGTTGATTTCCAGAATCAGACATATTAATAGAAGAGAATGATCGAATGCACAGGTAAACTTTCTGCTACCTATATGTTATATTAATTTAATCATCGAAGTAGTTTCAATTTTTAAACTTTTAAAGATAACACGAATTCAATACGTATCACGTATTATCATTAAATTAACTTGTATTCGCAAAGTATTCTATTTGAATAATAAATAAAACTAATCAAAAAGAAAGAAAGAAAAAACTGTTTATTAAAAAGGAAACGAAATGAATGAAATATAATTCTAGAAAGGAAGGAAAGAAAAAAATAATAATAATAATAATAATAGCAATAAACGAGTAAAATTAAATTATAGAGCTCGTTTCGATTGATTTAATGAAAAAAAAAAAAAAAAAAAGAAAAAAAAATGCAAAAACCGCAAGAACGTATGCTTTGTCCATGCAGTTACGATATCGTTGAAAAATTGAATCAATTTAAATTCGCGCACGCGAAAAACACAAAATAAAAAAAAAAAAAAAAAAAAAGTAGCACGCCTCCGTCTATGAGTCTATATGTAACGAGGTTGAAAACTCGTTTATTTTATTAATTTTCTGAACTGAACGTTCAACATTGGAGTCATTCCGATCCTGTCACGTTTGGGTCAATCAATCTATCGAAATTTTTCGTCCACCTCGAGCTTTAACACTTTTATATACCGTTATTAAGTATCCTCGTTCGCAATTATTTCGAAACGATCAATCGACACGCCTCCCCCCTCCCCTCATCCTCTTTAATTCGAACATTATAATCCTATATCTATATTATATTTTATTATAAATTCCGTGAATTCAAATTTCTTCGATCGATATGTGACCCGGGTACGATGAATAATTTCGTGCAAAATTTGGTGCTTAAAAAAAAAATAATCCTTACTTTCTAATTCCCCTTCTTTTTAATTTTATAAATATAGACGCGAAATTGTGAAAACGTGAATTTTTTCCAAGGTAGAGTACGCGAATGAAGAAAATGCTTGGAAAAATTTGTCTTTTTCCAAGAAGAAAAATAATCGAAATTTTCACCGCCCGAAATAAATTGACAGGATAGATTAGACAATTAGAATCATCCGGATTTTTATCCCCGGTCATCCCCGGTTTTATGTCAATTACACGATTCCGCGAGGAAACCTCAAATTCTTCGAAACTTGGCCGTCCACCATCCACGGATCTCCATCCGTTTTAAACGTTTCATTAAAAATTCAGAAACTTCAACGCGACTCATTGACCCAGATAAATAACTGACGAACCCTGGAAAAGGAATTCGATCCCGAGAAAATTCGTCCGTCACACCAGAGCGCAAATTCCATTAATTCCGTGTAATTTAAGGTAACGAATTCGTAGAGGGAAAGAAAGAAGGGGAGAGGGGGGAGGGGGTGGAGAATCGAAAAATTTTGAAAATATTACAAAATAAGCACTAAAAAAAAAAAAAATCGTACGTAAATGCACGTAAAAGCTTCCTCGAGAAGCTTGCGATCAAAGCCGCCTGTTTGATCCACGATAATTCAAGTTCAATATTACACGCGTGGAAATAACAGGTTCCGGAAAACGCGAGGGGATATTTGCCTGACGTATGATACCGCGGCGAGTGTAACATTTACCCAATAAACGTATTGACGCGACAAACAAATCAGAGCGAGAGAAATAGAGAGAGAGAGAGACAATTTACGGTTACACCCCCCCCTTTATTAAGAATATCCCAAAGATGGATCTGCGTCTCTTGTTTATTATCGAGTGCCATGAAACGATAAATAATTCGTTTTATTCGATTATACGGATACGTATAGGAAATGGATAGGAAATAGTTGGAAATAGCCATCTTGAAAATTCGCGATCAACAAGTTAGATTTATGGACTATTAGCAATTAGATAATCTCGAGGAAATGCGAATCGCGATTACCTGTGGATAACCTGTGGCTCCATATATATGTTATTTGCTTTAATCGAATTAATAGCCGGTAAATCTCCCTCTTCGCGATTAAGTTAATCAGCGAAACAATCCGTTTTAAAAATTGTCCCGATATCCGATCGCTTCGAACAGGTTAAGGAGTTTATATTATTCGTATATGCTTTATTTTTAAGAATCTAAACCCGTCATATTAAACCCGATTTGGAGGCAATATAATCCTCGGTGTATTAATCACCAAGCAAAATTTGAACTAGATCGAAATCAAACACGATACGTCCAAGCCTGTGAGGCTGCTATATCGCTACATCGATAACGATCCTATATATATATATATATATCTTGCAGAATAATACGTCTTCTTCCCTCTACCTACAAAATCTACATACGCAAAAATTGAATGGAAAAGAAGAAGAGTCGATGTGCACCTTTCTTTTCATTCACAGAGAGATACGACGAAAAACGTAAAGAGAGAGAGAGAGAGAGAGAGGGAAAAAAAACGAAGCCTTAAACAAACGTTTACAAGCGACTTTCACCGAGCGCGCAATCGTAACGACGACCCTTTAATGGAATCAAATCGACCAGAATCGGATCCCCGGCGATTATCCGGGCGCAGAAAAGGATTGAGAACCCCTTTGGACATCGGAGCCATCCTCCCTGTCCTCCGGTTCCAGTTCACTGTCCACATGCCCACGCGGCGGCGGTGGTGAACGCGGGCGCGCACACCCACAAAAGATGATCTGAATTACCGGCCGACCGCTGACTGGCGCACGTGTGAATTCACCTACGTGCGCGTCACGCGTGTACCGGGTGGGTCAGGAGTAAAGGGACCGAAGGGGTGGAACAATGTCGGTCGGTCGCAAAAAGCCCGAATATGCGAGAGCCCGTTTCGCGCTGTTTGACGTCACTGGACGTGCACGCGGGGGATCGATATTGGCCTGTCGGGTAACGTTTTCGAAACGATCAACAAATTTTTCGACAAAACGTTACGTCGAATTCGTTCTACCCGCTTCCTGTTACGCGGGGCAGGCGGTTGCGCGGGGTCTCCTGCAATTTGCGGGGGTTGCAATTTGAATTTGTTATATATATATATATATATAAAGAGAGAGAGACAGAGTGAAAGAGGATGTGTAATTCGCGGGATTATAAAGCGCGATACCTGCATTTTTTTTTTTTTTTTTTTTTTTAGGTATTGATTTTTGCCGAATTTTCGAAGAATTCGTGATGTTGAGGGCGTATTATTAGTAAAATCGAATGGATGTATATATATATATAATCAAACATGATCTTTTGATCTTTTTCACAACAACGATCGCAAATATTTGAGAATTTTTGAGATAAGAGTTGGAAAGGAATATTGAAATTTTGAATAACCAAGGAAAATCTATAATTTATGGTTATTAATATAATCGTTGTTATGCAAGAGAACGTTTGAACGTTTCTTGCATAACACAACATTTCTTTTTTTATATATTTTAGTAACGTAGCTTTAAAAATACAATGTTTTGGCGCCTGCCAGTACTACCGCTCATTCCCAGGTGGCTTTAGTATACAGTTTTGAATAATACATTAGATATTGCATAGTATGTAAATTATACCACTTCGTTTTAACATATAAATTTTAATAGTACCTGATAACAATATTTAAATAATATTTATATATATATATATATAATCACATCTTAAATAATTAAAATAAATCAAAAATAAATCGAAATAATTCAAATATTTTAATAATATTTGAAAGTAACTAATAATAAGCACAAAGTATATAATTTTTGTATTAAATTCAGTATCGATAAAATCAACATAAATTCTCTTATTCTCCGACAAATTTTGATCTGAACATATATCGTAAAATAATGCGTGCATTCGTTCGATTTTTCTTGAAATATTTACAACAGAAACGAATTTCTGAAATTATAAACGAATAAAAAGATATCAAAGATTATTCGCCTTTAATAATACTCCTCACAAGACTCGAATGCTTATGATCGATTTTTGTATTCCCAGTTACCCATTTTATCTTACAGCCACGCAGCAAAGTGGCGCGGTACTGCATCAGCTATAGAATTATGAATTCCGTTCATTGCATACCTCTTGACCGTTCAAAGCTGCGTTAATAGCTGTATTCGATGAATAAGAAATACGCTGAATATTTAGCGATCATGGGCTCGGAGAAGGGTAACGCAATATTTTTTTCTTCATAAATCATCCATATTCCATTGATATTTAAACCATCCCCAACCAATCCAAAATATCCCCGAAATATTTCCGAAATATTTCGTCTTAAATATAAATTTATCCCCGATCGATTCCGTACGCACGAGTAACGTAACGCACTTTCCTACTTATTAATAATAAACGTTGCGTCTATCTATCCATGAAAATCTCTCTTACTACTCGATCCTCGTTCGACGCTCGTTTAAATTCGCAATTCAAAATTTCCCCACACCAACGCTCCCTCCCTCCCTCCCTCTCCCCCCCCCGCCCGAAACGCTAAAATTTCTGAAAAAAGATTCAGGTCAAGAAACCCGAGTGGAGGAGGGGAGGGCAACAAAGTTTCCCGACTTCACCTAAATTCCAAGGCGCTCAATTCCACCTCGTCCTCCTCCTCCTCCTCCTCCTCCTCCCCCCCTCCCCCGCCCCGGAATTCCCTGTTCCTCGCGTGGCGTGGAAAGTGGGTCGAAAACCGTATATTTATCCATTCATTTATTTTTATTTATTCGCGACACGAGGCACGCATCCTCGTTTCTCTTTTCTTTTTTTTTTTTTTTTTTTTTTCCACGGATACCCGTGATGCGTCCGCCCGACCCAATCGAGGGAAGGGGAGGGGGGAGGGGGGGGAGGAGGAGGAGGAGAGAGAAAGAAGAGGAGGAGAAAGGATGCACGCGGTTTCGATCGATTCATCAGTCAGTCAGTCAGTCAGTCAGTCAGTCAGTCAGTCAGTCAGTCAGTCAGTCAGTCAGTCAGTCAGTTTTTGACAGTGAACGAGATGTTCTCAGCGTGATAAAACACGCGGGATCACCGGCCATTTCCCAGCTCGGCCGCCGTAACGTTTTTTCAGCCTGATTTTCCGCCTCCCCGCCCCTCCCCTCGCGCGCGCGATAACACATCGCCGCGGGTATTATACAAATAATATAACGATCCGAGTGTACGCGCATACGGCGGGCGCGAGCGCGCCGAAATAATAAATCTGGAACGTCAAACGGCCGCTATCGTCGCCATTATAAATTATTCGCCTCCGCGGGGCGCGGGATTATTTACGGTGGCAATAATTACGATGGTGTTGCTCGTTCGGAGAGGGGGGAGAGAGAGAGAGAGAGAGAGAGAAAGGGAAAAGTTTCCTAGAGGTGACACGACTCTATCCAATCTTTTTTTTCCCATCTCTTCTTCTCGCACGTCGATTCGAATACTACGAATACTACGCATCCCGAAATTTGGGAAAAGTAACCGGTAATCGCATCCTTTCTCCTCGTTTCCGTTACCAACCTTCGATCCAAGAAAAATCTAAAAATCCCAAATTCAAACCTCGACTCGAACCTCGTTCATTCGACACCCGATCGAAACATATTCCCCTTCGAGAGAAGGGGGCCTGGACATGAAGAAAGAAAGAAAGAAAGAAAGAAAGAAAAGAAGGAAGGAAGGAAGGAAGGAAGGAACGCTGGCTGCTTCTCCTCGCCCCTCGGCGTCGCGTTGCGTCGCGTTGACCGCAATCAACGGTTCTCGCGGCGAGCTGGGATGCGTGCGTGGTACATTCACGTGCACATGCACGTTGAGGGGGGAGGGGGGGGCGGAGGTTCGGTCAAGTGTGACGGCCGACCGCAGCCCCGGCTCAAACCTCGCCCACGCGCACGCACACACAGGTGCGCCTCCGCTCGTGTCACCAGAGGCCCGGGCCCAGGCCAAGGCCCGCCGCGTCGCGTTCACGGACGCCGTCGTAATAACCAACCACCGCGCATAGGATACACACACACACACACACACACACACACACACACACTAAACACACTTATAATACGCGTACTCGGACCAAGCGCGGCAGGATACGCGGCGCGGTGACACGCTCGGGGGGCCCTCGAGCAGCGCCGCCCTCTCCCTCCCACCCCCATTATCCACTACTCGCCCACTCGGCCGCCAACAGGCGGAATACTCGCATGATGACTATTCAGGGGAGCCGGGGACGGGAGAGGGGGGAGAAGAGGGAGAGAGAGAGAGAGAGAGAGAGAGGTTTGCTCTGCTGTGAGCAGAGGCACGGTGGTACGCGCGCGTGTGCGTGTGTGTGTGTGTGTGTATGCCGGCGTAGGTGGGCGACCGACCGAGGGGGGGTGAGATGAGTAGGGGGGTGGTATAAATTATACCGTTCAATCGATTTGCTGTCAGAAGACCCTCCACTGGCAGCCAGCTAGCTAGCTAGCTAGCTAGGCTACCTACCTACCTACCTATCCACCTACCTACCTACCTACCTACCTACCTACCTCGTGGTGGTAGCTCCGTTGCTGGTGGTTCCCGTTGCTACACGCCGCGCCACGCCATGCCACGCCACGCGGTGCCGTTGTGTCGCTGTTGCTATCACCGACAACCGGGGCAGGCAGGCAGGCAGGCAGGCAGGCAGGCAGGCAGGCGGAGGGGGCGGAGGGGGTCGGTTGGTTGGCTGATGTTGCTGCTGTTCGCCGAGGAGAGGGTGCGTTTAAGCGAACGAGCAGGCACGGGAAAGGGGGCGCACGTGCGTGCATCCGAGGGGGGAGGAGGAGGGGAGAGATGATGTGCATCGACGGTTGCAGAGGGGGGAGTTGGTACCCGCCGAGTAAAGGGGTTGCTACGGATATGGAGCTGATTCCGAAGGGTTAAGGCTTTGCTCGGTGAAAGGGTGGTTCGTCTCTCTCTCTCTCTCTCTCGGTGAAGGGTGAGAAGAAAGGAGGGGTGAGAAGGAAGAAGCGTCGAAGAGTCGGTTTGTTGCTTTGGGCTGCCACGATTATTAACCCTTTCGATGCATCCCGTTGACCGATATATATATATATATATATAAAGGGGGCGCTCGTTTATCTCTCTCTTAAAGATTCGATAGGAACGTGAATGGAAATGAATATGAAAATTTCACGCATTTAGGATGGATGAGAGGGAAATTGAGAGTTGAATTGAGCGACGAAACGATGAGGAGGAAGAGGTAAAAAAAAAAAGGACGGTTTGTAATTAGAGAATCGAAAGAAATTGCGAGATCAACGATCCGAACCATCTGTGAAACTTCGCTGCCCGCACTGAGCGCAATCTCTGAACAACTGTTATTCGAGACTGGTATAAGCGTGGTGGAGAAGAAACGCGAATAACTTCGCGAAACTTGAGCGAAAACTCGTTGATCGATGCGCCTGCACACCTCTCCTCTCCCTGCGTTATCTAGGTCAAAACCTCCTCCCCTTCCCTTCCCCCGGTCGGAAGGTAAGGGATGAGGATCCGAAATAAATATACCGAAAATAAAA
Organism: Apis florea; assembly: GCF_048593485.1. Taxonomy (NCBI): domain Eukaryota; kingdom Metazoa; phylum Arthropoda; class Insecta; order Hymenoptera; family Apidae; genus Apis; species Apis florea. The sequence goes on along the minus strand of NW_028256542.1, from coordinate 964,275 downwards.
TCGACGCGAGAAAAGAGAGAACCAACCTTTCTAACCAACTTGGTCTTTAACTTCGTCAAAAACTCGTCGTAATTTCAAAGTAAAAAATCGGCGGCCTGATCCTTTCGCCTTTTCTCGATCCTACTGGACGGAATATCCTTACTGGACGGAAGCGAAGGAAAAGCGGCGAGAAACAATTGAAAAACGAAAAGCGCGGGGAAGAGAGAGAGAGAGAGAGAGAGAGAGAGAGATAGAGAAAGAGTTAATCGAAGCGTTGGCGAGGAGGAGTGGGCGGCGGTAGGAGGTCGGTTGTAGGAGGTGGCATTGCAGGCTAGCGCGAAAGGGAAGGAAAAGTTTCGCGGCAACTTTCGTAATGCACGCCGGATAGTTATACAAAATTGAACGTCGGGGTGCCTCGGAAGGCAACAACGCAACACTCCGGGCAATGTGCCGTGTCTGGCGTTCTGGGGTGGGTGGGGGAAGGGGTTGGAGTGGCAGGCAGGCGGAGGCAGGAAAGGCAGCAACGGTAGTAGTAGTAGTAGTGGTAGTGGTAGCGGTAGTAGTAGTGGTAGTAGGTAGAACGCGGTGGAGCGAGGAGAGACGGTTGCAGGTGGTTGGGGGAAGGAGAGAGGGAGAGATGCGGGAGTGTGAGTCCAGAAAAGAGGGTTAGGTCCCCGAGTCCTCGGTAACTCACCCTCCGCCGGCGTACAGCATCGCCAGAACTCCGCTTGTCTCCCTCTCCGTCTCCTTTCCTCTCTCATCGGGCACCTCTTGCCATCTGCCTGTGCGACTCTCCCTCCCTCTTCCTCTTCCTTTTGCCTCTCTCCTTCTGCCTCCGCTCTCTCTCTCTCTCTCTCTCTCTCTCTCTCTCTCTCTCTATCTCTATCTCTACCCCCCAATCCACACCCTTACGAGCATCAACCTCCCTCCCCCCGCTCACCACCCTCGGTCCAACACCGTACACGTTCCTACGCCTTCTCCTTGGCTCAGGGACGCGCCACGACGTGGCCGTAAAATTCCAAAATCCAAGAGAGAGAGAGAGAGAGAGAGAGAGAGAGAGCGTGGTTAGCTCCTCTTAGTTGCCCTTGTCCCCCTCTTTCCCCTTCGGTCTACCTTTCTTCGAAGGTATATACGAAGAAGAAGAAGAAGAAGAAGAAGAGGAAGAGGAAGAAGAGGTCTGTTCTTCGCCGGCCTTTCCCTTCGTCTTTTCTTTCCTCGTCGCTTTCTCGTTTCGTTTCTTTCCCCACGCGAGGCCGTGGGGAGGAGGGAGGGAGAGAAAGGAAGAAGAACTTTTGCACGGAACTCCCTGGGGTTAAGCGTCTACCCTCTTGGAAATTCCGGGCATTTTTGAGAGTCCCGAGTAACGATGGCAGCTAGGACAAAGTAGTACAGTCACGTCGATGGAAGTACCGGGGCGTAATTACGCGGAAGATTAATAATTTCAATAGAGACGACGACCAGCTACTACTCCTAGCCGTCCTCCTCCTCCTCGTCCATGCGGGGCGGAGGAAACGTTTAAAAAGAAAAGAATTCGCTCCGTGTCTTCATTCCATCCCCAATGGTGGATGGCACTCCATTAATCGGACAAGTTTCGAACGAAGGTCGATTAGCGAGTGAAAATTAGTCGTTTCTCGAGATGCTCGGCCACCACGCCACCCTCTTCCCTTTAACGAGTCCTCGTATAATAGATCAATTAGAAAGTTTGCGGACTTGGGTGTTCCTCGACGACGAAAAGCCAAACGATTGTACAAAGAAGGATATATATATATATATATATATATATATAGAGAGAGAGAGAGAGAGAGAGAGAGAAAGGAATTTAAAACCTGTTCACCGTTCGTTGGGAAGGCAAGGTGTTCGTTCCATATCCATTTCAATGGGACGAACAATGGACCCTAAACACAATGAGCAACCCCCAAGCCAAACATCCCTTTGCATTAATTTCCGACTAACTTCCACTTATCCGTATAATTGGCGTCCATTACGAAATCGTGGCGCGTAAAAAAAGTATTGCCAAGCGTTTCCAAATCCGGGAATAGAGAAATAGGTGTATAACGATAACGTAACGAGGTGGGGAGGGGAGAAAAGGAAGAAGACAACGGAGCTCCCACGAAGAGAAAGGGAGAGAGGCATACGATCAGAAGGAGGAGAAGAACGACGAAATAAAGTGGAAAGCGCTTTCACGAAACGCGACGATAATTAAGGCGGCCCTGCCGACCTCGAAAGTACTTCTCGGCCCCTGGCTACTACGCCCATACAGGCGAGTCTGTTATTCTCTTTCTCCCTCGCGTTCCCTTCGTTACTCACCCCCTTAGCCCTCCCTCCCTCCCTCTCCCCCTCCCGCGGACTCTGAAACTCCTCTCTCCTGCCCGCCGCCTTTCCTCCGCCTTCCAACCGCCCGTGTACCATCCTCCACCGTTCCTCCTCGCCTTCACCACCTCACCCACATTCACCCATCCACCCACACCCCGACTACGCTACTACCACCACTACGCCCGACCTAAGGGTTGAGAAACCACCCTCCATTTCCAGTGGCAGCCAAGGCAGAGAGGCAAAAGCAGACTCTCTCTCTGCCTGGCAGACTGGCAGGCTTGGCAGGGGGATGTGCACGTCACCGTCTTACACTATCGTCCCGAACAAACACCACGTTTCCAACCCCTGCCAACCACCCTCCCTCCCTCTCTCTCTCTCTCTCTCTCTTACCATCCGCCATCTCCATCCTCCTTCCTTCTCTATATATATATATATATATATATCTCTCTTTCTCTCGCTCCGCTTGGCGGCACCAAGCTTCTCCTCGAGCATCCTCTACTCGAGCAAGCTTCGAGATTCTACGTACGCGTCACGGGACGTACGCGTGGGTCGTTCTCTGGGACGATCTACTCTCCTCGGCGGCGACGGCGGTGGTGGGCGGAGGAATAAGGGAAAATAGGGAAGAAGAAAGAGAGGAGGAGGGAAGGAAGAAGCACCGAAGAACGCCAACGGCGACTGAATGAAGAGAGAGAGAGAGAGAGAGAGAGAGAGAGAGAGAGAGAAAGGAAGGAAGAAGGAGAGGGAGAGGTGCACACGGGAGGGGTACGTCTCACGTGGCGGAGTTCAAACGCGAGGAAGAATCTCGAGGTACCTCGAGGATAAGGGATGTTTCCGGCGCTCGAGTAAGATCGCTAAGGGAACTCTGCGCTGAAACGTTGCTCGCTACTTCTCACTCTCTGTCTCTATATATATATATATATATATATATATATATCTCACTCTCTCGCCCTCGCCATCTCTGCAACCACCTCGTTTGCCCTCTGCACATCCTCTCCTCTCCTCTCCCCTCCTACGCGTATCGATTCTTACGTAAGGGATGTTTTCTCTCGTAGGTGGATCGCGAAGCCGGAGGGACAGGGATCCCTCCGTTGGAGGGAGGGCGGAGATCCGGCTGACCTAGGCAGAATGTGATTCCTAGGGAGAGGGGGAGAAAAAAACCGGTTCCTTGTTCCGGCTTGAAGAAACGGCCGGTGGAATGGCCAGGGGAGGAGGAGATGGAGGAGGAGGAGGAGGAGGAGGAGGAGAGGATCGGTGTTTTTCGGCGAGCTCGACGAACCTGGCGATTTCCGGGGGATTTAAAGAGATCGAACGGCACCCGTTCGTTCGAGCAGAGTCGTTTATAAAGGAAATGGAAATGTCAGCTGATAGGACATGGCATTCAATTGGTCTCAACTGAGCAATGACCGATTCATTTTCGGGCCGTGAGGCTTTTGACAAGGTGTTTTGAATATTTTTTTTTTTCCTCTCATTTCATTATTATTATTATTATTATTATTATTATTATTATTGTCACAATGCAGTTACATTTCGAACTATGTTCGATTATTAAACTAACTATTAATCCATTCGTATCCAAAACCAAATGAAATTGAAATTATTAACGACTCTTTAATAAACGAGGGGGGGGGGGAGAGGAGAGGAGAGGAGGGTGGTAACAAACGATTATTAGTTAAGTGTTTAAGACACGGAGGGTAGGGGGGAGGAAACGCGACGTAAAATTCGATTTCACACCCGATGAAAGTGAAATCCCGATCTGACGAATTTACGAAACGAGAGATCGATCCCATCGCGCCGTTTCTCCGCTCTTCCGATACCTTTCTCTCCCTTTGCGCTGCGCGAGAGATCTCGAGATTTATAATCGAATTAACGAGCGATCGACGCACCCCGAGCGGGATCCAAGTCAAACGGGTATTCGCCTAATTTGCGCCACCCTCTCAGAAATATCAGGGCCCAAAGTACGACAAAGGCGATCCCCTCCCCCCTTCCGAAACGATGAAATCAGTTGATCTTTCGAGCAACGTGCGTCACCGAAAAGCCGCACGCCGACAATAAGTAGGGTGATTTTAATTCCCTTCCGCCAAACCATCCCGCCCCGGCTCCATGAATACGGTTAACGATGTGCGGGGCCGAGGCGTATCCCAACCCGCATCGCCTCGTTTCTAAAATGTTTCTCTTCGTCGTGACAATAAAATGAAATGGCACGGAGGAATACAAGTATGATGTGTCGTGAAATTAATACGATTTCGAAAGCTTGTTACGCGGTGGGGGTTGATTGCGAACTTGTTGAACGTATCGTTTTTCTTTCTTTCTTTTTTCTATTTTTAGATTCGAAGTAGGAGGAGGAAAAAACTCTTGATATTTCCTTGTTACAATAAATACATGCGAGATTGTTATGTTAATATATTTGAAAGATATCTTTCTACATAATAAGGATAGGTGAATTCTAGAAGCGAAAATGTCGATTGAGGCTTATGCGTGCAAGTTAAGAAAAAAGAATGGGGAAGATATTGCAAAAAATATTGTTTTAAATGTGTGACTGCGTTTCTAATTTCATCAGGAATAGAATCTTTTAAAAATTATTCCTTTCGCTGTGATCTTAAATTTTTCACTATTCAACACTGAAAGCGTAGATAATTTTAATAATTCTTTTTGGAAAAATTGATATTGGTTTTATACATTTTAATTCTAACAATCTATAATATATATATTTAAATACATATATTATAAATCGATATTAGTTTTAGGTATTAAAAAAAATACTTAAATAAACAACAAAAATTCATCTCATAAATTTCCATATACAAAACATTAAACACAAAATATCTTCTCTCCCCCGTAGCAATTAATAATCCATTACCAACATACCAACGCGCGCTCGAAATAAACGCGTCCCATCAACGAATTCGCGCCCGAAATTTCCAACGAGGAACGGCAGGCAAAATAAACCTCTCGACATTTACTTTTCCGAACAGACTAAAGTTGTCCGCGCCTCGTACACGGAAACAAGAGAAGATCCAGGGGTTGGTATTGGGACACGGTAGAAAGGAACGAGCTCTACCCCCCGTGCCATTTGCCACCTTGTTCCTCGTATTTATGCTAGCACGGAGATCCGGCGTGTTTGCACAAGCTTTAAATCCTACCCCCACCCCGGCCCACCTATCCGCATCCTCACGGAACACTTACACCTTCGACCTACGGCTTTTCACCTACGTGAATACGTGGATAACGCATACACGCGTTGCATGATCGCTGTGATTTACCGACGAGAAGTTCACGCGCGGAGACTCGCTCCAGGCATTGGAAGTTAATTGCGTGGAAATTAATTGAGATCGTCGCGGAAACCGCTAGTCACTAAATTTTGTAGGAGCACGTACTCGCGAACGATCGAACCGTGTGATCGGGACATATGCAAGCAACGTCGATAGCAATTACGCGGACCGACGTTCCTCTTTCCTTTCCTTTCCTCTTTTTTTTTCCCCCCTCTCTTTTTCTTCCTTTTCGAGTTGTAAACCGGCCGCAATTTACGTAGCGGTGCGTATCATACACGACGCGAAGAAGTCTCGCCGAAGATTAGGCCGATTATAGCTTCGAACGATCCGTTTCTGACTCGCGGGTAACAGCAATAAGAAGAGATAAATAATCGGCGGGACGTAATAAAGGTTATGTTATGTAACATGTATATAAGAATCGAGAATTCGTCGCCTAATATTTGGTATTAACCTTTCCTCAAACATATCGATTCGTTTTTTAATTGTTCGTCAGAATTAAAATATAACGGTATAATTTATTCTTATTCTTATTGATATCTAACATGGCTACCGTGTTACGAAAGACAATGTTCACGTACCTCGTCGTTGCAATTCTCGAACGAACGTTGTCGTCTCATTTTCGTCACGTTTTGGTACAAGTATAGTCCTCTCTCACTGTTCCTTTGTTAATCACATTATACACCGATCATATTTATTCACTAATTTCACTCGTATATTAATAATCATCTCACAAAATAACACACTCGATCGTTCACTCACAAGAAACACTTTTGGCGGTAAAAGTGACGTACGCAACTGTCATGGCGCCTCGTTCATATCGATGATTGATAAATCGTATGTAGAATCGATATTTATCGATATTTGTTATATAATAAATATATATTTATTACGTAATAAATTATTATGTAATATTATCTTTATATTACACAAATTATACATTTTTATTATTATAAATTATATTATAAATTATAATCGAATCAATAATATATGTTATAAATTACAATCGAAGATAAAATCGATATTTGAAAATATATATTTTTTATATATATCTATAATGCAATATAATCCTTATATTATATAAATTATACGTTTTTATATTATAAATTACACGATTAAATTAATATTATTCGTGTATTTAAAATATAAACGTAGCTAATATTTTCACATATCGATTCTGCTCGTGACTTCGTAATAATCGATACGATTGCAGCGCTATGAGTAAGATCAAGACGCCATGACAGTTTTACTTTTCTTCCCGCTAAAGGCACGAGTGATTGATCGAATTTTATTTTGTAGAATATTTTGTAGAGTGTTCAAGCGAAACTAGTGTATTTAAAAGTGTGTAGTACAGTGTAAAATATCAAAAATTAACTACGGAATGGATCAACACATGTGAAACAATGTTGTCGAAGAATTTCAACGATAAGGTAAGACAATGAAATTGATTTTTTAGATATCGATACGTAAAAAAATTACTCTCTCGAATATATGTATATATAAATATACATATAAAAATCAATACAATAATGAAACATAATCCGTATTTATCATAATTAGAAAAATCAAACGATAAAATCATAAAGAAGCTATTTTCACGTATGTATATAGATAGAGGTTATACAGGTTATGTATTTGTTACAAATTCACAGAAAATGTGTCGGAAAGTTATTAAATCTTTCTTATCTTATTATTCAATGATATATTTGCAATTTTTATTCCGAATTATTATATGGATATAAATATAATATACGTATGTATAGATAATAAATAATCAATAATATATGTGCATCGATCGAAAAATTTATCGATACCTGATACATGATATTTCTACAGTGATCAATAGTAGCTATCGAGTTATTATTAAACGTAAATAGATAGATCTCAAAAAAATTGCAAAGTGTCTAAAAAGTATCTGTGTAAATAAAAATAAAAGTGTATGAAATTTTAGTAAAAAAAAGTTGTGAAAAAAATATTTATCTAAAATATAAAAGTACAATGAACACCTGTTCAACCTGTAATACAAACATTTTTAAAATATTTCAAAAGTTTTTTTATTTTTACTATTAATATTAAAAATTTAAAAATATATCGTTTAATTTTTCTAATTAAGATGATATGAACGGTATGAAATAATATAGTATTTTAATTACTATGGAATAAGATTAATTTTTATTCAAATGTTAAGAGAGTAGGAAAGATAATTCGAATCCAATTTTTTTTGATTCTCGCAATACTCGATCGTTAAAATTACGAATCGTCATTCCTTCACCGATAAAGTTTCAATTTCGAAGTTTCGAACTTTCGTTATTTCGTATAAATTTGTATCAATACGGCTGAATAAAACTAATTCGATATATTTTTGGTCTTTGACTCAACTCTTATTCCGACGGAAATACATCGAACACACGATCCTCGTCACGTACAGAAATACACTTCACTGAAAATTTCATTAATACAGTTAACAAATTTGCGAATCTCTTCGTTGAGTTTCGCAATCGGTTTTTTTGCTTATCCAAAACGAGAAATATAGCGATCGTCCAATCGTCCAATGTTGGAATTTTCGAGAATTTTAGAGAACAAAAATAAATCGATGAACGTACTTTCGCGAGTATTTTTATCAATACCGATAACAATAGCAACGAAACGAGATATCCGTTTGGAAATTTGATCTCTCCCCACGCTTCCGATCGTAAGAAGCTTCCGAAACGAGCATACGCACGGAAAGCAACCGAATATCTTGCACACGAACGAAGTGATTCGTTTGCACGAAACTCGTACGAAAGTTGGTGCGGCATTTTTAAAAGCGCGCACGGGGGGGGGGGGGACAACGTGTAAAAAGCCGAGAGATCGAAGTTTTTCTCGCGTTGTCGGCCATCTTTAATAATTTCACACTTGAGAAAAATGAACAGTTCTATTCATAATCCTTTCCCTTGACGGGGGGAGGTTCCGTCCTCCCACCGAAAACCCGCCAAAAGCGATTCTCCCTCCCTCCCTCCCTCTCTCCCTCTCTCTCTCTCTCTCTCTCTCTCTCTCTCTCTCTCTCTCTCTCTCCTCCTTCCCCTCCCCCTTCCCTCCCCATCATTCTTTCATCTCTCTCTTTCTCCCACTCCCCGGTCGATCTCTCGGCCTCGTTTCTTCCTTCACGGTCGGTGAAACGTTGCCGGGTGCTCATTCATTTAATTTCAGTCATTGCTGGCAGTCGCACCCCTGTCGTGCGACCGACAAAAAATAATTAGTGAAGCCTTACACCCCTCTGCCAGCCACCCCGCCGGCCTCCTCGCCCCCATCTCCCGTCTCTCTCCCTTTATACCGACTATATTCTCCCTCCTACGTTTACGACGACTACGACGTCGACTACGACGACGACGACGACGACGACGACGACGACGACGTCGACGACGACGACGACGACGACGACGACGACGGCGACTCGACGCCCCCTTTCAACCCCACGGGTACGTACCTTGCTGCTCGAATTCTCTCTCTCTTCTCTCCCGTTACTCCCTTCCCCCCCTCCCCCCCTCCCCCTGTTTCCCTGCCAACCCAACCAACCAACGAATCACTCCCCTCACCCTCCTCTCTCACGGACTCTCTAACTCCGCTACCCTCCTCCTGTTCCACCCCCGGCCTCCATCTACTCCTCCACCTCCTCCACCTCCATCTCCTCCGCCTCCACCTCCTCCTCCTCCTCCTCCACCTCCTCTCTTGAGCCACCCTCCTGAGCAGCAGCACCAGCAGTAGCAGTAGCACCCGCCACCACCACCACCACCACCACCACCACGTTCTACCGCCAAAACCCTAGCTCAGTCAGCCACCCTCCCCCCTCCCCCTCCCCCGCCCCCGGTATATACTCTATCCACCTCTCTTCTTCCGTCTCTCTCTCTCTCTCTCTCTTTTACCGTTCCCGTTCCCCTTCCCTCCGCAATCCTCTCGCCCTGGTCGTGGCCTCGGGCGGGATGATTCAGGCGCCAGTAGGGCGCACCCACCTTCAGTAGGGAGTGCGTTGGGGTGAGTTGGAACGACGGATGAAGGCAGCAGAGGTGAGGAGGGTGACGGTGGCGTGGTGGGTAGAGTGAGAGTGCGGGAGAGCGGAGAGCGGAGAGAGAGAGAGAGAGAGAGAGAGAGAGAGAGAGAAGGGAGGGAGGGGTGGGGGATTGAGGAAGGAAAGCGGGTGGATGGAGGTAGGTGGATGGGTGTCGGTGGGTGGAATCGGGGGGGAGGAGAACAGAGAGGAGAGCGTAGAGTGTGTCGGGGTTGACTAGGAGGGTTGGATAGCCGTATGCGGGGCGGGAGGGAGGGTGTACGGCTCAGAGGGAGAGCGGGTTGCCAGAAGGTGGATGGGGTGAGAGAGACAGAAGGAGAGAGAGAGAGAGAGAGGGAGAGAATAGGTGGGATGGGTGAAGGCAAGAGGGAGAGATACGCGTACGGAGGGTGGTTTTCCTCGGCTGAGATATAGGCACCACCGACGCCGCGGTGGGTTATATCCTGGGCTAAGTAATACAAGGAAAAGTGCTACGTGAAGCCCTCCTCTCCACCCTTCTCTCTCTCTCTCTCTCTTTTCCTCTCCTTCCTCTCAACAGGGGATCGTCCGTTCTCTTACTCCTTTTTCTCCTCCTCCTCCTCCTCTTCTTCCTCCTCCTCCTCCTCCTCCTTCGCCCGCTTACCGCGTCGCTACGGTCTCTCCTCTTTTTCTCTCTCTTCCCTATTCGTTCGCTCACCGTCTTTTCTCTCTCCTCCTCTTCCACTCTTTCTCTCTCTCTCTCTGTTTCCACGCTTTACGGTGCCGCAGTCTCGGCAGAACAGCGGCGGCAGAACAGCGCACAGGTGCACGTCGCGATGCATTTCTCGAGGGGCAAGCTTTGTTGGCCCCTGACGAACAAGGATACACGCCAGCCGTCGCGAGAATAAGTATGAAATGAATTACCGTTCATGGATGTTCATTAACGGATACTTTGGCGAATTATGTCGCGCGCGGATGCCATGTGCTCGTGCATGCGCACGATACGCATGCCCCTCTCTCTCTCTCTCTCTCTCTCCCTCTCTCTTTCACCTTTCTCCTCCTCGCCAATCCCCGTTCGGCCGTTACGCGAGAAGAAAAACCGCGCGGATAATTGTTCCGATTCTTTCCGTGTCTCCTGTTCCTGCGTTTCCGCCCAGCTTACCGGCTATTCAATAACGGTTGCAATTTGAGTCGCGAGGTGTCACTAATATCACTAATAGGGCAAAAACTCGCTTAACCAACGTCGACGGAGGATAAACATGCGCCGGTTAATGGCATACTCGTAAAAGGGGGAAATGGAAACGTGTAACGAGTGATGATTTTTTTTTCCCCCTTTTTCTTTTTCATTTTGACGGATGATGGAGAAGTGGGTAAAGGGTAAATGCGCGAGATGCGCATTCCAGAAAACGAGGAGCTCGAGACTCCTTAAATGGTTGATAGGATTTTGAAAAATGATTTTAATAAGAGGGAGACGAGGGATTTTTAAATGGATACTTGCGTAGTTTTAAACGTTATTCCCTTCTATAATATTAGTAGACCGTAGTACGTTCATCTATTAGAGACGAGACCACAGTGCAAAGTGATTTTACATCGTACGTGATTCGTAAAACGCGTGTACTATAATAAATATCGAATATCCCCCGTGTTATTATAATACTCGACTTGCTCGATTTATAATGAAGAATCTTCTCACTGATTGACCATGTTTCATCTCGCTAATTACGAATTCATTGAAATCGAATCCTTCTTTCGGGACGAGATGGCAACGAGAGGATAGGGAGGAAACGTTTCAAGGAGATAAATTTTTTTTAAACCTCCCCCCCCCCCCCGTCGCGTTCTTTTAAAATTTCCTTACAAAAAAAAAAAAAAAAAAAAAAAAAACTGATAACTTAAAGAAAAATACATACATAATAAAGACCGACGCGCGATGGTGTAGTTTGCACGTCAGCTCGAATCCCCATACGCATTATCACCGAAGACCGTGGGGTTATTCCACGGCAAGCAAAATCCAAGGGAAAAATGCGAAGGAACCAGCTGAGGTAGTGGAAAGTCGAGATGGTAACTTGAGAGTGGATGACGCGTAGATATAGGTTTCCCTGCCCGCGGCGAGAAAAATACGAAAGAGAAGAGAGAGAGAGAGAGAGAGAGAGAGAGAGAGAGGTTCGCCGTATATCCGGAGTCTGCATTCTCAGACTCGTGTACCAACGGTGAAACGGAACGTGATGTTAAGTTGGCACCGGCTTGCCTTTGATGATTCCTAAATGATGTGAGAACATCCGTCGTGTACACACGTGACGCGTGTGAAAAGGAAATTTTGCGAATGTGTTTTCGCGATTAGAGGAGGGGAGGGTGGAGTTGAGTACTACAGGACGCTTCAAAAAATGGGGACGAATTTTTTATTAATGGGGGAAGGTACAAGTATAACGCGTGTATAGGTGTGTAGGGATATTTGGATTTGAAGAAAGAGGGCGGGCGAGAGTGGAATGTACAGGGTGTTTCAGAAATAGGTGATTGTGAAATTTGAGGATACGAGAGCCAATTGTTTCCAAATACGTTACGAATATATACGATATATATATATATATAGGCGAACGTAGATCGTCGAGGTGAGTTCGGTCGACGCGGGAAATTCAAAAATATCGACCCATCACGATTTCCAACGTTCTCCTTCTTCGCTTTATTACAAGAAAGAAATTCAATATTATCTTTTTGTTATCGTAACACAATCTCTGAAATATTAAATTTCCCAGGATGTTGCACGTATTTCTTTCTTGGATGTCCGCGATCCATTTCCCGTTGTTGCAAGCGGGAAGCGGGGGGAGGGGGAGGGGGAGGGGGGGGAGAGAGAATATTTTTTAAGACCACCATGGAAAACTGGAAGTCTGGTAAATATTAATAAGAGCGGCGCGCACGCCAACCTCTCCCTCCCTCACTTTGTTAAGGCAAACAAGAAAATTGGAGTAGAATTTTGAATCTCGAGATACTTACGTGACGAGTAACCGGTAATTATGGCGGTACCTGCGAAAAGCTTTTCTTGCGCTTGCTAAACAATTCAACGCCGGAAAATTTTAATTAGCGTTACTACGGGAGGAAAATCGATACTCTTTTCGACACTTTTTCGCGAAAATCATACTCCTTTCCTCTATAAAATAAAGTATAGCTTCGCTTGCAAGCACTCGAAGCTTCAGGCTCGAAAGCTTTAATGCGCGTGAAAAAATAAATAAATAATTCGTCGCTTCGACGAATCGAATAAGTTAAAGTCCGATTAAATAATAATACAGGAGATCATCGGAAATTCAAAATTTCCCGCCTAAATCGCCTAAATTCCTCATCTCAACATCGCCTCGGAGCGTGGAATAAATTATCACGCTTGTCACGATACGCGCAACGATATAAACCATCCCAAGGGGGGCGGAGTGAAATTAGCAAAAGTGAAAAGTAAAGACACCCTCTGGTGTCGCTAATGCCGCGGTCCAAGGGCGAGCATTCCTTCGCACAAGGGGTAGGCCAAGATAAATTACATAACAATATAAGTAGGCGTCGAGAGGGGCGAAAACACCCCGAGGAGGGAGGAAGAATAAAGAAACCGTGCAAACAGTCCTCGCGGAATTCACTCATCCTCCTCCCCCTCCTGTGAAAAGTTAGTTCCAAGAAAAAGGTCGAACGTATTTTATTTTTTTTTTTTTTTTTTAAAGTTACCACCAAACTTGCCCAATTACTTACTTACTTATTTACTCGAGAATCGATCATTCCTTTTAAACATTCGAGAGAATTAGACTTTCATCCATCAAATTTGCGCGTCGCTCTTCTTTGTTTGTGCATCGAGAATACGTTATTCATCGAAAAACGATTTCGCGAAGAATTCGTCCCCAACCTGTCCCTTGCCATGGACCAAAAAAAAAAATAAGAAGAAGAAGAAGAAGAAAAGGAAGGAACAGAAATTTATTCACGCAGAATCGACGGATCGATCCGTATCGATGACACTCGGCGTTTGTCACTTTTTAAATCTCGAAAGAGAAAGAGTTAAAGATCATTTTGAAAATTTTAAAATTTTCCATTTTCGATTTTATTACCTATCGCCACCAAATTATTGCACCGAGACTCTTACCCCCGTGTAAAATATTACACGCACTTTACACCCGGCCATAAATATAATTTACCTTCTCGACACCACCATCATCATCGACGATCCTTCTTAATTAAAAAGGGAGAGGCAACAGGAGGAGGAGGAGGAGGAGGAGGAGGAGGCAAATTCGCGGGCGAATTGCAAATGGGGAGCTTAGTTGGAGGAGAGAGAGAGAGAAACTAGAAATCTCGTCGCGAAATTTTCATCCACGAACGGCTCGAACGCGAACGCGAACGTGAATTTAAAGTGGTCGTCGAGTGTGGCGGGGGAGGAGGACAAGGAGGGGGGAGGGAGATCCTTGGGAAATAAATGCGTGACAAATACCGGGGACGTTTTAACAACGCGGGCGGGGACAAACGGGGCCGTGGGAGAAAAGGGCCATTCATTTAAGCCACATTGTTTCGGTTAATGCGTGACATGTGGTTGAAAAAACACGGTAAAACTCCAACAATGCAGCCAAGTACCGACCCCTTTATCGCCCGGAGAGGGGTTAGCGATTCATCCCTTCATTATTCGGGAATTAGTAACCCCGTTTCGCCTCCCTCCCCTCGCCCCTCGCCACTCGCCGTTACAACCTGACCCTGTTATCTCTCCACGATGCTTCTCCCTTCTCCCTTCTCTTTTTTTTCAAATTTCCCTCGAAATCGAAATCACGCGTCGACACGAACGCCTCCTATTTTCTCGAAGATACAAACATATGTAGGTATCTTTTGTTTCTTAAATTTCGTTTGTTCTTGTTTCGAGTTCACAATCGAAGGTAAAATCGTACTCGATTTTCCAAATCCTCGATTCCACTTCGAGCTGGAAGGCTCGAACGAGCGAAGCACGTTCGGATCGATCGAATATCATCGCGCGATTAAAATTTCACGCTGTCACAGCAGCTGTCTCGCGATCCGCTCGTCACGGTTGTCTGTGAAGACGCGCGCATTTACGAGGAGAAACATCAGGCCGATCGGGGCAACGAGATCAACGTCACGCCGGCCAAATTATTTATTTAGATTTAAACAGGCCGCGCTCGCCCAGCATGCGCCCAGCATCGTGCATAACGCAACGTACGTGTGCGTATATCTATATATATATATATATACGTAGGAGGAAGGAAGATAGAGAGAGGGAGAGAAAGACCGACACCTCGGCGCCGAACTCACCCTCCTCCGAGACTCTGCAGACTCACCTCCATCCCCCAGCACCCTTTCAACCACCCCCCCGCGGGCGAAGCATCCCAATGGCAGCCCCCGTTTCGAGGCAAACCTACACCAACTCCCTCCCTCCCTCCCTCCCTCATACACCGCTTCTCTGATCTAGCCTCCCTCCCCTCACCCCACTCCACTTCTCCCCCTCTCCACGCCACTCCACCCGTCTCGACCCGTCCAACCAACCGCCCACACAACCACCTACAACTCCCACGTACCTCGAGCGACCCTCGAGCTATCTCCAAAATCATCCCTTACATTCTAGAGCGGAGCGGCGCTATCCTCCATAGAGAGAAGCGAGCGTAGTCGGACGTCGTAGTCGTCGACGACTACGACGACGACGACGACGACGACGAGGTTGAAAGGGGAACGAGGGAGGTAGGGGGAGGTTGAAACGAGGGTAGACACCAGGATATAGGTAGGTATACTGCTACGGGAAAATAAGAGATCTTCCCGCACGACTCGCGATACGAATTACAATGGCCGGCGGGGGTGGGGTAGCTTTATCTTTCTCTCTCGTTTTCCCCGCCCCTTGTTGGGAATACCGTTTCTTCTTCCGCGCAATTCGAAGCCGCGGAATTTTGAAACCAACCGGATCGCGATCGGCTGGATGGATGACGGAGACGAGCAAAGGGTTTATTTGGGTTGTGGTCGATGGAAAATTTGGAAGAAAGAGTTGGATTATTTTTATTTCCATTCAATATCGATATATAACAGATAAGTGATAACGGGCGATGATCGAAAGGAGAAATAAAAGTTTTGCGGATCTCGTTTATCGCACGCATACCTCCTCAATCGAGCCTCGTCAAGACGAAAAGTAGAAGAAGAAAGAAAGAAAAAACACCGAGGCCAGCCATTCTTCGAACCTCTCCCCCCCCCCCCCCACGATTTGTCATCGATCGATCGCGGTCGGCGCCGGCTCGCTCGATATCGATATTTAATACACCCGTTCCGAGGCCTAATGGACATCGAACGGCGGTGACGAACGAGAGAATCGAGCCCATTGTCGGGGGCCGTGGCGCAATTTACATTTTTCCCTACCTCACCCCTCCCTCCCGAGCGTGGTAGTAGGAAGCGTGACACGGAGATCACGAGGAGAGTTCCACGAGGAACAATGGACGTCACGCGCGACTCGTGGCGTGGTCGAGAGAGGTGGGAGGGGAGAACGTTCGTTAAATCGGGGGCCGATCGAGTCACGTCGATAATACGATCGACGTGTTATGGTGAAAACATTTGTTTGAACGTTGGTACCGAGAATTTTTCCATTCAATTCACAAATTTTCTTGTTGTTGAAATTATTGTTTTCGCCGTCGGTAAGGCGAGAGATTTACTTTTTTACCGACGTGTAAGAAAAATTCGCGTCGAATCTTTCGATTTTAGTAAAAATTTTGGATAAAAGTTTTTTTATTACTAGTTATTATCCTCTCCTCTTCCCGAGAGGATGGACAAACGCCAAGAAGAAGAAACGCGTAAGAATAATTGTAATAGTGAGATTTAATCCCTTGATAAAATTTGTAAGCTAAAAAAAAATTTCGTCGATACACGTGTTTCGATCTCGCCGCAATGCCGCGGAGGAAAGTGTAACCGTTCGTTGAAATCTCCGGCCGTGTTTCGGACGCTTCTTAATTTCTCCCGTTCACGTCCGTTGTTCTCGATTTAAAAAAAATCTCTTTTCCAACATCTCGATTCGATAATATTTCGAGATTCGAAATCGATCTTCACCCTTGCTCCGTTCGTCTTCATTCGTGAGAAAACGAAGAAAAAAACAAAAAAAAACGAGAAAACTTTCGAAAACCTCGCCACACCATCGTATATATTTATATATATATATATATATCATCGACGAAACCTCGAACGGAGAAGGTTCTAAAGAGGCCGAAAATATCGCGAATAAAAGAAAAAGGAGGAAAAATAATAAACCCAAGAAACCTCTCTCCCCTTCACCTCCCCGAGAAAGGATCTCAGGCAGGGCAGAAAGGACAGACTCTCTGGATGGACTTTCTTAGAAATCCTCGTTATTCCAGCCGAACGAAGAGAGAGAGAGAGAGAGAGAGAGAGAGAGAGTAGAGGCGAGGGAAAGCCACGAAATATCCGAAGAAAAACACGTTTCCAGGGCCGGGGAATCGATAGCAACAATGCCGTGGCAAAAGCACGAGGCCTTCCTAGGGCGAAGGGGCCACCGAGGGCGAACAGGAAAGGAGAAGGAGAGAGAGAGAGAGAGAGAGAGATCGTCCGTGCGCTGTAGAGGGCGGCGTAGGAGGGGGAGGGGGGGTGAGCCAACGAACTGTTGTAGGGTGAGGCAGAGGAAAGGGAAGGAGGGAGGGAGGGAGGGTGGAAAGCACGACGGAGGCAGCAGCCTTATTGGAATCGTGGAGAGGGGGAGGCGAGTTTTCCTAAGGGCAGAGAGGGAGAGAGAGAGAGAGAGAGAGAGAGAGGGACCGGTTGATGGAACGAGGCCGGTGCTACAACGTTGGCAACAGCCAGATGGGAAAAGGCTGCATTACCTATGGTGCCTCCAAGAAACGATCCTTACCTTACCTAGGGATAGAGCGTGAGAGGGAGAGAAAGAGAGAGAGAGGAAGGGGGGGAGAGAAAGGGAAGGTTGCCTTTGCCCTTTCCATACTTTGTTAAAGGGGACTCGATCATTCTATCCCTCTTTGTCCGTGATATTAAAGTACAAGTCGAGGTGACGATGATTCGACGACGAACCTCCCCTCGTTTTTCCTCCTCCTCCTCCTCCTCCTCCTCCTCTTGTTCCTTCTTTCCAGAAGTGTCAATTGCGTTCATTGTTCGCTTCGTGGATCTTCGCCACGGGATTTCCTGATTTTTCTTTCGGGGTGGAGAAGGGGGCGAATTCGCGACGATATATATATACACAATGATGACAGGGAGGCAATGAAACAGGCTTTTCTCATTTTTACGGAGGTATAGGACGATTGCTATTTTGGATTATATTTTGGATTTATACTTGGATTTATATAATTTCCCATCTCTCAAGTAATCCGTCCGTTTCTTCGTCTTTCTCTTCTCAAAGTTCAAATTCAGGTAGTATCGTGCAATTGGAATTATATATATATATATATACACAGTGAAAAAAGAGGAGAAATAAGAATAAGAATGAAGAGAGCCGTGTTCGTTCGGATTTTGTGATTTCATATATTTTTTTCCCATCTTGTTCGTGTGCAATTTAAATATAATAATAAAATAATAATAATCAATTAATTAATTATAATGATGATAACTGGTCACGATAATAATAATAATAATAATTAATAATAATTAATAATAATAATAGCAATATTACTCATAATAATAATAATAATAATAATAATACAATCGCGCGCTTCTTTATCCTTAACAACTAACTGCGCTATGTTACAACGATATTATATACAAAATAATAGATTCGAGCGTTATCCACCAACTTCACTCATCCCTCTTTCTTTCTCTCTCTCACTCGCTATCTATCTATCTATCTATCTATCTATCTATCTACCTATCTATCTATCTATCTATCTCGTTACTCGAACTTCCGTTCTGTTTTCTACTTTCACAACGATTATCAAACTCCTAGTACAAACACGCCGCGTTCACGCCAATCGTGCGCGACGTCTACAACGAGCAAGCTAATTATAATACACAGAAGAAAACTACTACCCCTATATATATATATATTTATATATATATATAACTTTCTCTCACTCTCCTCTCTCCCTTTCTCTCCTCCGTCGTTTAATATCGCACACAAGGCTAATCTACAATCACGGTCAAAATACGAAAAAAAATTTCTAACGAGTTTCTTTTTCCCCACCTCCTCCCCTCCCCTCCCTCGAGAACGAGATATTCGTTTCTCGTTCCTTCGATCGCATAATAATAATAATAATAATAGTAATAATAATAATAATAAGAATAAGAATATTAATAATAATAATACGATCTTGAAACGCAATCGATCAACAATTCAGGCCGAAAAATCTTTCCTTCTCCATTGAAGGAGAGGAACGAGAAAAAAAAAAAAAGAATCGTCGTCTCTTCCCCCCCCCCCCTCCTTGCAACGCCTTTGGTACACGTAGTAGCAATAATAATAATAATAATAAAAAATAAAAGTAGTAATAACATCCTCCCCCCTCCCCGAAATCGATTTAAGCGTAATTGTGCGTTTTTTACGAGATACGAAATAAAAATCGGTGACGAGCAATTCTCGATCCTCCAAAAAAAAAGAAAAGAAGAAAAATCTCGAAAACAACGAAATATAAAACAACGAGACTCATCATCCTCATCATCATCATCATCGATCGATCGATCGATCGATCGAATCATCGCACTTCGCCATCCGCGACTTCCAAAGACGAAAAGTGGCAGAGAGAGAGAGAGAGAGAATATCTCCCCTCCCTCCCTCCCGTCCGTCATCGATCTTGTTTCCAGTTGTTCAAATATTCAAGCACCCGACCTTTCCTCCCCGTCGAAACCAAGTTCCATTTTCGGGGGGATCTGTGTCCAACCCGGGATGGATTGGGATCTCAAAATATCGAGGATCTTGTTTCCCCGACGACGACGACGACGCCGCCGCCGCCGCCGCCGCCGTTCACCCGACCCATATTTTTGACAGACTCGCGAATAATTCCTCTCTCTTCCCCTCCCCGTTCTATATCGGGAGAGAGACGATTTCGAAAGTTGACACACGCCTGATCAAGTAATTAATTGATCTCATCCGGTTTAATAGATGATCGCGTTGCTACCTAACCATATCTCCGAGAGATATCGGTTATACAACCCCCCCCCCCCATCTGGTCGATTATTATCCCACCGACGAGGCGTTCAACAAACGATACGAGCACGCTCGTTTTCTCGATTCGGCCGACTCTTCATTTTCGTCGCAAACCGAGGCGACCAATCCTTGCTTTCGCTCTTTTTGCTTCCTCGATCGATGGATCGATCCTTCCTTGGATCGGACGTACGATAGAAAAATTGTGCGCGCGTAATGTAGCCTCATACTCGATACTCGGCGAGGAGACGCGTGGGTGGAGGCAAGGTGGTGGCCTCTCACGTCGCGTGATTCTCGCCCGTCTGGACCGAGACCTCCGAGCCGAGCATCATCCCCGTGGAGAGGACGTTGCCGATGGTGGGCAAGACGAGGGGGCTAGGCATGGCGATCGACGGTCTGAGCCTCTCCGTGAGGGCGAGCATCACTTGGCAGTGGAGGTGTTGTATGGTGGCCAACAGATTGAGGTTCGTGTCGATCAGGCCCGTGGCCGGCGAGTATCTGTCCCTCTCCACCGCGTCCACCAGGGCCTCGTCCACCTTCTGCTCCATCTCGGCCTCCTTGGCCACCGTCGAAGGAGAGGAGGAGGAGGAGGAGGAGGATGAGGAGGAGGAGGAGGAAGCGGCGGCGGCGGCCGCGGCCGCAGCCGCCTTCTTCTTCTCCGCCTGCTGCTGCAGCCTCTGCTGATGCTTCAGGTACGAGGTAGTGATGGGAAGACTGTAGTCGATGGGCGTGTTCTTGGGATCGAGTCCAGGGCTCCAAGGCCTTGGCAACGGGTGGCTCGGCTGGGGGGAGGGCGTCCGGCCCTCTGGCAGCATCCGCTTCCTCTTCGAGGAAGCCGAGCTTCTCGAGCTGGCGCGGTCCGACTCCGGGGTCCTCCTCGAGTCGGGCAGGCCGTCAGCGGCCGGCAGGAAGCCGCCCGTCACCGGCTCCTTCTTCAACAGATTCGTGATGCTCAGGGGATTGTACTTCTCCTCCTTCTCCTTGTCGCTCTTCTCGCCCGAGGGGTGGCCACCACCCTTGTGGTGATGCTTCTGGTGGTGCCTGTAGCTGTACAGAGGCTTGCCGCCCTCGTGGTGGTGGTGGTGGTGATGGTGGTGGTGGTGGTGGTGGTTGCTCCCCTCGCGCTGCTTCGGGCTGCCGCTGGTTTGCGAGGAGGCGGTGGCGTTGGGGCTCAAAGGGGTCGTCGTCGTCGTCGTGGTCGTCGTCGTGGCGGACGGCGTGAGGCCGGTCGTCGAGAGCGGCGTCGCCTGCTGCGACTGGTTGGACAGGTTGGTCGGGCTCGGGGTACGTGGACGCCGTTGGCATTCCGTGCAGCCCAAAAGAAACCGCGTCACAGCCTCGCGTGGTAGGAACGCGTACGTTTCCGTGATCTGGAACAAACGGAGACGAGACGCGTTAGATTCGTCGATTTCGAACGTCGATCGAGAAATAAGAATGAAAACGTTTTGTTTCGCATCGGACGGACAAGTCTCGACTTTTCTGTGTTCTTTCGAAGCATTTCAAAATCCCCTCGAAATGTGCGGCTCCAGAATTCCATCTGAACCGGCATCAGAGGTATGCCCCCGCAGTTATTTCCTCGGCATTTTCAGGTATTTTCACCTGAAGAGGATTAGAGAAAGGCGGTGCACTCGTGATTGACCCCTTTCGTTCCGCTGTCAAACGCGTCACGCGGAGGAGGAGAGGCGTTTCACGACGCCCATCGGGGAAAATTCATGGGCCAGTAATAACGGAACTTTGATGTCCTCGCGAGAGGCATATTTAGCTAGGGGGGATATGATGCCTCACTCCTCCTCCTCCTTAATAGGAAACGTTTCTCTCCGTGGAGGCGAGGCATAACTTAATCAAGGATGGGAAAGGCGAAAGCCGAACACGGTGTCCGCGTGTTTGTGTACGGGGCAAGGAGAGAAGGTAATTCGATAAGATTTACTCGAGGCTTCGTGTACTTACGCGAGGAACAAGATCGACCGAGATCGACATCGGTGGCCAACGATAGGGGGGCTTCACTTCATTTCGAAATTATTTTCCTCCAATTCCAAATTATTCTTAGGAATAATATAACGTATCTCGAAAAATTCTAACTGGTTTCTTCATTCGAACGTTTCGATATAGTAGCACGAGTAAAAATTATTGGATGATTAAAAAAAAAAGAGAGAGAGAGAAAAGACGCGAATCGAAGGTAAGTCGAGCTACGCGCAATAAAAATCGACGCGTGCGTGCGTATGTGCGTGTGTACGCGCGGGCGCAGGCCGCGTGTGGGTACACCGGTAAGCAGGCAATGCAACAAGTATCCTGAGGTTTTGAATCGCAAGCAGATCGCGGACGGACGAACGGACGGACGGACGAACGGCCGAGAGAGAGAGAGAGAGAGAGAAAGAGGACGGCGACGCGACTCGAATGGGGATGGGGCGGGGTGGGGATGGGGCGGCGGGGAGGGAGAGCGCGCACCGATCGGGTCGCGTAGGACGGTGTCACGGAACAGATATGATACCCCGGAGAGAGGTTTACGCAAACGCGCGGCGGAACACACGTGAGATGACGTGTGGTATCGAGTGTTCGACGCTTGGATGCCTCTCCGATGCCTTCTCCCCCGGGAACGGTAAATATCGCGTGTCGCGGTCGGCCATGCAAGAATTCGGCTCGCACGATCCCGAACGGATTCGGGGTCATCGATATATATCTCTCCTCCTCCTCCTCCTCCTCCTCCTCCTCCGGGGAGAGATTCGCCGATTGAATTCAAATCGCCGGAGGATAGTTGGATGGAAAAATTGTTTCTTCTTTCGAGGGTAATAGGTATATATATATATATGTATGTGTGTGTGTGGATTGGGCGTTTTTCCTTTCTTCCTCGATCGCTCACCCAGGAGGGGAGAAGGGGGGGGGGGAGAGAGAGAAGGGCGGGTGATTCGAGAAAGATTCGAAAATAGTTGAAATTTTTTGAAATGGATGAATACGAATAATTATTAAACGAATTGAATTCGATTCGATAGTTTTTTTTTTGGGGGGAGGGAGGGAGGGAGGGGGAGGGGAGGAGGAATATTTCTTGATAACATACTCGAGTAATATCTATAATAATGAAATAAAAATCTTCGATTTTATGGAATTTTAACTATCGTCGAGTGTGCGGGATGTTTACGGGAAAGTAATGGATACTTCTGTTCGAAACTTACCGTTCTGTACGTTCTCTTTTGACCGGCATGCTTCCCTGGACGACCCTCAAGGTCAACATGGACAGCATGAATAATGTCGAAGAAGTTCTCCACGATCGCGACTTTCTTATACACTCTTCCGGGTGGAACGGTACCCTCGGCGCCGTTTAACGTCTGGAAAGGAACGTGTGACATAGTTAAAAATTCAATCTAACTTTTAAATAGTTAAAGTAGATAAAAAGAAAAAAAGAAAAAGAAGAAAAAGAAGGACAGTTCCAGGGGATTTATTAGAATGCATCGTGTTAATACATCTTTTTGCGAATCTATTAAACTTTACTATTTTTTTTTCTCTTTTTTTTTTTTTCTTTTTTTAACTAAATTAAACGGAATTACAGATTTTATTTGATCTTTTTAGCTAGCTAGCTGGCTAGCTAGCTAGCTAGCGATTATCGTCTTATCATATTTTTACAAAATTTAATCCAATTTAGCAATCAACAGTTGCATTTTGTGTTTCAGTGCCATCTGAACCGATGGATGCAACTGCACTGCGAACAAGAAGGTTTCTACCTTCGTATCAGACGCACGTCGGATCTCTACAATTTCGTTACCGACCGATGCTCGCGGTTCACCATAGTCGGTAAGCTAGAAAAGCCCGTACGTTCTCTATTCTATCATCGGTAATACAGATTTCTATAGAACCGAATCCGTTCGATTCGAAATTGTTAATTCCTATTTTTTTTTAAATAAACCTACGAGCAAAACGACTTGAAAAAAAGTGATTAAACCAACGAATTTTTCTCTCCTAAACCTATCTCTACCTGCTCCTGTACAAGATTCAATAATTACTTCGACTCCTTCCCCGTAAGAAAGAAAAAAAACGTAAATAAACGAGCGAGGCAATTTTTTTACAAGCCCTAAAAAAATTATTCTCTCTTCTCTCTCTCTCTCTCTCTCTCTCGACTCGCCGGAGGAAGGAAAAAAAAAAAGAGAGAGAGAGAGAGAATGGACAACTGTTCCGCGAGCAATTCTTCGCGGGAGGTGTCGCGGGGAGGGAAGGAGAAAAAGGAAAAAAAATTCCAACTAGCCCAGAAACTCGATTAACTAACTCTCTCGGTACGCGGATGCCGTGACGACGGGTTCGCGGGCTTGGCCGCGGTCAGATTGTTCGGACGAACTTTCCGACCTTAAGAAGTTGCGGGCGCATGCGCGACATTATTGTATTTCCCTAAACACCTGTTGAAGGATAAAGTTGAACTCGTGGCGGGCGGGGGAGGGGCCGGGGGAGTGGGATGGAGGGGCGGAGGGGGGGGGAATGAGGAGGTGGGAAGGGAGGGGGGTTTACGACTCGGTTAAGTGGCTGCGGTCAGGCGGGATAACAATGCCGATATCTAGGTGACCGCCGCCTTAAGATAACACGCGGTGCGCCCGCCCGATCGAACGACCACGACCCGCCGTCCCCTCCCCTCCATCCCCGCGCCACCGCCGCCTTCCGCCAACCGTAATTGGACGTAATCGTGGCGACGATCCCGCGCCTCCTCCTCGGCCTGGCCGAACGGAAATCGATGCTCTCGCAAATATCGGGGCGGCGCGATCATTCAATTTTAAACGAGCCGACCGAACGAACGAACGAACGAACGGTGACGGATTAAAACGGTGCAGCAGACGCGGCTCGATTCGACGCGGGGATTTTATCGGGAAATTATAATACTGGAAATATTTCGCTCGATCTGAAAATAAACACGTCTCCTTTCTTTCTTTCTCGCGCGGAACGGGCGAGAGGATGGAAAATATATTTTCGATCGACGCATTCGAGAACTTAATTTTAGGTTAGGTTAGGTAAATTCTTCGGGAATTAGAATTAAAAGGGTAAGGGTGATAAAGAGAGATTTTGTTTAACCGTATTGGAACGGGATTGGAATTTGAAAAATTCCACGCGCGAAGGGTGTGAGAAGGAAGAATTCGTGTGAGAAAATTAAATTCTTTTTACAAGAAAGGAAATTCCTCGCGAACAAGAAGCTCGCGTAAGCGTTTTAAAACGCTTATAAGGCGAAACACACTCGTGCAATAATATTCATGACGGAGTTGTTGATAAGTAAATAGTGGGGGAAAAAAAAAATAAATAAATAAATAAATAAAAGGAAAGGAAAAACGATTCACGACGAGCCATATTGATTCACACCTGTATATAATCCATCTCTCCAAATATCCACGCGAATGTCTTATTTATATACCCGAAACCGGAAACTGTACCCGACACTCCCCCAATAAAATGCATAAAAATTTCCACTATATATTCGAATCCTTTAAAAACCCTTGCCTCGTTTTCCCTAGAACCCATACTCCATCCCTTGAATCGAAATATTGGCTCCACATCCTTATCGACCAAGAAATAAAAATAATAAAAAAACAAAACGGTAATATCCAACTCAATTTCCTACAACTTACTTACTTAACAGATCCAATTAATCCCTCTCCCAAAACCAAAGGATATCGCGGCCGATATCCCAAATTGCTCTGAATGAATGAAACCTTTCAACCGGTAACGTAACGTGAAATCGTTGGACGGCCGCGAGATCTCGATCCATCATCCACCCTCCCCCAATAATCGTCGATGATCCAGCCGTGGAGGGGGTCAGACGCCGTCCACCCCTCCCCGGCGAGAGATAGCCTTCGATCGAAAACGGGCGGAGATTAACCTACTTGGGAGAGGGGTGTATACGCGGCGTCTTGTGTCATCCGCTTATGTAAACGTATGGAGAGGGTTTGAACGCCAATTCTCGATCTTCGAAGGTAGTAAAGCGAAACGAGAGAGAGAGAGAGAGAGAGAGAGAGAGAGAGAGATACGACTTTCGGCCGTTTCGCGCGTCACTACACCGTGTAGTGCGTGTAACCGAGAGGAGGAGGAGGAGGAGGAGAGTCTCCACGAGTCTGGCCGCGTGCCTCCACGGGCCATGATTTGTTGTCTGGAAATGTGTCAATACTGAATATGTATGCCAGTGTATATACACAGGAGGGGGACTTCTGAGAACTCGTTTTAATGTTTAATACAAACGTGCACGCGCTTTTGTTTTCCGTTAGCCGATCCCTCCGTAGTATGGGAGGGATGGATGTACAAGCAACGGATTTCTTGGCATCGAATCTTCTTTCTCCGCAAGAGAATTCTGTTCTGCGCTTGATTTCCAATTTTCGCGAGATCGAGGTGATAGGGAAAGATTGAGGGGAAGGGAAAAATTCTTCAATTCTTACTACTTTTATAAATCCCGTCGTCGATGCGTTTTCATGACTTCTTCTCTAGGAGGAGAGAGAAGGGAGTTTAAAGGGGAGAAAAGTGGCGAAAAGTCGGCCTCGAACAATGTTATTTTTTGCGGAGAGGATGATGAAATCGAAATCTTGCAAATGGTAAATGTTGCAACTTTTACGTAGGTTGCCTCCTGTCTTGCTTAGATATCGTAGTACGATATCACGAGTACGAAGTTGGAAGGAACTAGACGGTTACGTAATTCAACCCTTTGCGATGAAATTACAAATCCGATAATAATAAGGAGACTGTGAATGTCTCACAGTCTTCGTTTCATCCATGAAGTATCCAGGCTGCGATTATTTCGTATGCATCGTAAATTTCTTATAAAACAGAAAAATTAAACAGAAATAAATAAACTGAATAAATCGAATTCATAGAGTAAAAAAAAAAAAAAAAAAATGTCAATTTTTTTAAATATAAAAGCAAAACGTCTTTTAGCGCGAAGAAGCTCTCTCTCTCTCTCTCTTTTGTCAACAAAATATAAAATCTAAATACCAATATATACAACAACTCGATATAATATAATTTTACCACGCTCTTGTTGTTCGAAGGTTCGTACGCAAGACACGATCTCTGCCTGAAAAAATGTTCAACTAATCGAGGAAATAAAACCATTTCTAACGATATTTTTCTTTTTTTCTTTTCTTAATATCTAATAACGATATGTATTACCACCACTTTTTGCGCAACTCTCTGTAGCAAGAGAGAACCATTGCAAACGGTAATATATGGAAATCCCTTTATGGTAAACGGGTATAATCACTCGTAGCGGATAAGTATATGAAGATCGTTTCGAAGCAAGCGGTAGCGAAAGGGTTAATTAACCCCGCTTGCCTTGCGATTTTTTTTTTTTTTTTTTTTACGTCTCCTCGCGGCGTTAAAGATGGATATTCGCTATTTTAATATTACGGCCGGTAAAAAATTTTTAATAACCATAACACAGGGAACAGAAAATGCTATATACGTTAACCCTATTTTTCTATGTTCCCTTCTAGATATGTAAAGTAATATTTTTTTATTTTTATCCTCGGGACATAAGATTTCGATCGAAAATTTTCCTCCTGAAGATGTATATCTGATGTGTATCGCAGATATTCTTTCAAAGAATATTGGAAATTGCGCATAATGATACGCTTGACAAGCTTCGATTTCGCATTACACTCGTGTTAAGATTAAAGCGATATTTTTATAGCGAGTATAAAACTGGCGATTGTTATGTTCAATCATCAAATGATGCCGAAAATGATAGTGTCGAAAAACAATTCTGAAAATATCTAGGTTATGCGTGTATATACGATCGAAAATACGTTTTGTGTTTCGTTCCACTATATATTCGATTTAATCGATTATTATTTATTATCTATCCTATCTATTTGTAATATAGAGAAAAATTTTCATATGCGTAACGCTTCGACACGATGTCGAAATATCGAATAAATAAAAAAACATTCCGAATTATATTTTTATTCCATATAAATATATATTTATAATATATATTTTTTAATAATAATAAATTATGCTACAATGAATTTTACGTAAATTACATATATATATATGTAGGATGTACGTTACGTATTTTCGTATAATTTTATATATATTTTATCATAAAGATAAACTGTTGCGAGAAAGTAAAAATTTAATGAGACATCTGACGGCAATTACTCGAACCACTATTACGACAACGTTTAAAAATAAAAATTTGAAAAAGTACGCGATATGTAATCACCATAAATCCAGATCACATCTAAATGATCGAAAATAATCAATCTTTGTATCGCGCATCGATCTAGATCAAATTCCAATCAAACCATCGTATCTTGGATTCCATCGTAACCGACTCCTCGCGATCGAACTCCACCGTTGCACGCGAATAACCGTAAGAAAATTTCGCGGAAAGGGGAGAATCGGGGCGGAAAATGTCTGGCGACCAGCTCGAGAATAGAAGCGCGTCAGTGGCGGCGTAAATCCGTAGGAAGCACGAGCCAAGTTTGCGGCGGAACGAAATCCGGGTATAGCGGGTGTTTTAAAACCCCACGGACCGCGAGTTTGCATTTTAAACGAACGACCGATCGTCACGGTGGTGGAAACGGTGCCACGAGGGAGGCGGGGGTGGAAAACAACGCTTGGCCGCCACGCAAACGCCGGCGACGGGAATCGGATTAAAAAAATTCACCGGGGACTCGAGGGGCGTCGAGACACGCGTGAATCGTGCGTGGGTGGGCGCCCGAGGAACGGGCTAACGGGTGGCTCCGAACGAGTTTCGAATTCGACCGAAATCGAATTACATCCGTACCTGTCCCATATAACACGGTGCTTGAATCGCGTCGAACTTTGAACGGATCGTGTACGGTGAAAAAGCGAGGCGATCGTTGAATAGATACGAGTCTCGAAAATGTTTGGTTCGGAGAGAGAGAGAGAGAGAGAGAGAGAGAGAGAGAGAGAGAGAGAGAGAGAGAGAGAGAGAGAGAGAGAGAGAGAGAGAGAGAGAGACCTTGCGAGGCAAATGACGTTTTGACAAATGTTCCCTGTTGTCTAGCCAACTGAGCAGGTTGGCGATCGACTGTACCGGGCTTCTGGTGTAAAATTAAATTGCACGTTCATTTGACGAATAAATCATAACCGATATTTTTTCCTATACGAATTTTCGCCTTTGTTCGAACGTCTATATTAGTATAAAAGTATATCCTACATATCTTAAATTCTCTTTCTCGCGAGGTTAATTTTAAGAGATAGTATTAAAGGTAAATTTAAAGGTAAATCATACATAACAATTGCGTACCGTTCAATGAAGAACTCATCGGATAGAGGATAGAGGATCGTTCTGTCGCACGACAGATTCTTAAGATTAATAAGAGAATAAAGAAAGTTAACCGATCGTTAACGTCGAGCAACGATTTGCAAATTGCCGGAACAATTAATAGTTGAACGGAGCAAGCAAAGTAAGTTGTAAGTAAGCCAGAAATGCGTGAGGATCAGTCGAGATCCCTGAAGACCCCCAGTAGGGTTAACGAAGCGCCGGCAAGAAAGTTACCAACCAACGGAGGTATCGTTAACATAGAGCGTCGTCGTTTCGGTAACTTTGGATTACGTAACGCGCGTTGCACCGGCGTCAAGTGCTTTTGCACGTTCGTGCATGTGCGTGTAACGACGCTCGTGAACAAGACGAACGCCGACACGTCTCTAATAAATCTTATTCCGTCGACAAACGGAAACGATGGATATCTTATTCGAAATTTTCGAAATATACGGCCTGTAACACGAGAGTATAATTCATTTTGGGAAGGGAAGGTGACTACACGCATAGATTCGCAATAAGTCTATAAAAAGGAAAAAAAAAAAAAAAAAAAGTGATGCAGTTCGAATATAATACGTGACACGATCGTTTCTCCAAAGCGAGCAATCCCGATCGATACCGAACACTTCCGAAGAGTTCCGAGAGCGGTAACGCTACATACACGTTGTTCAAACGTTACCCAATACAGAATTATTTATTAGCAATTGTTTTATATCGTTATCTCGACTAGCTTTCGGTCGAAATTTCGTTCGCATCTGCTTTTTCATGGCACAAAACTCGAGTAAATAAACTCGAGAAAGTATGGGACCACGGCACGATTGAGTCGAGAAAAAAAATCTGTCTGTCAAAGCGACGATGAAGCGGTAGTAGACTCCTCGCCTACCACTACTCGATGACGCAAGCGACGCTTGACGTCAAGAAGTTCGGGAAACATTTCTGAAAATAGACGCTCTCGGGACGCGCGTCCTGGCACGCAATATCTCTGGACGAGCGGATCTAGGCGGCGGCATCTCTAACGGGCGGCCGTAACCATTGAAACAGTCCTGAGGTGGCGGTGTGTCCGTTGCATAACAACGATACTAGGAAGCGGCGCGAAAGTGGCACGGTATCATTGCGGCCGGCCGTTAAATATTCTCAACGAGGTCGGATTACTTCCATTACGTGAAGGAACGACACGACCGAGAGCCGGTCAGGAACGAGCCCGCGAGTATACTCGGAACTGCTTCTCCCCTCCCCTCCCCACCCCTCTTGTCCTCCTCTTTTCTTTATGCTGGTTAACGCGCGCTCCGTGCCAACGCGAACCATCGGTGGCACGTTATACAATAGTCGTTGGCTAAAGCGAAACTTTCTTTTGGACGAGCAAAATTATTGTTCGATGATATACGATGGATATAATAAAGCAACGTACACACGCGTGCGTTACATTTAACATTTGACTCCGTACGTGCTACGATCGCGTGCTACTGCGACACACACATGATCGATCAGGATGAGAATCGAGCATCGATCTCCTATGTACCAATCTCCTTTTCCTACCTCGGTTTTATAGATATATTTCCAGAGGAAAGAATAAAAGAAAGGAACGGGCCCAAAAGGGCCGACGAAACCACGCCGTTGGAACGCCGGTATACGCCTCAATCTATCGGATCCCCCGCTATATCGACGTTTGTTTTTCGGAACCCGTATCCTTTCTTCTGCCCGACTCGGCTTAGTTTTCGTCCGGTGGGACAGGACGCTGCGAGCCAGGCCACCCGGTAGCCATTTAGATAAACGACCCGGCCCCCGTCGAGTGCCGCGGGACGCCGCCACGGAAACAAGGATACCCGTGCGACGAGCAACGCGGGACAAAGATGCACGTATTTACACGGCGTTTGGAGAAGGAGAGAGAGAGAAAGAGAGAGAGAGAGAGCAACTGACACGCTTCCAAGACAGAGACGGCCACAGGCTGTTGCTAGATGCGGGAAGGGTACGCGGAGGGAACAAGCCACGAGGTCATACGACGAGAGAGAACGAGAGGGTAGTCTGAAAAAGTGTTTGGGTTTCGGTGACGGAACAAAGAGTCTCTCAGTCGTGGATACTCCTTTCGTGTTCTCGTTTATTTGGCCAAACCTACCATTTCCCTCCCCGTGAATATACCGTGAATATTTGTTGATCTTGCCTCGGAACCCACCAACGTCTGCCGATTACACTTCTCTTCCGATTCTTTCCTTCACAGGATTCGCGGAGGCGACGTTTAGTCTGGCTTTCACGTGGATTTCTATCCCGAGATTGAGGGATTGTGGAGGAGGAGGAGGGGGGAAGGGAACGCCGAGATCTCGGCAGGGTAAATTGGTAATGCGATTTGGTCGGAGCGGGGACTCATTTATTTTTACGAGATCCGCGTTGGGTTAGGTTGGATGAGGTGAAGTCACGTGTCATCGTAAAACTTTAATATATGGGGATGCGGATGAAACGAGTGACGCGTGATGATAAACGATTAGATTCACATCCAGATATTTTAGGATAACTAAAAAAAAAAAGACGAGAGAGGCTATTGTTATATAAAATTACCAAACAAAATTGATCCTGAAACGATCCAGACGAAAAGAATTCAAGTCATCGAAAGAAACGAATGGTACTTGTTATTTCGAATAATTAACACTATCGTTATCGCAACCGGTGTTGTTGATTCGCAAAAAGAGAGAGAGAGAGAGAGAAAAAGAAAATTTGATCGATCCATTCGAAACCACCTCGAAGCGGTATTACAATACGCGAAAAGATATCGCAGAGTTGAGAAAGAGCTCCCACCCGTCCTCTCTCTCTCTCTCTCTCTCGCGGGCTCGGTTTTTCAACCGGCCTCTCGTAGCAACCGGTGATCTTATTTCTCGCGGCAGTGTGTTTCTTTCTTTTACGAGCTGACCGGCGGAAGTTCGAGGTGGTGGTATCGACTTTCCTCTCCAGCCTCCAGCGGCATTTACAGACCCCTCGGATGCGGGAGTGTTCACGAACCGCTGGAATTCCAAAGAATGTTCTCGTAAAGCGGCTACGAGGAAACGCTCTCCGCGTTACTCGCAAAATTGCTCCTCTCGCTAATCAGACGCTTTTTGGTCCAACACCGCGTGCTCCTCGGGATTCCTCGCCCGATTCCAAGACCGATATCTCTCCTCCTTTTCCTTCCCCCAAGTCGTTCCATTTTTCTATAACGACGTTTCTCGTTCGCCTCGAATCATTCTTGCACGCTCGAATTTACTACTTTTTGAGATGTTGGCTTACGTACTCGACACTTACGTCATAATCATTCACGAGAGTTGAACAACGCGTGGTAAAATCATTTATTTCGATCGAACGATAATTAATAATTGTTTAAGGTAAAAGTGAGGTAAAGGACGTAAATTGGTAAATCAACGAAAATTGTGATTTGGAGATTAATTTTCACAATTTCCAACAAAATTTCATCCGATCTGTCTCGAAACGATTCCCGTGGCCAGATTAGAACCGATAACGAAGAAATTTTATCTTACCCAGTCAAAATAAAGCGCCCTCGAGGGCTATCAACTGTAAACGAATACGAATGTGATAAAAGGTGGGGGGGGGGGCTGAGATATTTCTTTATTGGCACCGTTCTAAGAAGCGTTACGTTTTATTATTACCGAACCGAAAAACTTTCGACTCTTCTCTCTCTTATCGAACGAAAATAAACATTCTCACGCGGCCCGACGACGCGTTCGTTGTAAAATTTATTTTACAAGCCAAGCAAGGCTTAACAATATACGTAAAAAAAATATCCATCTACTGTGCACAAAGCAACTCTTCCCAAAAATTATCGATCTAATTAAAACAGAAAAAGGGCACCTCTTTCTCTCCTACACTTTCGCCGTGGTTTCTCATCTTATTCATCCAGGACCGCGTCGCGGTGGCTCGTTTAAAAATCCCCAGGCGACCCGCAACTTTTCCAGGAAGTCGTTACAGGAGTCTCTGGCACGCTGGTGGTCCGCTAATTCGACCCAACTTTCCAACCATTTTTCGCAGCCGATCTCACGGAGGAGCTGCTGTTTTATTTATAGCGGAACGCGCTTCGTTACCTTTCCGCCCGATTATCGATCCCCTCCCAGATGCTTAAATACTCGACACTCCTCCCCCCTTTCTCTCTCACCCTGCCGTTTGAAATTTTACCTAGCTTAGAAGAGTCTTGGAAGAATCTTAGGGAAGGGGAGGGAGATAAGGGGGAGAGAGAAGGAAATATGTTAATCGATCATGGAAGATGGAAATGGTTGGTTCATCGGTCTTGTTCTAAGGATTAGTCGATGACACACGCTTTTATTGTACTTTTACTGTCGCGAAAAATATCATCTCTTCGAAGGTTCTGTGGCGATTTGTGATTCACGTTGGACGAGCATTCCAATTCCTCGAATTCGTTTCTAACGAATTCGTTCCTTCGAGAGCAATAACAGATGTCAAAAATCGACGCTTGGAAAGTGAATGAAATTAACGCACGTTGAAATTGAAGTTATTGAAAAAGAGATAAGATGTAAAAAAAATGTAAAAAGAAAAGTCTTCGTGATGCTTACACAGCTTATGTAATATTCGAGTTCAGTTATTGATAAAGTTGTTGAATTGGAATGTTCATATTGTTGTTATTATTATTGTTCACCCAACGGCGAAGAATCTCGGCGGATTCACCGTCGATTCCCAAGAGTTTTTTGCGCTTTGGCTCCGCTCGAATCGCGCGGCTTTATCGGGAGCAAGGCCATCCCGCTCGACACCTCCTACTTCGCTTCGCTTTAGGTACTTAGGAAGCCCCGAACGGCGCAGACAACCTCTCCCTTCCGGCCTGTTATGAAGCGTGGGCGAAAACCCTCAGGTTCATTCATTTTAACGATTTATCTCGCGCCGCGGTAACAATGGAGCGCGCTACGAATTCGAATCGAATGGTTGTTCCGGGGATGTGTACGAGGACGTACTATTGCTATACAAACAATAAAAAAAGAAAAATAAAGTAACGAAACAGTGGAGAGATAGATAGATAGATGTTATAGATAACGTGATAAAAATTCAG
This sequence comes from Apis florea, assembly GCF_048593485.1. Lineage (NCBI taxonomy): Eukaryota > Metazoa > Arthropoda > Insecta > Hymenoptera > Apidae > Apis > Apis florea. The sequence continues at coordinate 930,354 of NW_028256542.1, read as the reverse complement.
ATGAAATTTTATTTATAATATCATTATTGAACGTTGCTACCACTGTCGTTATTTCCTAATCTTTTGTTTATCTTCGATACGCAATCTTCGAATGTTTCGTAAACGCGCGCGTTCACGCATATTTTATTTATTGTTCGCCACCATTGCATAACCAGTCAACAGAAGAATTTGGTCAGCAGTTGTGTACTTGTGACTTTTTTCGAGAAAAGTATGCACTTCGAAAAATTCCCACAAATTCCAAACAAATTCTCTTTCTTTGCACAATCGCGTATCTTCGCTCACGCATACGCGTACGTATCCCATCACGAATCTTCGAACCAACCATCCCTCGAACGACCTTGACCAGTCCATCAATTATATACGTATCGATTGCAATCATCGATCAAATTCTCTCCCCGGATCAATATAATATATATATATATATATATATCGTCGAAACTTAGCCACGATTACCATGCCAAACCCGCAAAAGGTTCGCCAAAGCCCGTCGACTCGGTCTCGCTTTCACGTAAACCCGAGATCCACTCCCCGCCCCCTTCCGCGGTTACAATCGCGCTAAGGCTTTTTCCATCCTCGAAACGGCGTCGAACCGCTCGTAAAAAAAAAGCCGCCGTACTCTTTCCTTCCCCCTCTTACCGCCCTCTTCTCGCCGCGCCGCTCCTTCGTGGCCGCTCGCTCGAGAGTCGTCGACTCTCCTTCTTTATCCCCTCTCCTCTTTTTCTCTCGCTCTCCCTCCCTCCGTCCCTCTCTCTCTCTCTCACGTGCACACGGATCGCTGCTAACGACGAGGCGCGAATCGATAAGAGGGACCCAACCGCTTCGGTCGACTCGCACAACGAGAGAGGCGGCGACCTGGAATTTCGACGGCCCGTGACCGGAAACCGATCGTGTCGGCCGCACTGGCCGGCCCGATCATCCGAAAAGCCGCGTCCGGCATGTCTGCAACGCCGATCCCGGAAAACCGGAACCTCCGGCTGCTCCCACTACGCCCGCCGCTGCCCCGCCCTACACACGTCCGTAGCCGCGCTATCAAGATACCGCGGAAACGTATTCCGGCCTGTCCGCGTTCATTATCGACACGCCGGACGTTTTACGACACTTCCACCGTCGCGCGGCCGGGATTGATTTCCAGATTTAACGCTCGCCCGAGTCCGAGACTCGGTGTCCTGTTGCTCTTTCGAAGATGGGTAGGAGGGATAGGTCGTTGATTGGGTAAGATCCCCGAGCGCGTGGAACGTTGTTTATTACGATATATCGCGCGATTACGATCTGGATTACGATATTGGTGCGCGCTTGTCTTGTATCTTTCATTCGGTAATTCGAAATTAAAAAAAAAAAAAAAAACCCGTTCGATTGTTCGAACGAAATTCGCGATATTTGGTGTTTTGGTAAAAATATCATCGCGAACGTTAGACGAGATGAGAGTAATTTTTGTAAATAAAAATGTACAATATGGCAAATTTTATTGTTTCATTCGGTTATTTAAAAAAAAAAAAAAAAAATTCATTTCTCTCTTTTCGTTTAGACAAAGAACACATTATGTATTAAATTACGATTCCGTACAAGTACAACTTTCGTAGCCAACCCGGACTACCGCTTCGTAACAGAAAAAGAAGAACGAGAAAGCAAAAAGGCATGAAGAAAAAGAAAAAAAAAAAAAAAAAGAAAAAAAAAATTAAGTCAAAGAAACCATCCCACGTGCGTTGCAACCGAGCAACGTAACGGAGGCAGCCGGTAACGTCGTACATCATGCACGTCCTTGACGATCCACGATACGACGGTATAGACGTCGTGAAGGGGAAGGGAGGGAGAAAGAGAGAGAGACCGAATGATCCACCGTCGAAGAGAGACCCGACAGCGAGGCTAAACCGAATAAATTATTACGCAGGCTCCTTCGTCGTCGTCGTCGTCGTCGTCGTCGTCGTCGGCGGCGGCGTCCTCGCCCCTCGCTCTCATCCCACCGTCTTCCTGCTTTGCCCCCCTGCTGTTAAGCGTCGAGCGCGGGCCGCCCTCCAGGCACGAAGATTCATATCTGACTGGAAGGCCTGGTTCGTTCGTTCCCTCGGCCGCGGCTTCGAACGGGACCCCTGAGCCCGGAGCGGGACGGGATTCGGGCAATAGTTTTGCCCCGTCCGTGGACAAAACTTCGGCATCCTCTTCGACTCCCCGACCCGTTCGTTTGTTCCCCATCCTTGTCCATCGTACGCGCGCATCGTGCGTCCCGTTCCATCGTGAGCGACGGGTCGAAGCCGGCTGTCGCGGTTGCCCGTAACACGGGGATCGAACAAGGATGGAGCGAGCGGCGGAACGGGGCCGACACAGAGACAGTGTCTGCGTCAGACTGGAAGCCAACGGTGGAGAAGGACGGGCGTATAACGAGAGAGCGGGACGGAGCACGAAATACGGCGAGACTTGTCGAGTGAACGAGCCGAGCCGAAGAGTGACGGAAAGGGACGACGCGCGTGGGACGAGGAGGCACCTATACGAGGCGATCGCGCTCTCGGTGTTGGAGTCAACGGTGTGGGAAGAGTAAGGGTGAGATCGAGGAGAGCGGCAGAGCGGGCGGGGGGGGGGGGCAAGAGGAATCTCCGGAGATTCCACGCATGGAGAGTCGTGGAACGGGGCAGACCGGGCTTGTTGGTTGCACGGAAGGCAGCTGCCAGCCGGCTTACCGCCGCCGCGCATTATACCGGACGTGGGCGCGACAGAGATGGATATAGCGATAGGTGAAAAGAGAGAGGGGTATCGAGAGGCAGGATAGAGCGACCGAACGAGGACGAGGAAAGAGGTAGTAGCGCGTGCAGAGAGCCGCAACTTGGGGGAGGGGAGTGGCGCGGCAGGGAGGGAGTGCACGGCTGTCCCGTAAAGATCAACGCTAAAAAGCATACACGCTAGAGCCGCGCGCGGCCGAGCCGAACGAAACGGCTCTCCGTGCTTGGAGAAAAAAAATGTGGAATCGCTCACCGGCGGGGCACGGGGAGAGGGGCGTACGTTCTCGTGGTTGAGTGCTACCGAATCCGGCCTGGAGAGGAACCCGGTAGCGTTTTCGTGCCGACTCTCCCCGCATGGGACTGCTGGTAGAGAGACCCGTCTCGCCGACGGGTTGCCTTTCTCTCTCTCTCTCTCTCTCTCTCTCTCTCTCTGTCTGTCTGTCTTCCTCACCCGCTCGTCGGCCAATTTCTTTTTCTTTCCTTTCCCTCCCTCTCCCGTTTCTTTTTTTACCTTTATGTTTTATACTCGAACGCAGGGAATTCGTGGCACGGAGTTCCTCGAACGCGAAGAAAGGCGTGCCGGGAGGAACTCGCGGCGCGGAGAAAATGTTCCGTGAAAATAGGTGGCGCGGTTGCAATCGTAAGCGCGGTTGAAAGGGGCGATTAAAGGAGATCGTTGAATTATTTCTAGGATGGAATTTTTTTTTTTTTTTTTTTTCTGCACGAAAGTTTTTGAACGGTACGTAAGTAATAAAGGCGACGCTGCGCGTGGTATCGTGAAACGATAGAAATAATATCGACATGGAAAAAAATATACGCACGATATCGATGACGCCTTTTTTTTCCCGCGACTCGAAGAATGTTCAAAATATCATTGAATTGTTAATTATTTCAATTATTTGAACAATTTCGTGTAATGAATATTTCTATATTCGTCTTTTTTTTTTCTTCTTTTTTTTTCTAAAACACGTATAGATTTCAGTACAAACCGTGGAAACGCAATACGTATCGTTGAAAAATCCGTTGGGTGAAAATTGTTTACTATCCATTTATGAATCTACATTCTAAAACGATTAAAAAAAAAAAAAAAAAAAAAAATCCATAATTCAACGAACTTTATTCAATTGCCAACGGTTTACAACAATCGGGCATGCATTTCACGTAAACTCTTGCCACAACGTTTCGCTTCTCGCCTCTCTCCCCCCCCCCCTCCCTCTCCCCGCTCAAAATTGAATCGTGCCTCAAATCACAAACCTCTCGAACCTTCGAAAAAATCTCGGGAAAGCACGCCTACCGGTATTTCTTCGAGTCGGGGGAGGGACGAGAGAGAGAGAGAGAGAGAGAGAGAGAGAGAGAGAGAGAGAGAGAGAGTCGGGATTAATCTCCAGGATTTAATTCTCGATCGACGCGAGGGCAAACGCAATTTTGTTGCTCGAGGCGGCTAAAAGGGGAGTGGAGGGAGGTTTCAATCTTGCCAAAGAAGAAAGGCAAGATTGCTCGAACGAGCGATCCGCGAGCAGGGTCATCCCGTGGTGGAAAAGGTCGCGAACTCTTAAACCAATTCTGGCAAGGGAACGGTGGGTTCGCGATGTTGGACGAGCACCAAGGAAACCGTTCGAGAGAGAGAGAGAGAGAGAGAGAAGAGAAAATGCCGCAAGTCGCGCAATTTCTTTCTTCCATCTATGCTTCTTGTGCTTGTCCAGGAACGCTCTTTCGATTTTGCAATCGCAATACCCGATATTTCTCTTCAAGCTTTATCGAAGCTTATGACGATGTTCCCTTTTTTCTTTGGGGGAGGAGGGAATTTAATATTTCGAATCGTGAATTTTCTTTTTTTTTTTTTTTTTTTTTTTTTGCACGAAATAAGCGAATTCGACGAGTTGACTCGTCTTCCAAGCTGACCAATTCCAAGCTACTTTTTTTTTTTTTTTTTTCACTAGACGCGTTCTTACGTTCTAAGAGAAGAGAATTGTGCAACGGCGTTTCGAAATCCGTCCTTCTCGGAATAACAGACGTAAAATGATTTTGAAACGGAGAGATCCTGACGATTGCAGGTGAAATTAAGGTGATTTTGCGGCCTGGAAGTGTTTTCCTCGGGGCACACCGAGTTCGCAAACGTAAAACTTACAAAGCGAGGCAAGCGATATGGCGAATAACGTTCCATTATGGATTATAGAAAGAGAGAGAGAAAAAAAAAAGGAGAAAAAAAACCTTCGAAATCGACCTCTACCCGAGCTCTTCCCCGAAGAGAGAATCCACAAATTTTTATCTCATTACCATTGTGGGTAGCCGATGTCGTAAGATTTCCTGCTTAAAATTCATTAGAGTTCAGTTAACTCGTAACAGGGAGAGCGCGAAACTGGTCGTTTCGTGCCGTGGGGCAAAAATCATCACGGAAATTCTCTTCGTTTTCGTCTCTTTTTCGAAATTAAATCTAACAAATTCGAACCCCGCCTCCCCTACCCTCGTAATTAGAAACTGGCAGCCAGCAATATAAATAAAGCTCAAATTTCAATTCTTCTTCCAAGCTGCTGCGTGAACGATATATATATATATATCCGATAAACACTCGAAACTCGAGCCCCGAGTCGGACAAAAGAACGAAACGATGCGCGAAAATTCAGACAGAGAAAGAGACGCGCGACGTTTCGAAAAGATAAAAAAAAAAAAAAAAATAAAAAAACAAAAGCGGCGACGCGTGCTTCTCCTCCCATCCTCGTCCCCTCCCTCGAAAATTCTTCCTCCTCCTCCTTCTCCTCCTCCCCTCTCCCTCTCCTCTCCCCCTCCCCTTCGTCACGCTGGAAAAAAAGGACTTCCATTGTGGGACCAACTCGCGTTTCCACCCTCCTCGTGTGCACCACACTACGGTGACACGGGAAGTCAGGGGCCACGGGGGTAGAAGAGAGCACAACACGATCCACGGTCAACACGAACCCGGTATAAACCCATCCCCTCCCCCGTTTCCGGCCCAGTCTCTCCAACCCTACCTGTCCCCCCTCCCATCCCCCTATCCCGTGTCGGATTTCTGTTTGCGTTACCGTGTCACGCATCGAGCCCAGTCGCTTCGAATTCGCCACCGACCCCCCCTCCCTCCCTCCATCCATCCATCCATCCACCCCCCCCCCCGTGAACCAGGAGGCAACTCTGGGCAGAGGCGCGCCGCTTCCATTTCGATCGGTCTCTCTCTCTCCCTCCCTCCCTCCCTCTCCCTCTCTCGTGTAATCTGGACCCTCTCAAGTGTGATTCCGGCTGATCCCGCCTTCGACTACGTGAATTATTAGACGGGCATTTAGGATCGGCGCTGGGGATCGATCGGTGCCCCTCCTCCTCCTCCTCCTCCTCCCCCTCTTTTTCGTGCGGGTATGTGTGTGTGTGTGTGTGTGTGTGTGTAGAGCGAGGGCCCGCGGCCGAATGATGAACGAGCAGACGGCGGCCGCCCTCGCGATAAAACCGAGCGGATCGAGCCTGGAGCGGTTTTCGAGAAATGCGGAGAGCAGATGCGCGGCTTGGATCGGGGGGAAGGAGAGGAAGAGGGTTGAGTTGAGGGCGGAATTGGCGGGAGTTTCGCCAATGGAAAAGTTGGAGGGGGGAGGAGGGGAGGGGGGGGAATTTGTTGTCGGGTTTTAATCGATCGAGATTAAGTCTCGAAGGTGGGAAGATTTTTTGAAGGATTTTTTTTTTTTTTGAATTAAAAATTTTGAATTTCTTTTCTTCTCGTTTCTTCACGAACAAATGCCCCGATTCGATGAAGAATATCTATTGAAAATCGCACATTGATTAAGGATTTTTGCAAATCGATTATTTCACAAGATTTTCTTGTTGTATTTTGGCGTTTCGTACACCGAAGGGACGTAACAATAGGTTTTTTTTTTTTTTTTTTTTTTTTTTTCAATTCCGTGCGTGAACCGTGTGTAAAACACGGTCCCCCCCCCCGAATTTAATCTAAAATTCGGCGTTATGTGGTTACAAATTGGGGAAACAATGGATCGGCGTGGATCTAAAGCGTTTAGTGAGCGCAAAGCGCAGGGGTTTGGACGGGATCCTTTGTTTCCACGGCGGGGTAACCTAACCCGCGATAATGAAACGATCTAATGATGCGATTGATGACGCTTTCTTGCTCGAAAATTATCCCCTCTAACTCCTCTCTCTCTCTCCGACTCTGAAAGGACAAGGATCGATTTCTTGCTTTTCCAAGTTCCGTGTCGCAAGTGGATGGATTAATATCTCTGCACGTGATTTCATGAGGTTTTCTTTTTTTTTTTTTTTCTCTCTCTTGAAATCTAATTTCAAAAACAGACAAGTGAAATATTAAAGTACTTAACAATATTTTCAAAATCGAATTATTTACCGTTATTTATACGTCAAAAAAATATGGGCTGTTTTACTCGTTAGCTGCAAACGAATTGAAATGAAAAAGAAACGGCAATCGGCTGCCTTGGTTTAACACCGAACGCAAACGCGCGAAATGGGGGGATGAAAATGAAAATTGAATCTCGATAGAATTTCGAGACACCGAAATTCGCAAACGCGTGAAACGCGTGAAATGCGAAAATGAAAATGGAGATTAAATTTCGGCAGAACTTCAAAACAAAACCGGTCGAAATCCGCCGAATTGGAAAATATTCTCTCCCAAATCGGTAAAGAATAAACCCGTGCTAAGAGCGTTCGCCTTGTTTTTCGAAAAATTCGAACACCTCTATATATATCCGCTTGTTCGAGAATTAATCACGGTTACTTTTTTCTAAAAACGTCGAAAATCATTTCTCGACAAATTTTTGATTCCCATAACGAGTTTATCCAACCATCGTCACGATATTTCATATCTTACTATCTTACTAACAACGACGCGTATATCCGATAATCCCAATAATTTCGCACGATTCTTGGAAAAAAAAAGGAACCGCGCAAAGGTTAGGTTAGGCTCGATTCGAAAGAGCCGAGAGGAAGTTGCCGCGTGAAGAACGTAAAAGGCGCGGCAACGACCGGGACACGGAGTACGCATGCTTCCTCTTCAAAGGTTTCATCGCGCTATCCATCCACCCGTTCATCCGTTCCACTCGAGCCCATCCCACACTCCAGGATACATCGCGTCTATCTTCTCGCGTTCCTCACGCGCCGCTTCTTCCGCCGCTCTTGTCCCGACGCTTCTTTTTATTCTCCCACTTCCCGTCGCTTCCCTCCGCGAGGCCTTCTCGACGCCTCTCTTCGTCGCCGATTACGAATTTTTCACACGCGGCAACATTCGAGTCGTTCGAACAGATGAAACAGTTTTAATTTGACACGCGAAAATTTAGAAAAATTAGAAAAATCTTTACCCGCCATTACGAAACAGTTGAAAATGAAATATGAATATGTCTGTATCGAATATCTCAACTTCAAGGGAAATTTCAATCTCGTATTCAAAAGTATTTTTATTAACTGAGAGAATGAAAAACATCAAGTTTCCATTCTTAAACGAGAGGATACCAGTGTATGGATTAATATAACAAAGGTATTGACATTAAAATTCTTACATTCGTGTTATATCGTATCATCGTACACCTCGCATGAACGAAACCGTTTACTTGTAAAGATGCTTTGAAAGATTAACGAAGAGCAGAGAGAGAGAGAGAGAGAGAGAGAGAGAGAGAGAGAGAGAGAGACGTACGTAAGTAAGTGTCAAGATATATAATAAAGTTAACAAGGCTATCTGAATAAAGAAATCATTGAACCGGTATTCTCGTTTTTTGCGCTATCCGTTACACCTCGTGCAAAGTGCAATCTATCTACTTGAAGCGTACCGTTCGAGAAAAACGCATTAAGTTTCGTTATAATTTCAAGAAACCTTGATATTACGCGCTCTCTCTTTTTCACTCGCGGTAACCATCTGTGTAAAACGTGGTGGCAAGGCTCCCCTTTCCGGAGCAAGTCAATTTCACAAGCACGACGAGCACGCGAATCAGGTCTCGCGAATATATCTTTTCTCTCAGGGATCGTTTCCTCCGTGTAACTCGCGAGAGAACGATCAAAGATCGGGTTCAAAGTATATAATAACTTTTAGTTCAAATGTCACAAGGACAAATTCCTGTCGGCGAGCAATTTCGTTCACGGCTCGTGGCTTTCCTCCAAATGACTATTTCCCCGAAATCGAAAAATTCCTTATTATCGTTAGAACGTGAAATACAAAAAAATATTTATAATTAAGCTACCAAAATCCTTCGAATTCCAATTCTTCTATGCGCATTCTTTCTTTTTTTTTTTTTTTTCTTTTTTTTAAATCGTTATTTATACGGGCCACCACACTTTTTTGAGTTGTAGATGACTGAAACATTTACAAAAAGAAGAAAGTAAAAGTAGAAACGTCAAATGCGAGCCGTAGCAGGCTCGATCGAACGAGACATTTCGTTTGCTGGTTATCCTTACGGAATTGGTTAACTTTGCACGCGCAAATATACCTTCTATTACGTTCGTATAAACGAAACGCTTTTTTCTTTTTTCCTTCTGCCTGCCAACGAGGAGGCGAGCAAAATCGAGAAAGAAGCCGGCCTACGATTCTCAAAACACCGAGAGGCGATATAGCGTGGTCGTAAAATCGGTTAGGCGTTAAAGTTTACGTGTTTGAAGACCGAAACACGTAAGTTGAGACATTTTAGGGGAGATAAGGAGATCGAGCCTTGTTCGGTTCCTTGTCGTACGGCGTCGACTCGGAACTAGTTTTTTTTTTTCTTCCAAGTACCTAGGATGGAGATAAGGAATTCCTTGTCGCAATTCTTGTCGCGGAATGCGCACGAGGTGCCACCACAAGATCATAGTTTCGACGTCATAGTTTCAACTCGCCTTCCGATTTAAATTATTTCTACGTATCGCATCGCATTGCATTGTCGCATTACATTACGTTGAAAAATTAAGTTCTACAATTCCTTCGTCCTTCGATCTCCAACTTGTCCAAAAACGTAACTTGTTAACGCAATTTTTACGGCAATTTACTCGGACAGTTGTGCGGGAACACAAACAATTCTTCAATTTTAAACAAAAATATCAAATCCACGCGCGAGCTTCGAACACATTTTCTTCCTTCTCGGCAGTGACTCGGAACGATAACCCACAAACCGTTCTACCACCGCATGCAACGAATACCCCGACCATCATCCATCTTGGCCAATCCACCTCGTTCGATCGAGATTTCGAATCGTCGAGCGTCGTGACGAGCGAGTCGAGTGTCCCTTTCTCGATCTTTTTCTTTCTTTCTCTCGCTCTTCCCCTCCTCTCGAGCCGGAATGGCGCGTAGGAAGAGCGAAACAGGAAGGATGGCGGGCGCGGAAGTGGAGGGAGGAAGACGAGGCGGGCGCGGAATTAATCTCTTACCGCGAGGCCTCGACGCGAGGAGAGAAGCAGGCGATGGAGGGGGCTGCTGCTCCTCGCGGTCTCTCGGAAAAAAAAAAAAAAAAAAAAAAAAAAGGAACGCGTTAAAAACACTTTCGCGCGCGATTTTGCAGAGTGGGGGGGCGGGAAGAGGGGGGACACTCCGCGTTTGAATGAAATTGTTCCGATGGAGGAGGCGAGGAACGAGCGGGCGACGAAGAAAATTGATACGCCGGAAAGCCGTCCCAGGAGGAATTTCCTTCGAATTTTCTGAGCATCGTGGAAATAGCGTTTCCGTACTTTTTTCTTTTTTTTTTTTTTTTTTTTTTGCATCTCGTATCTTGGATATATTCTTTTTGTGGATACTCTTTTTCTTTTTGTTTTCTATCTGGAGGAGAGTTCGATTTTTTTTTTATATATATATATATTGAATAATCTATAAAGAAAAGAATTGATGAAGAGATTTAACGCAATTTTTGTTCAGAGAAATGTGTTTTTAAATATTATTTCAATTATCTACTACCTATTGTAGAGAATATCTTCGTCGAATTTATTCATAAATAAGAAATCTGTTATAGATGTCTCTCGAAAGTTTGCCTTGCTAGTTATTAACTAACTAACTAGCAATATTCGCTAGATAAAAGAGATACCAACACAATTCGCGACAATTCTAGCGACTCTAAGATCCTCTACTTTACACTCGTCACTCGCCATAAGCCGTCAAAATCTTATCTATCTATCTTCTTTCTCGTCACACTCCACATTCCATAATTTCTCGCGAAACGACCGCTACATAAATCACAAAACCTTCGTCTCCTCCGAGAACACGGTCGAAAAAAGAAAAAAGAAAAAAAAAGATAAGAAATCCGCGGAAAACGCGAGAGCGTGGCATCTTAAAGATTCACGAACCTGGTGCATCCGTCATAAATTTCGATGCCGTATTCGACGACGCTGCAAAGTGTAAAAAAAGAAAAAAAAAAAAAAATCGTTGCTTAATCGGGAAAAAATCAAAATTTTATTAGATTTGTTATAGAGAAATGTATGCACGTACTTCAAGATTAAAACTCGTCTTCGATCTAATCGACTCGATCAACGAGAATTTACGAGTGATTCGAATTCAATAAAAATCGGTGAAAACTATTTTTTTACTTTTTTCTTTCTTCCTTTTTCTTTTTTTACCCTGAATTTAATCCGCAAATCTAAATCCCGACGCGACGCGAGGCGACGCTGCGGCGACGAAATCACATCATCGCACATATCGGAATCGTTCGGGAGGACCGAACGAAGACGGCGAGCATAACCGAGAGGAGACGGAATCGCCCGAGCTCATTTCAGCTCGCGTCACACCGATCGTTCGAAAGAATTTCCGCGATTCGGTCGCCAAGATCCAACGCTGCTATCTTCCCTCTTCTCGTCGAGCAATCAGCCGCATCGATACGGTAATCACCGGGTCTGTAGTTGTTGCCGGGTACCACGTTCTCTGATTGCATGTGGGAATATTAATCTCCGTGGGCCGGCTTTGCATCGATGCGTGCCGGTAACGACGCGCTGCCGGATGGATTTTAAATGCGTACCGCCCTTACCCCCCACCACTCCTCGCCTGCGCTCGCCGACGTTAACATTATCTGGCGCTCGCAATTTAGAATATGCGCGTCGTGTTCGCCTCCCGCTGAGAAAGGGAAAAACCGTGGCGCGGAGCTTTTTCAGAGGAGACCGAGTGTGCGACGGTGATATCCGGATAACGATTTTGTTCAATTTTGTTTGCGAACGTTGTTTTTTTTCTTTTTTCTTTTTTTTTCTGTTTTTAAGCATACTACAATGAAGTGAAGTGAAACGCGTAACGACCACTTTTTTTGCCACTGACTTTTTTTCGACCGAATATACGTAATTTTCCACGCTCGAACCTATCTTATATTGGACAAATGGCACACTTGGAAAAATTTTTACGAGTTAATTACGAGTTCGTCATTCTCTCTCTCTCTCTCTCTCTATATATATATATATATATATATACATTTGTGTTAAAATATAGATTGCGCGACTTATTTATTTACAGTGTGTAAGTATTCGTTCTCGTAACATCTCGTTGAGAGATCACAGTTTTGCATATTGCGAACAAGCAAAACACAAAAGCGCATTCCTACCACCGTTAATAATTTACGGTGGTTGAGAGAAGCTCGCTCATTATCGTATTCACATCGAAACACTTGTTTTCATTTGTTTTTCGCGTCGTGTCACTTTCCAGGACCAGGAGTACAATATGTCCTGGCACTAAAGTCGAAGCGGAATCGATTAATTTTGCATCTGAATACCTCAATTAGCAACCCAGCCAGTGCATTTCCATTTGTATCCCAATATGTATCGTTTATCTTTCTTCCTCTTTTAAGTTTTGCGAAAAAAAAAGGCCGTTGAACGTCGTAAAAACGTTGTTACTCGAGTCATTTCGAGTCATCGAAATTCCAATTCGATATGTACAAAATCTACGAAAGAAAATATCGTATCATTTGCCGATATACCGATCATCGCTACTATTACATCCTATATTTTATCCTATACTCTATGCGTTTACAACTGGCACACACAGGAACGGATGATATCGTGTCAATATCGGTTCAATATCTCTCCACGTCCATATCTTTTGTTCTTCGTGCAATATTTTTGAATCGAAATCGTCGAAAACTTACTTCAACGCATACCTCCAACTTTTTCTCTAAACGCCTCTCGGCCCAACAAAAATTCTTCGATCAAAACTTCGAAAAAAAAAAAAAATAAATAAAACCCAATTCAATAATGGAAGAATCCACGCCAATAATGCCTATCCCCGTCTTCGTTCATCAACATCGATCAATGCATCGACAAGCACATGCATCCTCTCCGTCGCCTCGCTAAAAATCGAGATTCCCTCATGGAAAAATAATTCTCCCCGATTTCACGGCCTGTTCAATTACGATCCGCGAGCGTATCGGGTAGTTTGCACGAGGCGGCTTCCTGACCGGACAACCGCTACGCGTCCCCAGCTGCTACCATCGTCGTCGACGTGAACGACGACGTTGTCGCCGCCGCTGTTGCTGTTATACCGCCGCCGCTACCGGTTGGTCGCGTCAGAGAGCGCGCGACAGAGAGAGAGAGAGAGAGAGAGAGAGAGGGACGAGGACGTTACGGCACGGTATTGGTGTCGGTGTCACTGTAAACCGGTGGGTTGGTAGTGGTGGCACTATTGGTGAGAGGCTGGTGGCGGGCGGCATAGCTGCTACTGCTAGGCGGCACGATATCGGACATAACGTGCATGTGGGAGTATGTCATTACCGTGACGCCTAGGCAGCGCGACGTGGCGCATTGTGTTCGAGGCCGGCGCGGAGAGGAAAGAAAAGGAGGATGAGGAGAGGACTGTACGCGCGGCGTGGGGGAGGGGGAGGGCGTCGCCGTCGAGGGGACACGTACGTTGCGCGTGCGCGCGAGCGTGTGTGCGTGCGCCTCATTAACCAGACGTTTGCGTTCGGCTGCCGGGGGACGGGGTGGGGTGGGGGGGGGGCGGGAGGACGAAGAGGAGCCGGAGGAGAGAGAAACAGGCGGCAGCGGAGGCCAGGCAGGGTCGAGCACGAGGCCGAGCCGGGCCAAGCAAAGTCAGGCTCGCTCGCTCGCTCGCTCGCTCTCTCTCTGCGCCACGCTGGGCCAAGCTCCAACCTCTGTTACCCCCACCCTGGCTCACCCTCGTCGTTATCTCCCTCGCGCGCTATTTCTGTGTCGCTCTTACGCGCACGCCCCTCTCGCTCCGTCTACCGATCCACAGCAGAGTCACTCTCGTGGTGTTCTTTCTCCGTCTGCCTGCCTCTGCCTGTCGGTCGGTTGGGTCCCGCTTTCCCTCCCGCAACCCCTTGCTCTGACTCTCGCGCGCTGTCTCCCCTCCCACCCCCCGCCCCTACCTCTCACCAGCCGCGGCTATGTATCGCTGGCACGGGGAATCAACACACCAGTCGGCCGATTGCGGGCTGCTAAACGCCCGAAGCCACGATCCCGCAAGCGGCGACGTTTATACCGGGTGACCCCGAGGGCCGCGTTCGTTGCACCGTGTGCAGCATCCGAATCGATCGTTCGAAATCTGTTCCAACCGATCGGCCCACCCCGACATTCCATACCACGGCGCTCGTCGTTCGACGCTTACTCACGCTCCCTCTTTCTTTCTTCCTTTCGATGATTGCGTTTCGATTCGGATTCGGAGAGAATTTAAACGATAACGGCACGGGGTTGACGAAACGCCTCCCAAAAGATTCAGGTTTCAGAAACGGTAATCCGTAGAGTCTGTTTGGCAACGGAATGTCTTGGTAAAAAAAAAAAAAAAAAAAAACTGTACACACCGGGTCTTGGCACGCTTTACACCTTTCCCCCTTCTACGGATCGGGATTTTCCCGGACGCGCGCGGCTCGTTGTTGGCTACGTATCCTCGAGCCGGACGTTTACGAGCGTGCTGCTTTATTGCGAGCGATCTTAATTGACCGTGCCGGCAAAAAACCCGTCACCTCATCACCGCCGCCTGTATCGATGCCTTCTCTCCCCTCCCTCCCCCTTCTATCTCTTCCCACCAGTTCGAGGCACTTATACGTCATCGGAGAATCGGTCGCTGGAACGAACCGATCCGTCTGGTACCCCCGAGCTCTCAACGGCTCGTGATAAAAGTCAGGCAACAAAAAAACGGAACGTTAACGCGAACAAAAGAAGAGCGAGGAAGAAAAAAACGAGTGGAATGGAAAAACTGGCGAAGAGAGAGAGAGAGAGAGAGAGAGAGAGAGAGAGAGAGAGAGAAAAGTTCAGCCAGTCCATTCCACGATGGCCGCGCAATGGATTCACGGATCGCTGCATTACGCGCCCACGTTAAAGAGCGCGCGGTACGAGTAATTCCAAGGCGGGTAATTCCACTCTAACCTTTTACATCCGCTCTGGTCCGGTGCGCGCGGTCTCCATCGCGTTGTCTTTGTCTTTGTCGTTGCCATCGTCGTCGTCGTCGCCATCGTCGTCGTCGTCGTCGTCGTTGCTGTCGTCACGCACACAACCGCGATTCGACACCGCGCCACCTTCGCATATACACACATACATACACACAGAGCGGTCCCGCCGCGGCGCGCTACACGTTACGAGAGTGCCTCCGCCGCCTCTGTCCCCCACCCCCGGTCTCGTTCGGTGATCGTTGTCGCGCTCGTCGTCGGGCTCCCACAGCCACCTCAAGTTTTACGATCCACCGCTGCCGCACGCTGGAAGTTTGAAATTTCGCACGTCGGGTGGCCCCGAGCCACGGGACGCAAGAGGAAATAGCGGTAGTGGTAGTGGTAGTAGTAGTAGTAGTAGTAGTAGGTGGTAGTGTAGTAATAGTAGCAGTGTAGTAGCTACCGGAGAGAAGTCGTGGAGCACAACGTCATCGTGGCTATGTATGCGCGCAGCATACTTACACACGGAGTTGAGGATAGAAGAGGAGGCGAGCCAACTACACTGACGGCAAATGGGTGAGGGGAGGGAACTGACGTCAGCGAGTACGGAAAAGTTAGGAAGATAAGAGAGCGGAGGCGCGAAACGGGCATCGGTAGGCGAACGCGTCTCCTCTTCTCGACCAACGCATACATACCACCCACAACCACGTTACACACCACGTATATACCACGTTACACGGTTACAGCTATAGAGAGTTGCACACCGTCGCCCCCGGTTTCGTCTGCCTCGTGATTGCGCACGGGTTAATTCGGTTGAGAGGGACACACGTTGGCTTAGGGGGTGGGTGAGAACGCGTTGTCTGGGACAAAGAAAGAGGTGAAACGTGTAGCGAGGGGGATGAATCCAATTACACGCAAACCTCGCACCTACGACCCATTACCTCGCGCCGTCTTCTTCTCTTTGTCCCTCGGTCTCTGTCTCCCGTTCTCCCGACTCTACCTCTCCCTGACACCGCAGCTTTTTTATCCACCGTGGCTTTTTTGCCTCGTTCCGCGAGCAGGCCAACAACGGCAGCGCAGGGTCGGTTGGTCGGGTCCATACGGCTTCTTTCTCCGGCTTTTCTCCTGCTCCTTTTTTCTTTTCTACCTTCGCTCTCTCTCTCTCTCTCTCTTCCTCGCTTCTTTTCTCCATAGCTTCCGGCCGTCTCGGTTTAGTTGTATTCTAACTCGCTTACACGCACGCGGATTTGCGGTACGCCCCGATTATCCATCCCTCCCTGCCTCCCACCTTTCCTCTCGGCCACCCTAACGCTAGCCAGCCTCCCTCTTTTCTACCACGGCCCGGCACAATTCCTCTCGCACGCTTGTCCCTTTTTCTCCTTCGCCTGTGGCCTCCGCGCGTATTCGCCCTCTTTTTCTCTCGTTCACGAGATATATCGCTCCCTCCCTTTCCAACCGACCACGATCTGTCCCTCTTTCGCAGACATCGTTTCGCTGTAATTCCCTCTTGCTCGAGCGGCACGGTCGACCGAGAGCCCGCGCGCTTAACCGTCGCTCGTATTTCAGCGTCTCTTGGCCGGCCTCACACCACGTCGGCGGGGCAACAAATTCCGCGACCCTCCAATTACCCCAGGGCCGAGTTTCGCCCGCTCGTTTTTAGATTTAAATGTCCGTGCGCCGGCTTCTTTCGCGGCGCCACCGCGCGCGCTACCGCTCTCATTCCCTCTTTTTCTCTGTCCCCCTTTCTCCGCCTGCCTCCTCTCCCCCTCCGCCCTCTTTTCCTCCGCTTCTCTCTCTCTCTCTCTCTCTCACTCCCGCCTTTTCTGGCGTCGAACGCCTGTTGAAAATCGATGATCCCCTCGCACCACCGCCGCGTCGCCGTCCCCAACGTTCGTTTTTTCGCCCGTCCCAATCGGCGAGAAACGAAACGGCCGCGAGAGTGGCTTCGATTACCCAGAGCCGAGTTTTACGCGTTCGCGAGTCATTTTCCGTCTCTTTCCTATCTCGTTGTATCTGTCTCCTACTCTTCTTTCAACTCTGTTCCCAGTTTCTTCTCTTCGGTCTGTTGAATTTTTTTTATTCTCTCTCTCTCTCTCTCTCTCTCTCTCTTTCCGCTTCTCTCTCATTCTCACTCTCACTCTCTTCCCCCTTCCCGACACAGAGAATTTTGTTGTGTCCGTGCGTTACGTAGCGTGAACGTAAAAACGTAGTTTTCTCGAAGTCAGCGGCGTCGAAAGTTTTCGACGGAGCTTTCCGAATTTTCCGCCGCGATTTTTTGCTGCGCTCCCGCTCGCTCGTACGTCCGATGCGGCACGTTTAACAACATATCCGTCGGTGGCGCGTTTTTTTTACACAAGGACTTGTTCCCTACTACTCGTGCTTTTTCTTTACTTTATATTCCTCTTTTTATTTATTTTTTTCCAACTCTACTTCGTTCAGTTGTACCCTACCCGCTGCTAATTTTTCGTTAATACATCGATCGTTTGCCCGTTCTTTTTTGTATTCTTCCGGATTTCTTTACGGATTTATGATTTTTCTAACGAAAGATACCTTTGTATTTGTACAAAGATGATTCTCAATAAATATGAACATATTGAAAATTATATTCTGATCAAAGAGATTTCGTCTCTTACTCTTTACTTAAGGAGGATTAATCAAATCGACGTAGTACCGTTCCATTCGTTCGATCGTAAATCGCAAGGGGAGGACGGTACGGAGGACAATAAATAAAACGGCCGAGAAAATAAAAGGCCGTATTTCCTGGACGTTCAAGGACAACGAAGGGGCGCGTAATTTTTTTTTTCCAAAGCCACGATTCCTAATGGATTCGCGACGGGCTTATCCCGCGGCCGATCGGAGTGAAAAGGAGCGAAACCGAGAATGAAGTGCCGACTCACGCCACGCTATCAGCCGGGACAATCGATATCGTTGTCGAGGGAGATAATTCCAGGCAGAAGGTAGCCGTGCACAGCGGCGATAACTATCCTCGCTGTCATTCATATTGCCGACGATATTATCGGCTATACCTCAGATCTTTGCAGCACGTCGCCCGATAACGTCTCCCCGTTAACTTCGAAATATATATACATATGTACGCGCACATCACTGTTACAACTTATCCGGATACTTGGAACTTGTTATAAAATTCGTTGCGTAAAAATCGCAAGCGAGGAAGATTGTGCGTCTAAACGCCAAGAACGTTATGAACAATTTACAACAGTGGTTCTCAACCAGCGGAACCCTTTTCCTTTTACTCACTTCTTTATTGTAATTAGCAAGCGAGGAAGATTGCGCGTCTGAACGCCAAGAACGTTATGAACAATTTACAACAGTGGTTCTCAACCAGCGGAGCCCTTTCCTTTTACTCACTTCTTTATTGTAATTAGCAAGCGAGGAAGATTGCGCGTCTGAACGCCAAGAACGTTATGAACAATTTACAACAGTGGTTCTCAACCAGCCGAACCCTTGCCTTTTACTTACTTCTTTACTTATTGCAATTACGTGATACACCACACCATGTCCCGGATGTAGATGAAAATCCATCTTCTCGTTTCAAAATTTGATTTGACCAAACCGGTTTAGTAGTTTATTAATTTTTCCAATTTCCATACATGTATACTCCTTACATATACAAAGTTGTTGTACATCGCATCGCGAAAGGAAAGATTGAAGATAAGAAGATACGAGAATCGTCCGATTAAATTCCCCACGATCGATCTCTCCCCACTTTTCTTTCTCGATCGATAGGGTAAAAACGAAGGGATTGTTTCGTTGGCGCGCACGAATTCGTCGCACGTAGCCGATCCTTAATGAAGAGCAACGCGGTAATCGATACGCGCGGTTAAATCCTAATTCGCGACAGTCACGTGAACGCCGCAACAAACAAACTGTTGACGTACATGTACGTCATCGATCCGTTCGTGTAACGGAACGGGTCGCGCCACGGTTCGCCGCAATTGATGGAAATTCTTCCACGACACAAGGGCCTTTCCGCCCCTTTTCCACGCCGATAATGGATTTCTATCGCAGGATCGGTTTGACGCAGTCACACTTGGCCTTTACACTCTCGTGACCGACTCGGAACGACCGGCTGGCCGGGGCTCGTCGGGTCAAATAGGCTAAGAATAGAGAGAGAGAGAGAGAAAAAAGAAAAGCTTGACTTGTATGCACGCCTCGAAAAGGTTATACGATGACGAGGTTTCGAATAACTTGGCGTTATGGAACGTGCGGTGGTTGAACGACAGGTTGAAGATGATCAAAGGTGAACGTTTCGGGCGAGATAGTTGGTGGATTTAGCGTCTATGATAATTTCGATGATAATTATTTAAATATTAAATGAAATACCAGCAAAACTATCGTTGTAGATAAGAAGTAGGTAAGGCTACCATTCCGTGGAAGGCGAAATTCTTCTCACAAATCGCAACGCAATTAAACTTCTCTCGCGAAGACTCGCGAATCCTCGACCCTTTTTTTCTCATCCCATCTCAAACCAAACTTGACTTGACTCCAAGATTCATTCTCCTCGTATTTCTCTTCGTACCCTTCAGTTTCGTATCCTCAGAACTTGTGGAATTTCCGGCCAAACCGATATATTCGATTCGTCGAGTCTCGATTATCGTATCCGCCGAACCGCCACTCTTCATTTCCGTGGCGAAGGGAAAAGTCGTCGACATCCTTATTTTCCGATGTCGTTATTCCCTTACAATGTGTACCCGGAGTATCTCTACTCTAATTCCTTGAAACTGCGGCGTGTTTACGAGCGGGAATCAAAATCAAACCGTTGAAAACGGCGCCCTTGCTGTGTCTCCGAAACCTCGACCCAGATAGATAGAGCGATAACTGGCCAGAAAGAGAGAGAGTGGTAAATTCGCGGGACACTGCTGCGAGTTTCGCCTTTTATTGTTCTAACTCGATTCGCTGGCTCGCGCCTCGAGGACATTCCAGGGACGAAATTCTGTCGGTTTAAACGGGTTTCAACTGGACAAAACCTTGAGATACCGTATTTCTGGTGGCTCTTTTAATAACTTCTTTCAGCTTCCGGTATGTTGAGAGGAAGATGATCCGTTTCAGATTTTTTTTTTTTTTGTTTCTTCGAATTAAAATCTTGTTGCAACCATTTTTTCCCAGCCATTTATTTATGTATCCAATGGTTTCGTAATTTGTTGTATCTCACGGGAGGAATAATATCACAAGGTCTTGAAACTGTAAATTGTTTCGGTCGGAGTAGGCTGTCAGATCCAGGCGATTTCTATGCAATCTCCATTATCTCGGTTCTAATTAAGCCGGGGTAAAATAGTTGGTGGTGGTGGTGGTGGTGGTCCCTTTCTAATGGCATCTTCGAAGAATTTCTTCTTCGAAACTCCCTTCTTCGAAGTTTTCTAATATCGTTCTAATATCTAACTTCCAACCATTACAAATTGTATTTACGATTTTACAAAGATTTGAAAAATAAAGTCTATTTCGTTTATTTGTTCGTTAACAATAAATTATTTATTTCTCGCGTACCTAACCTAATAACATCGCATTTCTACTTAGACTCTTATTTTTCCATTGAAAATGTAGTGCGTTAAAAAGGGCGAAAAAATCGGATCATCAATTTTATAACTCTATGAGTGGATGTTCCACCACTTTTAAAAATTTTAAATTTATCTTTCCATCATATTAAAGAAGAAAATATAAGAAAATGTTAAAGAGCATCAACCCAGCCCAAGATTAATTCGTTCCCCAGGCGCGAGAGTAATAACCTGTTCCGCAAGATCTGCCGCGTCAACCGCAAAAATTTTTCGCGGTCGCCGCGAAAACGTTTCGACCGTTCCGCGAAATAAACAGCTCAACTCGGGCCCGCCGCCGGTTTCGCGATGCACGTACGATAAAAGGAGAAAGCGATAGAAACGGTGGAATGATAAAAGAGCGTGGCCGAGGCGCGGTTAATTAGCCGTGGATACCGGATACCTGCCGCGAGAAGTTTCACTCGAGACCCTCTCCTCCTCCCGCCCTTCAACCCCCTTCACTCCTCCGCTATATTCTCGTCTCGCTTTCTGGCTCCCGTCTTTCCCTCCTTTTTTCTCTCCCCCTCCCAATCCCTCCCCCCCACCCCTCCTCGAGCGTTCGCTCGGTCGAGGAGGCCCGATCGTCGTCCCAGGAGGAACGAGGGAAACGTGTTCCGGATACTCGAGCGTACTTCTGCATCGATTGTCGACAGGGGTCCCCTCTCTGGACAAATCGGAAGGCCTACGAACGAGGAATTAGAGAATCGATCCGTGGCAAGTGCCTAGTCGCTACCGATTTCTGATCTCGAGAACGAGTTCGATATTTATTCTTCGTATGCTCGCCTCGCTACTTGCGAAGATATTTGCTCGAAAGTCATCAAGCCCACAGCTGGAGGAGAGGGGAAAGTGCTTCCCTTGGACTCAGTGAAGCGAGTAATGTGACACCGAAAACACAGTACGTCGTAAATTTTTTTCAAACGCTTCGAGCTCTCAATCTTCAATTCCTCGTCTTTCGCTAACGGTCATTTTCTACGATAAAAAAATGGAGATAAAAAAGAAAAAAGAAAAAAGAAAAAAAAAATGGTTAAAATTTCGTTTCTCTTCTATAGATATATAGACTCGCGATAACTCACGATTTATATAGAATAAAATGGAAACCGAGAAAATATTATAATTCTGCGAGAGAACGACGAAACTGCGTCGAAAACAAATTGCAATTGACCGTTTTTTTTTTTTTTTTTTTTTTTTTTTTTAAGAAGAGAATAATTCGTTATACGTACATGTACGTATATATAATAGCGTGGCTCGTCATAAGAGAGTTAAATTTGAAAAATCGGCGAGAAGCGTGCAAACCGTTTAAAAAATTTTTACAGGAAAACTCTCTGGATGGACAAAAGGGATAAAAACGGGTAAAAGCGAATTACATAATTTCTTGGTTTAAAAGCATACGGCGATATAGGCTGTGCAGGTGTTGAGTACATACATAGGGTAGCATTTGGGATCGTGGAAACTTGTTTCGCGGGTAGTCGAAATAGGTAGAACTCCGTTTTCACACGGACGGAACTCGCGGTACTCGGTTTCCTAGCATTTGGAGCGCGCTTATACCGCTCTTGAGCAGTATGCGGAGTTCCATGTACGCGTATAGCTGGAATACGCGCGGTGCTTCCTTTCTACGTAGTTAGAGGCACATGCCACGCTCCGTTTTCAAACCTTTGGGACACCCAGCGCTACCGTTTCAACGTGGAACGTACGATATAATACTTCCTTTCCAGTCGGATCACATACGGCTCCAGTTTCAGGGATTTCTGATACCCTCCATCTCGTTCCTACGTATACATACGTGCACGTGTATATATATGTGTAAACGGAGCTCGAATCCCGTTGCGTTTTTTGTTTTACTTTCTTTTTTTTCTTCTTCTTCTTCTTCTTCTTCTTCTTTTTACTAAGATTTTTGAACAATTGAAACGGAATTTTCGTATAATAAATGTAAAATGTAACAAAAGATATATATATAGATTATAGATAAATACGGACAACAATTTGATATTTTTATTACGTTAGTTTGGTCTCTTAATGAATATTAAGAGAAAAAACATCGATAAATAAATTTCATCTTGGGGAATCAGCTCGATCACGGTCCACGATGTACACGGAATCGATTTGTCGAATTCTACGAAGACCCACAAAGGGTTCTCGACGTAAAAGGAGCCCGTAGGAAGAGGGATCTTGATTACTGGCCAAAGACAGGAAACATCGGGAACGTTGGGGAAGACCTCTGTCGCTGACGGGTATATCCTTGTATCGTATAAAAATGTATGACAGCGAGGAAATGCTATTTTCCAGCTAGGAGAATTCCATGCACGGAGAGAACGAATTCCTGATGCTCGACGGAGTTCTGGTATCGATTACCACCAGCCACGGTAAGAGGAGAGAGAGAAAGATGAAGGGAGAGGCGAGTAGTACACCGGTGTCGGGATCGAAAAATTCGCGTATGCAGAGCCAACGTTGAGAAAAAGTCTCGCAGGATTGGAAATGTGTAAGAAATTTCCGAAGAACCGAACGAACCTTACTATACCTATACGTATTTCGTATTTACGAAGATGGCAAGAAATTGCGTAGAAACCTCTCATTTCTCCTCGAAAGTGCTTGGCTTCGATCTTTGCTCTTCGCTCGAAAGCGAAGAATTTTATTTCGAATTTCAGTCAAGGCGCGTTGAATTGAATTTTTATAATTAATTTTATATTAATAGACAACGGATTAAAACGATGTTGTGATGTTAACAATTATTAATAACATTATATATATATATATCTGTATCTATACCTAGCTGCGCTTAAAAAGAATTCAGTTCAATCAAGTGTCGATATTTAAATTTCTTCTGGAAATACGTAATTTCCATTTTATTTTATTCTATTTTATTCAAAATATCAACTTTTGTTATCACCAACAAGCTCGATCACCGCGAGCTCTGACTTCCATCCTTCCCTATCCCCATTCACGAGATATCTGTATACCACCATATTTTCATCGAACAACACGCCCAAACAACTTATGAAAAAAAAAAAAAATAAATAAATAAATAAAAAGAGAGAGAGGAAAAAAAAAACCATCCAGCTTTACGTCGCTTGAATCGAAGCAATTCAAGTTCATCGCTTCCGTTTCGCTAAACCGAGAGCGCGAACACACGCGCGCGCGCGCACACGCACGTACGGCGTACACACGTGTACACTATTCGTACACGGCTATTCGAACCGTGCTCGAATTACTCGAACGCGTCGAATTTTTCCAATAATTTCTCATGTTCCAGCGTCCAGCAGCCTCGCTTTCCCCCCCTCTCCCTCCTCCCCCACCTCTCCGCCTCCCCCCACCCCGCCCCCAGGCAACGCTTGACTCGGTTTCACCGCGCGCGCGACACGCGATCTAAACGCGTCGCTTTAAATCGTGCCGCGGCTGACGCCGCGGTGAACAAGTGTCAACCGCACCCAGGAACGTAATCCAACCCCCTCCCTAGCGCTCCAAGCCGCTCACCACACATTCTTCCTTCTCTCTCTCTCCCTTTCTCTCTCTCTCTCTCTCTCTCTCTCTCTCTGTCTGTCTGTCTCGCTACGGGATGGCCATCGGCAAAACGGGACGCGAATCGAGAGCGACCATAGGGAGACGGCGACCATACGCTCCCGGGATCCCGTCCGTGGAAGGAGTTTGGGAAGTTATTTGTAGGGAAGGGGATCGTAGAAAGGGGTCGATACGTATCGCGATTTGCCGGGCGGCCGGGTTATCGGACAGGAACGAAGGGCCCGTGAACGAAGGGGAAAAGCGGGTCTGTCTGTCTGTCTCTTTCTCTCTCTCTCTCTCTCTCTCCGGCTTGTCGCGGCTTGCGTGTAGGCAGCTCGCCGCCTACGCCCACGTTACCGGACGCCTGGCAGATAGGGATCATCGAGGCGTGTTCTATCGGCCTCATCTCGGGCACCCTCTAACAACCTAGCGATCTATCTTTCTCCCGCTCCCATGAGGCTCGTCTCGCTCTCCGTTCTCGGTCTGGTCTCCGTGTTCGGGCCGTGAACGAGCAGCAGCGTGACGCGATGAACGAACGCGAGGTAAGGAGAACGAAAGAAGAAGTGGAAGAAAAAGAGAGGAGGGGAAAGGGAACGAGGACGGAAGACCCGTTGGCGCCATTGAAGCCCGAGCATATCTCGGGCGAGGAGAAACGCTTCTATGGCACGCCGGGTATACCCCGTGCTGCACACACAGACGCGTCCCGTTCTGGGAGGACGGGGAACACGAACGGGGTCTATTTTTGTCGGGTGGCGGCGGCGGTGGCGGGACAAAAAGCCTGCGGCTTCTACCCTGCCCCGCTCTCTGTCTCTCTCGATTCCACGTTTTTTCCCTTCGTCCTCGCTTCCCTTACTCGCCTCCCAACCGCCGCTCTTTTCACTCCGTGCGCCTCTTTTTTTGCTGCCACGTCGCTTCTGCCGCGCTCCGTTCTCGTCGTTTTCGCCCCTCTTTCTCTCTTCTCTCCCCCCCCCTCCTTCACTCTCTCTCTCTCTCTCTCGCCCCGTGGCAACCGTTCCGTCGAGCTCGCTCTATTTCCATCCTTCTCGCACTCTGCTAAACTAGCTACCATCCTTCCTTGTCCCGCGTTCCTTGTCTCTCTATCGCGTCCCGCCGTTCCAACGACGGCCGAAGCAATCGAGCACACGAGCGACGAAGACCGCACGATACCGCCGAGTGCACTTGACAAAGATAGAGAGAAAGAAAGAGGAGAAAGGAGGAAGCCGTGATGGTGGGACGGAAACGGATGTATTCGAGGCGAGGAAGAGAAGCTTCGGCCGAGCACGGTCGAGTCGAGTCGAGTCGAGCCGAGCCGACTCGTATCGAGTCGAGCCGGGTCGGGTCGCGTCGAGTCGCGTCGCGTCGAGTCGAGTCGAGTCGAGTCGAGTCGAGTCGGGTAAAGAAGGATGGAGAGAAGCAGCCGGCGTGGCGATGGCTACGCCAAGGGCAAAGAGGCGGAAAGAGGAAGAGGAAAGGGAAGCCGCGCGCGTGAAAGACAGAGGGAGAGTGGGACGGACGCGGCGAAAGAACGAGACGGATATAGAGAGCACGGGATGGGCGAAACGGGTTGGGGAAAAAGGCTGAGGCCGAGGCTCCCTTGGCGGCCCGCTACTAATTGCCGCCGGCCGCTCCTGGCTACGGGCCGCTGAGCATCATGCCACGCACAACAGCCAGCACGGTTATGTTCCGTGGGTTATAGGCGTGACTGTATGGCCGTGGTCCGAGCTGAGTCGAGTTACCACGACGCGCGCTTTCGGCGCTTGAGCTCGACCACGTTCGTCCCGCTTTTCGAAACGCAGACGACGGACGACGACGACGACGACGACGACGACGACGACGACGACGTGGTCTCGATTACACCGCGAGACCTCGACCGATTAAACTTTGCGAATGCCTGTTTCGAAACTTTAACCAACGAGCAAGTTTTTCCCGTTATAAAAAAAAACGGGAGAACGGAATTATCGACGTAGTTAATACGTAGCAAAGTTCAGTTTTAAAACTGAAGCAATCTTTGCACAACAAAATTTTGATATTCGGTATTTCGGTCAAGTGTCAATCCTTCGAAGTCAATCCTGTCCATTTATCGGACAAAGCTTCGTAAAAAAAAAAAAAAAAAGAAAAAAAAAAGAAAATATCGTTTGTCTTATTTTCTCTTTTAACAAACCGTACCGAAAATATATCGAATAACCAGGCAAAAAATGCACAGACCAGACACAGAGATCTCCCCTTCCTTCGAAGGGGAGGGCGACGCGGATAAGCGTCAGCCGGTGAAATAACGTTCATTGAGGCGGCGAAAGCTAGCGGGAGAACGACGTCGAGGCGGCGTCGACGGGTTGCGCAAATAAATAAGAGATATGTATAGGTGGCCGTTGGGATATATAAATCGATCGTTACGCCGGTTAAATTCAAAACAGCCGTCGGCTACGTAAATAGGCGGGCGAAATAGCATCGTGCGCGCTGGTGCTTTTCTAAATGGCTCGTCGAGGTGGATGGAGGGGGAGAGAGAGGGAGAAGCGGAAGAAGGATCGATCACGTACTAAACTCGAAAGACGAACCGAAATTCCAACTTTCCGCCGCGATGATCGGGAAACGTGGCTCGCTAATTAGCCGAGCCGACAGCGACCACGAGTTATCGGCACGCGGAGAGGGAGTGAGAGAAAGAGAGTGAGAGGGGGGGAGAGGAAGGAGGGGGGAGGAGGAGGAGGAGGAGGAGATAAGCGGCGCGTCTACTTGCACGTTCCTCGTGCTAATTTGCGGCGCGGCGAGGGTATCGGGTTTAAGGCCACGCTGTCTGTTCCGTTTTGCGCGATAACGTCTCTCGGAATTGTCTTTGCCGCGTTACTTCGGAACGCTTCGTTGCGTTCATTCCTTTTTCGAAATATGTGCATATGACGTGTTTGAAATTTATCGAAGGGCTTTTTTTTTTTTTTTTTTTTTCTGGCCTGAATATAGATTTGTTTGCTTGTTAGATTTTTCCGTTCGAAATTTATTGCTTGGTAGTATTTCGATGTGGATTTGGGGAAAGATTGTGTACGAGTTTGGGATATTTTTTTGGCTTATTCCGTTATTCATTTTTTCCTTTTTTTTTTTTTTTTTTTTTATTTACGATTCGTTGCGGAAGGTATTTGCACGATCACAAGTGCATATCTATTAACTATTTGTTGGATTTATTTTTACATCGCGTGTAACAACGCGTAGCATTTTCTTCGAACAAATCGAACGTTCTTCAATTAGGTTGGAAATTGAAGTCAGGAGCGACAAAAAAAAATTGAACGTGAGTTCGATATTTCAATTAGAAATATTAAATCGCACGGGTGAAAAGAAAAAAGAAAAATATAGTCCGTACAGTCTATCATCGAACGGAAAGCTCAATGGTGTCACGTACAGGACCATCTCGAGGTTTCCGAACTTCCAAAGAGTTAACGAGCGACTAAGCGTGAAACCACCCCCCGCGCCACCCTTTTTCCTCGGTTGAACCGCGAGCTATGAGAAGATAGCGCTTCGAAACGGGAGAACTAACGGTAACGATAACGAGCCCTATCCAACCGCGGAACAGATATCAGCTCGTAAACCACCGGCGGCGTGTTTCTCCTCGCGAGCGGAATATCTCGTGCAGAAAAGTCTCGCGTGGTTGCATCTCGCAGGCTCGACGACGATCCCACGGAAACGGTAGAGCGTTCTGCATGTACGCCCGTCAATTTCGATCGTTCGCGTTGTTGAGTGCGCTCGTTCGACTCTGGACACCGCAATAAACTTCCTCCTCCATGGAAAACCGTACAATTCGACGATTCCTCGTCTCTTCCTTTTTTTTTTTTTTTTTTTTATTTCAGACGCGTATTATTTCA